>NC_136382.1:182579105-183204105 GCF_965140285.1 Lepidochelys kempii | reverse complement strand
TGATGACCTCCATAATAATAGATCTTCATAGAAAAGCATCAGAACTGTTTACTAATTTAGAATCTAAAGCTGGGATTTTCAAAGGGGCCTCACTGGAGCTACCCACCTGGCTCCCATAGTCCCCTTTGAAAAATCTCAACCTCTATCTATATACAGTACACTCCTATTTATCTGAATGGACTGGGGGACATCCAAAACTTTCATTAAAACTAACATACGGCTATGTGGGGTACACTTTTGGATTCAAATAACTAGGATTTTCGGATACGGGGAATATGGATAATTAGAATTATACTATATCTAGCTATATGTGTGTGTGTGTATATACATGATATATTATGGCATGGAATGAAGAGTTATTGGGATGAGATTGGGACAGTCCACTCATGAGTGGTAAAGCCAGAGGAGTTGTGTGGACCATCCCAGACAAGTGCCAGCAAAACCTTTACCCCACACTCCAGCAGCATGTATTCTGTATAAACATGTATGCTACAGAAAATCTACTTTGGAGTTTTTCCTTAATTTTATTGAGACTATTTTTGTATTGCTCCATTTGTAATGTGAGGTGCCTTTGTTTACATGAGGCCCGTTGTACATTGCTCACATGAAGCCATAATAGGGTGACCAGACAGCAAATGTGAAAAATCAGGATGGGGGTGGGAGGTAATAGGAGCCTATAAAAGAAAAAGACCCAAAATCGGGACTGTCCCTATAAAATCGGGACATCTGGTCACCCTAAGCCATAAAAATTTCTAAAATGGCCCTAAAATAGATTTTGTATACACAGAAATGTCACATCAACTCAGGACTTTAAAAAGTCCATCAGCTCCTGACCCTGCAACTGCGACTGCTCAGTTTATTGGGCATCTCTCCTTCACAAAGATCAAAAATGTTTCCAGTTCTGTTCCTGCTGGGCCAGGTGATACTGGACTTTAAAGTCACGGTGTTTTTAGGTACATAAAAGCTGTCACTGGCCAAAGGAATCTCTCCCATGCCCAGTCTTGGGCAGGTAATGTTTTAGAAAGGGGATGTGGGGATATGGAAAGGAAGAAACATTTCTCCGTCTTGTTGATTTTGGAAAAAAATATAGTGTCTGTGTGATATTGTTGAGGGAGTCAGAACATGTGAATAAATCCCAGGGGAGATTGATTAGTGGGCAAAGATAGTGGAGGTGATCAAAGGTGCACGATAAATTAGTTCCTCACAAAGCGCTGTGATTATCACATGGTTCCACAGTTATCAAATGACTATCACCTCCACAGGCAGAATGTTTACAGAGACACCATAGTACAAAAAAGATACAACCCCAAAAGCTGAAATTCCAGGGTTCTGTCACCATCAATGCCTGTGTAAGGGGTTGAGCTGATAACAGGGATGTCTGAATCTACAGGGTTCATTAGACAGTGTTCATTAGCTGTTGGAGCTGAACTTCTGTGAGTTACCAAACCACAGGGAAAAGTTTTACCTAGGGGGGGCCAATGTGTCATTGACTGGGGTATGTCATATGTAGAGAGACGGACACAGAGAAGACAGGGAGCACCCACATGAAAATGTTTATATGAAAAAAATGCAAACCATCCAATAGATAATTTTCAATTATTAATTCAAATAGATGGGTGGATAATGCTCCCCCCCTTGCTAACCACATTGATTCCTTATACATGTGTCACCTAGGGAGCCGGTGGAATCTCCTTCCTTAGATATTTTTAAGGTCAGGCTTGACAAAGCCCTGGCTGGGATGATTTAGTTGGGGATTGGTCCTGCTTTGAGCAAGGGGTTGGACTAGATGACCTCCTGTGGTCCCTTCCAACCCTGATATTCTATGATTCTATGATTCTATAAAATATGTTAATATTTACCAGCCCATGTAGAAATGATCTCAGTTTTAAAATCAAACTATTTTCATAAAACATCCCCATCTTTTAAAATATGCTTGATTTTAATTAAATTGTAAGGTACAGAGCCAAGCGTATCTCTATACTGCTTTGATGAATACCCTTTATATGTATTGCTCCAATACACATAAATAAATGTATTCTTTACCTGATGTATGCCTCCAGAGCCACTGACCAAATTTCAGCTCATCAATTTAAAATGAAACCAATTTAATTCTGCTTGACCAAAAATCTATGTCTATTGTTCCAAAACATGCAATCACCTCAAGGTATATAGCAATTGCTGTGTAAATGGATCAGCACTATTGGTGAAAGCCCACTTTGTTTGAGGAAAACAAAACTGGAATGGATGGAAAAATAAAAACAACCATTCTTTTCGTGCCAGAAGTAGTTTACAGCAGGGGCTGCTATGGTTGGGGGCTTAAAAACTGGCTGCTGCAATCATGTCCTTAGAAGAGGGTCAGAAGTGAGCATGTTCGTTTTGACTTTTGTTTACTTAGCTTGGGATTTTCCAGTTAATGTGTAGGTTCACACAACCACACAAAAGACAATCATGGAAGTATTAAGGGTCTGATCTTGCAATCGTTACTCAGGAAAAACTCATACTTGAAGTTCCATTGAACTCTTTCCTGTATTGCCATTTTTATTGAGGATCTTGCAATATACAATATTTTGCTTAATGCCTCAGCTGCTGGAGTTATACCATGTGATACAATCATTGGAGTAATGTTTTCATTCACATTTATTTTTAAAGGAAGCTTCTTGCCCTCATGAGTGGAAGGAAAAGCTGGAAAATGTGACCGTTAAAGACTCAGAAAGCAAGAGGCAAATAAGATAAACCCCCACAATGTGTTATTTTTTTAAAAAAGGCAAGATATTTTAGGCCAATCTTGTGATTTTTTAGCATCTGACTCATGATTTTTGAAAACTCAAAGTAGTTAGTACTGATCTTCATTGAACTCAGTGGGAGTTCTGCTTCAGGATCAAGTTTTAAATCTATCCATGTGAAATGTAAAATTCTAGTATGCCATCTGAAACCAACTAGGCATTTTGTGAGTTGTGATTACTATGATTGCTCTTAGTGATTGACTTATTATACCTATCAACTACACACAAAGTCTATGCTAAAATATTCTGCTATTGTAGTTACTGCATTTTCCCACTCATACCTGTGACCCCTTGTTTGCTTCACCCACGTGTTACATCTTTTCTTTTACATGGTAAGCTCTTTGAGGCAGGGTGTACCATTTATTATGTATTTGAGCAGTACAATGGCTGAGGCCTATAGATGTTGTTATAATATTGGAGGTGGGGGGAATTTTCAATGGAGAGGAATTAGGCACCCAACTCCCAATGACTTTCAATAGGATTTGGGCACCTTACTTCCCTTTGAAAATCCAAATTTATAAATTAATAATATTTGAGGTATCTGTCATCATTAAAACACCCAATGCTACCATATGATATAGCCCTTAAACAGGCAAAACTCCAATTGAAAGTAGATTCCGAGACAAAATGTATTTTTTTAAGACACTCAGACTTCATTATTCCTGGAATCATGCACATCACAACATGAAACACACATTTCATGGAAGTATTGTCTCAGTCTTGTTACAGCATATATTGCAGCAATTAGAGGTGGGCTAGAAAGCGCATGCTGTATCAATTTGAACAGTCTAGTTGCTATCATTATTGAATTAAAAACATTTATATAAATATTTAAAATATCCTTTTTAAAATGAATATTGTAATCTTTAATTGAATTCAATATCCCTGCAAATGAAGCAAATAATCCTTAATTGATTTGATCATTTACTTCTATCAGCTCATTTTTGTCTTCAAACATGCACTAGCTTGTAATAAATAATGTAAGCTTCTTTCATTAGCAATTACTGTCTAGTTGCCTATTTTCTTAGATAATCTAATTAGTTTAATGATAGAAAGGTAACTTTCCTTCTTGTGCATTATACAATGCTAGTTTAAAAATCAACTATTTATGTTTGATATTTTGGAGATACAATGACTATGAGTATATACAGAAGAGAAACAAAGCATGAGAGAGGATAATAAACAAAGGAAACAGCCATTAAAGGCAGGTTTTCTGCAAGCTACGAGATGTCTTCAACTTTCACTGACATCAATGGGAGCTGAAAGCATACAGGTCCAGTTCCCCCAAGCGTGATATTAATTAAAAAAAAATCATTTTCTGTATTGTTATTAACAATCTTAATATTACTGAAACAAACAAAAAAAATTAAATCTAATTTACGTTTTACTATGTATAGCGACTTTTTTGCATTTCTCTGAGCCTTGACAATGAGAACAATCAGTTTCCACTGTGTTTCTTGTCAGTTTTTAGTGAATTTTGCTTTCAGATTCATATGCACTGCTATTACAAATAAATAAACTTGTATGTATATTAGGGCTGTTGATTAATCACAGTTAACTCATGCGATTAACTCAAAAAAATTAATCACAATTAATCACAGTTTTAATTGCACTGTTGAGTAATAGAATACCAATTGAAATTTATTAAATATTTTGGATGTTTTTCTACCTTTTCATATATATTGTATTCTGTGTTGTAATTGAAATCAAAGTGTATATTATTTTTGCTTACAAATATTTGCACTATAAAAATGAAATTGTATTTTTCAATGCACCTCATACAAGTACCATAGTGCAATCTCTTTGTCGTGAAAGTGCAACTTACAAATGTAGATTTTTTTTTGTTACATGACTGCACTCAAAAACAAAACAATGTAAAACTTCAGAGCCTACAAGTGCACCCAGTCCTACTTCTTGTTCAGACAATCTCTAAGGCAAACATGGAGATAATGCTGCTTGCTTCTTGTTTAAAGTGTCACCAGAAAGTGAGAAGAGGCATTTGCATGGCACTTTTGTAGCCGGGATTGCAAGATATTTACGTGCCAGATATGCTAAACATTCGTCTGCCCCTTCATGCTTCAGCCACCATGCCAGAGGACATGCTTCCATGCTAATGACGCTCATTAAAAAAATAAATGTTAATTAAATTTCTGACTGAACTCCTTGGGGCAGAATTGTATGTCCCCTGCTCTGTTTTACCTGCATTCTGTCACATATTTCCTATTATAGCAGTCTTGGATGATGACCCAGCACATGTTGTTCATTTTAAGAATATTTTCACTACAGATTTGACAAAATGCAAAGAAGGTACCAATGCGAGATTTCTAAAAATACTACAGCACTCAACCCAAGGTTTAAGAATCTGAAGTGCCTTCCAAAATCTGAGAGGGATGAGATGTGGAGCTTGCTTTCAGAAGTCTTAAAAGAGCATCACTCTTACAAAACCTGAACCACCAAAAAAAGAAAATCAACCTTCTGCTGGTGGCATCTGACTCAGATAATGAAAATGAACATGTGTCAGTCCGGACTGCTTTGGATTGTTATCGAGCAGAACCCATCCACAGCATGGACGCATGTCCCTTTATGCCTTATGTGTTTGAAGAACTATTATCCCAGTTTTACAGATGAAGAAATGGAGGTGCAGAAGGTTAAGAGACTTGTCCAAGACCACACAGTAAAACAGAACACAGGCAGCTTTACTTCAAATTCCCTATTCTAACCATGAGAGCCTTCTGTTTCCTTGGTTATATAACCATCCACATAGCATTTCAAGTTCTTGCTCCCACATAAACTTGTGACTTTCCCTTACACTTTGTCCCACATTTAAACCTCAGCAGCCTAAGAGTTATGGTTTAGAGGCACATCATGAAAACCAGTTTGTGATCATCTGAATCAAATGAACAGTATGACAACCTTTTGGCAACGTAAATCTTTTTTTAGGCAGTTACAAACAGAATATGACAAATGTAAAAGAGTTTTATCTGCTAAAGAAATGTCCTGTTAAATTATATTTTTCTAAAGCACAGAGTTTGAATATTGTGACACAAGATATGTGCAAGGCAGACTATTAAAGTGCTTAATGAATCATTCCTCCCCCCTTTTTTCAGATAATCAATTTTTTCCACACAAGAGAAAGAGATCCTGCCAAAACCTGAAAGCTACTAAATGTGTCACTAAATTCACAAGGTGCAAATAACCTCAGCAAACAGTAAATAACATTCTCTGACTTGGAGCTTCAGTCTCGGGGGTGCAAAGAGCTCTCAACTCTCCTTGAAGTTAATACCTGCCAGGATGCATCGTGCATCCTACTGTTATCTTTCAAAGGAAACTCTAGAGTCTTAATGCCCTCTTTCCCACCATTTCCTACTCTCATCTTCATACTTTTTTCCATGTTGTTCCTTCAGCTTAGAACTCCCTACTATATCCTAGGGACCAACCAGCCACACTATTTCATTTCAACTACCTCTTTAAAACACACACTTCTTTGCTGAAGTCCATCAGCATTACCTACCAAGGGAAAATGTGCTGTTTAAAAAATCTGCACCTCTCTGAGGTCAGACAAGGTGGTCATCCAGTACAATAAGGGTCTAAGCAAGTTAGCTTGCCTAATTTAGAATAATAACACCTTCCTTGGGTCAGGGCTATTTCTCACTCTAAGTTCTTCTCAGCACCATATATACTGACAGTGCTCAATACATAATTATTACTACTCACATATGTATTTATTTAACAATAACAATTGTATCTCTAGAGCAGATGCAATTTTGGAAAGTCCAGACATACAAAGTAGGGAAAATATTTGGAAAGTATATGAAGGTTGACTAACCTGACCAATAGGTTCTTTTGTAGGAGTCTTTCCTCTTCTGACAGTGCTCGTGGCCAAAGTGGTGGTGGTTTCCATAACTGATGTGGACATCTCAGATTGCATTGCTGTGGCTGTTGACTCAGTTGTCATAGAAGAAGGCACTTCACCAACAAGTCTCACATTTCCTTCTATCATGATGTTCGCATCATTTTCAGCTGCCATATTCAGAACTTTCAAGCCATTGTAGTAAAGACCAGAGAGTTGGCCTTGGAATGGATGACCCCGTTCCTTGCCTCCAATTTTTATGGTTGCTTGGCTATTGAAGATTGTAAGCTGACGTCCTGTAAAGATAATATTACATACATGCAAAAATGTTGATTGTGAACTCTATACTCTAAGAGGATGATTAACAAATTTGCATGGGGTGAATAATGAGAGCAATAAACTATAAGAGAGTAACTTGACTCATAATTCATTGCTTTTGTAATGAAGTGTCCATGAAATGCATAACTATTGAAAAATATTTGTAATTTCTAAATTTATGTTTTCTTTTTTGCTAAAAGGCCAATCAAGTATATTTATAAATTTGTTTAGTATTGCAAATAAGAATGAGATTGTCTTCCCTTTTACCTACATTTTGCCTTTTTGTGTGTGTGTGAAGAATACAAAGTTTCTAATTCCTTAAAACTACTTTCCACCATCCCCGAAGATTGTGAACATTTCAAGGATTTTCCACACCAGTATAACACCTGTACTATAGCTTTAGGTAACTGTGTGTATATAGACATTCTATGTATATCTATACACACACACACGGACGCACACAGGTTCACATGTACGTGTGTGTGTATGCAAACCTTTCATTAAGTCAAGTGAAGTCTAATTTTAATGAAAATGTTCTAATGCAGTAATTCAGATATCTGTCATATGTCTATATATAAGTGTATAAATTAATGTTTCCTTTTCCCATCTGAATGTTTATTTTCCTTCGACATAAACACTGAAAAGAAATGCATGGTTCATACTGAGTATCTCAGAGACAAAGAATTCAAAAAAGATGTCTGATTGGCTTTCAGCAAGACTATCAATTAAAATAAAAAGGTTTTAGATGTAAAAGCGGCTTCAGGAATGATACACATACCAATGGAGAAATCATGGCACAATTCCATTAAACAGAGAAAACCTCAGCAACAGTACCATTATTATGAAACAGAATATTTACTTTAGCAGATTGGTTTCTGCTCATATAAGCATGCACACAACTTTAAGTTCTGTTTTAATTAGTGTTTGTTCCAAAATCCCCTTAGAAGGTTGCAAACGTTAAAGGGACTTCATTTTGATTGGCAATTCATAGTGCCCACTATTTAAGATACCTACAGTTTAAACAAAGATTTTTTTTCAGGACCATAATGAACATTCATAACTACATATATTTTTAGTTAATAATTTAGATGCTGGAACATGTAATATAATCTATGAATGATTTATAATTTGTGGTTAATGTTTGCTATGAGTACCTTCATAGATTGAGTTAGTGGATTATATTTAACAGTCCCTTTAACCTTAAGTTAACAGGGTAAGATTATTAAACAGCTGATACGTCTAAAAATGTGTAGAAATTATTATACAAGGTATGCACATATTACTCTCTACATTTTACTGTTTTAAATTTGTTTTTAATTTAGTTTTACTGAAAATTTATTTTTATGTTTATTAGTGTTACAATGAAGTACTAGTTGGTTATGTTCAAATTATTTTTTATTTGAAGTTTTAATCAATGTTTTTTACCTTTGTCGAGTAGCCATTCATCAACTACTCGACCAAGTCGATATGGAATTCGCTGTCTAGCAATCGCCAGGCGCTCGTTATCATTGTTTCCTTTAAAGTTTAAAGAGACATTTCATTGGTTAAAATCTGTAAGGTCAAAGGTTAAAAGTTAATACTTAAAGCTTGAGCTATACAGTTGCCACATGATTTTTTGAAATTTGGAATTTTAAAAAGTGCTACCTAGAACATTTCATGTTTCAGACTTTTCATTCATTCATTTATTTTATTTTAGCAAACAAAATTATTCCTATGTTAATTGAAAATTAGAAATCTTCATTTGAGCTAGGTTATTAAACTTATGTTATAGACAGACCCAAAAAACAAATTTATACATCATATAATGGCTTTACAAAAAATGATCATTGACTTCAGGGTTTTGTCTTTTTTGATGTTTCTTATTAACTAGTTAAACATGTTCAGGTGAAACAGATTTATTTTTCAAAAGACATCCAACCTCTTACTCCAGGTTAGTCATTTAAAGAAGAAGAACACAAGCCTTAACCAACATCTATGGCACACTTACATCTGCAAATAGACCTGACAAAACTTATTTCCTAGTAAAAAAACCCCCAACATTCTCATTCATTTGATTTAAATAAATTCCAGAAGTTCAAATATGTGATAGAGAACAAATCAGATTATCCATTATTTTTACATTTTAACAGAGCCCAGTGACAACATATTTTACTAAGCAACATTAAGGCTTTGACAAAAGTGACTTCAGTGGTTGTCTATAGTAATCCTGTATCCAAAATGCGGAAGTGTTTAAAACTTTAGCTGCACTTTGTAGGGTTTCATAAGCTAAGAGCTAGCTAGAAGGAGAGACTGTGAAGTGTAAACTTCTCTATCTTGCAAACCTTTCCTGTCCCCGTTCTGCACAGAGAATTCCCTTTACTTTCAGTGAGAGCTCTACGGTAGAGTTGGTAGCAGACTATGGCCCCACATGATTAGAAATATACCAGCCTTTCTACAGATAATTTGAGGTTTACTTCGAATATTTATTTGTAATAACTGATCTGTGTGTTTTCATTATATAAGGTATATCAGAAATACTTGATCAATTTCTATAGTTTTTTACAAAAAAATTATTAGGAAAATGGTGAAACCAAATACTTTCTTCAATATAAAGTGCTTTTTGTTTAGATTGACAATACCTTTGTCTCACATGCATCGATAGAAACACATCAGTTTAAGTACCTGAGAAGTGGGCAAATCCAAAAGACTGAAAGACAGTCAAGGTGCCACAAGTATTCCTTTTATTTTAACTGGGGTCCTGTTCCATACTTGTACTTATTGATTTATATGTTCAAACTCCTATTGACTTCAGCAGGAGAAGGATTAAGCCCTATGTTTGAAATGGTAGATATAAAGCACTAATCTCCGAAGTGCGCAACATCTCTAATTGAAACTCAGTACCTGGCAGGATCTTGTTGCAAATTATCAATGAAAAATATTATCCAAATCAAAGCATCCAGTCCCATAACCTTTACTCAGGTAAGCAATATCTATGAAATCAACAGCAACATTCATAAAGTGAAGGATTGGATTTTAACTGTAGCCCTGGAAACAAAATCAGCTTCCATTCCAACAAGCAATTTTGGTTTATTTATTCTGCTGTTCTGTAAAACAGGCTATGACTTACCATGCTTCCTGTCTGCTTTGTACAGTTTAACGTGGATATCATTCATTGTGGCTGAACGTACAGCATCATGTTTTAGAAATTACCCCCTTCTTTACCTTCTCTTCATTATGCCATGTAAACTTCTATACACACTCTAATATTTGAAGAAAACACATCCACATAGCATTCTCCCCTGACTTCAAATACTTTTTGTATAAAACACTTCTGTTTTTTTCTTTTAAAATATTTCCCAAAAAAGGAAGCTATAGAGCAAAAGATTGCATTTTACTTTCATAACTTATCTTCATATTGTTGTGGACATTCAAAAAGTGGAATTTCTTCCTGATTATATGCCATGACCTTTTAACATTCCAGCTCTTCATCCTGGGCCTGAAGTTGCATTCTTTGTATATTCCCCAGACTTCAATGGAAGTTGGAGATGTTCAAGGAGTACCTGATGAAGCCTCATGTGAGCAACATGTGGAAAAAGGCATGTGGATTAATTTTTTCTGTTTGTCTTTCTGCATCTCCATTTTTTTTTCATCTTTCGTAGTAATGGGGTATTGATTGATGTTTTCTCATATATCTGACCTAGCTGGATTTTCTTTAATCCTTGCTTATGTTTGGCATTTTTGAATGCTGCTTACATGGCTTTCATAGATGCCTTATCAATTGATTAACTAAATCAGTGAAAGGATATCCTACTTCCATGAATTTTCCCTTGCTTTCACACTAAAAACCGACCATAGTTTATACATTTAAAAATATTCTACCAAATCACTTGTAATAAAGGTTAGATTGTTCAAAATTGAGAGTTGTGAACTTAAGATCAAATTCAGCTCCTAATAAAGTCAAATCAAAGACTCTCATGGAAGTTGGATTAGTGTTTATGCATTGAACAGTCTCATTCGTTTCCATGGGACACTTTATGTGAGTAAATGTCCCCCAGTGTAAGTAATGGTCATTATGAAGAAACGTTTGCAATTTTATGATATGGGCAGACATATACTGGATATTATTTAATGGAAGGTGGATACCAATTCATTTATTTTTAACTTGCTTTCTAAAAGCTTATTTCATTTTAAAATCTTTGCAGTATACAGTGGGTGAAATACTGTGTCCCATTATCATGTTGTATGATCTGCAAATTATGCTGTAACTTATCTGCAGCAGCCATGCACCCTGGGAGCTAAATACAAATGAAAAGCAGGGTAATAACCATTCACTTTGTAAAGGTCAAATATAAAAATTATTGCTGATTACTTTAGCTCATCTTTCAAAAGAGTAAAAGTGCATAGTCAAATGTATTTTGATTTGGCAATACTAGATTAGTTTAAGTTTTCTTAGCAGATAATACAAAAGGAAGGGCTAAGGGAGATATGGTATGAAACTTCTCAAACTTTAGTTTAATGAAGAGTGCATAGGTTTAGAGCTGAAATAATTAATACCCATATTGGTGACTCAAATAGTAAATTAAAAAAAATGACACCATGGAATCAATCAAGACAGTTACAAATGATGAAATGAAAACAGTGTAAAAACAAAATGAAAATCAGGCATAAAAGTTGTAATGGATACACATCTGTTTATCAAATGTTTCTTGCTGAACAATTAGGTTCAGAGTCTGAGCTGCGATAAATCTCCCTGAACTAAACAATGCTGTACAAATTTAACCATCTGATAGGAAACATGTTACAGTCTGACACATTGTTTCCCCCTGTTGCATTAATCTAAAAATTTTCAGACATATTTGTTTGTAGTCTTGTCTGCTGGTGTACTGAACAACATTGAATTTAATCACCAAGAAAATTCCCAAATAAAGTTATTTACATGCTATTATACTCTAAATAGAATTCTGGCTTTGAGTTTTTATATCTGTGAGCCTTTGTAAGCATTAAGAAATGCTAAAGAAATGTTTGTCAACAGTAATTCACTGGAAATAACTTATGTGCATAAACTTTAATTTTAGATAGGCCTTTGAATGTCTAGCACAAAATTTCTTGCTGATATAGGTGAGACTTCTTTGATAAAAATAGGAATTAAAAATGACCACTCAAGGTTTGCACAGTAACATTGTCTAGTCTGATTGAATTCTAGATGGCTTAATTTTTCTAACAGATAGACAATATTTTGTCACACTGTAGTGTATTAATTCTGTATGAACAGGTAGACTTCAAGGGAATAACAGTAATTTCAAAGAATCAAGGTAAGGAGAGAGGAGCAACAAAAGTCAAAACTTTCCGTCATATCTAAATCTTGTGGTGAGATTGAGAAGAAGCAATCCAAAAACTCTTAATCATACCTTTGCATCTACAGGTCAGTGGGGTCAGGCTGACTATGTGAACTTCACTAATGTGTATTTTATCTCCTCCCAATTTATTATATTTTCAGTGCTGAAGTGTAATTCTATTTTGTTCTCTGAAATAAAGGTGTCAGTTATTGATGTGAAATAGTAGCATCCTTGAAGAAGAATAAGTAAGAAGGTTGAAAATTGAGAGTCTGTGAAGAACAACTTAAAGGGTAGAGAATATTTTGTTTCTTTGTAACAGCCCTTTACTTGTCAGACAAATTCCCCCTATTAATTACAGTGAGCTACTAGGCAAATAAATAAAATGGGATTATAAAGAGAACTAATAACCCTATCATTGTTTTTGGAAAAACAAAATCCTTAACTTGCTTGCTAAGGGCCTGGGTCTTATGGCAAAGTTCATGTTGACATCAATGGGATGCTTGGGAGAATAAGGGCTGAGAGTGATATTGTCTGTTCAGCTAACACAAAAGGGAAAATCTGACAGAAAAGAGCTAAGGGGCATGAGAAAGGGGTAATGGTGGCTCCATGGCAGTCTCCTGAAAAAGCCTCTCAGCCTCCAGTTTATAAGATGCTCAATACAGTCATGGGGCTAGCCTATAGAATAGGGACCATGCTCTAGTGATGGTCACTGATAGCCTGTGCTAAAGTTCTCCTGATTAATAAAATATGGGTTAGATTTTCAGAGGTGTTTAAATCCAGCTACTAATTTTGCCATCATGGCTACAATCAACTGAGGGTGCAAAGGATAAAATTTAAACCTCTAGCTATCTGATCTGCAATAACATTCACATTCACAATTCATTGTGCACCTGTAATTTGACTCCCACAAACAAAAGAAGATGTGGTATTGCAGGCACTATCAATTGCAGGCACAAGTGTTTAACTATGTGGTTTGAATCTGAAATTGTAACACTGGCAGTCACATTAACTCACATGGTAACACTGCATATACATCTGATTCTGTGGACAACACAGCAGGTGCAATATTACAAGACTTGAAAAAAAACATATATTTATGCATTCAATGTTATTATAACAATGCAAATTTGGTACTTGCTGTAAGGTATATTCAGCTTACCAGCTCATGGAAATTCTGTAAAGCCTTACTCAGATTCAGGTGAAAATGTAATTATCTTCTTTGAGCCTGACTTAGCGAAGTCAATGAGTCTGACCTAGTGAGCAAAGTTACTCATCTGTGTAAGTGTTTGTAGGATTGGGTCCTTTAGCACGGGATATGCTATTCCACACACCTGCTTCTTCCAATGCAATTGCATGATTACGTACAACATTAGGGGGAGTCTAATTAATATCCTCAGCTAGCCCTATAGCTTCCTAAAGTTAATGTGGTCCCTTCCTGAAACTATCAGGTCCCCATCTGCCCTCAGGCACTGAAAGCTGTGTATCCAAGATATAACTTTCCTTCTTCTCCAATGCTTAAGGGAAAGCAGATGCACGCCTCTAGGTTATAATGTTTCTTCCTGTTGGCCATCTTGAACAGACATGTCAATCAGCCAGGGGAGACAATTCGAGGGAGAAGCAGCTCTAACGTTAGTTAAAGCAAGTGTAGCAAATAAATAAGGGACAAATTCTACAAAGCTTGCTCACCTAGCATAGTATCTTTCTCCGCAAGTAGCCCCATTAAAGCTAATGGAACCACTCATCTAGAAGAGGGCTATTCAGTATGAGCAAAAATGTCAGAATCTGGCCTTAAGTAAATAGATGGAATAAAATAAAACATCAGTATGTGGCTGTAGATGGGGCCTAAACAAACAAATAATTTACATTTAAAAAACCAATACATATCAGATGGACCACAGTCTGCACCCTGAATTCATTAGCATGAGCTCTTCAACTCCATGATCATGCCATACATGCCCATTCAATGGAACAGTTTAATAAAGAGGGGAATGTGTATTGATGCTGAATAGCCAGATAGGATGCACTATAGACACTATAGTGTCTATCAGGCATTTCAAATTAAAAACACACCTAGAAAATAAGATTCTGAAGGATTTTCCCCCTCCATTTTCTTATTTATTGCCATCATTTTCCTACAATTTGTGAAAACATATGAATGTATCACCAATGCTAACCTCTGACCAGTGCTTTAGTTGTGTATTCTGGGAAAGGAGTGCTCAGAATTTGCTCTTTTCAGTGCTTTATCCTCAAGATTTTAATTTTAATTAAATTTTAATAAAGAAGCTGTCTAAATCCTTTCCATTTATCCAAACGCCTTCCTTCCCTGAGCCATTTAGGAAGCAATTCAGATAAAATAGAATTCTGTGCTCAAAGATTCATGATATTGCAAAACCAAAATCCAATCAATTACGATTTTGCAAAATCAAAAGCAGTACCACCCTTGATTTTACCAGTTTCCTATCAGAGTATCACAGATTTCTATGGTCCTTTTCACCCTAAAGTATCCCCAAATGCTCGATAAAGAACAATAGATACCTAAACAGAAATTACTTCCCCCACCATAGTGAAATGCAGTCACCTCTGGGGTGGAATACAATGGCTTTTTGGCAGCATAAAATACCACTACACAACACTACTCAGCAAAAAGCAAAGAATCAGATTGTGTTGAAAATTGGCCCAGTTATTTGACATACTGAAACAATGAGATTTGTCACATGGTTGCAATTCCATATTACCACCACTGACCCTAAACATTGTACTTTAACTTCTTATGTTCACCTACAGGCTCTTTGCTTCGTGCTTGCATATGGAATGTGCCCTCAGCTTAGACCATTTTTAAAACATTTCTAATGACATCACTGCAAACACTTAGTAACCTTTTGGTACATTCCTATGAGCTCAAACCAGCCACCTTCTGGTGAGTGTTTTGATTTTGATATTTTTCCACTGGATTAATTAGTGATTCAAGTAAGAGTGTGTTCTTCCTGACTCATGTTTCATCAATATAATGTGATGTCTTCCTTTGTTTGTCTAGTGCTCCAACCTTCGTGTTCAGAGGTTTGTGTATTATATCTAAAGCAAGCGAGAGATGATGAAAAGCAACAATGAGATAAGAAAACATAGGGCCTAGTCTGATAAATTAAAGGTCATATTGTGTTATCAAGCTTTCTAAAAAGATCCTTTGTACTGATTGTGCAGCATTTAAGCAGCTAATGTTGTATGGCTGGTGCTAAAATAAGCAGCAAAATTGATAGGCATCATTAAGGAGCAAGATTAAAGTATAAAAAATGAATTGTTACCAGTACACTACCATGCCCCACATCATCCTCTGAGTGACATTTTGCTGTTCTCTAAGGTATTAGGACTCTGAACTGTTTCTAAACCATAATGTTACCCTTCCTATAGGACTTTATCCAGAAGTCAACTACAGAGTGTTTCTTATTCAAAGCTTTTCAATGGCTGAAAAGCAAAGAATAACATGATCCTTGTCTTCAAAGGCTATTTCAAACCTATTGTCCTTAAAATTAGCTAGGATTGAGATAGTAACCACCAAACATGACAATGGGACATCACCCGGGTAGCTATCTCATTTTATATTGCCAGAGAGCTGTTATACAGAATGTCACTCGACAGAAATAATACTCACATTATATAAATGAACAATGGCAAAAGAGAAACATTATGTTCAACTCTTATTTTATATTCCCATCAATCAGTATCCCCACGATTATCTCATATTCAAGTAGAAATCATCAGTGAGTAAGAAAGATCTTATTAACTGCACACAAGTTTCCTAATTAAGTTTAACTGTATTACAAGTGCTAAGGACAGAATATGACACAATTGTTAGAGGGTTATTGCTCAAATTGTTAAATTGTATTATGATCAGTGAAAAAAATTATTAAAAGTTGCATATGTGTGTGTATATATATATATATTCATTATTTCTGGATCACAAGATAAAATAATTTCAAATGGAAAAATCACTCTCTTGGGGAAAAATTCTGCTCTCGGGTTGCACAGTTTGTATGTGAGAACAGAATTTGGCCCTCAGTTGTATTAAATAAAGCTACTACAGTTGAACTGGTCTAGTAAACTATGTTTGGAGGCAACATAGGGTTCTGTGAACATTAGTGCAGACACATAAAGCATAATTTCCCTATCATTACATGATTAGTGACATAAAAATAAAAAGAAATCCAAAATAATCAGCATCAACCCTAGCTAACAGGGAATAGGATAAAGTGGATGCAATTGGGAAAATGAAAAATGTTGATTCTATTTTCGTTCATGATGCATGTTAATGCTAGTGAGTTAGCCACCATTATTCCGCAATGAACTGGGCCATAGAGGTGCTTTGTCACAATCACTACATCTGTCCTAAGCTGTGTCAGCTCATTCTCCAAGAGTTATGCATGATTACACACAAGCCAACTGAAACAACAAAAGAGAGGTCATTATTTGGACAAGCCCTTGCAAAGCAAAAAGCCAAAGGCACCCATACTGATAGAAAATGGCATTTAGGAGATAAAAATCTGTTCCGTGTCAGCAGCACAGCAAAAGAAGTAGCCCTTGGCCAAAGCAAGCTTTAGACTTTCAGCTATGTCTAAAAGTGGCATTTCAATTTGTGTATTTATGCCTTGCAGATATTTTACTATAAAAGAATAATCTGTTTCAAATGGAAAGGTTTAAACTTGTACACACTTTTTTTTAATGCTTTTGGCAGTGTATAGCAACAGAAACTGTAAATAATAGAAACAGATGCTCAGCAAGATAAAAGCAGAGGAGTACTTTAGTACTGAAGTACTGTAATGAGCAGTCCATCACGCAATGGCATAATGGCTGTGGGTGGACTCCCAGTAGTGATTTACTTTTATCTGCTAACAAGTGAAATAATCCTGGTTTCCTACCAAAAAAGATGCCAGTAACATTTTCCATATCAGCTAATGTGTGGTGTCTACAGTTCTGGTATATTTTATGAAGTGTGATTCATTTCTTTCATCTGTGAGAAGGTATTTGCATCTAAGGAAATGTTTATCAGTCTGATTAAAGATATACATTTAGGCCTCTAACCTGCAAGCTGCTCCAAGCAGATGAACTCCTTCACAGCCTCCAAGAAGCCTTATTGTCAGGGAGGGATCTGTCCACAAAGAGCAGCTGGTGGACAAGGGCTTTTGGGCTAAATTCTGTCCAGATTTATATCCTGGGTATAATAATTTGGTTCTCATTTATTTTTAAGGCTTACTTACTGTGAGTGAATGCACCCCTGTAGTCAGACCCTACACACTATTGTAATAACCTTTGTAAAAAATATGCCTTGTGAAGTATCATTTGAAAACTAATACTCACTGGTCAATAATAGCATGGTGACATGTATGTAGCAACACGATATGTAAAATTATTAGCATAATATAATATAAAGTATAAGTAATGTAAGTAATGTAATGTAGAAGCGGAAATTATAACTGAAATGTGGTTACAAGACAGGTCTGGGCAGTGGACAAACCTGTTTCTCCAAGACAAAGGACAAGACATCCTCACAGTGGGAATGAACTTTATCTCGGGATAAACCTCAGAAAAATGCATTTCAAAGGAAGACTGGACTACAAAGCGAGTGGCAAAAACACCCCAAAGTCTCTCTCTCTCTCTCTCTCTCTCTCTCTCTCTCTCTCTCTCTCTCTCTTTTACTAAGAAGACAAAGGAAATAGCCATTTGACTTTGGGAGAGATCTTGACCTGAAATTTGGTCAGCCCTGTTGCTGGGAGCATGTGGTGAGGATTTGATCTTGAATCAAGTCTAGTTTGTTAAGTTTTAGCACTGAAAAGCATGTTATCTTTAGTGACATTTCTGACTTTAATGCCTTGTACTTGTACTCACTTAAAATATATCTTTTTGTAGTTAAATAAACTTGCTTTATTCTTTAATCAAACTAATCCAGTGTTGTGATTAAACTGGGCAGTGTGATAACTCCATTTAAAGAAGCAAATGGTTGGATATTGTTCCCTTACAGGAACAATGGACCTAAAATGGACTGGAACTGTCCTTGAGAGGACTGGACCATGCAGAACACATGTTTTGGGGGAAAATTCAAAACTGGGAGTGTGTTGGGGTCACCCTGCAAGTAATAAACTGTTGTTTGCTGAAAGAATGTGGCTGTTTGCTGAAAGGCTGCTGGGGTCAGAACTGCTAGAGAAGGGTTGTGTTTGTGCACGGACACTCAGGATATGATCTGCATGCTGTCACATTGTTTGTGAGCAGCCCAGGTGGGAGCTACAGCATCATAGCATTGTGAGGCACCTGATATTGCAGGGCAGGGGCGACACAACTCCTGATTGTTCTGGATTGCAAACCGGAATGTCATACTTGTCATATCATCTATGCATTAAATATTATGCATTTATCATAAGACATGATTACCTATGTGTTGCAGAAGAAATGGAGGTGGTAGGCACTGGCTCCTTAGTTAGGTGTTAGGCATCTTAGACTAGCTCCTTAGATAGGAATATACCTAGACATACTCTGCAAAGCCTGTTTGAAATCCCCCATCTCACTAATTTTTCATAGACAAGATTTTGGTTTGAAAATATTTATGCTTCATCTCAGACTTTTTTAGGGGGGAGGGAGCGAGGGGATGTTGGAAAAGGCCTCAGAAGCTTGGGAATTAGAGAGCATGGACATTTTATTTTTCCTTGAGATTTGTATTAAAAACAACACTGGAAGCTATTGCAGTGAAATGGCCTGAATTTCCACGTTAAAACTTCTTCTCCTGTAATTATGCTTGGAAGGATGACATTTTTATCAGTAAGTGTTAGTAAAAGTTGATTTCACCGTACACACACAAACCAATGAAAAAATATTCCCATCAGTAATAATCAAAATTTACAGATAGGCTATGTAAGAAAAATGCTGCTTGAGCACTTTGTAGAGTTTGATTTAAATATATTTACTTTTGTGTATTTTGACATGGGATGTTAATAATTTGTGTTTTAACGGTTAGAAATATTTAACTTTTTTGAATCTCAACAGCTACTGCCATTAAATAATTATTGTCTGATCTCTCAATAATATCCTGTAACTGTGAAAATTTAAATAGATAAAAATAGAAAAAAATGCTTAAAAATAAACATCATTATCTATCAAAATTTTATATATAAATTGACCTTTGTCAAGTCTACCTATAATACTTCCTAAACTTCAGGGCTTGGGTAGTTATTTTTTAGGGGGAAAATGAAAAATAACAGTTATCACCTTCCTGAGAACCACATGCAGATTGGACCCACCATGGGCAGATATTCTTCTCTCTCTGCAAATGGGGCAGAGAGGCCATTTGTGGGGAAAGGAATCTGTACAGGGGTAGTGGGACGGGATGGGCTGGAGGAAATAAGAGAGGGACAGGGAACCCACTTACATAGAAATTTAGTCCCTGACTCACACAGCACTTAAACACATGTTTAACATTAAGCCTGTGAGTAGTCCTTTTAAACCAGGGATCTCAAATTCAAATCACTACGAGGGCCACATGAGGACTAGTACATTGGCCCGAGGGCCGCATCACTGAAATCTTTTCATACAATGATACAAAAGTATAGTAAAAAATGAAGAGTAATATAGTATGCTATTAAAAGTCAATGTATTAACTTTTTTTAAACTGTAATGTAAAGAGGAATTTTAATAAAATAGAAACACTCAGTAATGTTTGAAGCTTGGCTGCCAGTGAAGTCAGCGCCTATGGCAGGCAGCAGGAAATAACTCCATGGGCCACGTGTGGCCCGCGGGCCGCATGTTTGAGACCCCTGTTTTAAACTCAATGGGGCTGTTCCTGTGCCTAATATTAAGCATATGCTTAAGTGCTTTGCTGAATCAGAGCCAAAACAAATCTTCTCCAGGCTGCTGATCCCTCCTCTGGTGGTTCCAGAGAGCAGTAGGAGTAAGATAGTCCTGCATTGTCTGGGAGCCAGAGGCGAAGGCAGAAGGTCCCAAAGTGAGGTCTTACATGCAGATAGCCCTGACCTCCAGCAGATGAGCCCAGGTCAACAGGTCCCACCTCTCTCCCAAAATCCTTTCCCTTGGGAGAGGCTACTCTGTATTAAAAGAAGTAAAGCTAAATTGCAAAGGTAAGTAGCCTAAAGTTGGGCACATAAATCTATGCAGGCACTTAAATCAATGGCTTGATTTTCAGAGTGAATCTGTGATGAATTATTGAAATACAAAGCAGTCTGTATTGAACCATTTAAGTCCCTGTGAATCTGCAAGGAAATATTTAAGCAGTAGGCAATCACCAATACTTTTAATTTTTCCTTTTCTTTTACAAAATCCATTTGCAAGTGCATGCATATAAAAAAAAGTAAACTCTGCTCCTCCTTTAAAATACTTACAGAAGTTAAATAGGAAAATGAATATAATCTGTGAAAGAAAATGGCTCTGCTGATACAATTTACAAATTCACTCTTTCTCAGGAAACTACTCGACCTTTTTAATGATAGATTGAAAAACAGTATGTTAAAAAAAATTGGTAAGGATATTAGCATCTTCCCTGCTTTATAAATTCAAGTATCTTTATTAACACAAAGCACTAATGCATGATTAAAATATGATGCAATACACTATTTAAGTATTAGGTATTTTTATCTTTAAAGGCTTGGTGCTATGATAAAATATTAAATAAACATATAGCTCCAAACAGACAGTATATTAACAGGAAAAATGTTCAAGATTCTTTAGTAATAAAATATTAATGACTTTCTTGGTTTAATAAATGTATATAGAATTCACAGGAAACAACATATCCTATCATCGATCCACACTCATAACTTCAAGTGAAATTATTGGCTTGAAATCAATAAGTAGCCGGCACAGTTTCAACATAGTAAGCTGGGAGTTACACTGATTATTCTCATTGTTATTAATGCATACACATAGAAGATGCTATTCCCTTGTACAAAACTGAACATTTACACTCAGGACTTTAGCAAGAACTTAGAAATCAATGTTCAGGGCTAAGACTGAAATATACCCACTTAAGATTTAAAAGATAGCTGATCATTAAAGGTGGGTTACTACTATCAATAAAGCAAAATATTAAATACCCATTATTGATAAAATCAGAAGGCCATCCCATTTTGATTTGTGTACAGAAAATTAATGGTCATTCTGCCTATGGAGTAATAGCAGGTAACAAAGGTAGAATGACAGAGGAATTCATAGAATATCAGGATTGGAAGGGACCTCAGGAGGTCATCTTGTCCAACCCCCTGCTCAAAGCAGTACCAATCCCCAATTTTTGCCCCAGATCCCTAAATGGCCCCTTCAAGGATTAAGCTCATAACCCTGGGTTTAGCAGGCCAATGCTCAAACCACTGAGCTATCCCTCCTCAGGGAGAGCCATTCTCTTTGGCTGAGACCTTTTGAGATGGTGCTTACATCTGAGGATTTTATTAATCTCAACAAGACTTTGACTTAAGTCTGCAGATGAGAATTTAACTATTTCACTGCTCATCATTTTAGAAGAAACATCCACCTACTTTGGGATTATGAATGTGACTGGGTAGTATTTCTGGTGGGGTATGGGAGGCAAAAATTGCACCTACATACTTTCTTTACACATTTGGCTTCAGCATCCACACCTTGTCATTTCCTGATTTTTGAGTGATTAGCAGTGCATTCTTAACATTCTCTTAAGGTTATGTCTACACTACGAAATGAGGTCGAATTTAGAGAAGTCGATTTTTTAGAAAGTGATTTTATACAGTCGATTGTGTGTGTCCCCACATTAACGCACTAAATGCATTAAGTCGGTGGAGTGCGTCCACAGTACCGAGGCTAGCGTCGACTTTCAGAGAGTTGCACTGTGCGTAGCCATCCCACAGTTCCCGCAGTCTCTGCCGCCCATTGGAATTCTGGGTTAAGCTCCCAATACCCGATGGGGCAAAAACATTGTTGCGGGTGGTTTTGGGTACATGTTGTCAGTCACCCCTCCCTCCGTGAAAGTAATGGCAGACAATCATTTCACGCCTTTTTTCCATGTGGGTACCATACTACTTTCAGCAGATGGTGCAGTAGGACTCTAACCGTCATCATCATCATCCACCGCTTCTGCTGCCACTCTGCTCTCCTGGTGCTCTCGCAGGGCTGCTTCTGCTGCAACTCTGCTTGGCTGCTCTCGTCTCGCCACACCTCGGCAAGCATGCAGCCCACTCAGCTGTTGTGTCCTGGCAGCAGATGGTGCAGTAGGACTGCTAATCGTTGTCATTGTCATCCACCACTTCCGCTGGCACTCTTCTCTCCTGGTGATCTCACGGGGCCACTTCCACTGCAACTCTGCTCAGCTGCTCTTGTCTCGCCATACCACGGCAAGTGTGCAGCCCCCTTAGCTGTTGTGTCCTGGCTGCAGATGGTGCAGTAGGTCTGCAAAACTGGTCAACCAACCAGGGCCAGTGCAACCACTAGGCGAACTAGGTGGTCGCCTAGGGCGCCAAGTGGTTGGGGGCGGCCAAAAGTGCGCTCTGGGGAGGCGGTGGAGCGGAGGTGAGCTGGGGCAGGGGGGCACGGGGAGGGCCGCCTGCAGCAAGTAATGGGGGGGCAGTGCACAGGAGAACTGCTCCCCGCCCCAGCTCACCTCTGCTCCGCCTCCTCCCTGAGCACGCATTCCCGCTCTGCTTCTCTCCCTCCCAGGCTTGTGTGCCAAACAGCTGATTGGTGCCACAAGCCTGGGAGGCGGGAGAAGCGGCGGCGTGCTCAGGGAGGAGGAGGAGCAGAGGTGAGCTGGTGCGGGGAGTTGCCATACGGCTCCCCGGGCCAAGGGAGGGGGAGGCGGGGAGTTGCCGCACGGCTCCCCAGGCCGAGGGGAGGGAGGGAGGGACGGGGCGGTGGGGAGCTGCTGCAGGGCTGGAGGAGGGGGTGGGCGCGAGGTGGACGTTTCGCCTAGGGCGTGAAGCATCCTTGCACCGGCCCTGCATCCAACCACCGCTTCCCTGCAATCCTGCTGTCCTGCAGATGCCAAACCACGTCAAGAATGGAGCCCCCTCAGATCACCATGGCAGTTATGTGCATTGTAAACACCTCACGCATTATCGTGCAGTATATGCAGAACCAGAACCTGCAAAAAGAGGTGAGGAGGTGATGGCAACGTGATGACAAGACTGATAAGGACATGGACACAGACTTCTCTCAAAGCACGGGCCCCGGCAATTTGGCCATCCTGGTGGCAGTGGGGCAGGCTCATTCTGTGGGATGCCGATTCTGGGCCTGGGAAACAAGCACAGAGTGGTGGGACCGCATAGTGTTGCAGGTCTGGGATGATTCCCAGTGGCTGCGAAAATTTCGCATGCATAAGGGCATTTTCATGGAACTTTGTGACTTGCTTTCCCCTGCCCTGAAGTGCAAGAATACCAAAATGAGAGCAGCCCTCACAGTTCACAAGTGAGTGGCGATAGCCATCTGGAAGCTTACAATGCCAGACAGCTACCGGTCAGTCAGGAATCAATTTGGAGTGGGCAAATCTACTGTGGGGGCTGCTGTGATCCAAGTAGCCAACGCAAACACTGAGCTGCTGCTATCAAGGGTAGTGACTCTGGGAAATGTGCAGGTCATAGTGGATGGCTTTGCTGCAATGGGATTCCCTAACTGTGGTGGGGCATCTGGGAGAGCAGGCTATGGAACTTGGGGAGGAGGGTGGTTGGTTACACAGGGCCTGCAGTGGCAGTCTGTGCCTTTCCTGCACCTCAACTATATACCAGAGCATATCAGTTTGATCCTCCAGTAGCCTCAGAATTGCATCCTGCCTCCTTTCATCATGCTGCCGCCACCTTTCCTCTTGATCCTGCCACCTCTCCTGTTGCTCCAGCCTCCTGTCCTCGTGTTCACTTTGTGCTTTCCTGGACTCTGCCATTGTCTGCCTCCACACATTCTGCTGGGCTCTTTCAGTTTGGGTGGATTGCATGCGAGAACATGTCATTGTGAGTGTGGTTTTTTTGCATTTGTATCTGCACTAGCCTCTGAGATGGAGATGCTAGTTGCAGCATTGAAACATTTGCAGCTGCGGGAGGAAAAAAAGGGAGATTAAAATTGAAAAAGACCCATTGGCCATTTAAAAGGAGAGTCTGAAGTTTTCGGGTTAACGTGCAGCACAACCCAACTAACCCCCCCCCCCACACACACACACCCAATTCTCTAGGATGATCACTTCATCCCTCCCCCCACTGCGTGGATAACAGCAGGGATGATTTCTTTTCAGCCACAGGCAAACAGCCCAGCAAGAATGGCCACCTCTGATGTCCCCTAAATAAAATTCCCCTATTTCAACCAGGTGACCATGAGTGAGATCACTCTTCTGAGGATAACACAGAGAGATAAAGAACGGATGTTGCTTGAATGCCAGCAAACACCGGGACCACACGCTGCCACGCATTCTTATGCAATGATTCCAGACTATGTGCTACTGGCCTGCCATAGTAACATGTCCTACCATGGAGGACGCAATAAGGCTGCCCTACCCAGAAACCTTTTGCAAAGGCTTTGGGAGTACCTCCAGAACAGCTTCATTGAGATATCCCTGGAGGATTTCCGCCCAGTCCCCAGATACGTTAACAGACTTTTCCAGTAGCTGTACTGGCCGTGAATGCATCCCAAGTCTTCAGGGCAAATTAATCATTAAACACACTTGCTTTTAAACCGTATATTATATTTACAAAGGTACGCTCACCAGAGCTGTCTTCTCCGCCTTCAAGGTCTGGGAGCCCAGGTTGGCAGGGTTGAGAGGGTGATAAACCGGGTTGGCTCCAGGGTGATAAAACACTTCCTGGCTGTTGGGGAGAACGGTTTCTCTGCTTGCCTGATGTGAGCTATCTCCCCCTCATCATCATCTTCCTCATCCCCAAAATCCTCATCCCTGTTGTGTGAGACTCCCTCCTTGCAGGTGTCCACAGACGGTGCGGGGGGGAGGGTGGGCAGTGGTAGGGGCACCTCCTAGAATTGCATGCAGCTCATCATAGAAGCGGCATGTCTGGGGCTCTGACCCTGAGCGGGCATTTGCCTCTTGCATTTTTTGGTAGGCTTGCCTAAGATCCTTAAGTTTCATGCGGCACTGCTGCGGATCCCTGTGATAGCCTCTGTCCTTCATTCCCTTGGAGATTTTTTCAAATATTTTGGCATTTTGTCTTTTGGAGTTCTGATAGCATGGATGCATCTCCCCACACAGCGATCAGATCCAGTACCTCTCATTCAGTCCATGCTGGAGCTCTTTTGCGATTCTGGGACTCCATGCTCACCTCTGCTAATGAGCTCTGCATGGTCACCTCTGCTGATGAGCTCACCACACTGGCCAAACAGGAAACGAAATTCAAAAGTTTGCGGGGCTTTTCCTGTCTACCTGGCCAGTGCATCCGAGTTCAGAGTGCTGTCCAGAGCAGTCACAATGGAGCACTGTGGGATAGCTCCCGGAGGCCAACACCATTGAATTGCATCCACACTAACCCAAATTCGACCAGGCGATGTTGATTTCAGCACTAATCCCCTCGTCAGGGAGGAGTACAGAAATTGATTTTAAGAGCCCATTACATCATCAAAAATGGCTTCGTTGTGTAGATGGGCGCAGGATTAAATCAATCTAACGCTGCTAAATTCAACCTACACTCGTAGTGTAGACCAGGGCTCAGAGACACACAACTTCAGTGGGATTTTGCATGAGACAAGAATGCAAGACTGTGACTCTAAGCTGAAAAACACTTGGGGATCAAAACATCTGTAAAGTAATAGTATATCCGATGTTCTGATATTTTAAGAATGCATACCATACACAACCATAATTAAATGAAACCTTTAGCATCGTGTGGCCTTTTGAACAGAGCACATTTATTTTTCTGTAATTATCTCTCTCCCTTTTAGGCAGCCACAACCCTGAAGTTATAAATAAAGTAGCCCATTATTGCTTACCGCTTATTATGGCTTATCAGTTTTGTATTTAGGGAAAATCAATTTTGCCTTTATGTGTACAACTTTTTGTTTCATATTCGACTTTTTAGTGCCCACTAAACTTAATGCAGCACTAAAGACAAAAGTTTATAGGCCTGATTCAGATATCAATTACACCAATTTATCTGTGCAATTCCACTGCCTTTAATTGAGTTGCTCCAATTTACGTGGGTGAGAGACCAGAAACAGGTTCACTGATTGTAAAGAAATAGTAGTAATTGTGCCTCTGGTACACAGGTGTATGTTAAACCTCTACATAAACTTTATTGGAGATTGGGCATTATCCGGAATGTGACAATTGCTGAGTTTATAAGATCATTAGATCAGATAAATCACGGAAGCCATCCATTTTTTCCTGATGGATGGGATATGCTGCCAAAATGACCCTCTAGTTCAGAATAACTACTATGCCTTACTTTGAATCAAGGTAATTTACTCCTGGAAAGATCAAAAAGAAGAGACAGGCTCACAGATTTTTTTTAATTGTATGATATGATTAAATAATGCTGCAGAATTGGTTACAATGGAGTTGCCATTTTGAAAACATGGAAATCTAAAGGTTCAGAGAATCATAGAATATCAGGGTTGGAAGGGACCTCAGGAGGTCATCTAGTCCAACCCCCTGCTCAAAGCAGGACCAATCCCCAACTAAGGTCTCCTTTGTTAAATATGCTTTTCTTGCTTAACTGGCAAGGTTTCAGACTGTGCCAAGGCTATATATGCTGCAGTGGAAGGAGCTTGATGTAATATAAAGAAAAAGAGTCAAGAGTGGTGATACAAGAGAGATGAAGCTGCATGGTGCATGTATGCATGTGCACTCAAGTGAGAGATGAATATCTTCATGGACCCCTGAGTACCTTAGGATAGGTCTCTTGAAATTTTATCTGGAACAAAGCAGAGTGTCATTTTGCCTATTCTGATATGAATTATAGTGCCTGTTTTGGAATTAGTTAGCTTAATAGAAGTTCTTGACCTGAAGACAATTGTGATTGTCAGAGAAATGTGATACCATTCTGCTGTCACATTTCACAACACCAGTAAAATATAACCAGGAACTCATGTACAAATGTGACCAAAATAAGAACACCTCATGTCTGGGGGAACAACTCAAATACAATGTTATTATATATGAATTAATTTTGTGTTTCATATTTTAGATAAGAAATTGTTTGGCTGAAGGGCTCAGCACAGCACTGATTTGTGCTGTCCTGAGAAAGGCTCAGGTCTCACAGCAACCTGAGGGTTGCTCCAGGAATTAACAGAAACTAGCTCCATCACAAAAGTGACATGTTTAATTTGGGTAAAGAGTGCACCTATTATACTGCTCTCTTGCATACTCTATTGGCTGACATTGGCACGTCATTAATATAAGGCTTAGTGCAACTTGCATGCTCTCCCATTAGGTAAGTGGTCTAGAATTAGGGTCAAAGGCCTAATGCTGCAAGTCCTTACTCATGAAAGAAGTCCTTACTTACTCACAAGAAGTACCACTGAAGTCAATGGGGAATAGGGGATGAGATAGGGAGGAGGGAGACCTGTGTTCTATGACTCACTGTGCAACATCGAGCAAGCAAGCTAAAGGTACAACTGGAAAATAGGGATAATGATATTTACCCTCCTTTTCAAAGTGCTCTGCTTTTCACAGATGAAATGCACTATCTAAATGCTAGCTTGTATTATCTGCAGGAGAGATTAGATGACACAGAATCCAATATGATAAATTAAGTGACTACAGATTTGCAGAATGAGGCCCCCAAATCTATTCTCCTTATTCACACAAGTGAGCCCACTGATGTCAGTGTAAATACTCATGCGAGTAAAGTGAACAAGATAGATGAGGTCAGGTTGAAAAGGATAGAGAAATAGAGCATATTCCGTGAAATAAATAAATAAAATACAGCTGGGGGTTTGGCATTGGTCTATAATTTTGTCCTGATGCCTGTGGCTTTCATATGGGGAAAGAAAATAATTGCAGAATTAATGCCCCAAAATACAAATATGCATTTATGTGAATCCAAAAATATGAAGGAAGCTGTAAGGTAACTAAAATGTTTGACAAAATACTTGATTTACTACTGCTTTTTTCTTTTCATTTATGAAACTCCTCCAGATTTGGCTAAGCAATTTTAATATACCCCACTGGGTTTTGTAAATCATGAAATGATGAGGTAAATGTGAAATATGTGATGGTAAGGACATTAAACAGATTACCGCTGAAGAAAAGATTCACCACATATGGCTGATATTTCAGGCTTTGCAGTCTGACTTAAGGAAATCATTAACAGACAGTGGTCTTCCTCGGATACCTCTAATACGTCCAGTGGGACTAGCTGTTACAGAAGCTTTCCTTATAGATCTTGTGATTCTTGGGAGCACTGTTTAATTCCCCCCTTCCTCCCATTTCCTCTAACCATTATAGGAATCCCCAGGGACCCTGTGATGTTGTTAAGAAATTCAGTTTCCACCTCATGCCATACCTAATTACTATAATCAGTTATATTTACCATCCCTTGTCATAAAGCAAAAATGAACACAAATCTGTTTCTTCTATTTTATAACTGTTCTTTATGAAAACTGCTCATTTGACATTTTCTTCCTCCTTCTTTACTAGAAGCATTGTGTCATTTTATTGTATTTAACTGAAATATGTTATACCTTCTGTGATAAAGTAATGACAACCAAACCACATATTTTATCAAAATCTGAATTTAATTACACAATCTATCAAGTCTAAGAAGGGATGAACCTTTGCATTTTACCAGGATATCTATGATGAAAGAAAAGAAAAGAAAAGAAAAGAAAAGAAAAGAAAAGAAGATAAGATCTGTTTGCAGACTCAGAGAAACATTATTATTTAGCATTATCTGACAGAAAATTCTGATAATCTGTCAAATTAAAAAGATGATTTGACGAAATTTATTGAAACAACTTTTCAAGAAGAGACTTACTCAAACTCTTGTTTGGACAGTAGCCAGCCTCTTTAAATAAAAATGATTGAAGGATAGAAATTTTGTAATCTTTTAAAGCTTTTTTTTTTCATTGACCTTATATCAGTTTCAACAGAAGATGACCTAACAAAATATGAGGGGAAAGTGCACTGCTATTTTTATTATCACCAACCACTGACATGATCTGTGAAATGACATTGACAAAGGGTCCTAATCTCACACAGGAACATAGGAATTATCATATATGATCAAGCAGTGGTCAGTACCGAATGCTTCAGAGGAAGATGAAAGAAACCAGTCGTAGACAATTGTGGAATCACATCCCCATCAAGGAAATTTCATCCTTAACTCAATCAGTTAATTGTTGGCTTATTGTAATTGTAAGGATGTTCCTGGTATCCGTATAAATATCCAGTCTTTTTGGAATTCTTTTAAGCTCTTGGACTCCTGAATCCCATTAGGCTCTTGATATTTTGTGGCAGTGAGTTCCATGGGTTAATTATGGATTGTTTAAAAAATCATTTTCTTTGCTCTTTTTTAAATGTTTCAGTTCCTACAAATGTTCTCATGTTCTTGTATTATGAGAAAAGTCTAACAAGGAGTATCCAATTTACTTCTCTATATCATTTATTCTATTATATACCCCTATAATAGCCCCTTTTTTCCACTTCCTTGCTAATCTAAGTGGTTCCAGTTGCTTCAGTGACTCCTCATAGGGAATTTTCTCCATGTCTTTAATAAATGTTGTCACTCATCTCTTAACCCCTTCTATTTCTGCTATAATTTTTTGAGGTAAGGCGACAAGAACTGAACATAGTATTCCAGGTGAGAGTGTGCCACTGATTTATATAACAGTTTTATAATATTTTCAGTATTATTTTTTATCCCATTCTTTATGCATTCTAAGATCGTGTTCACTTTTTTGACCATTATTGTGCACTGAGTAGAGGTTTTCACTTTGGTCTTTGTCTGGAGTTGTTACAGTTAATTTAGATCCCAGCAGTAATAATTATCCCACCCATGTGAATTACCTTCCATGCATCAACTAAGATTTCCACCTGCTATTGTGATGCCTATTCACCTATCTTTATCAGGTCCCTGTGGTGTCTTCTCCAGTACAGACTAACCTAAATTTGTGTAATTTATAACTATTGCTATCTCAACGTTCCATCCCTTTTCAATATTAGTAATAAATATATTGTTTATGGTATAAATCAGCATAGTTCCACTGCAGTGAATGGATTTACACTAATGATTTAAACCAGCTGAGAATCTGGCCCTTTGCTTTCAGTTTCTTAGCCAGTTTATGATCTATGAAAAAACTTTACCTTTCCCCCCTGAATAGCTTCTTGTGAGGGACTTTAACAAAAGCTTTGTGAAAGTCCAAATAAATTATATTCACTGGTTCTCCTTTATCTCTTCTATCAATCTATAATAGATTTAGCAGTAATGGGAGTTATCTGTGGAAGTTCCCAGGTGTAGAAGTGAGATTAATAGAATCCCAGGAAAGCTGACTTCTTGAACGTGTGAAATTCATTACAGCATGTTGATGAGTTTTGCCTCCCAAGTATCGCAGGATTTACCTCTATTGGGTAAACCAAAGAACTACAGAGCCACTGGTATCTTTCTTTCTCTCTTCTCACCACAAGGTTCATGGACCAGATGCCTTCTAGATCCAAGTAGAGAGAGGACACTCCCTTTTGCACACAAATGTTTTCCCCATGCTGTGCATTTTACCTTCTCTGTTTCCCTAAGTGAAGGGTTCTTGGGAGTTCATCTGCATAATAGTTATTCCCTGGGAAGAACTGGAGTTTAACGAGCAGGCCTAGTTTCACTGGTCCCACATTGGTTTTCAGAGCCTGTGTGACAAAGGGCACAGGGACAATGGATGCTCCATCTGATGGGGGGTTTATGCCTACCTTACAGTGGCCACAAGTTTGGGAATGGGCAGTAAGACCCTTTATATCTGAGACCTCCTCCTGGCTTCTCCAGCTCAGTGGCTGTTTTCCTTTGGACTATGCTTCTTCTGGGGCCTTGCTCCCCACAAGCAATGCGGTGCTACTCCTCTAAGTTTGTGAGTTCAGCCAGCAATTATAACAGCTGGTTCTTCAGCATCCACTGTGTACACCACTGGGTTTGATTCATCAAGAAGTCTGTCTGTAGAAATGTTAAAGCCCTTGAATCACTACTGTCTTAAAGCAGCAAAGGAGAGGATAAGGAGAAAGATGAGGTGGATATGTTCTCCCAGCCACATAGGGAAACTGTCTCAGAGGGAAAGGGAAATGGGGAGAAGGAAGATAAGCTATGTGTGTCCCACTGGCCAAAGAAAAAGTAGTGGGACCTCCCTCACATCTCACTTTGGATCGACTGGACACCCTTGCAGGCCTATGCTGTCTTAACATGGAGAACGTTCTGAAGCTCCATGAGCTGATGATAATAGCTCAAGGTGTAAATAAGATTATCCTGCAATCATTGAGTAGGCATCCACATTTCATGTCATCATCCCATGTTGGGCATTTTGAACCTGGGTGGAAGCAGTCACAACAGGTGGCAAAATATGTTTCCAACTCATTAGACTACCCAAGGAAATGAAGGATGAATTGCAAGATTGGGAGTGGTTCTGAAGGAGATGAATGATCTTTCCTGGCAGTCAGAATGGATCCTAGCAACAGACCTCCAAGTCTATTCAGATGTGATGGTGGGATTTTGGATTGGGAGTATATTTCCAAGGACAGTGGTGTGCAGAGTAATGGCCACTGCATGGGATACTTTGGGATTGCTATAGGATATCATCCATTAAGGATTTTTTTCTAGTCCTAATGAAGTTATGATGTAGAGGAAGAAATGTTTAGACAAGCAGTTCCTACTCTGGCCTGACAGTCAATCAGTGGTCCATATTAACAGCCTGGGCAGAAAATCTCCTAAAATTATGCAGTTTGTGTGCTATGATGTCTAACTCTAAACATTTACCTTAGAGTCAGTCGCATCCCAGGAATAGATATCAGATTGCTAATGCTCTGTCTCATTTCCAGGTGGAGAGGGTCTGAGCATCTAGATGAAATCTAGCCATGATGGCCCCATTCCTGGCTCCTAACTGCTTTGAGTTTGGCAGAAAGATTGATAACCCCTAAAATCTTGAGAGAGGCCCTAGGACAACATCAGATTTTCAGGATTCTTAGCCTTCGTGGATAAAGCAGGGTGAAACCACATTACTACGTGGCTCATACCCAAGTTCTCAGTTGCATTAGTCCAGAAGGGCATGTCTAAACCACACTGGGATTTCATCTTATGCCAGCATAGCTGGTTTTTCTAACTCATACAGGTGATCTTGGGTGTGCAGGTTCCTGGAGGGTTTGGCTTGATCATAACCCCAACAGGATCTCTATCACGCAGTCACTATTCAGGTCCTATCTGCTCCAGTGGTATGGAAACGGATCTTTCTGGGAGTGTTTTTGGCAGCTTTTTCCTGTGTCACCTGTGTTGGAGAGATTGTAGTGGTGTCAGACCTAGAGGTGTTAGAGAGGGCATTGGCAGGGGGTGCTTCATGCTACAGCAGACAGGGCCTGTGTTTCACCCATGCTTTTCTAAGATGGTTAAAGTGGGCTAGAGATCCATGATGGTTGTCTGGAAATGCAAGTTTGCCCATTCCAGGCTCTGCTGGCATATCACTTATCTCATCCTGCAGTACCAGGCCCCTCTCTGTCTCCTCTGGGACAACAGTTTTGTGCCTAGATACCAGTCTGCCCATATCTAATGTACTGGTTATTGCAGAAAATACTTTGGATCAGTGGGACTTTGACTCTGTGCTCTTGGAGGCCCAGAGTCAGTTTCTCACACATCCTGATAATTAACTTGGGAGAGAATGATGTGGTTTGGGGGACAGGGGATAATCAACTAGTGAAAAGGGAGTTTTGACGGCATGCTCAGAAGTTTTCTCAGTCCCAATAAATAAGGTCAGAAAACCTTCTGAGGGGCAAACCATGAGCCAGAAAAGGGGCAAACAAAGGTAGCAAAATTTAGTAAGGAAGTGGGGAGAGGTGTCAGTCATCAGGCATATAGGAACATAATGTATAGGTTCCTGAATTTAATTTAGGAGAACGGAATGCATGCATGCAGTGCAGTTCTAGGCGTTTTTTTATTGCTCATCGAAAGATGAATGGATCTACTCTTCATCAGAGGGAGCATCCTAGTGAGCTTCTGGATCAGGAGTTAAATGAAGTACAGGTGCATTAGCAGGGCCCAAACTCATCCCAGTCCCAGCCACAGGACTGGGAGTTGGTGAGCAAAATCAGTACAACCAGTGAGAGCTGGGATGGGGGAAGCTATGGATTTAATTCGGAGCACAGATTGAAGTACCCTTCATTATAGCTCAGATGTTTAACTCAAAAAAAAGGCCAAGTCTGGTGCCAAATCTCACTGGCTGGGAGGTGACTAAAAAGGCCTTAAAGCACTGAATTAGTTAGCTGCTGGATACTTTTGGAGGAAAAGGAGGGTTACATCTCTTCTATAATACATTTTGTTGTATTAATGTATATATTATTTTTGTTTCTATACTTTATTCTGTTACATGTCTTTCCCATTTTTCCAATGTTTGCTTTTATTTTGTTATGCCTGTAAAGAAATAGAGTTCAAATTTATATATGTTTACATGTGTGTTCACATCCTCCTCTACAAATATCAGCATAAACACACATACACTATGTGTGTGTGCATGCACATATGTATTTTATTAAATATAATATTTAGTTTACAGTGTATTTTGGGAAGAATGTATATGATCACTTCAAAGCATGTTTTTTTGACTTCTAGTAAACATATAGTGAGAGAATAATAGCCTAGTGTGAAGTGTTAGCTGCACTGTTTCGTTATCTACAGATTCTGATTGATTATTGTAAAATTGCTAGGAGGCACAATAAGAGAAAGAACAACATTCTGGCAAAATGGAAGGTATCTAAGGCCACGTCTACACTACCCGCCGGATTGGGGGGTAGTGATCGATCTATCCGGGATCGATTTATCGCATCTAGTGTAGATGCGATAAATCGATCCCCGATTGCTCTGCCGTCAACTCCGGAACTCCACCAGGTCGAGAGGTGGAAGCGGAGTCGACGGGGAGCGGCAGCTGTCGATCCCGCACCACAAGGACTCAAAGTAAGTGATTCTAAGTTGATCTAAGATATGTCGACTTCAGTTATGCTATTCTTGTAGCTGAAGTTGCGTATCTTAGATCGATCCCCCCCCTTAGTGTAGACCAGGCCTTTGATACTACACAGGCACTGAAATTAAAACAAACATGTTTGCAAGCACAGGTTCCTTTTCTAGACTAAAACATTATCACTCTGAATATAATCTTCCTTTTGTAAAGTAATAGAAGGAGAATGAGTTTCAGCGTAGCAGCCATGTTAGTCTGTATCCGCAAAAAGAACAGGAGTACTTGTGGTGGAAACTGGAAGAAAGATGTTTCTAAATATTTTAGAGAAAAAGAGATCCACTGTATATTTTAAAATAACAGATTTATTAATTAACCTGCTACTCTGGTTTATTCTTAATTAAGCAATACAGAAGCAAGAAGAGGGGGTAAATCTGTGTTTAAATATTTTGGTGAGAGGTGCTTTATAAAATTAGATAGAAAAATCTCAAAAAACAGAAACTGCAGAAACCCATATCTTTGGCACTGAAATGAAAGTTAATGCCCCATAATGCAGGAATCTATTACAATTTGTCCATCCACCAAACATCTGATATATCAGCTAGTTCACTGGGTAGTCAGGATGGTTAAGTGTTCCTGTCAATCCTTAAAGTACTAATAACAGCAACACTTCTGAAACAGATATAGCAGGAGATATAACAGTGTTTGCCAACCTGCAATATCTGACAGCTTTAAGAATTCACTTCTAGAAATAGTGCTTTCAGGAGAGCTGGAGTGATATCTCTCAAAATGGCACCACTTACATATTTGGAGAAAAATCAATCTTGCACACTTCTGAACTATTCCGTGTTTGGAGGTATCCACACTCTTCTGAGCTGGTTTGATGTATCTCAAAGTGAGATATCAATGCAAGTATATGAAGAAACTATGCCATTCTGAAGAAAGGCATAGCAAAAGTTCAGCATTAGATGAAATAACATGAGAAAAATCAAAAGTAAAGTATGGAAAGATGATATGTTGATTAGAAGGGGGAAAAAACAACTTTTGAAGATGATGTTATTGTATGAAGAAGGACAATATGATGCTAGTGATAAAAACTCAAGGAAAATTAAAGCTTTACAATGGTTGTGCATGAGACAAGCAATAAAACAAGCAAGGAAATTCTGAGCTATATTTGAAAGAGTAGCTTTAATCAACCTCAACCATAGCTACTGTGGGGACAGCAAATATAAACAGAAATACAACAAATAATATTTTATCATTTTACAGAAATTATCTAGAAGCCCTGTCTCCACACAACAATCTAGGTAAGATTTTTAATGAAAAGGAAAGTGTCCTCATTTTAGCACTCACCATTGTTGGTACTGCAGCACGTAAGAGGTGACTCTCAGAATATCTTACATTCCGCTAGGAAAATTGGCCATTATCTTTTGCACAAAAGTCTAGGTATGTTCTAAATTTATGGAAAGTTAAAAAAAAATGTAACTGAAGTCTTGGGCATGGTCTGAATGTATTGCTTCAGCATGGTCATTTCCTTATTTTTAAATGGGATCATTAGAGTATTCTGTATATTAACGTGCCAGTACTACAGCTCTTATATTGCATGTTTTCGTTTCTGTAAAATGGAGCTATCAGTATGTTAATGTTTGTTTCTTTCCTTAGAGTTTGGGATATTGCTCTAAAGTCAGACTTTTTCCATACCAGTGGATAGCTACTTTAGAGCTTCAAAAGATTGCAACCAGTGTAAAGGAAAATAATGCCATATTTCAGGCCTCATCTACACAAGCATCCCTTTCCCCTGCCCTCTCCAAAAGCCCTGTTTCCCCTTCTCATTAAATTAAAGTCCCACTCCATTTCCCTTTATTCCAGCCTCCACTGACCCCCCAACCCTATTAAAGCTAAAAGGCTTTGGGGGAAATCATGTGCATGACATGCGTGTGCACACACACACACACACACACACAGAGTTTGCTTTTCTCTATAATATAGCATCGCTATTCTGAAGTTTGCATGTCATATGTTCCATTGTGCTTCTTTATGGAAGTGTTTTGCGTTTCAGATGTAAAACTAGCCTTGTGTGCTGTCAAATGCAACTAATCTCTCATTTTAAATTGAATACCAAGAATTGCTAGTTCGTTGAACATATTGGCACACAGACCTTGGGCATTCATGGTTATCTGGACCCACCTTTTGTATAGATTTTCTACACCATTTTTGTTTTAAATATGAGCATTTTCCCAGATTTGATCCACAAAAGACTGTTCACCTGTGCAATTTTCTATTCCTGAGGCATAAAACTGAGAGGATCCTCTCAAATGCAAAGGAAAAGAAGTTGATTCAAGTATAACAAATTCATTCTTAGCACAAGGAATGCAATTGATATACTCTGTAATTAAAATATAAATCCATGAAGAAGGGGACAGTCTTTTTTTCTTTATTTTAAAAGATAAAAAATTCTACCATTTATTTGTATCTAAAAAGATTAACTAGTAAATATGCTCACCAGACTAGCTTTCATTTTCATCTCTGGCTTGCTGCCTTTGATTTACTAATACAAACATTCACAAAAATTGTCAACAAATAATGTGCAGATTTGCAAATTACCACTAATGGCTCAACAGTTATTTTAAATAAGAAACATGTTGTATATCTGAAGAACTGATGCCTTTAAAAACAAATAATATTAATGGCAAACATTCTTCTTCAAGGCACAGGATTTGAATACTAAATTCAGGCCAGATCCTGGAAACCCTTTCTTCTTGTGAGTGGCTCCATTTATGTCAATGGGGCCACTCATGTGAGTAAAGCTTTTGTAGGATCAAATCCATATATTGTATTTAACTAAATGCACTTTAAATTGATTGCGTATGCAGCTAAGAACTGATGTATTTTCTTCTCTTTCTAGATCTGTTGTAATACTTCTGTTGATTTCGTAAGTTTCAAAGCACTATAAAAGCCGGATGTTATTAAAAGACCACAGACAACATTTTCTTCAATACAAATTTTCCCATAAGTCATTTTTGGGGGGCTTATCATGTTGCTTTTGTCAAAGCCTTTTCTATGTCTAAGTACAATGATCCAATAAAGAATATAACAAATTTAAAAAGGAACTTGGCTATTTTGTGCCTTGACATCTACATTTCTCCATTCTCACTTATGTTTTTAAATTTGACAAAAGATAGGAAATGCCATCATCACAAACTGCAAGATGTTCATGACTCTTTGACTACCCAATTAACTACTAGAGCATCTTGAAGGAGTCGATATTTTATGAGTACAGAAGCAAAGCAAAGCACATTTCCAAATACTTCCCCACCCCCTTTTCAACAAATGTTTGTTTACTTTCTTACCTGCTGGGTAACGTTCTATAACTGGCCAGCTGTCCACCTGTAATGTGGCATTGCCGCCACTTCTTGTAAAACGTACTACATGGTATTTTCCATCATTAATTATTGCGTTGATCTCTTCGATAGAGATGTCATCAGTTCCAACATTAAACTTAACTCCAATTTTTCCCTGGTGCTGTTTAAAAAAAAAAAGGAAGAGGAGGAGGGAAAAGAAGAAGTACTGATTAAGAGTTGTTTTAGTGAGAATTAGAGATTGTGTTGTACTGGGAAAGATTCCTAACAACAGCTTCTCTCCTTAGATTTAACTTCTGAAGGCTTGCATATGGTAGTAACAAACTCCTGACAGTTCATTGAGTCTGGGACATCTCTTTCAGGGATAATTGATATTCCACATCAGTTACTTTCACCAACTGAGTTTGCTCCTTTTCCCAAAGGGTCTCACCAAGAAAAAAATTAAAAAGCTCAAGTAAATTTCTTCCCTATGGTCCCCTATCTTCTTCATGAATACCAAATAGCTTTCTTTATTTAACAGGGTTTAAAAATAGAAAAGTCAGCACTAGCTCCTCTTTCATCAGCAAGAAGAATAAGGATTTCTTTCAGCTTGAAAAACTGGTACCCATTTTCACAATCCCTTCCTCACAAACCTATCCTATAGTCACAAAAACAGTCCTGAGGAAGTCAATAGGATTAGTCTAATGAGCATGGATGACTGTTGTGAGTAAGGGTTTTCAGAATTAGACCCATAGAGGGATGGAGTTTATTTGTAATGCAAGAGAAGTGTCTGTCACTTTAAATACACATAGGCTCAGATTCTGCAATCAGATCCACACAAATGCAGAATCAGGGCCACAGTTATTTCAGTGATAGTTGAGGGAACTCCACATTTCACAGGAATAAATCTAATACCTTGCATTTCCTTTCACAGGCAAAAACCTTGGGGGGAGGAAACTTTCAGAAGAATTGTCAGGAAAATCTAGAAATATTTAAAATTTCTTAGCCTCATCTTCTGGGTTAGAAATATTCTAAGCTCATATTGTTTTTATAAATTCTGCAAAACAAAAACTGGTGATGATATCACTAGACATATGCTACTGATTTACTCATGTACAGGATTATACCTTCTTTGAGATGGGTAAATGGTTCAATACTATAATATATTCTAATAATTAAGAAGACATCTGTAATGGGGTATTTATAGCTTAATGAAGTACTTCAGTGTGCTCATTAAAAACAATGACTAAAGAAGTTATAGGTTTTTTTCTACAAAAGTCAGGAGATATACTTCATTTGTGAATAATGACTGTTATTAAACTGAGGTGAAAAGGAAATATTGCACAGTGTAGTATCAGAGACATATGTAGAGTTAATAATAATTCTATAAATGGTTTCATAGCCTATGAAAATAACTTTTTTACCTCAAAAGTTATTTTTTACCTCAAAAGTTATTTTTAATTTTTGTTTATTAGATTTACTCCAAGAAACTCACTTCACAGCCCATATCTCTAACTCCTTCTCCCTCTTGAGCTTTCCAGAAAGAGGCTTTGTCCTTCCAATGCAGCTTTGATCTCTGCCCTCTCTATCCATTACTCCCCCAGACCCATAGGCTGCAGAAGTGATGTCAGATAACTCCTCTGACCCTCATCTTTTGAAGTCCAGTCCTTTCTGGCTCCACTCCTTCCCCAACTGCTCCTGTCCCTCTGCCTGGCTCTTTCTTGCTCTCCTATCAGTTTTCTACTCTCAACTAAAAAGAAAAGGAGTACTTGTGGCACCTTAGAGACTAACCAATTTATTTGAGCATGAGCTTTCGTGAGCTACAGCTCACTTCATCGGATGCATACTGTGGAAACTGCAGCAGACTTTATATACACACAGAGAATATGAAACAATACCTCCTCCCACCCCACTGTCCTGCTGGTAATAGCTTATCTAAAGTGATCATCAGGTGGGCCATTTCCAGCACAAATCCAGGTTTTCTCACCCTCCACCCCCCCACACAAATTCACTCTCCTGCTGGTGATAGCCCATCCAAAGTGACAACTCTTTACACAATGTGCATGATAATCAAGTTGGGCTATTTCCTGCACAAATCCAGGTTTTCTCACATCCCCCCCACCCCCCATACACACACAAACTCACTCTCCTGCTGGTAATAGCTCATCCAAACTGACCACTCTCCAAGTTTAAATCCAAGTTAAACCAGAACATCTGGGGGCGGGGGTGTAGGAAAAAACAAGAGGAAACAGGCTACCTTGCATAATGACTTAGCCACTCCCAGTCTCTATTTAAGCCTAAAGTAATAGTATCCAATTTGCAAATGAATTCCAATTCAGCAGTTTCTCGCTGGAGTCTGGATTTGAAGTTTTTTTGTTTTAAGATAGCGACCTTCATGTCTGTGATTGCGTGACCAGAGAGATTGAAGTGTTCTCCGACTGGTTTATGAATGTTATAATTCTTGACATCTGATTTGTGTCCATTTATTCTTTTACGTAGAGACTGTCCAGTTTGACCAATGTACATGGCAGAGGGGCATTGCTGGCACATGATGGCATATATCACATTGGTGGATGTGCAGGTGAACGAGCGGGCATGTGCCAGCAATGCCCCTCTGCCATTTACATTGGTCAAACTGGACAGTCTCTACGTAAAAAAGTAGATGGACACAAATCAGATGTCAAGAATTATAACATTCATAAACCAGTCGGAGAACACTTCAATCTCTCTGGTCACGCAATCACAGACATGAAGGTCGCTATCTTAAAACAAAAAAACTTCAAATCCAGACTCCAGCGAGAAACTGCTGAATTGGAATTCATTTGCAAATTGGATACTATTACTTTAGGCTTAAATAGAGACTGGGAGTGGCTAAGTCATTATGCAAGGTAGCCTGTTTCCTCTTGTTTTTTCCTACCCCCCCCCCCCAGATGTTCTGGTTTAACTTGGATTTAAACTTGGAGAGTGGTCAGTTTGGATGAGCTATTACCAGCAGGAGAGTGAGTTTCTGTGTGTATGGGGGTGGGGGGATGTGAGAAAACCTGGATTTGTGCAGGAAATAGCCCAACTTGATTATCATGCACATTGTGTAAAGAGTTGTCACTTTGGATGGGCTATCACCAGCAGGAGAGTGAATTTGTGTGGGGGGGTGGAGGGTGAGAAAACCTGGATTTGTGCTGGAAATGGCCCACCTGATGATCACTTTAGATAAGCTATTACCAGCAGGACAGTGGGGTGGGAGGAGGTATTGTTTCATATTCTCTGTGTATATATAAAGTCTGCTGCAGTTTCCACGGTATGCATCCGATGAAGTGAGCTGTAGCTCACGAAAGCTCATGCTCAAATAAATTGGTTAGTCTCTAAGGTGCCACAAGTACTCCTTTTCTTTTTGCGAATACAGACTAACACGGCTGTTACTCTGAATACTCTCAACTAAGTAACTTCAATTTTCCATGTTTCTGCCCCAGTCTCCTCCCACAGATTAATTATCTCAGCTCCTCCAGCTGCACTGCTGATGCCTTTAGAGAATGCCCCATAATTCCTCAATGACTTCCTCTAGGTTATGTTTCTATTCTCTCGTCTCTCAGCTCTGCTCTCTTCTTTTCAAAGCAACTTTAAGTTGAAGGGGCCCTTCTCCAAACTTACTCCTTTTAGTCTGCTGCCTCACTGATCAGTCAGTCTCTCCTCCTCCACCTGCTCTAGCCTTGACTGTACTCCTCTTGTTCTTTTCTTATCCTGCTGACCATTCCTTCAGTGTTTCTTTGGAGGCTTACCTTCCTACTCCTCCCCTTTCCACTCCCTTTTGGTGTCCCTCAGGCTTCGGTCTTGTGCCCAAATTTATCTTTTCTCCCTTGTGACAGTTACAGAGAACTAGTCATCTTACAGTCATTCAGGAGACTACCAAATCCAAAAAACAACTGTCATGCCACCATATATCCAAGTGCCAAAGCTGAATTGACTGAGAAAACGTGTAAGATTTCCACCATTTCCTACCATTAAAGCAGTAATTTGTGTGCTCCATGTGTCTTATTCATCCACTTATCCTGCTACTGATATTCAACAGAAATATAATATTGCCATAATTCTGTAGCAATCACCACTTTCACTAGGGGTATGTCTACACTATGAAATAAGGTCGAATTTATAGAAGTAGTTTTTTTAGAAATCGTTTTTATATATTTGAGTGTGTGTGTCCCCACAGAAAATGCTCTAAGTGCATTAAGTGCATTAACTCGGCGGAGTGCTTCCACAGTACTGAGGCAAGTGTTGACTTCCGGAGTGTTGCACTGTGGGTAGCTATCCCACAGTTCCCGCAGTCTCCGGAAATGAGATTCAAAAGTTCGCGGTACTTTTCCGGTCTACCTGGCCAGTGCAACTGAGTTGAGACTGCTGTCCAGAGCGGTCACAATGGAGCACTCTGGGATAGCTCCCGGAGGCCAACACCGTCAAATTGTGTCCACAGTACCCCAAATTTGACCCGGCAAGGCTGATTTAAGCGCTAATCCACTTGTCAGGGCTGGAGTAAGGAAATCGATTTTAGGAGCCCTATAAGTCGAAAAAAAGGGCTTCATCGTGTGGACAGGTGCAGGTTTACATCGATTTAACGCTGCTAAATTCGACCTAAAGTCCTAGTGTAGACCAGGGCTAGGTGACGAAATACAGAACTTTTTAATGCATATGACTACATGGTATATGTATTTTTTTCAAAGAGGTTTTTTGAGAAATCAAAGGCTTTGAGGTTCATGAAGCAGACTCCATTTTTACGGTGAATCGTAATTACAATACTCATATACCCTATTTCATCTATTTGCTTTCTCTATACTTTCTCTATATTTATAAACAGAAATGACAAACAAATTACCTTTAAGTGGGACAAGTATAAGCATGGAGCATTTAGCATGTGCAGTGCCTTTTCCAAACTAAGTTACTGGTTACTGTGATGTCATTTTAAATAGGTCACAGCACAATTTCCATATATTAACACACCAAACAATTTTTTTATAAACTCAAAAGACAGAACCTTTGGCCATATACATATCTATATATGAAAAAAATGTGTTTGCCCATTTTACATCCATATGAATGTTGATAGTATACACAGTATGTCAGCTGAGTACACAATATCTATCAATAGAACATTCATCTCAAACTTCATGATCAGGCATATGGTTTATTATTGTTGATTAGAACCCGATATAGCTTTCAATTTATGCTGTCACCAAGACAAAGTCTTCCCACCTCTAATATAGTAACATGGTACAGAAAGGCATTAAAAACTTGATATCAAAGGGAACTATTTCATGGACTTTGAAGCTCTATTATTAGCGGAAGTTATGAGACTAAAACACAATGTAACTCTCTGGAAATGTGGGGGAAATGTTTAGAGCTGGTTGGGAATTTGTTGACTAATTGTTTTTTCTTCCAAAAAAGCTGATTCCTCAAAACTGAAATGGTTCACTAAACAAGGCTGGAGTGTTCAATGAACTTCCCAACTCAAAAAAGTCAAAAGAGAAAATTTCAGAATTGTCAGAACATTTGTTTGGACGACTTTGAAGCATAATATTCCATTTTTCCAGTTTGAAATGAACTTTCATTTGGAATTTCAAGCTAATTAGACTGAAAGGTTAAAAAAGAAAACATTTAAACCAGAACTATTTTTTTCAAAATTATAAAATGAAATGTTTTGACTTGAAATGAAAAAAAAAAATCAGTTTCTTGGTTTGTGAACATTTTAGAAATTTTGACTTTTTATCCCAATGCAAGACAGGAAAAAATACTGAACTCAAAAATATTCACAGGATGAGAAAAACATTTCCTACGCCACTCTAGTAATGGTATGGTTTTGCTGCCTAGTATTTCCTTATTGTTATACCTAGATTTAAAATGGAATTTTAATAATTATGTCACACACATTGTCCTGGGAATTAAATAGATTCTTTCTTCTATGTTTTTATTATTTATTATTTGTACCACTATAGCACCTAGGAATCCTAACCATGGACCAGGACCTCACAGTGCTTGGCGCTGTACAAACACAGAACAAAACCACAATCCCTGCCCCAAGCTAACCACTGGTCTACACTAGATAGTTAGGTCAGTTTAACTGTGTCAGTGAATGGTTTGAAAAACTACCTACACCAAAAGCAGAACCCCTCCCAGCTGCTTAGGTAGCATCAACACTGAAGCTCTACAGCTGTGCTGCTGTTACTTTCTTTACTATGAATCCGCAATGGTGTAAAACAGATATGAAAATGGAGGCAGGGTGAGAATTCCTTTTCAGATACAATGGTGATGAGCACTGTAGGATTGCCTTTCAGTTATTAAGTATGTGAGTAAATCAACATTCATGTTGAATGATTATCCTTTGTACTGGTATTGCCAGAGAGCAATGAGGACTAATTAAAGGATGAAGCTCACCTATACAGGAACAGGCAGGGCTAGTATAAAGCCAAATAGCTGAGACTGGGGGAGGGGCTGCAATGCTGAGGTCTGCAGTCACTCTCTCTGAGGCTAGAGAGAAAAGGGAGTTTGACCTAGAGAGAAGGAAAGACCTGGAGGAGGGTGGAGAAGAAGCCTGATAGAGGCAATGTAGGAAGCAGTCCAGGAAACAGCAGCAAGGTGTGGGACAGTGTGGACCTTAATCACTGGTTGCAGGGTCCCTGGGCTGGAACTTGGAGAAAAGGGAGGCCCTGGTTCCCCTACCAGCCGCTCAGGAAGTGGTACGATTGATGGGGAGTGAATGGGAAGACTGCCGGGGACAACTGCTACAGAGAGACTTTGGTACACAAACCCCTGGAAGAGGAAAACTAGAGTGACCCGGCCAGAGGGCTGAGCCAAAAAGAGGGAGTAGTCGAGTCCCAAAAGGGAGAGAGAGTGTGAGAGAGAGACAGAGTGAACATTTGCAGAAAGGGGAATCATACTGGCAGAGCTAATTCCCCAGCTCCAGCCACAAGGAGGAGGAGCTCCAGCAGGGAAAGCACCCCATGAAAGGAAGAACTGGATGATTTAGAGCAGTGGTTTTCAAATTTTTTAGGCTGTGTACTCCCTTCCAAATTATATAGTCTACTGCGTACCCCATCTGAGATAGGGTCATGATATACCTATGGTTAGATTGCCAAGTCTTACTACACAAGTGCATTGTCTGCCATTACAAGATTTTTCTGCACATCCCTCCTGAAGAGAGCTCGCATCCCTCCTGATGAGAGATTGCATAATCTTAGGGGTAGGCCACTTTGAAAACCACTGATTTAGAGGATTAGTAATGGTAGTAATTAGTAATCTGATGCTGAGCAAATTCATCAGACCTCCATAGTTAAAGATGAAGCTAGTTGCCATGTTATAAATCAAATTTTCAACATGTTCTTATGCATATGAACCCAGTTACGTAACCTCAACAGAACCAAATCAATCCACCCCTGTAGTTTTACATATGACATCTCATTTCAGGGTAGAGTTTTCTGGGTAGTTTTGGGACAAAGTACATGGAGTTTTAAAGATATAAGGCTTAAAAATCTCTCGGTCCCAACTGTCTGGTCAGCTATAGGAGCCTGACCTCAGACTGTGAGAACAAATATATTAAAGACTAGGAGGCACTTAGATACTATGGTGATGAGGACCAACTAACTAGTCAGAGAGATGGAAAAGGATAAAGCAGGCATATGTTTGGGGTCCAATCCTTCATTCCTAACAGATTCTGAGATCTATGCATCAGATAAAGTGAGCTGTAGCTCACGAAAGCTTATGCTCAAATACATTTGTTAGTCTCTAAGGTGCCACAAGTCCTCCTTTTCTTTTTGCGAATACAGACTAACACAGCTGCTACTCTGAAACCTGAGATCTATAAGAGTTTTAAGTGCTCAAGCACTGAAGAAATTTATATCAATGATCTGAAAACTCTTGTCTTCAAGCCACTGATTGTAACTATTGCAATGTAAGAACAGCTAGGGAGTGTTTTCAGACATGTTTTATGGTCTGTGTACTCTAAGTATTGCTAACTTGTCCTGACAAAACACTGAGAATGAAAATGATCCACAGAAGTGGAGCAGCTCACATGAAAGGCAAATCAAGGCAACAGCTGACAGTTATGATTTTGTTTCTTTTTGGCCTCTGGTCCAGCACTACCAGTTTGCCAACTTTAGATGCAATAAAAACTATGGAAGTATAAAAATACATCCCCAAAATAATGATATTTCTTGTGGCATCAGCAAGGTTTTACTATTCTCTGCAGTAATAATTCTGGATTGTGTGCAAATTTGGCACAAAAGTACTTTTAGAACAGACCACAGATAACCCAAGCTCATAAAGCTTGTAACCTTTAACCACTTCCAAAGAAAAGCAATAATACTGACACTCCCACAGGTGAATAGCTGGAGTAAAAAAATCCACACCTGCCAGACTGTGTCTTATAGATTCAGTTCCCCAAGGTACTACTATGGTGAATGCAACAGTAAAATATTAGAAATATCTAATGTATTTATTTGGATCTAAGTTTTATTGAGGAATTAAAAATTAATATAATATTTTTTTCATTTGAGTTTAACTGGAGCGTAATGCTCTAAATTTCAGAAACACACACAATACAAATAATAAAAATCATCATTAGTGAAATGAAACTACTAAGGAAATACACATATAAGAATGGCCACTGTTTGCTTTAGACAAGGGGGATAAATGTTGCAGATGACAAGATACATGCTGACTCCAAGATTAATAGACTAACTATGTATATTTTAATCTAATGTTTCATCAATATGCCTGTTACCGTACATGTCTTCTAATGGGATTGCTTCCTGGAAAAGAGATGAAAAATATAAAGCTTCTGGGAAAACATCTTTTAAATGAGATCTATTTTTTACATTTTCAAAGCACCAACTCAACTTTCTGAATTTAAGTTTTAATATTCATATTATGTCAAGTATTATGTCTTCTCATGAGACATCTTTTACCTAAAGTGGGAATTGAAATATTTGAGCACTAGGTATTGAAGTCTGTCCTATGAAAAGCAATTAAAATGACTTGGTTAGCTATTTTTTTTACTAACAGAGGCCTAATTTAAGTTCAGAAGACATTAACATAATATTCACACACACACACACACAAACCTCATCTTTCCTCCTGAAAAAGAGACCCCCAAAGTGTTTATCACTTCACCTCTAGTGAAGGGCAGCCGTCTCTGGAGTGGAATGCAGTACATGATGTATCATTGCTATCTGCGCTACACAGAAGTTTAGGCAGGGCTTGAAAACTTTAGCCAAAACCCAAAACCTTCTATCCACAGGTAGATGTGTAAGATGAGGTGGGGGAACCTGAATGAGGCCCAGACCCAATGATGTATCCCTTAGTGATAAGCACATACCCCTGTCACCCCTAGCTGCTGGGGAGTGGGAGGGTGCTGGATTTTTTACCAGGGTGCTCTCTCTGGACCCTTCTTAGTGGATCCCTTTATGGTACCAGCTTCTGGCTAGGAGCTGTCTGTTTAAATTTACAGCATCACCTGCACACTAGTTCTTTCTCTTTCCCCATGGGGCTGCTGTGATAGAGGAGGATCTCTGCTGTCTCTATCCCTCCCACATAGAATCAGTTGTCTACAGGGAAGGGAAAATTCTCCTCCCTACTCTTGGCTGCTTGGAGAAGGGGTGGGTCTTCAACAATCACTGTTGTTCACCCTCATTATTTTATTGTGAGTTCTGTGATATTTGGTGTTTTTCCTAAATCCCCAGCTCTTGGAACCCTGTGTTTATGTGAGAATCTCAGCTTTCCTTTTTAAGTAAGTAAGTTTCTAGCCCTCAGGGTTGTGGAGAAATGCTTGAAAACCAAAATCCTAACAATACCTCTTGAGTTTTTAGCCAATCATCATTTTTTGAAGCATGACCCATGATTTCTGAAGGCTCTTGACGCTGGCAATATTGATAACAGCGGAGGGCAATAAAAATGATTAGGGGGCCGAAACACATAACTTATGAGGAGAGGCTGAGGGAACTGCAGTGGTGTATTAATGCCTAGGCCAACAAGGCAAATTTGGCCTAGAGCAGCAAATTTGCAGGGGCGGCAAATTTATAGGAGCAGCCAGAGGCTGCTTCCCCCCGGTGCCGGTTTGCGCCCTCTGCCCCTGGCCTCACCCCAACTCCACCCCTTCTCTGCCCCCTACCTGCCTCTATTGGTCCCCTTCCCCAAATCCCCACCCCAGCCCTGCCTCCTCTCCTGAGCGTGCCGCATTCCCCCCTTCCCCCCTCCTTCGTGCACAAGCACTGGCAGGGAGCGGGGAGAAGCCGGACCCGGCAGCGCGCTCAGGGGAGGAGGCGGAGCAGAGGCGAGTTGTGCGGGGGACGGCAATTATTTCTGGGCCTAGGGGTGGCAAAATCATTAATCCGCCACTGGTTAACTTGCTTATTTATTCTGCAGAAGAGAAGAATGAGGGAGGATTTAATAGCAGCCTTCAACTATGTGAAGGGGGGTTCCAAAGAGGATGGAGCTAGGCTGTTCTCAGTGGTGGCGGATGACAGAAAAAGGAGAAATGGTCTCAAGTTGCAATAGGGGAGGGCTAGGTTGGATATTAGGAAACACTATTCCACTAGGAGGGTGGTGAAGCACTGGAATGGATTACCTAAGGAAGAGGTGGAATCTCCATCCTTAGAGTTTTTTAAGTCCTGGCTTGACAAAGCCCTGACTGGGATGATTTAGTTGGGGTTGATCCTGCTTTGAGCAGGGGGTTGGACTAGATGTCCTCCTGAGGTCCCTTCCAACCCTAATCTTCAGTCCCGCCAACAGCAATTCCGGGCCCCAGGACAGAACAGTCAATGGGCCCTCACGCACGCACAAGCTGGGCCCATGGAGACGTGATCCGCCTGACATTTGGTTGGTGTTGCGCCTATGCTGGCTGGTGCCCAGCGAGCTGCCGGCTGCACTGCTGGGCACACTCTTCCAGCATGGCCAGGGCTTCCACATGACCGTCCGGTAGGGTTGCCAACTATATAATTGCACAAACCCAAAGACCCTTGCCCCACCCCACCTCGTGCCCTGCTCTTGAGGCCACACCCCTGCCCCACCCCTTCTCCGAGGCCTGACCCCCTGCTCACTCCATCCCCCCTCCCTCTGTCACTCGCTCATCCCCACCCTCACTTTCACCAGGCTGGGGCAGGGGATTGGACTGTGGGAGGGGGTGTGGGGTTGGGTTCTGAGAGGGAGTTTAGGTGTGGGAGGGGATTCAGGCTCTAGGCTGGGGCAGGGGATGGGTTTCAGGAGGGGGTCTGGGAACTAAGCTTTGAAACAAAGGGTTCCCACCATATGCAAAAGGTATATAAGGCTGGGAGTGACATCATCTGGTATTCTTCGCTCCCCACACAAACAGGATCCTGGAAACACCTGAGGAACAAAGACTGAACTGGGGTGAAGTGCTGGACCCAGGCTAAAGGGCTTTTTAGCCTGTGAATGGAACACCTGGGCATTCCAAGCTGTAAGTGCAGCTTGCTCTTTAAGAATCTGCAGCCTGCTTGTATCACCACTTAGGGTGAGAATCTGCTATTCATAACCAATCTGTTTAGTATGTTGCATTTAGTTTGTGTTTTTGTTTATTTGCTAGATAATTGGCTTTGATCTGTTTGCTATCACTTATAATCACATAAAATCTATTTTTGTAGTTAATAAACTTTATTTTTTCTTTAACTAAACCAGTGTGTGGGAATCATAACTCAGGGGCAGAAGGCTGTTGCATACTCCTCTCCACATTCAGGGATGGGGAGAATTTTATGAGCTTATGATGTACAGTTCCCTGTGCAGTGCAAGATGGTATAATTTTGGGTTTATACTCCAGAGGGCATGTGTGCCTGAGGAGCTGGAAGGCGCCCTAGCTGTTGCCTTCTTATTCAGGGGCTGGTCAAAGCGCCTGCATGTAACTGCAGCTGGGTGTGTCCCTACCTGTATTGGTGCTGATGAAAGTGCAGGCTGAAGCCTGGGGGGCTTGGCATCTTGTCACAGCAGTACAGTGTAAGAGGAAGCCCAGGCTAGTGAGTCAGGGGGGCACAGTGGTACCCCAGTTCTAGGAGGCACCCTGGAGGGAACCCATCATACCTACAGAACCATTCCTACAGCACCTGAGGTTTTGAGTTCACTTATCCAAGCGCAAACCAGGGCAGTTCCGTCTCAGCTACAATATTGGACAAGATCAAAGGCCCAAGATATTATGAATGCTTAAAGAAAGGACCTGTAAACATGAATATGTAACAAACACATGAATATCTTTTTTTCTAACTTCGGCATCATGAATCAATTGTTGCATGGAACTTTAAAAAAGAATTTTTAACCATATTATTTGTTCTCAAGTTTTATTCGGAAATTACATGAGCTCATTAAACAAAACCAGCAGTTCTCAAACTGTGGATTGGGACCCCAGCATGGGTTGCAACTTAATTTTAATGGGGTCGCCAGAGCTGGCATTTGACCTGCTGGAGCCTGGAGCCAAAGCCTGAGCCCCACTGCCTGGAGCCGAAGCCCGAATGCCACTGCCCGGGGCCAAAGCCCAAGCCCGAGCCCCATCGCTGGGGGCCCAAGCCCCAGTGCCTGGGGCCGCAGCCCTAGGGCTTCAGCTCTGGACAGTGGAACTCGGGCTTCAGCTTCAGCACTGGGCGGCAAGGCTCAGATTATGGTCTCCTCAACCAGGCCTGAAACCCTTGCATTTTGGCTCCCTGGCCCAGGGTGACAGGGCTCGTGTGGGCTCAGGCTTTGGTCCCCCTCCTGGAGTCAAGTAGTAACTTTTGTTGTGAGGAGGGGGTCGTGGTGAGACTCAAAAACCTTTAAATGACCTCACAGATTATATGCCATTAAATTATCTACTTTTTACTAAATCAGTACAGCAGTAATAAAAATTTACTGTCTACCAAATGCCCCTGGTTGACATAAGAAATAGCAGCAGCCAGCAATACTGTAACTATAACAATATTATGCATGCAAATACATACAGATTCTTCTACAGTAGTGGTGGGCAACCTGAGGCCTGTGGGCCGCACGCAAGCAGCCAAGAGTAGACCCGTCAGGGTAATCTGCTGGCAGGCCACGAGACAGTTTGTTTACATTAACCATCCTCAGGCATGGCTGCCCGCAGCTCCACACTGGGAACTGCGGGCAGCCGTGCCTGCAGTCAATAAAACAAACTGTCTCGAGGCCCGCCAGCGGATTACCCTGACTGGCCGCATGCGGGCCGCAGGTTGCCCACCACTGTTCTAGAGCTAGTACAATATTAAATGTTGCTCTATTAAAAATTCAGACATTTAAGCATTAAGCAATGGCCTTTGAAAGAGGTAAGTGAAATATTGGCTCCAACATCATACTAATTTACAAGTGACATCTAATAAGCTCATGTTAGCCAGGTATCATTTTTGAAACACAGGAGGTGTTACGTGAACATCAGATTGCCTTCTATGATGAGATAACTGGCTCTGTGGATGAGGGGAAAGCAGGGGACATGTTATTCCTTGACTTTAGCAAAGCTTTTGACATGGTCTCCCATAGTATTCTTGCCAGCAAGTTAAAGAAGTATGGCTGGATGAATGGACTATAAGGTTGATAGAAAGCTGGCTAGATTGTTGGGCTCAATGGGTAGTGATCAACGGCTCCATGTCTAGTTGGCAGCCGGTATCAAGCAGAGTGCCCCAAGGGTCAATCCTGGGGTTGGTTTTGTTCAATATCTTCATTAATGATCTGGAGGATGGCATGGATTGCACCCTCAGCAAGTTTGCAGATAACACTAAACTGGGAGGAGAGGTAGATACACTAGGTAGGGATAGGGTCCAGAGTGATCTAGACAAAACAGAGGATTGGACCAAAAAAATCTGATGAGGTTCAACTAGGACAAGTGCAGAGTCCTGCACCGCTACAGACTAGGGACCAAATGGCTAGGCAGCAGTTCTGCAGAAAAGGACCTAGGGGTGACAGTGGACGAGAAGCTGGATATGAGTCAACAGTGTGCCCTTGTTGCCAAGAAGGCCAATGGCATTTTGGGATGTATACGTAGGGGCATTGCCAGCAGATCAAGGGATGTGATCGTTCCCCTCTATTCGACATTGGTGAGGCCTCATCTGGAGCACTGTGTCCAGTTTTGGGCCCACACTACAAGAAGGATGTGGAAAAATTAGAAAACATCCAGCAGAGGGCAACAAAAATGATTAGGGGACTGGAACACATGACTTATGAGGAGAGGCTGAGGGAACTGGGATTGTTTAGTCTGTGGAAGAGAAGAATGAGGGGGGATTTGATTGCTGCTTTCAACAGCCTGAAAGGGGGTTTCAAAGAGGATGGATCTAGACTGTTCTCAGTGGTAGCAGATGACAGAATGAGGAGTAATGGTCTCGAGGTGCAGTGGGGGAGGTTTCGGTTGGATATTATGAAAAACTTTTCACTAGGAGGGTGGTGAAGCACTGGAATGGGTTACCCAGGGAGGTGGTGGAATCTCCTTCCTTTGAGGTTTTTAAGGTGAGGCTTGACAAAGGGATGGCTGGGATGATTTGAGCAGGGGGTTGGACTAGATGACCTCCTGAGGTCCCTTCCAACCCTGATATTCGATGATTCTATGATGTGAGAAGCCTTTTGTTTGTAGCAAAATGCCACATATATGGCCAAAAAGGAGAAGAAGGAACCATTAAACTGTTTACCATTTCAGCACTTCTGAACTGAATGCAACTGTTCTTTACTATGAAGCAATCATTCTTGTAACATTCCACTTTGAATTAATTGTCCTTACAAATGGCTTTAAACATTGTCATAACAATTCAATTTACATATAAAACTCAAAAGCAGAAAATGTAAAAGTATTTTAAGAGCATATTTATAAATCTGCAGCTCTGGCACTTTATTTTCAATTCTCAGTGAATTTACTGTACTCCTGTTTAGTTTTAAAGTATCATTATTTTTAGTCCTGTGTATCATGGCTACATTATTTCAAGTTATTTTGATGAATTACTGGGATGACACAATTACCCTAACATTCTCCCCCCAAAGTTCAACACTTATAGAATACACATGGAGCAGAGCCCTCAACAGCAGCACATTGTATCTTATTATCCACTCAGCATCATTATTGCAGTACGCAACATTACATTTTCTTGACAAAATATGCAGTAAAGAACAATTTAACTAGTTAGCCCTTAACATTGTACTCTTCATCAAAATAGTATGTTGTGTGTAAATCCTTTAACCTTTCCAGTGCCAGGCCTGAGACAACTTCTTACGGGTGGGTAGAACACACAATAAATACTTATGTTCCGTGTGAGGTTATAATTGCAAGGAAAATAGGCTTTTAACTGTTAATCAAGATAATTACCTTGCCTAAGATGCCCAGTGGGGCTATTCATGATATAAGGATGATGTTTATTGAGGTCTTGCTCCTGCAAACTTCTCCATGCAAGTGGACGCCATACCACGGCAAGCATGGAGCACGCTCAGCTCACCGTCACTGTATGTCTCCTGGGTGCTGGCAGACACAGTACTGCATTGCTACACAGCAGCAGCTCATTGCCTTTTGGCAGCAGACAGTGCAGTATGACTGGCAGCCATCGTCGCTGTACTCCAGGGTGCTCTTTTAGCCAACCTCGGTGAGGACTGTCAGGGGTGCCTGGGCAAACATGGGAGTGACTCAGCCAGGTCATTTCCCTTTTAAGTTTCATCTCATGGCGATTCAGTCCTGCCAGCAGTCCTACTGCACTGTCTTCTAATGAGCAGCCAGGAGAAGATGATGGCCAGCAGTCGTACTGCACCATCTACTGCCAGCAAGATGTATAAAGATAGATGAAGATATCTTTATAAAAACAGGATCAAAACAAGAAATAGACCAGATTTGTTTTGTATTCATTTTCTCCTCCCTTCCTCCTTCCCTCCATGAAATCAATGGCCTGCTAAACCCAGGGTTTTGAGTTCTATCCTTGAGGGGGCCATTCTGTTTCTCCTTGATGCAAAGCCACCCCCTTTGTTGATTTTAATTCCCTGTAAGCCAACCCTGTAAGCCATGTTGTCAGTTGCCCCTCCCTCTGTCACAGCAACGGCAGACAATCGTTTCATGCCCTTTTCCCTGGGTTACCTGAGTAGAAACCATAGCACAGCAAGCATGGAGCCCATTCAGCTCACCGCAGCAGTTATGACCATTGTAAACACCTCGCACATTATCGTGCAGTTTATGCAGAACCAACACCTGAAAAACCAGGCGAGGAGGCGACAGAAGCACGGTGATGAGGACATGAACACAGATTTCTCTAAAACCACGGTCCCCAGCAGTTTGGAGATCATGGTGTTACTGGGGCAGGCTCATGCCATGGAATGCCAATTCTGGGCCTGGGAAACAAGCACAGAGTGGTGGGACCGCATAGTGTTGCAGGTTTGGGATGATTCCCAGTGGCTCTGAAACTTTTGCATGCGTAAGTGCACTTTTATGGAACTTTGTGACTTGCTTTCTCCTGCCCTGAAGCGCAAGAATACCAAGATAAGAACAGCCCTCACAGTTCACAAGCGAGTGGCAATAGCCTTGTGGAAGCTTGCAAAGCCAGACAGCTACCGGTCAGTCAGGAATCAATTTGGAGTGGGCAAATCTACTGTGGGGGTTGCTGTGATGGAGGCTTGAAACATTTGCAGCTGCTGGAGGAAAAATGGGAGTGAAGTATTTTAAAAGATATGAGTGAAGATATGAGTGAAGATTTTAAAAGATTTTTTTAAAATGAAGATTTTAAAAAAAATTTTAAAAAGATTTTAAAGTGAAGATTTAAAAAAAAAGATTTTTTTAAAAAAAAAGATATGAGTGAAGATTTTAAAAGATATGAGTGAAAATGGGAGTGAAGTATTTTAAAAGATACATTTTACAGAACAATGGCTATACTCTTTCACGGGGAACAACACTATTCACATTACATAGCACATGTGATTTTGGTACAAGGCATTTTGCATCTTATATTGAGTGCCGGCGGCTTTGGTGTTAGAGATCACACACGCAATGCCGGGCAACAGAATTCAGCTTGCAGGCGCCCATGGTAAGCCATAGTCTTTCGGTTTCTGCAACCTTCATAACACCAGTGCCCTCTTCTCCCATACCAAGCAAAGCACATTAAGTTGGCCATTTAGTGCTGCGATTTTCCTGTTAACGTGCAGCAGCAGAAACCAAACTAACCCCCCTCCCCCTTCCAATTCTCTGGGATGATCACTTTACCCCTCCCCCCACCTGCTAGCCAAACGTGAACAGCTCAGCGTCAATGGCTAACTCCCTGGCTAACTCCAGGGAGGATTTCTTTTCAGCCAAAGGCAAACAGCCCAGTAGGAACGGCCACCTCTGAATGTCCCCTTAATTAAATTTCCCTATTTCTACCAGGTTACCATGAACGATATCACTCTCCTGAGGATAACCCAAAGAGATAAAGAACGGATGTTGCTTGAATGCCTGCAAAGACCGGGACCATATGCTGCCAGGCTTTGTCATGCAATGATACCAGATTACTTGCTACTAGCATGGCATGGTAAACTGTCCTACCATGGAGGATGGAATAAGGGTGCTCTCCCCAGAAACTTTCTGCAAAGGCTTTTAGAGTACCTCCAGGAGAGCTTCATGGAGATATCCCTGGAGGATTTCCGCTCCATCCCCAGAGACGTTAACAGGCTTTTCCAGTAGCTGTACTGGCCACGAACGCATCCCAAGTCCTCAGGGCTACGTAATCATTAAAAAAAGCTTGCTTTTACAACATGTATTGTATTTTAAAAGGTACGCTCACCAGAGGTCCCTTCTCCAGCTTCGTTGGGTTGGGAGGGTATTTCAGTCAGGATGATAAAAATATCCTGGCTGTCGGGGAGAATGGTGTGCTGTGTGTTCTCCTCAAGCTCGTCCTCCTCCTCATCATCTTCCCCATCTGCAAGGTGGAGAGTACCCCATCATCGGAGTCCACGGACAGGGGTGGGGTAGTGGTGGCAGCCCCCCCCCCAGAATTGCATGCAGCTCAGCGTAAAAGTGGCATGTCTGGGGCTCTGTCCCGGAGCGTCTGTTTGATTCTTTGGTTTTATGGTACGCTTGTCTGAGCTCCTTAAGTTTCACGTGGCACTGTGTTGCGTCCCTGCTGTAGCCTCTGTCCCTCATGGCTTCGGAGATTTTGTGAAATGTTTTGGCATTTCATCTTCTGGAATGTAGTTCTGATAGCACGGATTCCTCTTCCCTTACAGCGACCAGATCCAGTACCTCCCGTTCGGTCCATGCTGGAGCTCTTTTTCGATTCTCGGACTGCATGGTCATCTGTGCTGATGAGCTCTGCATGGTCACCTGTGCTGATGAGCTCACCTGGCCAAACAGGAAATGAGATTCAAAAGCTCCCGGGGCTTTTCCTGTACACCTGGCCAGTGCATCAGAGTTGAGAGTGCTGTCCAGAGCAGTCACAATGGAGCACTGTGGGATAGCTCCTGGAGGCCAGTACCTTCAAATTGCATCCACACTAAACCTAATTCAAAAACAGCGATGTCGATTTCAGTGCTAATCCCCTCATTGGGGAGGAGTACAAAAATCAGTTTTAAGAGCCCTTTATGTCGAAAAAAAATGGCTTCATTGTGTGGACGGGTGCAGGGTTAATTCAATTTATCGCTGGTAAATCCAACATAAACTCATAGTGTAGACCAGGCCTTAGTTTTGGGGTGCCTAATCAGCCACACCCTATGATGCTGAGCATTCACTCCTCCAATGGACCCAGAGAGCAGACCTAAGGTATCTCAGGGTGGGTGAACACAATGAGTGAACACATCTAAAAATTTTGGCCTCAGGTCACCTATCTTTAAAATGAAGAGAGTATGGTCTTTGCATCTCCCCAGGATGTTGCAAAAGCTTAATGAATGAATACTTGTCGAGTGCTCTGACATCCTTGGTTGAAAAGCACTATGTCCCAGATGTTTAAAATATTCAGGTGTTGCTGCACGCAACACCAAAACACAACTGATTTAGGAAGCTAAGTCTCATTTTCAGAATGGATGTAGGCACTTAGGAGACTAAATTCCATCATCAGCCAATGGGATTTAGACTCCTGAGTGCCTAAATCCCCTTTGAAAATGAGATTTGGGCTCCTAACTCAGTTAGGCGTTGTGATGCTTAACGCAGCAACACCTAATACCTTTAAAAAGCTGGGCCTGTATGTGCAAAACATGATTTATTATAATTCTATGTGAGAAAATACAGTGGAAGCGCAGAAGAGTTAACAACAGAACAAAGGTACATTATTTCTCGGATAGACTGTGGTAGAGCTACTGCATGCCCTAAGTCAGTCTGCACTTCGGTAACGTATATGGAGCAATCTTCCAAAGCCACTAGCTCTGTACTTGGAGGGCGTCTAGGTCACCTCTGTGCACAGGGGAAGTGCATGGTGCATCTGAAGTCCCGCTTGTAAATCTCTAACTGGTGCTCAGCTCTCATGCTGCTCCTCTGTAGAGATGTGAGTTTCACCCTGACTTCCCCATCACTACCTCTTCGTCTACAGCCAGTTTTCTTTCCCTTATTATGAGGAGTAGAGTTGTTCTTGGATACATTAGTGGTCTACACTACCTTACCTTTTCCATCCTGATGACCTTGGAGGATCAAAAACTATTTGACATTTTAACTGTGTGTGGTTTGCTGAAATACACAGAGTGGAGTATTCTATTATTGGTTTTACAATAGGAGATCTTGCTACTTTTGCTCACTTAATTCAGGACAGAATGTAAAAATTACTATGCTGGAATACATGTAACTCATGAACTACTATGCTGGAATACATGTAACTCAAACAGCGCTAGCTGACTGGCCTGTTAAATCCAACTGGTAGCTAGGAGGAAAAAGCAAAACCAGATGCCAGATGACAACAACTGCCTTTACTTCTTCTTCTGCTATTGCTGCTGGCAGGCCCCAAGGTTAGAATGACATTGGCTTGTGATCTTAAAAAAAAAAAAAGCCAAGGAAAAAGAAGACAAGTTTTGCCATGAGGACATGAAAAAGATGGTGTAGAAAATCATAAACCCTTGCAGCTGCTTGGATGATGGAAAGAGAGCCTTACAAAACATGGTGAATAGCATGAACACATATTTGACAGTATGTTCTTTAATATGTACCAAGTTTACAAATAAACTTAATTGCATTTATAAAAGACCTATCAGATGTCTGTAGAAAAGGCTAACCTGGAGCAAACTGAATAAACATCTCTAATCTGCAATAGGAGAGTTTTACACAGAATACCACTGAAACAGAGAGTTCAGTCCTGTACAGCACTGAGTGCCTCCCTTTGAAGTACTGAACACTCCCAACTCCTACTCTTTTCAGTAGGACTCCGCATCTTGCCGGATAAGTCCCAGAATGTATTATAATAATCATCAACATAGTGGCACTTAAAAATCCATAATAGGAGATAAATGTCTGTGTCATAACACACAGAGCAATGTACAGATGAACAGCCAGGAATGCAAAGATATACTGTACCTTCAGAGAGCATAAGGAGATTAAATAAAGTGATCCTCTTATTTGAAATTTGCTCCTAATATAATTCAATGGATTTTTAATTGTTAGGAATTACTCAATTTTCAAATGGGGGTAATTATTAGCTAACTAGAAAAAAAACATGAACATGGCATAATTCTAACCTTGTTTACAGTCCAGACCAGACATCTAGAATTTTTGCAGTTTTTTTTAATTTCTCCCCATCTCGTTTGATATACTTGTCAGTATTACATGCCTGATTCTTAACTCACACTTTCAGAAATCAGAAGTAACCCCACTAAAGTCAGTGCAGTTACAGAACTATAAAAATGGTGTAAGAAACATCAGATTCAGGTCCTCTATGATTAGGGTTACCACTCCCTTAAGAGCTCCATCTCCTGATCCTATCTCCATATATTAGAATGTGGAAGAAGGACTAAACAGCAAACAGTTGACTAGTTGGTGGTGCAAACACCCTGTACTAATGATTTGCGTTAAAATTCTGGCTACACTGGATGAGATTTAGAGCTCTTTTTGGAGGTTTTAACTGCATCCAGGGATCTAACTGCTTTTCACTTGTATCCCAGTGTTGTTTATTGATGGTGTTTAAAAGAAAAGGCTGGATATCATGTCAAAAACAAACAAACAAACAAACATCCAGTGTAAATAGCAAAACAACTAAATAAACTTCCCCTACTTACCTCTCTGCCTGCCACTCACCCCAAAAATACCAACTAGCCTTTTGGCAGCTCTACTGATCTGCATCCATGCCCGTAAACACTTTCGGATATGAATAACTTTACTCATGTCAACAGCTCCTTTCACCTTGATGAAATTACTCTCATGAGTGAAGTTATTCAGTTAAGCATCCGCAGATTTGGACATCCAGAATGGATGTAACTTAGTTAATGGTTCAGGGGCATGGGATGGAGATGTGTAGAAAGCTGGGCAGGCAATGGGCACGTTTATAAGGGAGAAGGCAAAAAAGCAGAACTGCAAGTAGAAATGGGCTAAATGAGCAAATTACAAAAAACCCAACTCTTCAGATTTATTAAATATCCTGCAAAAATTGGGTGTGCAATTTAAGAAGCCCTCTGGCAGCTGAAATTTAAATGACTTTTTGCTGTGTAGCAGATCACCTGAGGTCTCACTGACTTTGCCAGCATTACAGAGGTCTGATTTTGACATGGGTGAATTAACTTCTCTTCAGTAATTTTATCCAAGCACATTAGTCACAAAACAGTTGTGGCCAGTGGTGAGCTGAAGCTGGTTTGCACCAGTTCGCGTGAACTGGTTGTTAAATTTTGAAGCCGGTTTAGAACCGGTTTTTAAAGGGATGGGCAAACTCCGGCCCGCAGAACCGTCCTGTCTGGCCCACCTGAGCTCTCGACTGGGTAGGCTCCCCTGAGAGTCCCTTTTTAATTTTTACTCACCCGGGGCGACTGAAGGGCCTGCCGCCGAAGTGCCGCCAAAGACCCGGAGCGACTGAAGGAATCGGTATTTCAGCTTTTGGCAGCTCATCACTGGTTGTGGTGCAACACCAGGTAAGCCAGGTGTGTGTGTTCCTTTTCTCCTTCTCCAGTAAATATGATAACTTTAGGTAGTGCAACCTCCACGCTCTAGTTATGTGTTTTTTTCAAACCACTTTTTGTCCTTCTAACAGTCTCATTAGGCATTAGTACAACTGGAGAATGTTACGTGCAACAAACGCTTTCTTAGTCAAAGTGAAAGATGTGCTGTTTTGGCTGTCCATCACTTCTGTTTTCATTTGTGCAATTGCTAACAGGTCTCTCAGACTTTTCACCACAGCAAAGAACAGTTGGGATTGATGGCTCTCCTCAGTAAGCACCTTCCCATTTCCTTGTACTACCCTTAACATTGTGGGAGAGTGTTCAGGCAGAGTATCCTGCAGATAATGCACCCATTCTGTCGTGCAGGGACTGCAGAGACTTCAGAATACACAATGTATCGAAATCTAACAGTTTCTTCTCCACTAAACATTTACAAGCAAAGGACTTTCCTTTTGTCTCTCATATAACTGTATATCTTTTTCCCCTCCCAAAACCAGTTCCCCAGTCTCTTCCTTCAAATTACTCCCTAAAACTCACTTGTTTTGAGAATATGAGGGAGGGAGGGAGAAAGCAAACAAACAAACAAAGTAGATTCATAAGACTTGTCCCCATCCTTAATTTATTTGTCACTTTAGTCTGTACATTCTCTAGGGTAGGGACCACACCTACCACGATGTTTGTACATCACCTAGCAAAACAGCGTGTTGACACTGAGTGCATCTGGGTGATGGCAGAATGTAAATATTAAATAATACTAACAGTAAGCTCTGCAGGCCAAGAACCTTGTTTCCTAATTTGTTTGTAAAACACCCAGCATACTTGGGGTGGTATGTGAATAACAAACTATAATGGTGTGAAGCTAGCAGAGATACAAGTTCTTGAGTTCTGAAGATGTTTGATTTTTGAGCAACTAATAATGTTGTAATTTACAAATTTGAATGTGTTGGTGTCAGTACTGACCCCCTCCACAACATTATCTATTACAAATCTTACTGTAACAATAAAATCAGATAATGCTTTGCCTGCAATTAACAGAGAGTGTTAACCATAATGTGGGTCTCTAATTATTTTTCTAGAAAAAAAGGCCTTAATTAGGGTCAACTTCAATGCTAACCAATTTAATTTACTCCTGGTTTAATATCTGTGATTGAACATATTTCTCCATAGAGCAATTGATTCACAGCTCAGTCCAAACTCGCCTTAAATTGTGGATCCATGTTCTACAAGTCACTGAGATGTAGATTTGGAACCCCACAAAGACACTCATGCAGAGGCACTTTTCACTCTAAGCTCCACTTCAGATTTTTGCAAACAAATTTATAATCATTAAATAAAACCAGCAATAATATTTAGCACTTAGTACCATCACAGTTTTGTACTAACTAGAACTGATTAATTCTCAGAAGAACCCTTGGAGACAGGTAATTAATTGTCCACAGCCCCATTTGCAGCCAGGGAAATGGGCACAGAGAGGGTATAGGCCATGCCTAAGGCCTCACAGAGTCAGTTATGGAGTTGGGACCGGAACTTTGCAATTCCATCTCCCTCCTCTGTATGAATGCTGGACACAAAAATCTAACACTGGACACAAAAATCACAGCAAATATTCCTAGCCAGACCTTCAGCCCCTGGGCTGAACAGCTTTGTGCTGCTGTAAAATGACTCTCGCATTCCCCCTGGATAAGGAAATCTTGGCTGGCTGGATGGTAGTGGAGGGAGAAGGTTGGAGGCAGGCAGAAGCAGGAATGCCTTTCAATCTTCAATACTTAGAGCAGAATTTCAATCAAAGAAATGTTATTTCTGACCATGAATATTCAAAATCTACAATGTGGGACAGAAACCAGCCCGTGCTGCATTCCCTTGACACTATTCCTGCAGCCTATAGGAGCCATAGGAGATGTTCTTCCACTGAATGCATCCGATGAAGTGAGCTGTAGCTCACGAAAGCTTATGCTCAAATAAATTGGTTAGTCTCTAAGGTGCCACAAGTACTCCTTTTCTTTTTGTGGATACAGACTAACATGGCTGCTACTCTGAAATAAGAAATGGAGTGGCTCCTGTGGGATTATTGCTAGCACAGAAGCTACCTGGACCTGACCCACTCTGTATTGCCATTCCTCACAACACTTGTCACAATGGGGAGATGGGGACGAGAAAGGGAGTGTGACTGGAGTGCTTCTCACTCCAGCAATTCCATGCTGCAGAGCAGCCCATAAGCAGCGCAGGTAAGGTTATTGTAAGTACAAGTAGCCCCAGAGATGCTCTAAATGGTACAGGGGCCATAATGACCCCCAGAGCAGCCCAGATCCAGGCAATCTGTGAGATCAGAACTGTATGTCCTGAGAGGTGATCTACCACTGCTTCCAGTATTCCATAAGCTGGTGGTGGATTTGAATACACCACAGATATTGTTGAAGAGGGTGTACAAGGTCCTATGGCGGAAACCTGGAAGAAAGTTACTATTGACTGGGACATGTTCCTTCCAGTGCAAGGGAGAAATGCAGCAACATTTGCACATTCAGAGTCAAATTCAGCCCAGGAGCAGGAGCCTGCAGCTCATTTGACTTGAATGAAGTTATGCAGGCTTAAACGAAGGCTGAATGTGGAAGCTGTTATAAATGTAAGGGGTCATTACTACACACTCACAGGCTTCTCCTTTCCAAGTGTTTTTTAGCCAGCCAGACTGAACAATTTAAAAATGTCTCCTCCTTAATCAAGGAGAGGGGATGCATTTGAAACATTTTCTGCCGGAGAGAAAGCAGTCTCCTCCTCCATTTGAGCTGTAATTAGCAATTAACTTTCGTTAGTTCTACCTGCCATGGCAATGCTCTCTTCTTGTGACACTGCCTGCCAAAACAGTGTGAGAGCTCACTCCATCTCCCTGGTACCTGATAAAGACCCCACAGGGAGCAGAGCAGAAAAGCCCAGAGTCAGTTCAATAGACTTTGACCATGGCAAGTGCTCTTGGAATCTTTGAAAACTTTAGAATCTTGTGTACTTTGTCAGAACTGACATGCACAAATGCCAGGAGGGATACTGCAATAAGTGGAAAGTTGCCTGCTGTTTTAATGTATCCTATCACAGTGCTTAGTTGGCCTGAGAAGGAAATTAGTGTACATACATTAGTGTACATACTGAATTATTGACAGCTAAATCTAAGCTCTTTTTCTGTTCCAGAAAAACAGATATAGATATACTTAAGCACTATATATAATAATAATAATTAATAATCAATAAATAATACATCACATTAAATTACATATTACATATTCATATTAGATAACATATTTCATGCAGTACAGTGCCAAAATGCTTTACTAAATATCAGCATCTATAGAATTACTAAATTAATACTCCACATAAAGAAATCTTTCATGAAATTATGACAAAACTGGGTAGTAGAAATAGCACCATGAGTAACAATTGTTTTTCTGTCCTCATAGGCAGTCATTTTAGAAGGCTGGTTGTTGCCAATTATTTGCTTTGCTTTATAAAGTAAATAATTGCAAAGTAACAAATATGAACATAAAGACAGAATGGAAGGGCAAGTATTAAATGATTATACCCTTCCAAAATCATTTCATATTATATAGACTTGAAAGGAACAATTCAATGTGGATAATGTTTGCTGCAAGAGTCTATTTTATGCCTTCTTGCTACCACTGAAATAGCTTCAATGAGCAGTTCTAACCAACTCAGTGAGCCAAATCATAAAGCTTCAGGCAGTCATGAAAAACTATTGATTTTTTTTAACCTTTCTTCAGCTGTAAGTTTCTATTGGTACGTGACAAAAATGTGCAAGCTGCATTTGCTAGCATAGCCATTCTGGGAAAAGCTGAAGTCCAAATCTCTCTGGTTAAGACACTCAGAAGTTTAATGTGGTCAATTTCAAACTGCTTCAACCAATTTTACATCAGATAAAACGTAACATATGTGGTTCCCAGTAGCAATAATCAAAATTGAGGTTTTAGATTTTTGTTGGAAACAAATTACAGAAAGGAGAAATATATCTGATCTTTATTTTATTGCTGGGCAAGTGGAGCAGTAACAGAAAATGTGACCTGTCTTTAAAAAAAAATAATTTAGTTTCTCCTTTCTTGAGTTCATACAAAATTGATTGGGAGGGTAGTTTTTGATTCCCCCACCTCTCCATGCTCATTGGTTTGGAGATGTGATTCCTGGTCTAGAGCCCAGCAGAGAGGTTGGGATCCTGCAGGTCTCACAGGACCCACTGCTATAATAGTGGGAGCAGGTAGACTGTACTTTGTTGTGGGTGGGATTGGGTGGGCAAAAAAACAGACTATGTTAATTTGCAGGAAAACACTAACTCTCTTGACAGTTTGTTATAAATAGAATCTCAGCAATATAAAGCAAGTTTTTTAAAATAAAGGTTTTAATACTTAAATTTAAGTGAGGAATAGAAAGAGATTTGATGTTTATTACAACAGGGGTTAATGTATTTTTAACATGGTTTGAGCAATATTTGTTTTATTCTTTTAGTGGTAAAAATTGTGCCTGAATTCCATTTACATATATACTATATTAACTGACTTTCTTTTTTTTTTTTTTTTAGCAGCGTGGGGGAATCTGTCTCTGTCGAGGGATTTGCAGGTTCTTAAGGTTTTTGCAGGTGGAATTGGGATAACAATGCAAGAAACAATGCAGGAGTGGGTGGGAGTGGGTATTGCAGGGCGGGATGGGAGTGGGATTTAAAAAATACTCCCATGCAGGGCTCTACCCTGGTCATCTAGAATTGCAACAGGGGACGTGCATTTTCACTTGTCTCATGCAACTTTCAGTTTCAAAAGTGAACAGTGGAAAGGAGGGGTAGCATGAGATCTCAGTTCTGGCTTTGTTAGTAGGATTGGCTGCTCTTGTTGTGATGAACTCAGTTCGATAGGTTATAGCATCTTTAAGAGACACCTAGGAAAAAATCCACCACACCAGACACCCCACCTGGAAAAAATGGAGCCAGCAGTTCTGAGTCTGCTGTAAATCTCATTAAGCAGCATGTACTATACTGACAGACTAATACAGAGGGTTTTGTTCCCACCTATATAAAGACATACTCAGAAACACTCTGAAGCTACAGTACCTTATTCTCTGAATTCTGCTTCACTGGAAGGCTATGTAGGGTCAAAGCTGTTCTTTCCTCCCCTTCTGTCCCCTCCCCAAATCATTGCAAGGAATTGTTGTAATGGTTCAGATCCCACCTGCTAACAACTCTGATACTGGTATACAACTGAAGCAAATTAAACAGTGCCTGACTTGGGAATATGCCACAAATGCACGTGCAGTCATGAGAGCATGGTGCAGCCGCAGAGCAAGCTGCTTCAAGGTCATAGCTTTCCCTGACCTTCCCAGAGTAGAATTATGATCAGCTGTGAAATGCTGATCATATTTAGTTCTTATAGGAGGGAGGGTTCTGAAAAGGGGTTCTGTGTTCTCTCCCTCCCAACCATAGCCCATTTTCTGTTCCCCTCTCCCAAACAATAAAAAATGAATGGTTTCAGGGGATCTCCCATCCATTCTGCACAGACCTGTTAACTGTGTTGGAAGCACTGTGTCTACCTCACTCCAGTGCCAGTAGGTGTGCTCTCATTCTCTGATATGAGCATGCTGTGGGCAGGAGAGGGGTCAGCAAAGGTCCAGCAATGTAAATGGGGCTTGGGGCAGCATGTAGCCCTTCTAAAATGGTTATCAAACAATATTCCTCAAAGGAAACCCAGACATGGGGTTTCTCCTCCTCCTTCTGTGACAGAATGAACCATCGGGGATGGGTTCACAATTGGGGAGCAGAATAAAAAACTAGGCTTCAAAGTTCTGCAACGGCTGCAGCACAATGTAAAGAAATGTTCTTTCTGTACTGTAATTGCCCTGTTCTCCTCATCTTACTGAGATGTATGGTCCCAGGTACTTCAGAGGAAATATACATGCAGGTAGAACAAGCACAACCTGACCCATGTTGAGTCCAAACATACACACACACTAAGTCACTGTAACGCAAAGGCTGCCTAACTGTTTCTCATCCTGAAGAATCACCCCACAGCTGCTGGAACATGCAAGCTCTAAGGCCTTCCTGACTCTTGAAGCTCTTCACGATTCTTGAAAAAAAATGAGGACTAACACTCTGAAACCTGTCATGATTCTTGAGAAGAACATTTTAGAATTGTCTCATTTTCCTGCCACTGTGGATCTCCCATTTTCCTGCCACTGTGGATCTCCCATGTGTCGCTACAGCCGTGCCGCTAAAAGGCGTGCATTGTAGCTGCTGTTTGTTGGCTCTTCTGCCGACAAAAAACTTCCTTCCCCAATGAGTGGGCTTAGCTTTGTTGGCAGGAGAGCGCTCCTGCTGAGAAAGTGCTGTTCATACCGGTGCTTGTCATCGGCAAAACTTTTATCTTTTTGGGGGGGGGGGGTTAACACCACTGAAAGAGAAAAGTTTTGTTGTTCAGTCGCGAGTGTAGATATAGCCTTAGAAGAAACTGAGCTGCAGTCACATTTCCTGATTAGATCTCAACACAGTGTCAACTGTCTTATTGCAACTAGTAAATGTGGGGCAGTAAATGCCTCCACTGCTAACTTCCCCCCCACCCCTCTCTCATTTATAAGTTGTAGTGGGGCAGCTGCCCCACTCCATGAGAAAAAGGGCTGGAACAGGCCAGAGTGGCTGCGCAGACTAACAGCCAATCAGCAAAGGCCTGTGGAGAGCCAATCAGGGCAAAGGAAGAGGCAACCAATCAGGGCTGGGCCGGGCCCTATATAAAGGCTGCCTAGGAAAGGAGAGGTCAGTCTCTCCTTGACTAGCAAGGGAGGAGGACTGCCTCCAGAGGTAAGGAGGTAGTACCTTGGACAGAGCAGTGCTGGGCAGGCTTGGGGGAGCAGAGGAGAGCTCCGGCTCAGTTACCTGCCAGGCTGTGGCCCCTACTAAAAAGGGTTGAGAAGGTGCATGGGGTTAAAGGGGAAGTGGCCCAGGGAAGAGAGGCGGACAAGAGGGGAGAAAAAGAGAGCAGAGAGAGGCTGCTGCTAGAGGGTCCCTGGGTTGGGACTCAGAGTAGTGGGTGGGTCTGTGTCCTCCCCTTCTCCACACCCTTGCACTGCACCTGGCCACAGAGGAGTGTGGCCAAGACAGGCTGCAACTTGCCCGGAGGTGAGGGCTAGACTTTGGGGTTGTGGTTAGCCACTGAGGCAGGTGCAAGCTGAAAGACTGTTGCTATTCCCCCCTACCCCTGGAAGGGGGTGAGACTGGAGTAGTGGGCACTGCTGGAGGGCAGTGTCCTGAAGTGGGCACTGCTGAGCTGGGATCAAGGTGGTTCCCAAACCAGCAGAACAGACAATGGGCGAGACACCATATACAGAGGGTGCTCTGCAGGTGACAAGAGCTAATTCCTGGAGCAACCAGCAGGAGGGGCCAGCAGTGGTGAGTCATGACCTGTCACACAAGTCAATAGTATGTATCTGTAAGTGTCTGAAGATAAAATTCATACCGCAGAACTCTTTTTATTCTGCAGCCATACATACTGACCAAAATTAAATGCAGGCATAAATCCCCCTGCTGAGCGAAGGAATAAATGAAATTGAAAGCTTCTTCTTTTAGATAAGGGCTTCCTTTCTAATCTTCCAAGCATGTGTAAGGCATTAGGGAGCAAGCACAAAGACAACGAAAGTTGGAATGCAAGTTTTTGCTGTCCATAATATTTAAAAAATGGCAAAATTGGTCCTACCAGGAGGGATGAAAGGTTACAAGAGGGAAGCACTGTGAAACCTTCAGTGATCCAAATTTAAAAACACTTTGTCTTGTTAGCGGACTATGTATCTAACAGAAAAACCCCAAGATTTTTAAATGTTCTAGTATGCAATAAGAACACTTAATCATCTTCCATAACCCAATTTATTCTTAATATTCACTTGGGCTGTTACAAAAATAAACATTTGCATTATTTTCATTAGGATGTGTGTGCATCTGTGATTAACAAAGAGCAAGGTGTGGTCCCCTGACTTTTTCCAGTTTTAAAAGCTTGCTTTGTGAGGGGATTGTGGGATGGAAGTGGGAAATCATCAAGCCACTCTATATGGCAAATGCTTGCTCATCCTCACTTTGCTAACTGGAGCACTTCCTCTGCCGTTCCCCTCCTCTCCGCAATGATTTAATTGTGAGGTGCCATAATACTAAGACATCATTAATTTTATAAACTCTACTACATTTACTGGCACACTTATTTATGTATTTAGATTTGGAAAAATGTGTAAAATCAAAAGGCGTTCTAGGAATCTTTGACATAACTTAAAGATACCCTAACTTCAGCAGTAGTTTATTTGTGATGTATTTGCCATATACTCTGAAGGTTATCAGATTTGGACTACTGTGTGTGTGTGGTAAGAGAGACCTTGTGAAATATCATAAACTAACATTTATTTAAAATACAATATAATTATCCATATGAAATTAACTAAATTAATTCTGTAATGTCTCCTTTGCTTTTCTACTCTGTTTATTTAATACTCTGATCCAACTTCTTACTTAATGGGAGTCTTTCCATTGACTTTAGTGGGAGTTAGATCAGGCCAATGAGGCCCATACTTGCTAATTTACAAAATTCAGTAATTTCGATAGTTCCCGCACCCCATTATTAGTGTGGCTCTGCTGCATTCCCTATGGAGAGTCGGAGAGATACAGACTCAAATGTAGGGAAGGTGGGGACACTTTCAAAAGTGCCCAAGTGACTTAGGCACACGTCTCATTTACTTTTGCCAAATACTCATGGTAATCACAATGTAAGCATTTCCATGGGCTTTGTCTTTAAACATCTACAGTTAATTCATTAATTATAAAATAAAAGGAAGTAAAAATAACACTACAAATTTTAGGTTCTGATTAACATAATAATTTATACACCACAGAAACTTATCTCCACCAATAATTATCCAAATGGGTCAACTGCTTACTAGCTTATTCAGAATACTTTTCACTTATAGAACCTTTCCCACTAAAGAGCTCAAAGTGCTTTATGAACTTTAGTCAGTTGAACTCTCCTGATTTTACCAATGAAGCCCAAATGCCCACAGTCAGACAGAAAATCTGAGGCAGAATAAGGAACAGAAACCAGTGACAAAATCCACTGAAGTCAATGACAAAACTCCCATTAACTGCAAAGTGGTCAGGATTTTACTCCAGCTCCCTTGACTCCCATCCCAGAGTCTTAGCCAAAAGAGCATCCTTCCATTCCAGAACAGAACAAAAACCAAAATAAAATCCCTGAAATTTCCTGCAAACCAAACTTAAACATTTCATTCTCATAAACACTGAAATGTTTCCTTCCAATTTTGCCCTTTTAAATTTTAATATATACAATTGAAAAGTGGTTTTCAGGTGGACAATTGAAATGTTTTATTCTGAAAAGTTTGAAGTGGAACTTTTTGACCTTATCCAAATGGCTTTTTTCTATTTTTTCTTTCAAAGTTTCAATGGAGGCAGCACCTTTCTGCACTGTCTCGCATGACAAATCTGTATTCTCCTACCAAAAAATGATCTGTCAGAAAATTTCCAACCAGCTCTACTTGCAATTACACAGTGACTGCAATTTTGTTTATCAGCTTACATCCAAGCCACCTCCGTCCCCTAGTACCCATTGTGGCCCTGATTGCCCCAGTGCACATACAGTAATCATTAGTGTTCAGTAGAGGGAGAATTCCAAAACAATTTGTTTTCTATCGAGTCTAAATAGTCTAATCAATCTTTTTCATTAGAACCCCTCTCTTCCCCCCTTAAAGGCTTGTTTTGAATTAATGGGAAAAAATTTCACATGGTAAACATATGATTAAAACATTCTTTTCTAAGGAGAATAAGGAAATCAATGTCACTATCAAATCTGCCAACCACTTCCATCATCTTCTTCAGTGGTGTCTGTGCATCTCACCGATGCAAAGGAAAAAAGAGGGGAAGTGTATCTCATTAGGAGGGAAAATGGAAGCAGCATTTCTGAGCGTCCTATCCATTGCCATCATCTCGGAGACATCACACTTTGCTGTTGTCATCAGCAGATGCATGTAATTAGGTGACAGCAAAATGAACTACAGCTTCTTGCTGCTGTTTCTAGCAGATTTTGGGTCACTGGCAAGTATATGGTAATGGAGTATAGGCCATTGCCCATGAACGATTCCTGGTGTTTCCAAGGAAAATGTAAGTATGACACAGAGTCAGAGGAATACAGGAGGTAATTATGAAGAGATGAGTAGCCAGTGAAACAGAGGAAAACTGGGTAGGCTGAATCAGAAGGCTGATTATGAGTATGCTGATGCAGAGTTACAAGAGAATTGGTTTGATTCTGATCTCATTTACATCCTTCAAGAGGAAGTCAATAGAAATTATGATTGATTTACAGAGCTGTAACCATTAGGAAAATCAGGTCCACAATAAATATGCAGACATAAACACTGACAGGTATGTGGAAATGCAAGAGAGGCATAGGATAATCCATGCTAATCTGCTTTATACATGCATGATAGTAAAGCACATTGTTGACATTAAGTATTTGTTAAGATCCAAGACTCTTGGTATAAGGATTATGATATTATATGAGCAAGACATACTCCAGAGTTTAGATAAGATATTGTAGAGGTCAGTATTAATAAAGCAAAGGCCTGTTTTCTCTGTATGGTAGAGCATTACACACTAGTGAAAGGAGAAAACACTTGCTTTGTTTATCTGATTAGAGAGATACACTCAAGGGAACCTCCCATACCCAAAATCTATGGGGAAGAAGCAGTGCCGCCACTATATTCATAAACAACTCTATCAAGTCTATGGATATAAAAATGAATATGCATTTCCAATTAAAGATTCCTTTCTGATTTTTTTAAATCCATTTGTTTACATTAATCTATTCTGACTTGTTAGGGAAGCTTCTTTACCGCACATATGTATATGTAACAATGAATCAAAAGTACCTTCTCTTCTGTTATCTAAGGTGATAATGGAGAATTGTACAATCTTGCCAGTGGCTTCAGGATGCCTTTTCAGAGCTCTCCTAAAATCATCAAACAAAACTGGAGCAAAGGCTAATTTTTCCAAGTAGAAATCTCTCCCTGTGGAGTTATATTAATGAGGACTGCAGCAATGAATAATACTTGACTGTATTAATTATCTGGAGCTGACTGTCAAGAATGTTTCTTACCAGTAGCTGATTCTAGAGAATGACAATTATTTACTGAAATATAATGTATTTTTTCCCAAATTAAAAAATGCTCCATTTCACTGCAGTGACTGGCAACAGCCATAGCATTTTTAACACATCTCATGGTTTTCTGGGGGATTTTTAAATGGGTGAGGTTGCCAGTACTGGTATAATGAGAAGATATAAGAGAAAATGGGAGTGTGTCATATGACACTTGAGGAAAAGGAATTAATTTGACACTGAGTGGGAAACTTGCTCTGGCAAGTGACAGAAACCATACCGTTGGTTGCTACCTACAGTCATTAAGTTTTCATCTAAAAAAAATTTCAAAAAATGTGTCTAGCCCTCTCATATGAATGAAATATCTTCCTGAGTCTGCAGACAAGCAGATCCAGTGCCTTTGCTGCCCTTCATAACTTTGTCAAGAAGCTGCAGAGTGAAATTAACTAGAAATGCCCATCTCTTTATACCTGCCAGGAGCCTGGGAAGCTGAAAAAGAGGTAGAACACACAGATGTTCACAGAAGCTGTAAGATTCTGGAATTGGGAGGTGAAGGAAATATTGCCCCCCCCCTCCCACCACCAGCAGCCAAATGGGGACATATTTATGAGGCACCCACCAACCAGAGACTGATGCAAAAAATGGGACACCTCCCACCCCCAAGAATGGTCCAGGCACAACAATCAAAGCAGCTGTTGCCAGCAGCTGGGTAGTGTCGCTGGGCCATTGAACTTACTGGTGCTTCCCCTCTCCCATTCACCAAGCACATTGATCTCCCAATAAGTATTATGTATTTCTTCTAATTTTTAAAATACAGATATCTATCCAGTGCTCTGTCTAATATATAAAATTCTGCTCATAAATAATACTCACCTCAACTCACACCCTCTCCACCAGCCTTGACAAAGAGGAGAAAAAGATGGACTTTGCAGCAATTAAAATCATCTGGCTAGTTAACTTTTCAAGCCCTTATTTGTCCCAAAGTCATTAAAATTAGGGAGAGGGCCTAAATCTGTGACAGCTCTGAAATTTAAATATGCAGACTAGGTCCTGCACCTGAACATTAGAAATGTGCTTTTTACCTCCTGCTACACTGAATGCAGATTTTGGCACCATAGGAATATTTCAGGAGCTGAAATTCTGTCTGACATAGCTTTGATTCTATTTGACCTATAAACATATGATAGCAAACAGTTGCCCACATACCAATAGCTAACGATTCCAAGTGGAACAATCTCATAGGAAGCAGGGCTTTGCTTGACAACTGGGTTGCCTCCCCTCAGAAATGGGAGATGCCTTGATTAAATTGGCACTGCTGAAAGGCAAGCAGGCAAAGGCGGAATCAGTATTTTTTCATATGCAAAGATATTAACTAAGATTCTGACTTTAATAATATTTCCTGGCCCAGCTGAGCTTTAAAGTTAATGAGATCCTCATTTAGCTTCTAAAAAAAAAGGAAGCTAACACTAAATTGCAGACTTACTAGAAATCAGCAATAAATAAAACCACCCACTAGTGTCTGTTGTCCTTGTATTGTCTCACTTGCCTTCTTGAAAAGGTAGTTGGAGCTGTCATCATAGGTGTTATACACTGTGCCCTGCACTACAAACATAAGGTTCCTGTAGTGTATGCCCAAACCTACTTTTTATCTGGTGAAATCTGAAGACACACATTTACAGTATTAGGGAATATGGTCTTTTATTCAAAAGATCAGAAGAATGAAGCAAAAGACACAATAGTAGAAAGGAAGGGGGAGCAAGGAGATGGGGCATTACAGCGCTAAGAAGCAGCACTCATTCCATCTACTTGGGCAATGAGACTGATTATTAAAAGTTTTCCACTTTACAAGCGTTTACACATATGCCCTTTTTAGCATACAACTGTAATGTAAAAATCGCGAGGGTGGGCATGTCGCACGCTCATGATCTGTTTGCTGCTGATATATCACTGACTTTAAATAAATGTCAATTTTCTGTCTTTCTGTCTGTAATTTACCTTCCTTCATATTTAGCTGTGCTGCTATCAGTCCAATGCATTGCTTGTGACTGGAGGTGCAATTCAAATGGTGGGATAGAAAAGTTATACTGAAATGAGTTAAGGAAAGAGGTAAATAATAAATGAATCCCACAAATACCGCCGTTCTTTTGCTTCCTACAGGAAGCCAATTCCAACCCCCCTGATAGAACACATGGAATATAAGCTAATATTCACAAACAAGGCAATTGAAGGGAACAAACATAAATCCTTTTTTTGGGGATATTCACTCCTCTCCCTGGTTTCTGTGGGTAGCTCATCAACATTAATGGGAATTATATACCTGAATGGAGCAGAGTATATATCAATTAAACAGATTCTAGTTCAGATATATTGGCTACTCCCTTAGCGCCGCTAAACAAGACATGATGGGAAACTGTTAAACACATTTCTTTCATTTCTTAAATTATATACTACTGTAAACTATATTTAATAAAACCATTGCTCAAAATCATGTGAACATTCAAGCAGCAATATTGTTTACTATCCCAATATACTGTAAGGTCTTACAAACTATGTATCTTACTGAATGTCACTGGGCAAGTTTTATAACCATGATTCTCAGGAGTTTCCTTTTAAGGCTGGCAATTAGGCTGTCTGCCAGGAATTGAAATGATTAGCAGTAAATATAAATCTAATAGCTCTGTTTTGCAGTTTTCCAAGTCATTCTTGGTTCATCTATCCACTGGAGGCATAATGTGAATCCAGAGACTTATCAGCTGAACACGGAACAATAACAGTCTGCCATAAAATGTGGGGAAATATTAAAGGGAGGGGTGGTTATATGGTCAATATGAAAAAAGAGAAGGGGAAAAACAAAGCACCGCAACTTTCTGGAAGAGATTTTTCAAAGCAATGTAGAGGATATAGCCACATGTTTTCCATTAAACTTACAGGGCTGAATCCTGTTCACTGATCTGAAAACCTAAATCTTTTTCTTTATTGGCCAGTTCAGACATTCAAGCAGCAACCATATTTTCTTTCCCAATAGTAAGCCCAAGTTTAAAAAAAGGGGGGAAGGGGAAACCCATACAGCAGAAGAGAGGAGCTGAAAAAAATGATTAAAAATAGAAGATTTAATAAGAAAAAACTGATATTCTCCATTTGAAAACACCAATAGGATATGAATCCATTAGAACTGATCAAAAAATGTTGAGGAAATGCTTATTCATCAGAAAATGACTTTTTCATTAAAACTGAAACTTCTTGGGGGAGTTCATCAATTTTATGTAGGGGAAAAATCAAACATTCCATTAGACATTTTCAGAATGAAATGTTTTGACTTGTCATATTAAAATGACTTTTTATTTAGAAATTTTATTTTACATTGTTTAAAAAAATAAAATTATCAAAATTGAAAGGAAATGTTTTGGATTGTTTGAAACATATTGATTGATTAAGTTGGCCATTTAGTGCTGCGATTTTCCTGTTAACGTGCAGCAGCAGAAACCAAACTAACCCCCCTCCCCCTTCCAATTCTCTGGGATGATCACTTTACCCCTCCCCCCACCTGCTAGCCAAACGTGAACAGCTCAGCGTCAATGGCTAACTCCCTGGCTAACTCCAGGGAGGATTTCTTTTCAGCCAAAGGCAAACAGCCCAGTAGGAACGGCCACCTCTGAATGTCCCCTTAATTAAATTTCCCTATTTCTACCAGGTTACCATGAACGATATCACTCTCCTGAGGATAACCCAAAGAGATAAAGAACGGATGTTGCTTGAATGCCTGCAAAGACCGGGACCATATGCTGCCAGGCTTTGTCATGCAATGATACCAGATTACTTGCTACTAGCATGGCATGGTAAACTGTCCTACCATGGAGGATGGAATAAGGGTGCTCTCCCCAGAAACTTTCTGCAAAGGCTTTTAGAGTACCTCCAGGAGAGCTTCATGGAGATATCCCTGGAGGATTTCCGCTCCATCCCCAGAGACGTTAACAGGCTTTTCCAGTAGCTGTACTGGCCACGAACGCATCCCAAGTCCTCAGGGCTACGTAATCATTAAAAAAAGCTTGCTTTTACAACATGTATTGTATTTTAAAAGGTACGCTCACCAGAGGTCCCTTCTCCAGCTTCGTTGGGTTGGGAGGGTATTTCAGTCAGGATGATAAAAATATCCTGGCTGTCGGGGAGAATGGTGTGCTGTGTGTTCTCCTCAAGCTCGTCCTCCTCCTCATCATCTTCCCCATCTGCAAGGTGGAGAGTACCCCATCATCGGAGTCCACGGACAGGGGTGGGGTAGTGGTGGCAGCCCCCCCCCCAGAATTGCATGCAGCTCAGCGTAAAAGTGGCATGTCTGGGGCTCTGTCCCGGAGCGTCTGTTTGATTCTTTGGTTTTATGGTACGCTTGTCTGAGCTCCTTAAGTTTCACGTGGCACTGTGTTGCGTCCCTGCTGTAGCCTCTGTCCCTCATGGCTTCGGAGATTTTGTGAAATGTTTTGGCATTTCATCTTCTGGAATGTAGTTCTGATAGCACGGATTCCTCTTCCCTTACAGCGACCAGATCCAGTACCTCCCGTTCGGTCCATGCTGGAGCTCTTTTTCGATTCTCGGACTGCATGGTCATCTGTGCTGATGAGCTCTGCATGGTCACCTGTGCTGATGAGCTCACCTGGCCAAACAGGAAATGAGATTCAAAAGCTCCCGGGGCTTTTCCTGTACACCTGGCCAGTGCATCAGAGTTGAGAGTGCTGTCCAGAGCAGTCACAATGGAGCACTGTGGGATAGCTCCTGGAGGCCAGTACCTTCAAATTGCATCCACACTAAACCTAATTCAAAAACAGCGATGTCGATTTCAGTGCTAATCCCCTCATTGGGGAGGAGTACAAAAATCAGTTTTAAGAGCCCTTTATGTCGAAAAAAAATGGCTTCATTGTGTGGACGGGTGCAGGGTTAATTCAATTTATCGCTGGTAAATCCAACATAAACTCATAGTGTAGACCAGGCCTTAGTTTTGGGGTGCCTAATCAGCCACACCCTATGATGCTGAGCATTCACTCCTCCAATGGACCCAGAGAGCAGACCTAAGGTATCTCAGGGTGGGTGAACACAATGAGTGAACACATCTAAAAATTTTGGCCTCAGGTCACCTATCTTTAAAATGAAGAGAGTATGGTCTTTGCATCTCCCCAGGATGTTGCAAAAGCTTAATGAATGAATACTTGTCGAGTGCTCTGACATCCTTGGTTGAAAAGCACTATGTCCCAGATGTTTAAAATATTCAGGTGTTGCTGCACGCAACACCAAAACACAACTGATTTAGGAAGCTAAGTCTCATTTTCAGAATGGATGTAGGCACTTAGGAGACTAAATTCCATCATCAGCCAATGGGATTTAGACTCCTGAGTGCCTAAATCCCCTTTGAAAATGAGATTTGGGCTCCTAACTCAGTTAGGCGTTGTGATGCTTAACGCAGCAACACCTAATACCTTTAAAAAGCTGGGCCTGTATGTGCAAAACATGATTTATTATAATTCTATGTGAGAAAATACAGTGGAAGCGCAGAAGAGTTAACAACAGAACAAAGGTACATTATTTCTCGGATAGACTGTGGTAGAGCTACTGCATGCCCTAAGTCAGTCTGCACTTCGGTAACGTATATGGAGCAATCTTCCAAAGCCACTAGCTCTGTACTTGGAGGGCGTCTAGGTCACCTCTGTGCACAGGGGAAGTGCATGGTGCATCTGAAGTCCCGCTTGTAAATCTCTAACTGGTGCTCAGCTCTCATGCTGCTCCTCTGTAGAGATGTGAGTTTCACCCTGACTTCCCCATCACTACCTCTTCGTCTACAGCCAGTTTTCTTTCCCTTATTATGAGGAGTAGAGTTGTTCTTGGATACATTAGTGGTCTACACTACCTTACCTTTTCCATCCTGATGACCTTGGAGGATCAAAAACTATTTGACATTTTAACTGTGTGTGGTTTGCTGAAATACACAGAGTGGAGTATTCTATTATTGGTTTTACAATAGGAGATCTTGCTACTTTTGCTCACTTAATTCAGGACAGAATGTAAAAATTACTATGCTGGAATACATGTAACTCATGAACTACTATGCTGGAATACATGTAACTCAAACAGCGCTAGCTGACTGGCCTGTTAAATCCAACTGGTAGCTAGGAGGAAAAAGCAAAACCAGATGCCAGATGACAACAACTGCCTTTACTTCTTCTTCTGCTATTGCTGCTGGCAGGCCCCAAGGTTAGAATGACATTGGCTTGTGATCTTAAAAAAAAAAAAAGCCAAGGAAAAAGAAGACAAGTTTTGCCATGAGGACATGAAAAAGATGGTGTAGAAAATCATAAACCCTTGCAGCTGCTTGGATGATGGAAAGAGAGCCTTACAAAACATGGTGAATAGCATGAACACATATTTGACAGTATGTTCTTTAATATGTACCAAGTTTACAAATAAACTTAATTGCATTTATAAAAGACCTATCAGATGTCTGTAGAAAAGGCTAACCTGGAGCAAACTGAATAAACATCTCTAATCTGCAATAGGAGAGTTTTACACAGAATACCACTGAAACAGAGAGTTCAGTCCTGTACAGCACTGAGTGCCTCCCTTTGAAGTACTGAACACTCCCAACTCCTACTCTTTTCAGTAGGACTCCGCATCTTGCCGGATAAGTCCCAGAATGTATTATAATAATCATCAACATAGTGGCACTTAAAAATCCATAATAGGAGATAAATGTCTGTGTCATAACACACAGAGCAATGTACAGATGAACAGCCAGGAATGCAAAGATATACTGTACCTTCAGAGAGCATAAGGAGATTAAATAAAGTGATCCTCTTATTTGAAATTTGCTCCTAATATAATTCAATGGATTTTTAATTGTTAGGAATTACTCAATTTTCAAATGGGGGTAATTATTAGCTAACTAGAAAAAAAACATGAACATGGCATAATTCTAACCTTGTTTACAGTCCAGACCAGACATCTAGAATTTTTGCAGTTTTTTTTAATTTCTCCCCATCTCGTTTGATATACTTGTCAGTATTACATGCCTGATTCTTAACTCACACTTTCAGAAATCAGAAGTAACCCCACTAAAGTCAGTGCAGTTACAGAACTATAAAAATGGTGTAAGAAACATCAGATTCAGGTCCTCTATGATTAGGGTTACCACTCCCTTAAGAGCTCCATCTCCTGATCCTATCTCCATATATTAGAATGTGGAAGAAGGACTAAACAGCAAACAGTTGACTAGTTGGTGGTGCAAACACCCTGTACTAATGATTTGCGTTAAAATTCTGGCTACACTGGATGAGATTTAGAGCTCTTTTTGGAGGTTTTAACTGCATCCAGGGATCTAACTGCTTTTCACTTGTATCCCAGTGTTGTTTATTGATGGTGTTTAAAAGAAAAGGCTGGATATCATGTCAAAAACAAACAAACAAACAAACATCCAGTGTAAATAGCAAAACAACTAAATAAACTTCCCCTACTTACCTCTCTGCCTGCCACTCACCCCAAAAATACCAACTAGCCTTTTGGCAGCTCTACTGATCTGCATCCATGCCCGTAAACACTTTCGGATATGAATAACTTTACTCATGTCAACAGCTCCTTTCACCTTGATGAAATTACTCTCATGAGTGAAGTTATTCAGTTAAGCATCCGCAGATTTGGACATCCAGAATGGATGTAACTTAGTTAATGGTTCAGGGGCATGGGATGGAGATGTGTAGAAAGCTGGGCAGGCAATGGGCACGTTTATAAGGGAGAAGGCAAAAAAGCAGAACTGCAAGTAGAAATGGGCTAAATGAGCAAATTACAAAAAACCCAACTCTTCAGATTTATTAAATATCCTGCAAAAATTGGGTGTGCAATTTAAGAAGCCCTCTGGCAGCTGAAATTTAAATGACTTTTTGCTGTGTAGCAGATCACCTGAGGTCTCACTGACTTTGCCAGCATTACAGAGGTCTGATTTTGACATGGGTGAATTAACTTCTCTTCAGTAATTTTATCCAAGCACATTAGTCACAAAACAGTTGTGGCCAGTGGTGAGCTGAAGCTGGTTTGCACCAGTTCGCGTGAACTGGTTGTTAAATTTTGAAGCCGGTTTAGAACCGGTTTTTAAAGGGATGGGCAAACTCCGGCCCGCAGAACCGTCCTGTCTGGCCCACCTGAGCTCTCGACTGGGTAGGCTCCCCTGAGAGTCCCTTTTTAATTTTTACTCACCCGGGGCGACTGAAGGGCCTGCCGCCGAAGTGCCGCCAAAGACCCGGAGCGACTGAAGGAATCGGTATTTCAGCTTTTGGCAGCTCATCACTGGTTGTGGTGCAACACCAGGTAAGCCAGGTGTGTGTGTTCCTTTTCTCCTTCTCCAGTAAATATGATAACTTTAGGTAGTGCAACCTCCACGCTCTAGTTATGTGTTTTTTTCAAACCACTTTTTGTCCTTCTAACAGTCTCATTAGGCATTAGTACAACTGGAGAATGTTACGTGCAACAAACGCTTTCTTAGTCAAAGTGAAAGATGTGCTGTTTTGGCTGTCCATCACTTCTGTTTTCATTTGTGCAATTGCTAACAGGTCTCTCAGACTTTTCACCACAGCAAAGAACAGTTGGGATTGATGGCTCTCCTCAGTAAGCACCTTCCCATTTCCTTGTACTACCCTTAACATTGTGGGAGAGTGTTCAGGCAGAGTATCCTGCAGATAATGCACCCATTCTGTCGTGCAGGGACTGCAGAGACTTCAGAATACACAATGTATCGAAATCTAACAGTTTCTTCTCCACTAAACATTTACAAGCAAAGGACTTTCCTTTTGTCTCTCATATAACTGTATATCTTTTTCCCCTCCCAAAACCAGTTCCCCAGTCTCTTCCTTCAAATTACTCCCTAAAACTCACTTGTTTTGAGAATATGAGGGAGGGAGGGAGAAAGCAAACAAACAAACAAAGTAGATTCATAAGACTTGTCCCCATCCTTAATTTATTTGTCACTTTAGTCTGTACATTCTCTAGGGTAGGGACCACACCTACCACGATGTTTGTACATCACCTAGCAAAACAGCGTGTTGACACTGAGTGCATCTGGGTGATGGCAGAATGTAAATATTAAATAATACTAACAGTAAGCTCTGCAGGCCAAGAACCTTGTTTCCTAATTTGTTTGTAAAACACCCAGCATACTTGGGGTGGTATGTGAATAACAAACTATAATGGTGTGAAGCTAGCAGAGATACAAGTTCTTGAGTTCTGAAGATGTTTGATTTTTGAGCAACTAATAATGTTGTAATTTACAAATTTGAATGTGTTGGTGTCAGTACTGACCCCCTCCACAACATTATCTATTACAAATCTTACTGTAACAATAAAATCAGATAATGCTTTGCCTGCAATTAACAGAGAGTGTTAACCATAATGTGGGTCTCTAATTATTTTTCTAGAAAAAAAGGCCTTAATTAGGGTCAACTTCAATGCTAACCAATTTAATTTACTCCTGGTTTAATATCTGTGATTGAACATATTTCTCCATAGAGCAATTGATTCACAGCTCAGTCCAAACTCGCCTTAAATTGTGGATCCATGTTCTACAAGTCACTGAGATGTAGATTTGGAACCCCACAAAGACACTCATGCAGAGGCACTTTTCACTCTAAGCTCCACTTCAGATTTTTGCAAACAAATTTATAATCATTAAATAAAACCAGCAATAATATTTAGCACTTAGTACCATCACAGTTTTGTACTAACTAGAACTGATTAATTCTCAGAAGAACCCTTGGAGACAGGTAATTAATTGTCCACAGCCCCATTTGCAGCCAGGGAAATGGGCACAGAGAGGGTATAGGCCATGCCTAAGGCCTCACAGAGTCAGTTATGGAGTTGGGACCGGAACTTTGCAATTCCATCTCCCTCCTCTGTATGAATGCTGGACACAAAAATCTAACACTGGACACAAAAATCACAGCAAATATTCCTAGCCAGACCTTCAGCCCCTGGGCTGAACAGCTTTGTGCTGCTGTAAAATGACTCTCGCATTCCCCCTGGATAAGGAAATCTTGGCTGGCTGGATGGTAGTGGAGGGAGAAGGTTGGAGGCAGGCAGAAGCAGGAATGCCTTTCAATCTTCAATACTTAGAGCAGAATTTCAATCAAAGAAATGTTATTTCTGACCATGAATATTCAAAATCTACAATGTGGGACAGAAACCAGCCCGTGCTGCATTCCCTTGACACTATTCCTGCAGCCTATAGGAGCCATAGGAGATGTTCTTCCACTGAATGCATCCGATGAAGTGAGCTGTAGCTCACGAAAGCTTATGCTCAAATAAATTGGTTAGTCTCTAAGGTGCCACAAGTACTCCTTTTCTTTTTGTGGATACAGACTAACATGGCTGCTACTCTGAAATAAGAAATGGAGTGGCTCCTGTGGGATTATTGCTAGCACAGAAGCTACCTGGACCTGACCCACTCTGTATTGCCATTCCTCACAACACTTGTCACAATGGGGAGATGGGGACGAGAAAGGGAGTGTGACTGGAGTGCTTCTCACTCCAGCAATTCCATGCTGCAGAGCAGCCCATAAGCAGCGCAGGTAAGGTTATTGTAAGTACAAGTAGCCCCAGAGATGCTCTAAATGGTACAGGGGCCATAATGACCCCCAGAGCAGCCCAGATCCAGGCAATCTGTGAGATCAGAACTGTATGTCCTGAGAGGTGATCTACCACTGCTTCCAGTATTCCATAAGCTGGTGGTGGATTTGAATACACCACAGATATTGTTGAAGAGGGTGTACAAGGTCCTATGGCGGAAACCTGGAAGAAAGTTACTATTGACTGGGACATGTTCCTTCCAGTGCAAGGGAGAAATGCAGCAACATTTGCACATTCAGAGTCAAATTCAGCCCAGGAGCAGGAGCCTGCAGCTCATTTGACTTGAATGAAGTTATGCAGGCTTAAACGAAGGCTGAATGTGGAAGCTGTTATAAATGTAAGGGGTCATTACTACACACTCACAGGCTTCTCCTTTCCAAGTGTTTTTTAGCCAGCCAGACTGAACAATTTAAAAATGTCTCCTCCTTAATCAAGGAGAGGGGATGCATTTGAAACATTTTCTGCCGGAGAGAAAGCAGTCTCCTCCTCCATTTGAGCTGTAATTAGCAATTAACTTTCGTTAGTTCTACCTGCCATGGCAATGCTCTCTTCTTGTGACACTGCCTGCCAAAACAGTGTGAGAGCTCACTCCATCTCCCTGGTACCTGATAAAGACCCCACAGGGAGCAGAGCAGAAAAGCCCAGAGTCAGTTCAATAGACTTTGACCATGGCAAGTGCTCTTGGAATCTTTGAAAACTTTAGAATCTTGTGTACTTTGTCAGAACTGACATGCACAAATGCCAGGAGGGATACTGCAATAAGTGGAAAGTTGCCTGCTGTTTTAATGTATCCTATCACAGTGCTTAGTTGGCCTGAGAAGGAAATTAGTGTACATACATTAGTGTACATACTGAATTATTGACAGCTAAATCTAAGCTCTTTTTCTGTTCCAGAAAAACAGATATAGATATACTTAAGCACTATATATAATAATAATAATTAATAATCAATAAATAATACATCACATTAAATTACATATTACATATTCATATTAGATAACATATTTCATGCAGTACAGTGCCAAAATGCTTTACTAAATATCAGCATCTATAGAATTACTAAATTAATACTCCACATAAAGAAATCTTTCATGAAATTATGACAAAACTGGGTAGTAGAAATAGCACCATGAGTAACAATTGTTTTTCTGTCCTCATAGGCAGTCATTTTAGAAGGCTGGTTGTTGCCAATTATTTGCTTTGCTTTATAAAGTAAATAATTGCAAAGTAACAAATATGAACATAAAGACAGAATGGAAGGGCAAGTATTAAATGATTATACCCTTCCAAAATCATTTCATATTATATAGACTTGAAAGGAACAATTCAATGTGGATAATGTTTGCTGCAAGAGTCTATTTTATGCCTTCTTGCTACCACTGAAATAGCTTCAATGAGCAGTTCTAACCAACTCAGTGAGCCAAATCATAAAGCTTCAGGCAGTCATGAAAAACTATTGATTTTTTTTAACCTTTCTTCAGCTGTAAGTTTCTATTGGTACGTGACAAAAATGTGCAAGCTGCATTTGCTAGCATAGCCATTCTGGGAAAAGCTGAAGTCCAAATCTCTCTGGTTAAGACACTCAGAAGTTTAATGTGGTCAATTTCAAACTGCTTCAACCAATTTTACATCAGATAAAACGTAACATATGTGGTTCCCAGTAGCAATAATCAAAATTGAGGTTTTAGATTTTTGTTGGAAACAAATTACAGAAAGGAGAAATATATCTGATCTTTATTTTATTGCTGGGCAAGTGGAGCAGTAACAGAAAATGTGACCTGTCTTTAAAAAAAAATAATTTAGTTTCTCCTTTCTTGAGTTCATACAAAATTGATTGGGAGGGTAGTTTTTGATTCCCCCACCTCTCCATGCTCATTGGTTTGGAGATGTGATTCCTGGTCTAGAGCCCAGCAGAGAGGTTGGGATCCTGCAGGTCTCACAGGACCCACTGCTATAATAGTGGGAGCAGGTAGACTGTACTTTGTTGTGGGTGGGATTGGGTGGGCAAAAAAACAGACTATGTTAATTTGCAGGAAAACACTAACTCTCTTGACAGTTTGTTATAAATAGAATCTCAGCAATATAAAGCAAGTTTTTTAAAATAAAGGTTTTAATACTTAAATTTAAGTGAGGAATAGAAAGAGATTTGATGTTTATTACAACAGGGGTTAATGTATTTTTAACATGGTTTGAGCAATATTTGTTTTATTCTTTTAGTGGTAAAAATTGTGCCTGAATTCCATTTACATATATACTATATTAACTGACTTTCTTTTTTTTTTTTTTTTAGCAGCGTGGGGGAATCTGTCTCTGTCGAGGGATTTGCAGGTTCTTAAGGTTTTTGCAGGTGGAATTGGGATAACAATGCAAGAAACAATGCAGGAGTGGGTGGGAGTGGGTATTGCAGGGCGGGATGGGAGTGGGATTTAAAAAATACTCCCATGCAGGGCTCTACCCTGGTCATCTAGAATTGCAACAGGGGACGTGCATTTTCACTTGTCTCATGCAACTTTCAGTTTCAAAAGTGAACAGTGGAAAGGAGGGGTAGCATGAGATCTCAGTTCTGGCTTTGTTAGTAGGATTGGCTGCTCTTGTTGTGATGAACTCAGTTCGATAGGTTATAGCATCTTTAAGAGACACCTAGGAAAAAATCCACCACACCAGACACCCCACCTGGAAAAAATGGAGCCAGCAGTTCTGAGTCTGCTGTAAATCTCATTAAGCAGCATGTACTATACTGACAGACTAATACAGAGGGTTTTGTTCCCACCTATATAAAGACATACTCAGAAACACTCTGAAGCTACAGTACCTTATTCTCTGAATTCTGCTTCACTGGAAGGCTATGTAGGGTCAAAGCTGTTCTTTCCTCCCCTTCTGTCCCCTCCCCAAATCATTGCAAGGAATTGTTGTAATGGTTCAGATCCCACCTGCTAACAACTCTGATACTGGTATACAACTGAAGCAAATTAAACAGTGCCTGACTTGGGAATATGCCACAAATGCACGTGCAGTCATGAGAGCATGGTGCAGCCGCAGAGCAAGCTGCTTCAAGGTCATAGCTTTCCCTGACCTTCCCAGAGTAGAATTATGATCAGCTGTGAAATGCTGATCATATTTAGTTCTTATAGGAGGGAGGGTTCTGAAAAGGGGTTCTGTGTTCTCTCCCTCCCAACCATAGCCCATTTTCTGTTCCCCTCTCCCAAACAATAAAAAATGAATGGTTTCAGGGGATCTCCCATCCATTCTGCACAGACCTGTTAACTGTGTTGGAAGCACTGTGTCTACCTCACTCCAGTGCCAGTAGGTGTGCTCTCATTCTCTGATATGAGCATGCTGTGGGCAGGAGAGGGGTCAGCAAAGGTCCAGCAATGTAAATGGGGCTTGGGGCAGCATGTAGCCCTTCTAAAATGGTTATCAAACAATATTCCTCAAAGGAAACCCAGACATGGGGTTTCTCCTCCTCCTTCTGTGACAGAATGAACCATCGGGGATGGGTTCACAATTGGGGAGCAGAATAAAAAACTAGGCTTCAAAGTTCTGCAACGGCTGCAGCACAATGTAAAGAAATGTTCTTTCTGTACTGTAATTGCCCTGTTCTCCTCATCTTACTGAGATGTATGGTCCCAGGTACTTCAGAGGAAATATACATGCAGGTAGAACAAGCACAACCTGACCCATGTTGAGTCCAAACATACACACACACTAAGTCACTGTAACGCAAAGGCTGCCTAACTGTTTCTCATCCTGAAGAATCACCCCACAGCTGCTGGAACATGCAAGCTCTAAGGCCTTCCTGACTCTTGAAGCTCTTCACGATTCTTGAAAAAAAATGAGGACTAACACTCTGAAACCTGTCATGATTCTTGAGAAGAACATTTTAGAATTGTCTCATTTTCCTGCCACTGTGGATCTCCCATTTTCCTGCCACTGTGGATCTCCCATGTGTCGCTACAGCCGTGCCGCTAAAAGGCGTGCATTGTAGCTGCTGTTTGTTGGCTCTTCTGCCGACAAAAAACTTCCTTCCCCAATGAGTGGGCTTAGCTTTGTTGGCAGGAGAGCGCTCCTGCTGAGAAAGTGCTGTTCATACCGGTGCTTGTCATCGGCAAAACTTTTATCTTTTTGGGGGGGGGGGGTTAACACCACTGAAAGAGAAAAGTTTTGTTGTTCAGTCGCGAGTGTAGATATAGCCTTAGAAGAAACTGAGCTGCAGTCACATTTCCTGATTAGATCTCAACACAGTGTCAACTGTCTTATTGCAACTAGTAAATGTGGGGCAGTAAATGCCTCCACTGCTAACTTCCCCCCCACCCCTCTCTCATTTATAAGTTGTAGTGGGGCAGCTGCCCCACTCCATGAGAAAAAGGGCTGGAACAGGCCAGAGTGGCTGCGCAGACTAACAGCCAATCAGCAAAGGCCTGTGGAGAGCCAATCAGGGCAAAGGAAGAGGCAACCAATCAGGGCTGGGCCGGGCCCTATATAAAGGCTGCCTAGGAAAGGAGAGGTCAGTCTCTCCTTGACTAGCAAGGGAGGAGGACTGCCTCCAGAGGTAAGGAGGTAGTACCTTGGACAGAGCAGTGCTGGGCAGGCTTGGGGGAGCAGAGGAGAGCTCCGGCTCAGTTACCTGCCAGGCTGTGGCCCCTACTAAAAAGGGTTGAGAAGGTGCATGGGGTTAAAGGGGAAGTGGCCCAGGGAAGAGAGGCGGACAAGAGGGGAGAAAAAGAGAGCAGAGAGAGGCTGCTGCTAGAGGGTCCCTGGGTTGGGACTCAGAGTAGTGGGTGGGTCTGTGTCCTCCCCTTCTCCACACCCTTGCACTGCACCTGGCCACAGAGGAGTGTGGCCAAGACAGGCTGCAACTTGCCCGGAGGTGAGGGCTAGACTTTGGGGTTGTGGTTAGCCACTGAGGCAGGTGCAAGCTGAAAGACTGTTGCTATTCCCCCCTACCCCTGGAAGGGGGTGAGACTGGAGTAGTGGGCACTGCTGGAGGGCAGTGTCCTGAAGTGGGCACTGCTGAGCTGGGATCAAGGTGGTTCCCAAACCAGCAGAACAGACAATGGGCGAGACACCATATACAGAGGGTGCTCTGCAGGTGACAAGAGCTAATTCCTGGAGCAACCAGCAGGAGGGGCCAGCAGTGGTGAGTCATGACCTGTCACACAAGTCAATAGTATGTATCTGTAAGTGTCTGAAGATAAAATTCATACCGCAGAACTCTTTTTATTCTGCAGCCATACATACTGACCAAAATTAAATGCAGGCATAAATCCCCCTGCTGAGCGAAGGAATAAATGAAATTGAAAGCTTCTTCTTTTAGATAAGGGCTTCCTTTCTAATCTTCCAAGCATGTGTAAGGCATTAGGGAGCAAGCACAAAGACAACGAAAGTTGGAATGCAAGTTTTTGCTGTCCATAATATTTAAAAAATGGCAAAATTGGTCCTACCAGGAGGGATGAAAGGTTACAAGAGGGAAGCACTGTGAAACCTTCAGTGATCCAAATTTAAAAACACTTTGTCTTGTTAGCGGACTATGTATCTAACAGAAAAACCCCAAGATTTTTAAATGTTCTAGTATGCAATAAGAACACTTAATCATCTTCCATAACCCAATTTATTCTTAATATTCACTTGGGCTGTTACAAAAATAAACATTTGCATTATTTTCATTAGGATGTGTGTGCATCTGTGATTAACAAAGAGCAAGGTGTGGTCCCCTGACTTTTTCCAGTTTTAAAAGCTTGCTTTGTGAGGGGATTGTGGGATGGAAGTGGGAAATCATCAAGCCACTCTATATGGCAAATGCTTGCTCATCCTCACTTTGCTAACTGGAGCACTTCCTCTGCCGTTCCCCTCCTCTCCGCAATGATTTAATTGTGAGGTGCCATAATACTAAGACATCATTAATTTTATAAACTCTACTACATTTACTGGCACACTTATTTATGTATTTAGATTTGGAAAAATGTGTAAAATCAAAAGGCGTTCTAGGAATCTTTGACATAACTTAAAGATACCCTAACTTCAGCAGTAGTTTATTTGTGATGTATTTGCCATATACTCTGAAGGTTATCAGATTTGGACTACTGTGTGTGTGTGGTAAGAGAGACCTTGTGAAATATCATAAACTAACATTTATTTAAAATACAATATAATTATCCATATGAAATTAACTAAATTAATTCTGTAATGTCTCCTTTGCTTTTCTACTCTGTTTATTTAATACTCTGATCCAACTTCTTACTTAATGGGAGTCTTTCCATTGACTTTAGTGGGAGTTAGATCAGGCCAATGAGGCCCATACTTGCTAATTTACAAAATTCAGTAATTTCGATAGTTCCCGCACCCCATTATTAGTGTGGCTCTGCTGCATTCCCTATGGAGAGTCGGAGAGATACAGACTCAAATGTAGGGAAGGTGGGGACACTTTCAAAAGTGCCCAAGTGACTTAGGCACACGTCTCATTTACTTTTGCCAAATACTCATGGTAATCACAATGTAAGCATTTCCATGGGCTTTGTCTTTAAACATCTACAGTTAATTCATTAATTATAAAATAAAAGGAAGTAAAAATAACACTACAAATTTTAGGTTCTGATTAACATAATAATTTATACACCACAGAAACTTATCTCCACCAATAATTATCCAAATGGGTCAACTGCTTACTAGCTTATTCAGAATACTTTTCACTTATAGAACCTTTCCCACTAAAGAGCTCAAAGTGCTTTATGAACTTTAGTCAGTTGAACTCTCCTGATTTTACCAATGAAGCCCAAATGCCCACAGTCAGACAGAAAATCTGAGGCAGAATAAGGAACAGAAACCAGTGACAAAATCCACTGAAGTCAATGACAAAACTCCCATTAACTGCAAAGTGGTCAGGATTTTACTCCAGCTCCCTTGACTCCCATCCCAGAGTCTTAGCCAAAAGAGCATCCTTCCATTCCAGAACAGAACAAAAACCAAAATAAAATCCCTGAAATTTCCTGCAAACCAAACTTAAACATTTCATTCTCATAAACACTGAAATGTTTCCTTCCAATTTTGCCCTTTTAAATTTTAATATATACAATTGAAAAGTGGTTTTCAGGTGGACAATTGAAATGTTTTATTCTGAAAAGTTTGAAGTGGAACTTTTTGACCTTATCCAAATGGCTTTTTTCTATTTTTTCTTTCAAAGTTTCAATGGAGGCAGCACCTTTCTGCACTGTCTCGCATGACAAATCTGTATTCTCCTACCAAAAAATGATCTGTCAGAAAATTTCCAACCAGCTCTACTTGCAATTACACAGTGACTGCAATTTTGTTTATCAGCTTACATCCAAGCCACCTCCGTCCCCTAGTACCCATTGTGGCCCTGATTGCCCCAGTGCACATACAGTAATCATTAGTGTTCAGTAGAGGGAGAATTCCAAAACAATTTGTTTTCTATCGAGTCTAAATAGTCTAATCAATCTTTTTCATTAGAACCCCTCTCTTCCCCCCTTAAAGGCTTGTTTTGAATTAATGGGAAAAAATTTCACATGGTAAACATATGATTAAAACATTCTTTTCTAAGGAGAATAAGGAAATCAATGTCACTATCAAATCTGCCAACCACTTCCATCATCTTCTTCAGTGGTGTCTGTGCATCTCACCGATGCAAAGGAAAAAAGAGGGGAAGTGTATCTCATTAGGAGGGAAAATGGAAGCAGCATTTCTGAGCGTCCTATCCATTGCCATCATCTCGGAGACATCACACTTTGCTGTTGTCATCAGCAGATGCATGTAATTAGGTGACAGCAAAATGAACTACAGCTTCTTGCTGCTGTTTCTAGCAGATTTTGGGTCACTGGCAAGTATATGGTAATGGAGTATAGGCCATTGCCCATGAACGATTCCTGGTGTTTCCAAGGAAAATGTAAGTATGACACAGAGTCAGAGGAATACAGGAGGTAATTATGAAGAGATGAGTAGCCAGTGAAACAGAGGAAAACTGGGTAGGCTGAATCAGAAGGCTGATTATGAGTATGCTGATGCAGAGTTACAAGAGAATTGGTTTGATTCTGATCTCATTTACATCCTTCAAGAGGAAGTCAATAGAAATTACGATTGATTTACAGAGCTGTAACCATTAGGAAAATCAGGTCCACAATAAATATGCAGACATAAACACTGACAGGTATGTGGAAATGCAAGAGAGGCATAGGATAATCCATGCTAATCTGCTTTATACATGCATGATAGTAAAGCACATTGTTGACATTAAGTATTTGTTAAGATCCAAGACTCTTGGTATAAGGATTATGATATTATATGAGCAAGACATACTCCAGAGTTTAGATAAGATATTGTAGAGGTCAGTATTAATAAAGCAAAGGCCTGTTTTCTCTGTATGGTAGAGCATTACACACTAGTGAAAGGAGAAAACACTTGCTTTGTTTATCTGATTAGAGAGATACACTCAAGGGAACCTCCCATACCCAAAATCTATGGGGAAGAAGCAGTGCCGCCACTATATTCATAAACAACTCTATCAAGTCTATGGATATAAAAATGAATATGCATTTCCAATTAAAGATTCCTTTCTGATTTTTTTAAATCCATTTGTTTACATTAATCTATTCTGACTTGTTAGGGAAGCTTCTTTACCGCACATATGTATATGTAACAATGAATCAAAAGTACCTTCTCTTCTGTTATCTAAGGTGATAATGGAGAATTGTACAATCTTGCCAGTGGCTTCAGGATGCCTTTTCAGAGCTCTCCTAAAATCATCAAACAAAACTGGAGCAAAGGCTAATTTTTCCAAGTAGAAATCTCTCCCTGTGGAGTTATATTAATGAGGACTGCAGCAATGAATAATACTTGACTGTATTAATTATCTGGAGCTGACTGTCAAGAATGTTTCTTACCAGTAGCTGATTCTAGAGAATGACAATTATTTACTGAAATATAATGTATTTTTTCCCAAATTAAAAAATGCTCCATTTCACTGCAGTGACTGGCAACAGCCATAGCATTTTTAACACATCTCATGGTTTTCTGGGGGATTTTTAAATGGGTGAGGTTGCCAGTACTGGTATAATGAGAAGATATAAGAGAAAATGGGAGTGTGTCATATGACACTTGAGGAAAAGGAATTAATTTGACACTGAGTGGGAAACTTGCTCTGGCAAGTGACAGAAACCATACCGTTGGTTGCTACCTACAGTCATTAAGTTTTCATCTAAAAAAAATTTCAAAAAATGTGTCTAGCCCTCTCATATGAATGAAATATCTTCCTGAGTCTGCAGACAAGCAGATCCAGTGCCTTTGCTGCCCTTCATAACTTTGTCAAGAAGCTGCAGAGTGAAATTAACTAGAAATGCCCATCTCTTTATACCTGCCAGGAGCCTGGGAAGCTGAAAAAGAGGTAGAACACACAGATGTTCACAGAAGCTGTAAGATTCTGGAATTGGGAGGTGAAGGAAATATTGCCCCCCCCCTCCCACCACCAGCAGCCAAATGGGGACATATTTATGAGGCACCCACCAACCAGAGACTGATGCAAAAAATGGGACACCTCCCACCCCCAAGAATGGTCCAGGCACAACAATCAAAGCAGCTGTTGCCAGCAGCTGGGTAGTGTCGCTGGGCCATGGAACTTACTGGTGCTTCCCCTCTCCCATTCACCAAGCACATTGATCTCCCAATAAGTATTATGTATTTCTTCTAATTTTTAAAATACAGATATCTATCCAGTGCTCTGTCTAATATATAAAATTCTGCTCATAAATAATACTCACCTCAACTCACACCCTCTCCACCAGCCTTGACAAAGAGGAGAAAAAGATGGACTTTGCAGCAATTAAAATCATCTGGCTAGTTAACTTTTCAAGCCCTTATTTGTCCCAAAGTCATTAAAATTAGGGAGAGGGCCTAAATCTGTGACAGCTCTGAAATTTAAATATGCAGACTAGGTCCTGCACCTGAACATTAGAAATGTGCTTTTTACCTCCTGCTACACTGAATGCAGATTTTGGCACCATAGGAATATTTCAGGAGCTGAAATTCTGTCTGACATAGCTTTGATTCTATTTGACCTATAAACATATGATAGCAAACAGTTGCCCACATACCAATAGCTAACGATTCCAAGTGGAACAATCTCATAGGAAGCAGGGCTTTGCTTGACAACTGGGTTGCCTCCCCTCAGAAATGGGAGATGCCTTGATTAAATTGGCACTGCTGAAAGGCAAGCAGGCAAAGGCGGAATCAGTATTTTTTCATATGCAAAGATATTAACTAAGATTCTGACTTTAATAATATTTCCTGGCCCAGCTGAGCTTTAAAGTTAATGAGATCCTCATTTAGCTTCTAAAAAAAAAGGAAGCTAACACTAAATTGCAGACTTACTAGAAATCAGCAATAAATAAAACCACCCACTAGTGTCTGTTGTCCTTGTATTGTCTCACTTGCCTTCTTGAAAAGGTAGTTGGAGCTGTCATCATAGGTGTTATACACTGTGCCCTGCACTACAAACATAAGGTTCCTGTAGTGTATGCCCAAACCTACTTTTTATCTGGTGAAATCTGAAGACACACATTTACAGTATTAGGGAATATGGTCTTTTATTCAAAAGATCAGAAGAATGAAGCAAAAGACACAATAGTAGAAAGGAAGGGGGAGCAAGGAGATGGGGCATTACAGCGCTAAGAAGCAGCACTCATTCCATCTACTTGGGCAATGAGACTGATTATTAAAAGTTTTCCACTTTACAAGCGTTTACACATATGCCCTTTTTAGCATACAACTGTAATGTAAAAATCGCGAGGGTGGGCATGTCGCACGCTCATGATCTGTTTGCTGCTGATATATCACTGACTTTAAATAAATGTCAATTTTCTGTCTTTCTGTCTGTAATTTACCTTCCTTCATATTTAGCTGTGCTGCTATCAGTCCAATGCATTGCTTGTGACTGGAGGTGCAATTCAAATGGTGGGATAGAAAAGTTATACTGAAATGAGTTAAGGAAAGAGGTAAATAATAAATGAATCCCACAAATACCGCCGTTCTTTTGCTTCCTACAGGAAGCCAATTCCAACCCCCCTGATAGAACACATGGAATATAAGCTAATATTCACAAACAAGGCAATTGAAGGGAACAAACATAAATCCTTTTTTTGGGGATATTCACTCCTCTCCCTGGTTTCTGTGGGTAGCTCATCAACATTAATGGGAATTATATACCTGAATGGAGCAGAGTATATATCAATTAAACAGATTCTAGTTCAGATATATTGGCTACTCCCTTAGCGCCGCTAAACAAGACATGATGGGAAACTGTTAAACACATTTCTTTCATTTCTTAAATTATATACTACTGTAAACTATATTTAATAAAACCATTGCTCAAAATCATGTGAACATTCAAGCAGCAATATTGTTTACTATCCCAATATACTGTAAGGTCTTACAAACTATGTATCTTACTGAATGTCACTGGGCAAGTTTTATAACCATGATTCTCAGGAGTTTCCTTTTAAGGCTGGCAATTAGGCTGTCTGCCAGGAATTGAAATGATTAGCAGTAAATATAAATCTAATAGCTCTGTTTTGCAGTTTTCCAAGTCATTCTTGGTTCATCTATCCACTGGAGGCATAATGTGAATCCAGAGACTTATCAGCTGAACACGGAACAATAACAGTCTGCCATAAAATGTGGGGAAATATTAAAGGGAGGGGTGGTTATATGGTCAATATGAAAAAAGAGAAGGGGAAAAACAAAGCACCGCAACTTTCTGGAAGAGATTTTTCAAAGCAATGTAGAGGATATAGCCACATGTTTTCCATTAAACTTACAGGGCTGAATCCTGTTCACTGATCTGAAAACCTAAATCTTTTTCTTTATTGGCCAGTTCAGACATTCAAGCAGCAACCATATTTTCTTTCCCAATAGTAAGCCCAAGTTTAAAAAAAGGGGGGAAGGGGAAACCCATACAGCAGAAGAGAGGAGCTGAAAAAAATGATTAAAAATAGAAGATTTAATAAGAAAAAACTGATATTCTCCATTTGAAAACACCAATAGGATATGAATCCATTAGAACTGATCAAAAAATGTTGAGGAAATGCTTATTCATCAGAAAATGACTTTTTCATTAAAACTGAAACTTCTTGGGGGAGTTCATCAATTTTATGTAGGGGAAAAATCAAACATTCCATTAGACATTTTCAGAATGAAATGTTTTGACTTGTCATATTAAAATGACTTTTTATTTAGAAATTTTATTTTACATTGTTTAAAAAAATAAAATTATCAAAATTGAAAGGAAATGTTTTGGATTGTTTGAAACATATTGATTGATCCCAAACAATTTTTTATTTCACAAAAATAATTTAAAGGGCAATCTTTTGCTTTTGTTCTGGTTCAGCACTAAACGGATTTCAAAACTGTAGAATTTCCTGGCCCCACTAGAGTCCATATAATATAAAAACAGGATTTCCAAATGTGTATAGGTGAAAATCTTTCACTTTTGATTTGTTCATAAGTATTGCACAGGGAGTGGGGGGCTAGCTGCCTCCTTTTCTTGGACCCCATGGGCTGAGGAAGTCATGGTCAGGCTGGAGGAGTTGCATATTGTCTCTGTGTACAGTGCCTCATACAATGTGACCCTGATACCAGTTAGAACACCTAGACAGAGCAGGAATTTAAATAAACAATAATAAAAAAGGTGTGATCCATCCCTAAATTATTATAGATTATATAAATCCTTTGTTTAAAGTGTGTCAGTACTATGGGTCTGATTTGCCTCTCCTTTCACACTTGTTTTACACTCCATCCAAGAGGGTTACTCCAGATTTACATGGATGAAGGTGAAGGGAAAATCAGGCATAGGGTGACATCTATTCAAAAGGCAAAAACAGGACACATGCAGGAGCCCTGCCCCCTCCACGTCCTCACCCCCTTCCCCTCCTCTTCTCCTGAGCCCTCATCCCGTGCTCCTCCTCTCCTCCCTGAGGCCTTGTCCCCAGAAGCCAGAGCCAGGCTATTGTAAGAACTGGTCAGGGAGCCAGGCCACTGTGCGGAGACCCGGATCCTCCACCTGCCCTGGGCGGAGAGCCAAGGGGCCTGATACAGCCCCCAACCTGTGTCCCTGCCCTCCAGGGAACACTGCCCAGGACAGATGGAGGGTCTGGGGCTCCCTACAGCAGCCCGGGCTCCCTGGCCAGCTCTTTCTACTGCCTGGCTCTCATTTCTGGTCTGGACACAACATGGGGCTTTGGAGAAGGAAAGGTGAAGCAGGCAGTGGGGCCTCATGACAAGAGGATCTAAGGTCCTCCTCAGCCTCCCTCGCCACCAGGAAAAGGCTGGTGCTACCTTTGAGCCTTGGGCTTCTGAGGAGTGATGTTTCGGGGAATCTGGGACAAATGCTGTCCTGGAGTCACTCAGCCCAGGACCAGGATTTGAACTCTGCATTTTGGAACTGTCCTGCTCAATTTGGGACAGGTGGTCCTCCCAATCAGTCACTATGGTTTTCATGTGTGTGTTGTACTGTATATGCAACCACACCACACGATCCATTGTCTATAGCCAAGCTCTACGATACAACCGCATTTGCTCCAACCCCTCAGACAGAGACAAACACTTACAAGATCTCTATCAAGCATTCTTTCAACTACAGTACCCACCTGCTGAAGTGAAGAAACAAATTGACAGAGCCAGAAGAGTACCCAGAAGTCACCTACTACAGGACAGGCCCAACAAAGAAAATAACAGAACACCACTAGCCAGCACCTTCAGCCCCCAACTAAAACCTCTCCAATGCATCATCAAGGATCTACAACCTATTCTGAAGAATGACCCATCACTCTCACAGATCTGGGGAGACAGGCCAGTCCTTGCTTACAGACAGCTCCCCCAACCTGAAGCAAATACTCCCAGCAACCACACACCACAGAACAGAACCACTAACCAAGGAACCTATCCTTGCACCAAAAGCCTGTTGCCAACTGTGTCCACATATCTATTCGGGGACAGCATCATAGGGCCTAATCACATCAGCCACACTATCAGAGGCTTGTTCACCTGCATATCTACCAATGTGATATATGCCATCATGTGCCAGCAATGCCTCTCTGACATGTACATTGGCCAAACTGGACAGTCTCTATGTAAAAGAATAAATGGACACAAATCAGACGTCAAGAATTATAATATTAAAAAACCAGTCGAAGAACACTTCAATCTCTTTGGTCACTCGATTACAGACCTAAAAGTGGCAATTCATCAACAAAAAAACTTCAAAAACAGACTCCAACGAGAGACTGCTGAATTGGAATTAGTTTGCAAACTGGATACAATTAACTGTTTCCCCATGTTTATTTCCCCCCTTACTGTTCCTCACATGTTCTTGTCAACTGCTGGGAATGGCCCATCTTGATTATCACTACAAAAGGTCCCCCCCCCACCACTCTTCTGCTGGTAATAGCTCAACTTACCTGATTACTCTCGTTACAGTGTGTATGGTAACTCCCATTGTTTCATGTTCTCTGTGTATATAAATCTCCCCACTGTATTTTTCACTGAATGCATCCGATGAAGTGAGCTGTAGCTCACGAAAGCTTAGGCTCATATAAATTTGTTACTCTCTAAAGTGCCACAAGTCCTCCTTTTCTTTTTGCAGATACAGACTAACACGGCTGCTACTCTGAAACCTGTATATGCAACATGCACCCTAGGCACCCTGTATAAAGAAAAACTGAAGGTGCATTCCTGCCTATTGAACAATTTCATTAGGGATCATATATTTTAACCATCTCCATGCCTTTGGCACACAATAGTTTTGACTCCTGAGGGCTGCAATACTTGGATATAACTCCAGTTGTTAGACTTAGTGTGAGGGTGCTGGGTGGTGTTTACTGGCCTCTGATACACAAGAGGTCAGACTAGATCTGGTGGTCCTTTCTGGCCTTAAATTCTTTAAGTGTTTCTGCACTCAGCATTGCAACACCTAACTGATTTAGGAAACTGATTTTAAAAAGGGCTTTAGGCACTTAGGAGCCAAAATTCCATTGATAACCAATGGGATTTTGGCTCATAAATTCCTATATCACTTTTGAAAATGAGACTGAGGCTCCTAAATCAGTTAGACATTGCAATACTGAGCATAGCAAAGCCTGAATCCCTTTAAAATGTGGGCCTATAGTTCTATGACATTGTCAGAACTTTTTTCCAGCTTTACTCCAAAACAAAATTTTGGCAAAATTGACACAATTTTGTGACATATTTTGATATCAATGAAACTGCATTTTCTGACAAAACGGTTCTGTCAATGATTTTCTAACCAGCTCTAGTTGCAAAGAAAACATTTACTCCTAAAGAGCCATCTAATAATAAATCTAACTGCCATGAAAGTCAATGAAAGTCTGGGAATTATATAGGACTCTAAAGTGCCCAATGTTAATATATTGTGCCAAAGGTATAAATAAGTCACTGATCAGCAAAGGCTTACTCCTCAATGTTCTCATGACTTGAGTGAGAGAGCCACACCAGAGCAGTTTTCCTCAGTAAACTCAAGTAAAAATCCAAGCTAAATAAGGTGTACGTAAAGTTAGAGCACATGCCCCTGTTCACAGACTTATTCGAAAATCCAACAAGATTGACACACACTGAAGTGTTTGATAAAAATTTTGGTGACCACAAATACAACCCTTAATGAAAATTAGCTGTGATTTAGCCAAGGAAAGGTATTTGTAAAAGTGATAATGCTGCAATACAGTTACTTGATTTTTCTCTTTTACTACATGTATGAGATGGATTTTCAGAAAACTGTGTTCCAGAGCAGTCTGTACACAATACATTTCCTTCTTCTCTAATAGACAAAGACACTGTCTACTTCTTCATTATTATCTTGTAGTGTTGTGGCTCCCCTCCACACACACACAAATGTAGGGGCAATAGGGATATTAGACTGTGAGTATAAGGACTCGCCTTTGAGTCATCAAATCACCTGGCAAACCCTTCAACTTACGTGACTGACGATATTTCTAAGGCATCTATCGCAGTAATTTTTATATACAATGCCACTGCTGTGAAAATAATACATAATGGGTCAAATTAAACCCTGACATTTCTCCATCAAAATCAAAGACATTTGACCAGGAATGAATTTGGAATAAATGAAATTAATAATAATAATAACCATAATCATCATTTTTCAGATATTCTTCAACTAATAACACCATTAAGTATTTAAATGCAGAATCATCCAGTTCTCAGCACTCATGGCTCTACATTTACCTTTGCTTCTCATAGCTAAAACTCATGACACCTTTATGTAACAGAATACTCTTGAGTTCCACTCAAGTTTTAAAAATACCCAGACAATTGAACCCAGCTGCTAAAACATGAAATTACAAAACAGCATCCCATAATCATTGTGTCTTACACCTTGCATGTAATGGGAGGTGCTACGGGACAAAATTGCTTTTACTACCGAAAGACTCTCTAAAACCACTGTAGTATATTTGAAAGGGAAAGCATGTTCCTGCTTTCTGATCTCTCTACTCTCTTTCTTTCACAGCTTGTCCAAGTGAAGTCAATTACTACGCTGCATTTAATTTTGCTTGCAAAATGCATATATGAAGTGCTTCGGAATAGGACAAATTCTTCATATAAATAGTTGTGTGGCAAATGACCACTCCATTCTCCAACCAAAATGCCACAAAATTCCCAAGGGTAAAAAGAAATGTGGTAAACTAAAAAGAAATATATAAAAAAGAAATACATCATATTGTGTTTTTTTTTTCCCTCAAAGATACTGCTATTGGAGATGAAGTGAAAACAGTTTAAACAACCGAAAAAGAGGGAACATTGCAGGACATAATCTATATAAAGCTCTTGACAAACCTTAGCTGATGCTTCCACAGAGTGCTATTAAGAATTTGAAGATACAGAAACAAATGTGGTTCTTCGGAATGGGTCATGTCTGAACCTTTGTATTGTTAGGCATTTGAAATATCAGGATATCACACTGCACATACTCCTTTAGGGTCCTAATTCTCAAAGATGCATCATGACATCAGTGCCAGATATTTTGGGAAGAAGCTGACAAGAAGCCTGATTTGTAGTTAAGATTCAAGAGGAATGAGAAGGTTTGAAAAGCATAAAAACTGACCTTAGCCATCCATCAAAATTTGAACTGAACAGAAAACGAATGTTTTACACTTAGAAAAGTTAGGATTGGAGAAACTAAAACAAAAAAAAAGCCCTTTAGAATGGGTATCATTCGTTTTTGAGCAAAATGCAATAGGGAGTTCTGTACAAAAATTGATGGCATGATATGACGGTATATTCTTTACCTTTTCATGCCTTTGGACTTCACGGCTCTAAACAGGACATGAAGTGGCAGTGGCAAGAAGCACTGGGCCTGATTCTGAACATGTCTGGAGCAACTCCATTACAGGGGATGGAATTACACCGGTGTAAAACTGGTGAGTTCAGAATCTGGCCCAGTGTCACTACTGTCTTCTCTGTTCTGCCTGATCATATGCCTATTCTGACTTTCAGGTGACATTGTAAACAAGAAACCATGGACAGCATTATCTCCCACAAATGTGAACACACTTGTTTGTCTTAGCGACTGGCTAAACAAGAAGTAGGACTGAGTGGACTTGTAGGCTCTAAAGTTTTACATTGTTTTGTTTTTAGTGCAGCTATGTAACAAAAAAATGTACATTTGTAAGTTTCATTTTCATAATAAAGAGATGCACTACAGTATGCGTATGAGGTGAATTAAAAAATACTACTTCTTTTATCATTTTTTAAAACCTGACTTGCTGTGGGAAGGGGAATTAACATCTTTCCAAACCTATTCTCAGCAAAGAATACATTGTGTTTCACTAGGTCACTCAGGATAGCTACCTCTCTCCAGGTAGTTTTCCTGAAGAGTGCAACAGAAAAGTATTATAGTAATAACTGGAGGGGACCACACACTAGGAACAGTACACCCACAACTCAGTTCCTCATGGTCTGGAAAGGATGAGTCCTTCAATTAGTATTGACCTGGAACTCCCACATACCAGTCCATCAGGCAGCCTAAATATAAATCTACCTTCTATCTACCTATATATACATAGTATGGTGTTGGAGACTACCTGAGTGCCTCATACACATTAATGAAATCATCCTTATAACACCCATGGGAGGCACAGAAGTATTACCCCCACTTTAGAGATGGGAAATTGAGGTGCTGAGAGATTACATTATTTGTTCATGGTAACATAGATAGAGGGGAGCTGGCTTCTGCTCCAGACTGAGCCCTAGTTCAGGTCCTTACTAACAAAGCCATCCTTCTCTATGAAATTGGATTTTAAAATAGAAAATGAACAACACTTCTGTCAAAATATACTTTCAGAGATTAATTTACCACTTTGAAAGTTTACTAACAGCATTAAAAGAAAGTTTGTTAGGAAAAAACAGATAAAAGGAAATTGATGGGGGCGGGGGGAGGAGGGATAGCTCAGTGGTTTGAGCTTTGGCCTGCTAAACCCAGGGTTGTGAGTTCAATCCTTAAGGGGGCCATTTAGGGATATGGGGCAAAAATTGGGGATTGGTCCTGCTTTGAGCAGGGGGTTGGACTAGATGACCTCCTGAGGTCCCTTCCAACCTTGATATTCTATGATTCTATGAACTTCTGTAATGAGTGTGGGCTAGAAGGCTCTGGAGTTGGTTATGGAATACAAGTGGAATCCAAAAGTTTTCACTGGTCTTGGTTGTTAGTTCGAATCAAACACAGGTCAGTAATGAGAGAAAGCTGGTAAAATCAATGACCTATATGAAATGAGTTTGGTGGTCTTGGTCTAGTTTCAGCAGAAAAGTGAATACAGCATAAAACCCATAGCTGATTTTAACAGTGGATGGGATACTTTTTGGATACTCAGCATGATGGCAAGAGGTCTGAATGGGCCACCAAAAGTCACAGTTTACAGGTGATTCTCCTAAAAGGCCCCACTCCAGCAATTGGTCCTTATTCAGAAACGTTAAACATATATGTAAAGTAATTTTTGCTGAATTGAGCCCCAAGTTAGGCTTAAGGCACACTGACAAGACAAATGGTAACGTTTACTCTTTCAGTGCTCCGGGTGCGTTATAAATACAGGACTTCAGTCATCAGGGCTTTCATTCAATGAAGATTCAGTTCAAATTAATTTTCTTTTTAGTGTGTGTGTGTGTGTGTGTATATATATATATACACACAAAGAAACGTTACCATAACTTGCAAAATTCTACAGTAAAATTCAGTGCCATTAGTTGAGTGAAATCACATGGACAAGGAGTAACTGAGGGATATTGAATCAGAGATAACATTCCACAGTAAAGCTAAGGAATAATTCCAGTGAGAAAAATGGAGAAGCAGAATTGTATCAGAACACATTTTGTATTCAGCACCAAATCCTAGCCCTAGCTACCTCCGCAGTGTGCAGCCCACATCAGCAACCTAACCCTCATGCCATGGGGCTCTGTAGCTGTGGAAGTCTAAGGCTATGTCTACACTACAAGTGCTACAGTGGCACAGTTGCTGCTAAGCCATTTAGCATGGACACTTGACACAGTGGCAGAAAGGATTTTTCCGTGGCTGTAGTAAATCCACCTCCTTAATAGTGGTAGTTAAGTCAATGGAAGAATTCTTCCAGCAACCTAAAGGTGTCAACACCAGAGCTTCAGTTGGCTTATGTATGTCTCTCAGGAGTGCGAATTTTTCACACCCCCGCGTGATGTAGCTAGGTCAACTTAAGTTTTGTGTGTAGACCAGGCCTAAGTGAATTCTTAGTTGAGTTGCATGACTTTCCCCCAAGCCTCTCTCCACTACCACTGGCTTGATTTTCCCTCTTCCCTCATTCCATCAGTGAATATCCAGAGTAAGCCAGCAACAGGGCAAGCTGGGTTACATGGTGTTAAGAGTCTACCAAGATCCATACTGCTATGTAAGAGCTAGAATTTGTCCTGCAGTGTTTGCCCTGAGATAGTTTTGCTTCACTGGGAGTTGTGAGTATTCAGAACTTCTTATAAACAAACAAACCGTATAATGAGTTGAGAAAGTATTGTTCCACCATTCTTGCACTGCCGACATGATTGTTAAAATATCTCTAATTAACCAGAGGGGGATGTCTGTTGAAAAACCTCTGGTCTGAGCAATATGCCTAAAGACAGTGAAATTTGAAAATTGTCTTCTACATGCATCTAGGTACTCAGTGCAGTGATGCACAATCACAGAGAAGTGTCTGATTATTTGCTATTTGGTAGTGTTTTGTGTCTCCATGTAAGAGTGCAGAATATTTATGATTTTTCTAATTGGTTTTCAGTCAAATCATTCCACTGAGAATAAGTTACAGTGCACTTGCAGAAGACTGGGGAACTAAAGTGGATAATGCAAATGCTACTCCAACTCTTAAGCACTGAACACTGTGCACCTGCATTTTGAATACATCTCTCGGCACTTTTTTATATGATAATGATAGAAAGATGCTCTACTTATGACTACCACCTATTTATTTACATTGGCTCCAGCATGCACATACCCAAAAAGTTGGATAAGCGGCATAAGCTAAAGGACTATTTTGATCATGAATGGAATGAAAAAAGCCAAGTGCTTAGTGAAAGCAAAGATAGATTTTCTTTCTTTTTCTTTTTCTTTTCCTCCTTATTACAATTCAGTTTGTGAAGGGTAAACCCAAGGGGTAAAGGGTATTTGGTCAGGACTCTTTCAATGCTGGACCCAAATAACAATATATTTTTTAAAATATATAATTTAATAATGTTATTTCAGAGGCAACTCCACTGCCATATCCATCATCCCCAAAGGACATGATTAGGAACAGAGTAGATTGAGATCATGTGATCCAATAAAGTAAAATGATTCATACAGTAAGTGAGCTGGGATAGTTTGAGTTCCCAAGCCAAACTGTGCAAATCGGAGTACAATAAAAGGTAAAATGATATAAAAATAACTGGTCTGGGGTCTCAGCCTCTGAAAGCAATAAAGAGCTTTTTAAAAAGGAAAAGACAGACAGAAACTTTGAAACTCAAGAAAGTTTATATTCTCACAGTTGAAAAGGAAGAGATTCCTGGAGGTCAGTTCCAAAAGGAAATTCAATTCACAATTCAAGCTTGTCAATTTCAAAATCAGGATGATGCTCTTTTAAGAGTGCAGTCACTTTCTTTTAACAGAATTATTTCTTTATCTACTTACTTGTGTAGTGTCAGGTTGCTTAATGGCATAAAGTTTTTACTAAATAAATAAACCTGAATCAAAGTCTAGTCAGAAAGATTTAAGTACAATGTTGGTAGCAAAAGGTGATATTACTGAAATATGTGGTGAAATAAAATAACACATACAGTTTTGTGGAACAAAATGTAAAATGACTGATATCAAGGTAATTACTAACTCACTTTCCCACAGGTACAGTTTTTACAAACACCTGGGGAGCCCAATTCTTATCCTTTTTATTATGTTTTGTGACAGGGTCTGGCGAGATGGCTCTAGGAGAGTAATAGAAGGCAGATATATTAGCCCCAGGCTAAGTAGGTCCCTTTTTCCTGAGTAAGGTAACAGGGAAGGTTCCAGAACAATCAGGAACCTTCTGGAGACAATTAAGACAGGCTGATTAGAACACCTGCAGCCAATCAAGAAGCTGCTAGAATCAATTAAGGCAGGCTAATCAGGGCACCTGGGTTTTAAAAAGGAGCTCACTTCAGTTTGTGGTGTGCATGTGAGGAGCTGGGAGCAAAAGGCACTAGGAGCTGAGAGTGAGAATGTGGACTGTTGGAGGACTGAGGTGTACAAGCATTATCAGACACCAGGAGGAAGGTCCTATGGCGAGGATAAAGAAGGTGTTGGGAGAAGGCCATGGGGAAGTAGCCCAGGGAGTTGTAGCTGTCGCACAGCTGTTCCAGGAGGTACTCGAGACAGCTGCATTCCACAGAGCCCTGGACTGGAACCCGGAGTAGAGGGTGGGCCCGGGTTCCCCCCAAATCCTCCCAACTCCTGGTCAGACAAAAGAGGAGTTGACCTGCACTGTGAGTTCAGAAAAACGGCCAAGCTGAGGGCTGCCGTGAAGCTCCAAGGTGAGCAAATCCACCAATAAGCGCAAGACCCACCAAGGTAGAGCAGGAACTTTGTCACAGTTTATTCCCCAATAATTATAAATTATTTATTTTAAACAAAGTAATTCCTGTCAAAATACAGATGCAATATGGCTGATATACTGTGCTGTTGAACATTATAATGCAAATTGCAATCACAGTTTAATTTATTTTTCTAATGTGAGGAAGAATTATGGAGGAAACAACCTCATATTTTTAAAGGAAGAATACAGGGCTAAGTTCAGCTATTGAGCCAAAGTGATGGGGCAGTAACCAAGGACAGAATTTGGCCCTATGTACTGTGCTTTAAAACCAATTGGGAGAGTCTCTGCCATACATTTTTTAATAAAATTAATGGAGAAAGGAAGAAATCTACTGACCTACACTCTGGAAACCAAAACTAGAGGAAGAATTTGGACCACCAGGAAATACACAGAGCTACTGGAATATCCCCTTATGGAGGGGATAAATATATATAAATAAATAAATAACCCTTATGGAGGTTAGTGTGGAGCACTGCCACCTGTGAGGGAGCTTTGGCGGTGCTATACTTCTCCACAAACTACTTGCTGTGCAAGGATGTGCAGCCTGCTCCACACAATGTGACCAACAGACTACAGAATGGAGGAGGGGTAGAGTTATAACCCGACTTCCTCCCCATCCCCTGTGTTAACTGCTTTTTAATGAGCACACGGAGGGAGCAGTGTTGTGTTTCTCCAAGCACAGGGACTGCAGTTTTCCCTGGCTTTTTTGTGGGTGCACTTGGAGGTGAAGCTCCAGGCACTGTCTCCCCAAGCACACAGCCAGATAAGAACCAGCGACAGTCTGGCTCCATAAGTTTACAAGCACCCAAAGAAAAGGCAGTATTTAGCATCTTGTGTTTCTCAAGACTGTACTTCACAGTAATGAGGAAATACAACATGGAAGCTCAATTTCGTATAGAACAGTAAAATGTTCAGATGTGTCCATATGCTTTGCTATTGAGGTCAGATACTTGACAGCTTACTTCATGGCCTACGGTAGCACAGTCAGAGCCTTAAACTGCACCATCAGGTCTGATCCAAAGTCCAGCAAAGGCAATGAGAGAAGCAACATGATCCAATGGATTGGGTGCTGAATTGAGACTGTGGAGACCAGTGTTCTAATGTCAGTTCAGCCACTGGTCTACCAGGTGACCTTGGGCCAATCTCTGTGCCTCAGTTTTCCCCATCTGTAAAATGGTATAATAATACTGACCTCCTTTGTGATCTACTGATGAAAAGCAATGTATCATTATTATTTTTTCCTGACTACAATGGACTATAAATCAGGCCCACTGCAAAATCCTTACTTATGTGAGGATGCCCATCTTCAACATGATTACTCACATGAATTTGGACCATTGAATGTGAATACAAATGGGACTCTACCTTATTTACAGCACAAGTCTCTACAGTACTACTATTTATAGCCATTGTGTAAAATATTACTCAATCACCATTTAAACTGACAAAAAGCATGTTGTTGAAAAGCCCTACACACAGCAGTCATCACAGCATCTGCCGAAGGAGGCTTTTAACTGAAACTGTGCTTCTTTGTGTGTCAATGCACAGAGCCTAGCCACTTCTGCTCCTCACAGTTAAAATTACAGCCATTGCTCTGTCAAATGAGCAGTTTTATGAGAGGTACTTAAGCTAATTTTTGACTCCAAGAATAATTAAGCCCAGCTGAGCTGACTAATTGAGAATTATGCCTTTGGTAGTATACTAGTTAATAATAAGAAAATTCCCCTTAAAACTCATTTTTCTTCCATTTAATTTTAATATATTATTTCAATTAGTAAACCTAGCCAGATGCAAGTAGATCTTGAGTTCCAACATTGTGCTCCATGGTGCATAAAACTCAGAGGAAGGCAGTCTAATAGGAGCTTACAAACCCTAACTTAACTCTGCAGTGAAGACAAGCCCTAAAACTGCACAGATCCCTTTACAAAGCCTGTCCTTCCTAGGGTTTGCACAGGGGACAGGTTGGCCCAGTTTGAGTATCTGAATTGAATTTCCCCAAACCCTCGCCAAATTTCCCCCACCATCCATTCTAATATTATGTTATTTTGATTTCCACTTCCATTTTATATCACTCCTTTAATTTAGACACATGCATTTGGTTTGATTTCTGATGATTACCCACAATTCCCACTGACTTCTGTTGGAGTTGTGAGTGTTCAACTCTTCTGAAAGTCAGGCCCATTTTGATCTATGCAGTTCTAACATTCACTGTCTTACCAGACATTTCTATTTGGTCTCATTTCCCTTGCAATCAACAGCAAAACCTGACTAACTTCAGTGGAAAGAGGTTTAGGACCTTGGTTAGTTTTTTGTCTTTATTTCGTTTTGTTATATTCCTTAGTTTAAAAAAAAGGATTAACTATTCTTAAAAGAGATTGCTTTGTATTGTGTCACTCTCAGGCCTTTTACATAATTCAATTTAACTGCTACATTTATCGTAACTGTATAAGATCAATGCAAGTTTGCAATTTTAAAAGATTTCAAATTGGCAAGTTCAACAAATAAAAGGAAATAATTTTCACCCAATCCTTCATTAAACTGTGGAACTCAATGCCACAAAAGTGGTTAAGGCCAAAGACTTAGCATGATTCAAAAAGGGCTTAGACATTTAAATGGGTATCAGAAATAGCCAGAATTAGAAGACTTACTGCTAAAAAAAAATTGGAAGGGACATTAAACCTGATGCTTCAGGCAGTATGGCAATATCTAAATGCTAGAGGTTAAAATGAGACCTAATTGGGGTCAGGGGCAGGTTATTCCAATCTGCCTACCGTGGGATTCTTACACCTTCTTCTGAAGCATCTGCTGGTGGCCACTGTCAAAGACTGGCTACTGGACAGATGTTTGTTCTGAGCCAGTATAGCAATTCCTACGTTTAAAATATTTCCTTTTACATCAGTTATATGGGCTGTAACATGTGAATGTTTTAATCATCTTGATTGGTGTGATATTTATTTGTGTACATTTTGGTATGATTGTTGGAATTGTTACCATTTGAATTCTGCATTACAAAAATATTTGAGTGACAAAGAAAAAAACAGTGTAGTACCAGGTGTCAGGCTAATGTGATTGAAAATGCTGCAACATCCATACTTGAAATAAAAATACCTCCATGGAGGTGTCTAAACGGTGCCTTAAATGTCTAAGCCCATGTAAGGGCAATCAAGTATTATGCTGCAAAAATGTCCTCCCATGTTTCTTAGTATCTCTTCCTTCCTCTCCCTTTCTCAACTCCAGCTCTTGGCTCCTTCTCATCCTGTATAAATATCTGATAACAGTGAATAGATAATGTATTTACATTTGTATACTCAAGGGTGAAATCCCAGCCCCACTGAAGTTTTGCCATTCAATTGGAATGTTGTCATTGACTTTTATGGGATTTTACCCCTAGAGACTGAAAAATTCTAGTTGTCCTGGAATGCAGGAATGTCTATTATTATTTTTGCAGGAACTCACCCCCAATGAGCATGAGATGCCTGCAAAAAAGGTAGCATTTTAAAATTTCAGGTTTGTATTTGACCGTTTAAAAAAAAAAGGAAAAAGCCTTTAGCTGTATTTTATATTGGATTTATTTACGATACAACAACCTTGCATTCTATAATACATTTACTTTGATTAATCCATTCATTATACCATACCACAGCAATACAAATAAACCAAAACAACCCATAATTATTAACAAAGGGGGCCCAATTTTCTTTTCAAGTATCGGTGCCTTCACTGATTTCCAAATCTTGCATTTGGATGATCAAATTGCCTAAGTGCTGATTTGTGCATCCAAGATGTGAGATTTAGATTTCTACATTTGCAAACTGGCATGTAAAAAGGATCCATCCTGCTCAGTGATTATTAAAAAAAACAAAAGGTGTTTTATTTTGATGTTCCACCTCAAAAAGGTCCTAGGAAAAATATTACCAAAATACAACAGCAGTCAGTCATAAAATGAAAGAGACACAAAATGAGTCATAACAGCCTCGTCCTAATTTCAAGCTTATTTGAAGAAACATTTGTGCATTTTGGAGCAGCTTGGTGATGAACACAAAGCTGTGACTGTGATAAGACTATAGAGCTGTTTTTAATTTACAAAAAAAAAGTGAAGTGACTAGAAATAAAAATATGGTACAAGCCATCACCTGAACTAAAGCTAATGTTACCACTCATGAAGACTTGGAACAAGCAGTCATTAGTTTTGTAAGATGACATTTATTAGTTATGATACTTCTACTGGTACCAATTAAGCTCTAGGCAAATATTCTTTTCATGTTAAGTATGACGGGTGCTTCAAGAAGAATCTTAATCTGATACTCTCTGTGATTAAACACAATGCACAACACTAACAATGCTTAGTAATTTCTCATTTGAAAAAAAATCTAAGCAAACTGTTCCTTCCTTGAGCACCAACAATTTTGGGTGAAGTCTGGTAATCCATATTCAGACAACTAGGCTTTGATGAGTATGGATCAGATGCTTTGTAAGAAAATTATCATCCAGAGCAATGTGTGCCACACATCAACAATAAATACAAAGAAAGGTGAATGAGTGCTAGGAATATGTGTGGTCTGAAGGAAGAGAGGGGATGGGCTCAGAGGATCCAGTGCTATGTGGTTCCTCCCATCCTCCACTCATCATCCCCCCCATCAGTCTCCTCAGAGAATGTCAGTAGCATCCTCAATTTGGCTAGGTTCTAGTCTCAGGATGTGATTTTTAGTGCATGTCCACAAATCCCACCAATGCTAGCAGGCATTATATAGATGATTAAAAATCCCACGTGATCCCCTGCCCCCCAGTTTCTAAAACCAACAGTGTTCTGCTTCAGATTATTGTATGGAAAAAAAACTATCAGAAGAACTCTCTTGCATTTAAATAACTATTGCTAATACAATCTTTGTGACTTCTGGCTAATGAATATTTTACATGAGGTCAGAAGTCATCCAAACTGGGACTTGAGACAAGATCTGGTTCTTTGGGAAAGAGGAGGCAGAAGAAAATTGCATATTCTGCAACTTTGCCATTATCTGCAGAATCAAAGTTTTTACTTTGTTAATTGTTTTTAAAATTGTCTAGGTGTTTACACTGAAGAGGGGTTTTGCAACATAAACCAGTGCACAGATACCTTGTTCTCCTAGCCTTGCAGAAAATAGTCGCCAAACAATATTTCTGGGCACCACATTTTTAAAAGAGAGAGAGAGAAATTCAATAGTTCATAGTTTGCTAAAAAGATGAAAGTCTAGAATTATAACAAAAGATGTAGAGACACAGCCATGTTCAGTCAAGAGAAAAGATGACGGAAAGGAGACATACAGCAAGAAATAAAAAGAAATAAAAGGATGTTATAAAGTGGACAGGGACCAATTATGCTCATTAGTCAGTGAGGACAGAACAAGAAATGATAAGGTTAAGATATACCAGGGAAAACCGAGGCAAAATATTAGGAAAAACTCTGGAACTTTAAGAACAGCCAGGTAGTAAAATGAGCTAACAGTGGAGAGCCTTTGTGCACCAGAAAGGCTAAAAAAGATTTCCATTTCGTAGTGATGAATTTGGAATGAGTAAATCTACCCTAAACTGAAGCCAGGAGATCAGCTGGTTCTGGACTAAATATAAGGCCTTTGCTCTGCATTGAACTGTTACAGGGAAAAAAGACAGACTCCTTGCCTCACCCAGTCAGGATGTCCTATAACAGGGCAGCAGCCATTACCACAGGTATGAAATAGAACAGTGGAAACAGACTGCTGCTCCTTTTCGCCATTTTAGTCCAGTGGATCTGGCCCTTAACTACAGCTGGTTTGGAATTTTTCAACAAAGCAATTTTTAGTTGGAAAATGCCGATTCATCAAACCTGTAAATTTTTCCTGCAAAAGGGGCAGTTTTGATTAAACTTAATTTTTTTTTAATATATGTCCTTCATCTCCTTTGTAGGACATAACTATCAGCATGTAGAGCTGTGCATGAGAAAGACAGAGAGGGATTATACATTAACAATAACATTACTTTAACACCACCGTTACTATGGGACTATTCTCCAGGAAGATAAACTTTGAGGGGAAATGGTAGTTATTCTGATCAAGGCGGAGAAACAGCTGGTAGCTGGTATGTGATCTGATTAAAGAAAAGTGACAGTGGGAAAACAGGATGGATCACACAAAAAGGATAAGCTGCAGATAACAGATAACAGAATACTGAAGATTCCAGAGATGATTAAGAAGGGGCGATTCAGAACACAGCTTTGTCAGAGGGCTAGCTGAAACACCTGGTGTTCAAAATGTAACATAAAATGCCAAGTGATTCAGTCAGTCACCTGCCCTTGAAAAGGCAGATTTGCTATGTTGCAGCAGAGAAAGTTGACACTCCCTCGGAACAAAAAAATTATTGTGACAAATGGATGGGAAAAAGAAATGTATTCACAAAAAAAAAATCAAGAAAATCTCCTTACAAATTACAGGACTAAATCTTCTTAAGAGGAGATGAAGGAGTACAGCTTTTGTGAAGATCCTATTGAAACACTGAACTTTGCTAGGAATATTCCCTTTTCTATTCAGCAAGATTTCAGGGTCACTTTGACATTTTTGGATCACCAGAAGGAGCAGAGAAATTTATTCCTTCAAAGACTGTCAGTGGAATCAGTTATCCATGATCAAGACAGAAGAGAGAATCTTTGAAATACTGGAAAGCGACATGCCAGATGATTTATATTTATTTTTGTTTTGGAGAGTTCAATGTGACTAGGTCAAGAGTATGTGCTTGGCTCTAAATTGATGAAGACCATATAGGTATCCAGACATATACGAGATGGATAGAGCTGGGTGAATGCTGCAAAGAAATATTCACAAACATTTACTCAGGACAACCTCACACACCATTTAGAAAATATTTCCAACCATTAATAGTCATTTTCTGTGAGCATTTTTGTTGGTGAGAAAGTGTTGCCTGTTCATACAAATATGGCTCAGCAGGGGAGGGTGCCTGGAGGACAAGACAGAGCAGCCCCATGCTCCCTGGGGGCAGGACCCAGGGTGTGGGGTGGGGTGAAGAGGGTGCTAAGCCCCTCCCTCAGGGGCTGCTGCGGAGCCTGCAGGGTTGGGGCGTGAACAGTCTGGAAATTGCTTTCTCCCCTCCACCGCCACTCCAGAGTTTAGCTGAGGGGCGGAGAGGCTTCCCCATGCCAGCACTGTGTGGAGCTTTGGTACATGCAGTGCTTGGCTCCTCCTGGCCAGCATCCCAGGCCAGAGTGTCTTGGGCTTTTCCATAGCACAGCGAGAGGGGGAGCATGTAAAGGGCCGATGGATGGCCAAGAGAGGCAACATGTAACCAGCTGCTGCCTGGCACCCGCCTGTAGTCATGAGCCACTGCAGCTCGCAGCACACAGTCAGTGCTGCTGGAAACGAGATGGGGGTGGGGCCCTGCTGAAGAGCCGGCACGCAGCAGGGGCTGCGCTGACGAACCAGCAGGGGGAGCGGCCGGTCCCATGTGCTGCATCGTCGCCCCACAGCGGGGGCTGCGCTGACGAACCAGCAGGGGGAGCGGCCGGTCCCATGTGCTCCATCTTCGCCCCACCACCAGCCTTGCACACCCACCCCCTTGTCAGCCACCGGTGGGGTGTCTGGTGAGCAGGGATCCGGCCAGCAGCAGGAACCATCAGTACTGATAGTGGAGGGGGAGACAGAGAATACAGGACAATTTGCCCGTTTTTAAGAAAAAGTCAGGACACTTGCAGGAGGGCTTAAATACAGGACTGTCCCTGTAAAAACAGGACGCCTGGTCATCCTAACACTTGATCTTGCTTGCATAAGTGGATGGGAGACTGGGAGGGAGGGGACTAGACGAAGCCGTAATCTGACTCCTAAAAACACCAGTGAGTGCTTTTGTGCTGTTCTGCAGAGAGGGAAGTAAGCTGTACCAGCAATAGGGCTGGAAAGTTTACTCCATCCCTGGAGCAAGGAAGAAACTGGCATCAACTTGTGACTATGAGTGGCACCCATCACTCTAAGTCACACACATATACTCTGGGAAAGTGCAGCAACATGGTGCCCCTTACTCAAGGTGGATTGTAAGATTACAATCTAGTCCATGAGAAATATTTGTTCCAGAAGAATTTGACAACCATTTTCAAAACTCCTTGGTGTTAATCAGTTAGAGAGCAAAACCAACACCATGTGACCTAGTTGACCAATCACACAACACAAACAGACAGCAAACATCCAATAACAGCACAGAGCAGTCAGTTTTCTAACTGCTTTTTTTTGTTTACAAAATATTTATTCAGCAATGGAGGACAGTGGGAAAAAAGAAGGATAATGGGAGCTGATATAGTATTATTTATCATTTGTAGCCACAGCAAGAAATTAGTATCCACAGTACCAGCCAACATATCTAACAGCAGCCTGATGCTTCTAGGAGCTATGCTGGGAGCAAAGACTGTGGGGCCCAGAAAGGAAAAGCTTTACAAAATCTTTAACATTCTCTAATCGTGTTTACTTTCTACCTCCTACTAAACTGCTACCCCTTCTCGAGGGATTCAATTCCCCACCCCTAACCCAGCAATGCACTTAAGCATGTGCTTAGTTTAATGAAGATTTTAAGAAGAAAATGATGGTATACTTCTTTCAATAATTGTTCACACAGATTATAAAATATATTTCCATTTGATTTAGTTTCATCTTGTCCTATATTACTTCACATTTCCTAACGGCACTATAGTGACATCAGGTATATAAGTATGGAAACTAAAGTTAGACCATGTTTCATATAAATACTCTAGTGATTCATGATCTATAGGCATCTTGCAGTATAAAAGGAAGTGGAGGCAAGCATGCCTGGCTTCAGGAAGTTCCCAGGGAACTACAATCACCTCATCTTCAGGAGGTGTAAGTTCTATTGATAGACTTCAATGCTGACAAAGCAGTGAAATACCATGAGGTTATCAGTCTGTTTTGTCCTTTGGCCATTAGAGTGAATATTAAACACCTCATAATGACACCAGTTAAAATTTGTATGTAATAACATTGCTATCTTAGGCAACATTCCTTACATTCATTAATAAAAACAAGGATTGTCTAGCATTAGTAATGCAAGTAAGATGCTACAAGACAGCTGCCTTTGGCTTATATGGCCCTTTCTGGCTTTTTCCCACGCATACTAAAGGTCTTAGATTCGTTAGTCTATAAAGTGCTTTGAGATCCTATCTACAGAAAAACTATGCAAAATTAAATGACTTGTGCATGCGTTTTTTGTTTTGTTTGTTTTGTTAGTTCATGATATAGCTTTGCAAGTTTCATCCCTCTGAATTTCTCAGTTTACTTGTCTTGAGGGTTTAATGCCACAACTATTGTAGAATAGAGATTCTAAAACAGACATCTAATAAACCCAATTACCTCTTCAAAAACAGATGATGACTTTGGGGACATCTGATGCCTTATCCTTTACATACTACAAATCAGCAAAAAGACCTGGAGGGTAATTATCTTCTACCTGTCCATTTATCAAATAGACAAGTAACAAACTGATGACTTTTAGAGTACAGTCATCAAATAGATTTCATGATTACCCTAACCCAATTAAGAAGAAATAAAACAATGCATCATAAACTAATTAAATAGACACCATCAACCTAAAAATCTTAGGCCCCAGTCCCTTGGCTACAGTTGAGTAACTCAGGAAGATTGGCAATACAAAGATGTCATTAAGCCATCATTGTGTTCCTGGACCAACTATGTGCTTCACTGATCCATAGAGTAAATTAGAGCAGTAATTAGTGTATCTTCAGAAATTCCTACTTGCACAAACCAATCAAATAAAGAGGTTGTGCATTAGGGTATGTCTATACTGTCAAGTTGTTGACAAAACTTTCATGGGTACTTTAAAAAGCCCCCCCTCCCCCCCGTGAAAGACAAAAGTTTTGCCAATGCAGGTGGCAGTGGGGCTAATGCCACTTGTGGGGCTGGAAATATTTTGTCGGCAAAAGTGCTGACAAAGTACTGACAAAGAGCGTTTACACATGCTGACTTTTAGCGACAAGGCTGTGTCGACACAGCCTTGTCGCTAAAAGCTGTGTAGTGTAGACAAGCCCTCAATATCATGAGGATGGAAGGAAGGAAGGGAGGAAGGCTAAACTCACTAGGGCCAAAAGGATACTTTCAAATACGGAAATCATGACCAAATAGTACAGAATGACCCACACACAGGAGTTATAGTAAGTGAGGCGCAACTGGAAATAAAGGGCTAGGATCTGCCCTGTGGGCTATGAAGAGCGCTGGAGGGGACTACCTGACACTTGGAGTTCCACAAAGAATTGATCTGGACATGTCAGTGAATGAGGACAGATGCAGGAATAGGTTTTAAGTGACATGCCACAACTTTATTAAACTTAACACAGTTAAGCCTACCTACCCTGACATCCAGATTCTCACATACCAGGAACTGAAATGGTTCGAAGAGGGGGTTACATATAAACCATACAGGATACCACTAGGACTTAGCTCACTCTTCTGAATCCTCCCACCTCCTAGGAGGTAGGTGGGTACAAAAATTACTAAAAGGGATGGGGGTGGGACTTGGTCTGCAAAGGCTACAAGGTCTGCCCTTATCCAATGGGCACAATGTCCATCAACAGATTCATAGGTATTTTACTTCTAGGAATTGGCCCTTTTAGCCTATTAACCACACTGGAAATTGGCCAAAAGTTGTAACAAATGAACATCCCTACCAAGTACTACCACTAGCTACTAAGCCCCACTTCTGTTTAATCTCACTGTGCCTGCAGGATGGTGCAAGGAAGGCAAAAATCTATTTGGCCCCAATGGGAAGGAAAAAAATCTTCCTGATGCCCATACTAGCAATTGATTAGACCTGCAGCATCTGCAAAACAGAGCTCTAAAACTACAGCTACAGGGAAGGGGAGTGAGGCTGCTGAAATGGAGCAAGAAGAGACTCCTCTGCCCAAGGCTAGGATTTAAGTTAATGAAAGGGAGGGTAAGAGACCAATCAGCTCCCCTCCTGCTTTGGCTGACCAATGGGTGGATAGAACCTCTGGAGGAGGAGGGGCCACCTCTGCATTCCACCAGAGGGTTGCTCTCCTCCCCACTTCTACTGGGCTGTCCCAATCGTCACCAGTCCCATCAAGTTTTCCATCCATGGAGGTGAGTGGGTGGCACTCTCATTAAGACAGAATTGTTTTTAAGAACTCCCAGGCACTGCACACTGGAATGGTTGCTACACCTCTCTTGATGTGGATGTAGCATACAGCCCTTCATACCTGCTCCACAGGCAAGGTACAGACAGGACAAATGGTGGCCCTTTTCTCTCCCTGTCAAGCACCCTTAGGGGCAGTTATTAGAAGTAAGAACTATGCTATCTGTCAGACTCTGTGTGGGGCAGATGAGCAAACACCTTTCACCCTCTCTCCCCATTTTTGCTTCTATGATTAGGCTAACCAGAATCTGCCCCCAAAAAAACAAAGAGAAATTTGTAGATGAAGCATCCAATGATACTGAGATAAGTAATAAGAAATTATTTAAACAGAACATATGGGAATAAAGGAAGATAACATGTATGTTTATGCAGCTCGTCGGTCCACCAAGTGATAAAGAAGGAAATGCAAGATGACAGCAAAGCTAACATACTAGTATGCAGAAGGGAATAGGGATACCACCATCTTAACAGGAAATCTCAAGGTGGCACCAGAGGCAAGAGTGTATGGAGCAACTTAAGTGCAGGAAAACCACAGGGCTGGATGGTACTCATCCAAGGGTCTGAATGAAGAATCTAAATGATAGGCAGCAAAGCTAGCAATAAAGCTGTCTAATATATCCCTAGGAACAGATATCTTCATGAAAAATGGAAAGTTACCACTGGGGTGACAATCTTCAAAAACAATAGTAAATCTGTGCCTCACTTCAGAATCAAATAATCTGACTCAGGGATCAATTCGTCTTTGTGCTCATTACTCCTGGTCCGCTGCCTACTGAAGTAATGGGAGTCTCCCAGCTAACTTTAATCGTCATTGCATCAGGCCTGAAAGTCAAAAGAAGTTCTGCACCTGTAGGAGCAAATCCTGAGACTCTAGTTAAAGGCAGAATAATACAATATTTAGATAAATATAGATTGCTAAAGCAAGGCCAGCATAGCTGTATAAAGGTGGATGATGTTCCCTAACCTGTTCTTTTACAGCGCTAAAAAAACAGTAAACAAAATTGAGACTGTAGGTACATTATAATTGAATTTTATTTTCAAAAATGTGTTGGGAAAAGTCTTTCATGATAGGTTATTCAGGAAAAAGATGGTAAAGCATAATGACTGACTTAAAACCAAAGTAACTGATAGGGAAAACAAGCAAAACTAATGGTTGCCTTTTAGAGAGGAGAGAATTTAATAGAGAGGCATTTCAGAGATCAGTATTGTTCAATACACTTATGAAATTATTTGGACCCTGAAATAGACAATCAAATATTAGGATTTACCCAATGCCAGAAACTTATTTAGATTAGTGAAAACTGAAGAAAATTGTGAGAAATTTCAATAAGACCTTTGAGAATAATGGGAAGCACAATTAATTTTAGATTAAAGGCAATGGAATGAACATTAAGAATAATCATCTAAGCCTCTCATATTTGCCAGTATACTTTGAATTTGCAAGATTCTGTCTAGAAGCCATTATTGATGGAGCTATCTGTGCAATGAGCAGAAATAATTAAAAAAGGCAAATAGGATGCTGGTATATATGAGAACAGAAGTAAAATAATATATAAAATAGTCATTATATAAAACAATGATGCACCTGTCTGTGTTCAAATGGTCTCACTTCAAGGTGATATTTCAAACTGGGATAAAAATTGAGTTAAGCCCAGATATATATGCTGCATGTTGCCTGCTAACCAGCATGGGCAAAGCATTTAGCACAGAAATGCAGTCAATGTTAACCCTTTAAAGTCTCTTTTCACCCACTGTGAAATGTTCCTGGTGCTTCCTACATTGAGGAAGATATTCAAGAAAGCATCACTGCAATGGCACAAGAACCAAAGGTCCATCCTGAAAGCACATATTTTCTGGAGATGGTGCTTACTGCCATGAATCATGTCTTTGAAGTCAATTGGAAAGCTCATGGTGCTGCTTACAGGATTGGACTCTCCACTAACAGTAACAAGACAGATTGCATAATTCTGTGCCATCTTCAGCCAACCATGAGAATTTCACAGAGGGGGAAAATGCCTTGGAAAAGAGAATTAGATCTTATTTCTGTGTTGAATGCCCTCATAGCCTGGCTAGTGTGAGGATTCATCATAGAAATCTGTGCTTAACTTTAACTATCCATTTCCCATTACAGAAAAGATATACAGTCCTAGAGCCTTAAAATTCAGGAGAACCCTGCAGATAGATAATCTTTTTGTTATAGGAACTCAGCATTATTCAATGGAATTCACCCCACAGAACAGGCAACCTCTTGGAAGAGAAGCAGGGGCGGCACAGTGGGTCCAAGTCCTGCCCCTCCCCCACACCTGTCTTGTAAGCCAATATAAATTTTTTAAAATAATGTAAAAATGTGAGGACTCTGGGGTGGGGCTGGGGTTGAGGGGTTTGGCATGTGGGAGGGGCTCAGGTAGAGGATTGGAGTGCAGGGATGAGGGCTGCAGGGTGGGGTTGGGGATGAGGGGTTCATGGTGCAGGAGGGGGCTCAGGGCTGGTGCAGAGGGTTGGGATGTGGGGGATGAGGGCTCTGTCTGGGGGTGCAGGCTCTGAGGTTAGGCAGGGCCGGGGATGAGGTGTTTGGGGTGCAGGCAGGCTGCCCCCGGCTGGGGCCAGAGTGGAGGACTCCCCCCAGCCCTCTCCCTACCGGCAGCAGTGAGCTCCGGGGGAGGGGCTCCCTTCTCTCCCCTAGCAGCACACTCACCTTGTACCACTGTCACTGCACATGCTCCTAGGGCCCCTCTTAGGTCCAGGAAACTCCCTCACCTCCTCTCTGGTGGGTGCAGGGGAGGGCTGCCATCATGTGTGCACCTTCTCTCCTCACTGTAGCCTTGCTGGGGGTGGGGGATGGGACTGCCCCTTGCCCAGCATGGGGCAGGAGTGGTGACTGCAGGCGGTGGGCAGGCCCTGTGCTGGTGAAGTGTGCCTCCGGAAAAGGGAAGGGTCCGTCCATCCGAGGTCCACCTGCCCTGGCACTAGTGTTTGGGGGGGCACTAGGACCCTGCGATGGCAGTTGATGCAGGGAGCTGGCAGAGCGGAGTGCAGCACCGAGCTGCAATGGGTAGCCGCCCGCTGCCCAGGGCACAGGGAGGGATGTTAGGGGGAGGCGTGCAGGGGTGGCAGGCAGGGCCAGAGGAGGACCCGCCCCAAAAGTTGGTGGAGCCGGGCCCCCAGGCCCTTAATATTGCTGGAGCACCGTGGGTCCATATAACTCGCCACCCCGAAGAGAAGTGACATTTTAGGGCTCTAGGTGTATAAGCCAAAAATGAAAAGTTCATGAGAAGAGCAATTAAATGTTTGGGGACCCAGTGGACACTGCATACAAACAAGGCTTACCATCCTCTAAATATCCCTCTCCCACTCTGGTCTCTGTGGTCTCCATTTGTCCAACCACCCATCCACTTCCATAGGCTATTAACCTTGACATCTGAGTCTCATCTTCTATGCTGTCTCCCCATAAGTAGAACCCTTTTCCCAACTCTATTCATCAAGCCTGCACTCTCTATTCCTTTATGTTTTCCTTTTTAACAAAAAAACAAAACACAACAAACCAAAAACACTTATTCCCAAAGGCATATAAGCTTTAGTTCTCCTCAAATTGAAGTGTTAATAAAAACAGTCAGAAATGTACAGAAAACTCCCCAAACCCACCTCTAAAACTTACAGAAATAAAAAAGTCCAAGCTAAATTTCATTGCTGAATCACTCTGGTTTTTTTTCTGTCCAGATTTTAAATGCATTGGGTCAGAGACTTTGCCTTCTTACAAGTCTAGCTCCTCAGCAGGTGTAACTTGGTGTCCTAGCTCTATTGACATCAGTGGAGAACGGCTGTTTTACACCAGCTGAAGATCTAGCCCATGGTGTATATAGTGCTGTTAAGAGCAGGAGGAACATAGCAGTCAGCAGTTTATTGTGTTTACACTGACAGGAACCAAGACAGGAAGATTTAATTCTTAAGGTCGATGGCCTCCAGCAAGAACTGAAGCAGAAATTTTTTTTTAAAAATAGTAGATTTTGTCAGTCATGCGCTTTACGGATAAAATTGCTTCAAAGCCAATTGTGTTATGCTAGATCAGATCTAAGTTGTCAAATTTTTCTCTCTACAAGATCAGCATATTGTTCTTCAGCCTCTAATAAACAGACTTGTGAACATATTCTTGTATATACCAGGTCATATGGGCCACTATAGCCCTGCTGTCAATTGTTCGAATTGTGTGGCAGTTTTGTGATGTGGATAAATGTTTATTAAGAGCGAGGCTGAACATATCAAACTCTTTCAACTTGTGACCTACTGTAAACTCAGATTTTAACCTAAATGCCTGTCCAGGGTTTAAAGAATGTTGAACTTAAATACTACACTATCCATTCTTTCCAAATAAACCCTTTTAATGTTAGGTGGGTGGGGGAGAAGGAGGGAGAGAGAGTCTCAGCTGGAGTAAACTGGCATGGCTCTAGTGTCTTTTACATCAGTTTACACCAGCTGCAGATCTGGCCCAAAGTCCACATCTACTGTGTATCTGTGTTTTTCCACCTTCTTGACAAACAGCTGCAATTTTTAAAATTCTTAAGGTTCAAATATCAGGACCATATGTTTGTGAATACAATAAAGCACAAAGTAGAAAACATTTATCTAAGACATTTTATAGTTTCTTTACTTTTTTGTGCTATTGATAACATTACTTTTCTCCCTATAGCAGTGACAGTATTAAAGAGGGTGCCACAGCTCTGAGCATATTTATTATTCAGTGTTTGCATGCACAGTCTGCTAAAGTATTACAGATTAGGAATGTATTATTAAATACAAAACTGAATGTACTTCATTCTTAATCCATTTATATGTAACACATTTATTAGTTAAGCTACTCATTACCACTTTCTAACATTCATAACCACAGTACATAGTCTTACATGCATTTCACAAAGCAACAATCAGAATTAAATTATGTTGGAATTCTCTGATGCAAACTTGCACATTTTCACTTGAGAAGAAAAAAACAAACAATATTTCCCTTAGCAACTATTACAAGCCTAACCCTGAATACCCTCATTCTTTTTTTCTTCTTTCAAAATAAGTATTTAATTTCAATTAATAGACTAATATCTCATCACACAAGGAGAAGACACAGTCACTCGTGCTGAGCAACATGCTCAAAAAGGAACTAAAGGTTAACTTTACATGTTGCATTCTACTAGAAGTCAATTTCTTTCAGACTAGGCTCCTTTTTGTTGCCTAGTAATGTTTACAGCTACAATATTTAAATGTCTTTTTCAGTAACACTGATGTTATTACTGGAGAAATATTCTTCTTACCAGTTCATATGAATATGGCACAACAAAGTTCCTGTCTTTATTAGATGATAGACTTTTGACCTGATTCAGAAACATGATAAATAATCAATTTCAACTAAATATTATTAGCACATTTGGAGAGACATCAAAGATTTTTTTGTCAGCGTAAGACTAAACTGTATAAGATGTAGACAGCCAAATGTCATATAACATTCATCACTTGCAAGGTAACTGACTTCTGAACTCACTCAGGCAGAAAATGAACAGCTGCCAATGTTGATCAGAGAGAAGCAATATGCTGCTTCCAGGAATGAAATTCCCTTTTGTTTTCTTTTTTTTTTTAGTTAAAACTGTATTCTTTGTACACCAAATAGGAAGGGTGGGCTTGTGGCTAGAAAAAAGGACTTGGAGTCGGACTCTTGGGTTCTAGTGCCAGGTATGCCACAGGTTGTCCGACATACTATGGAAGCCTCTCTGTGTCTCAGTTACCACATCTGTAAAATGACGATTATGATACTTACTCAATTCAAAGAGTTTTTTTCATGAAACTTAATTCATTAATGTTTATAATGAATACTGAAATCCTTGGATAGAAGATACAATATGAGTACAAAATATTATTATTTCATTTACTGAGATAACAAAAACAGCAAAATTCATCAAAATTCTCATGTGGAAACTAAGTGGTCATGGGATGTCATTGGACTATCGTATCTGTTATCTGCAGCAAAGTGTTTTAGGTAGGGCAGAATGGAAAAAGTTCTCATCACTAGTAAAACCATCAAAAATAACACTTTTACTTTTCTGACCCTCATGTTTCTTATTAATCAAATGCTAATATTTTGTTTATTTTCAGGAAAACACTTTTCTGTAGGTGAAAAGTTTCTATTTGCTGAAGGGAATAAAAAGCTGTATCTTCTGCAAAACTGCAATACCTTTTCACAAAAGTGACTATACAATTTCCAGTCTGGGAAAATGCCTTACCTTTTTGGTATTACTATGCTGCATTTACCCTCATTCAAATTTTCAAACTCTGGTGAAAATCTCTAAGTCTACTGACAAATATTGGTGAAATGAAAGTTTGTATTTCCAAACATTTGTAATTAAAGGAGTTAATTTAGAGGCTTGGTGTCACAATATCCTCAAAACATGATGCATGTTATAATTTATGCAAACGTTAGCTCAATAGTGTGTTCTATGTTACATTCTCACTCCAGAATGTACCAAGCTTGGGCACTGTACTTATTAAATATTATTAAGGGGTAACATCAAAGCACATCATACCATTTATTGCTCAGGAAAAGGTACAGTGCCTTATATAGCTAATTCCTAATGTTAATAGTTTGTGTTACTCTATTTGTGCACTGTTTGTATACACAGCTTGAAGGGCTAATTTCAACCCTGGTGTAACTCCATTGATTTCAGTGAAATTACACAAGGGTTGAATTTAGACCAATATGCCTTCTGTTTTATTTGTTTACAAATATCAAGGCAATAAATCCACCATATGGATTAATCGCTTGTCAGATCTATATAAATAAGACATTCCTTTTAACTTTATTTTTAGAAGCATTAAAACATTTTTAAAACCAGTTCCTTTTTCTGTTCATATAATTTTGGCTAGATCAATGATTTTAAAATTTGCTGAGGAGCCAGTTGAGGTTAATGGGGTTACAGTGAGGATGAATATGGTCCAAAGTATAAGCAGCTGTCAGTAAAATTTTAGCTTGATCATGAAGCTAAACCTCTGAACCATAAGCATCTTGAAGAATAAGTCCATAATATATACAAAAGGTAACAAGATTGATTTATGCAGGCCAAATCACTATTTAATTTCTGAACATGTACCTACCTAGCATTCTAGCCTTGGTAACACTAAAATTCTGAATAAATAATGTAGATCAATTTTCCCCCTCATTTGCACTGGTGTGGCCCCACTGAAGGTCTATTGAAGCCAATGGAGGGTTGCACCTGTGAAAGGGCTTGTCTATACATGGAATTTGACTGGGAAAAATGCACTAAGCACTCAAGAATAAATTGAAATTTATTGTAGAATAGTGTCTACAGACAGGGAGCTATTCCAGAACAGCTATTCTGACCAATTTTGCTACACACACCAGCCCTAAGAAAGAAGAGAATCAGATTTAAAGAGTGTCTAGCATTTTAGATTGGCACTATCATAGAATCACAGAAGATTAGGGTTGGAAAAGAACTTAGGAGGTCACTTAGTCCAACCCCCTGCTCAAAGCACGACCAACCCCAACTAAATCATCCCAGCCAGGACTTTGTCAAGCTAGGCATAAAAACCTCTACAGATGGAGATTCCACCACCTCCCTAGGTAACCCATTCCAGTGTTTCACCACCTTCTTAGTAAAATAGTGTTTCCTAATATCCAACCTAGACCTCCTCCACTGCAACTTGAGACCATTGCTTCTTGTTCTGTCATCTGCCACCATGGAGAACAGCCTAACTCCATCCTCTTTGGCACCCCCCTTCAGGTAATTTAAGGCTGCTATCAAATCCCCCCTAACTCTTCTTTTCTGCAGGCTAAAAAAGCACAGTTCCCTCAGCCTCTCCTCATAAGTCATGTGCCCCAGCATCCTAACAATTTTTGTTTTCCTCCGCTGGACTTGCTCCAATTTGTCCACATCCTTTCTGTAGTGGGGGGCCCAAAACTGGACACAATACTCCAGATGTGGCCTCACCAGTGCCAAATAGAGTGGAATAATCACTTCCCTCGATCTGCTAATAATGTTCCAACTAATGCAGCCCAATATGCCATTAGCCTTCTTGGAAACAACGGCACACTGTTGACTTATATCCAGCTTCTCGTCCACTGTAATCCTAGGTCCGTTTCTGCAGAATTGCCGCTTAGCCAATTGGTCCCCAGCCTGTAGCAGTGCATGGGATTCTTCCATCCTAAATGCAGGACTCTGCACTTGTCCTTGTTGAACCTCATCAGATATCTTTTGGTCCAATCCTCCAATTTGTCAAGGTCACTCTGGACCCTATCCCTGCCCTCCAGTGTATCTACCTCTTCTCCCATCTTAGTGTCATCCATGAACTTGCTGAGGGTGCAATCCATCCCATCATCCAGATAATTAATGAAGATGTTGAACAAAACCGGCCCCAAGACTAACCCCTAGGACACTCTGCTTGACACTGGCTGCCAACTAGACATCGAACCGTTGATCACTACCCATTGAGCCCAACAATCTAGTCTGCTTTCTATTCGCCTTATAATCCATTCATCCAATCTATACCTTTTTAACTCACTGGCAAGAATACTGTGTAGCCCATATCAAAAGCTTTGCTAAAGTCAAGGTATATCACTTCCAGCGCGTTCCCCATATCCTCTGTGGAGATAGAGGTGGTTAGGGACTATTTAGAAAAGCTGGACGTGCACAAGTCCATGGGGCCGGACGAGTTGCATCCGAGAGTGCTGAAGGAATTAGCGGCTGTGATTGCAGAGCCATTGGCCATTATCTTTGAAAACTCATGGCGATCCGGGGAAGTCCCGGAAGACTGGAAAAAGGCTAACATAGTGCCAATCTTTAAAAAAGGGAAGGAGGAGGATCCTGGGAACTACAGGCCAGTCAGCCTCACCTCAGTCCCTGGAAAAATCATGGAGCAGGTCCTCAAAGAATCAATCCTGAAGCACTTGCATGAGAGGAAAGTGATCAGGAACAGCCAGCATGGATTCACCAAGGGAAGATCATGCCTGACTAATCTAATCGCCTTTTATGATGAGATTACTGGTTCTGTGGATGAAGGGAAAGCAGTGGATGTATTGTTTCTTGACTTTAGCAAAGCTTTTGACACGGTCTCCCACAGTATTCTTGTCAGCAAGTTAAGGAAGTATGGGCTGGATGAATGCACTATAAGGTGGGTAGAAAGCTGGCTAGATTGTCGGGCTCAATGGGTAGTGATCAATGGCTCCATGTCTAGTTGGCAGCCGGTATCAAGTGGAGTGCCCCAAGGGTCGGTCCTGGGGCTGGTTTTGTTCAATATCTTCATAAATGATCTGGAGGATGGTGTGGATTGCACTCTCAGCAAATTTGCGGATGATACTAAACTGGGAGGAGTGGTAGATATGCTGGAGGGGAGGGATAGGATACAGAAGGACCTAGACAAATTGGAGGATTGGGCCAAAAGAAATCTGATGAGGTTCAATAAGGATAAGTGCAGGGTCCTGCACTTAGGACGGAAGAACCCAATGCACAGCTACAGACTAGGGACCGAATGGCTAGGCAGCAGTTCTGCGGAAAAGGACCTAGGGGTGACAGTGGACGAGAAGCTGGATATGAGTCAGCAGTGTGCCCTTGTTGCCAAGAAGGCCAATGGCATTTTGGGATGTATAAGTAGGGGCATAGCGAGCAGATCGAGGGACGTGATCGTTCCCCTCTATTCGACATTGGTGAGGCCTCATCTGGAGTACTGTGTCCAGTTTTGGGCCCCACACTACAAGAAGGATGTGGATAAATTGGAGAGAGTCCAGCGAAGGGCAACAAAAATGATTAGGGGACTGGAACACATGAGTTATGAGGAGAGGCTGAGGGAGCTGGGATTGTTTAGCCTGCAGAAGAGAAGAATGAGGGGGGATTTGATAGCTGCTTTCAACTACCTGAAAGGGGGTTCCAAAGAGGATGGCTCTAGACTGTTCTTAGTGGTAGCAGATGACAGAACAAGGAGTAATGGTCTCAAGTTGCAGTGGGGGAGGTTTAGGTTGGATATTACGAAAAACTTTTTCACTAGGAGGGTGGTGAAACACTGGAATGCGTTACCTAGGGAGGTGGTAGAATCTCCTTCCTTAGAGGTTTTTAAGGTCAGGCTTGACAAAGCCCTGGCTGGGATGATTTAACTGGGAATTGGTCCTGCTTCAAGCAGGGGGTTGGACTAGATGACCTTCTGGGGTCCCTTCCAACCCTGATATTCTATGATTCTATGATTCTATGATTCCACAGAGCCAGTTATCTCATCGTAGAAGGCAGTCAGGTTGGTCAAGCATGACTTGCCCTTGGTGAATCCATGTGGACTGCTCCTGTTCACCTTCCTCTCTTCCAAGTGCTTCAAAATGGATTCCTTTAGGACCTGCTCCATGATTTTTCCAGGGATTGAGGTGAGGCTGACTGGTCTGTAGTTCCCCCGATTTTCCTTCTTCCTTTTTTTAAAGTTGGGCACTATATTTGCCTTTTTCTAATCATTTGGGACCTCCCCTGATCCCCACAAGTTTTCAAAGACAGTGGCCAGTGGCTCTGCAATCACATCAGCCAACTCACTTGACACCCTTGGATACATTAGATCTGGCCCCATGGACTTGTGCATGTCCAGCTTTTCTAAATAGTCCTTACCCTGTTCTTTCACCACTGAGGGCTGGTCACCTCCTCCCCATACTGTGCTGCCCAGTGCAGCAGTCTGGGAGCTGACCTTGTCTGTGAAGACCGAGGCAAAAAAAGCATTGAGTACTTCAGCTTTTTCCACATCATCTGTCACTAGGTTGCCTCCCCCATTCAGTAAGGGCCCCACACTTTCCCTGACCCTCTTCTTGTTGCTATCAAAACAAAATCAAACAAATCAAAATCAAAACAAATTAAAACAAAATAAACATTGTCAAGTTACAATCTTATCTGAAAGCAGAAAGATTGTTCCTGCTTCTTTTCTTGTTTACAGACCAGCCATTGCAGAATTAGGAGGAGAAAGAAACAGAAAAGAAAATCTATAGCAGTTCTATGTTCTGAAATATCCTCTGTGCAATGGTGAGATGCATAAGACAAAAAGACAAAATGACCAATTCTACTCCCATTGACTTCAGAAAGAGCTGAACTGAGCTCAAACCTTGTTGCTTGCCTTATTCTTGTATGTAGCCTCCTAACTTCATAAGTAAAGCTGGCAAGATCTGGCTCAAATCAGGACCAGAAAAACAGAAAACAGTAAGAAGAGAAAGGATATCAGAAAGCAATCAGATCTCTTTTATCATGGGAGGTGAATTCAGATTATAGGAGGTGAATTCATAACAGCTCTCTGGCATTTAAAGAACAGACTAAAAAGTTAAGATCATTAGCTCAATATAGCCTCTCTGATTGTTGGAGTTCAGAGGGTCAGTAGTCATGATAGCTGCTTAGATATTACAAGGGCTACTCTTCCCTTTGGGGCTGCTGAAGGCTGCCCTTTCAGACTTCTCCCCGCTTTGGTGCCATATAAATAGCTCGGTGAATGTTTTTAGTCAGTCTTCGAAAAGTAAAGGGACTGCAACAAGAAACAACCAAGGAAAAGAAGAGGTGCCATAAGGCTGTAAATATTACAAAACTTTCAATCCTAAAAAACATTTGCAAATCCAGGTTAGGGGAGACTTACAGAAAATGTAGAAGCATCTACCAAAACATCACATCCAGCAGTTGGTATGGAAGCAAAAGTGCCTTAATGCTTATTCTTCAAGGCATCTGAAGAGTCACTAGGATTCCTGGCTTAAATGTCCATTTGCCAGCTCCCATTCAGGTGTGTGGGATTCTTCCCATTGACTCCAAAGAGAGGTGAATTGGACTCTTTGCAAAAGGAAATGTGTTGAGGATTTTGGAGTGTATGGAGCAGCTGACCTATGTTAATGAAGAAGTGGAAGGGTTCGGAGGGTTTTTTTTCTTCCATGGCAAACTGACTTGCCCACTAAATAGATCAGTCTGCCACAGAACCAATATCTATGGGTCTCTTGGGATTGTAGATCATGGACATTTTTTGTTGCAACAGAACCTAAGTGTACAAGGTCAAATAATCAAAGTTTATCTTAATATACTTCTGGATGTAATACTGAATTCAAGAAGCTCAAGTTACTCAAATTGCAGCTACATTTTGTACTCAGAAACAGGAGAGACATGATTATCTCAGAGAAAGCACTGAATAATACTGAATTATATTGGAATATGACAAATGAAATCAGTGACAGTGTATTGCTGATGCTTATTTGAGAGAGGTCAGTCAAATGCAACATAATCACAGGAGCAATGGTTTCCTCCATATAGATAAACAACATGATAGATGAATGTGAAGCTAATATAAAGCATTTATCAAACTGTGTCAGGATCAATTTGGAATATTTATTTTCATTGTGCAACAAGCTATCCACTCCCCCCAATAGCAATGCTTTAATCCAATGCAGGGGTAGGCAACCTATGCCACATGTGCCAAAGGCAGCACGCGAGCTGATTTTCAGTGGCACTCACACGGCCCGGGTCCTGGCCACTGGTCCAAAGGGCTCTGCATTTTCATTTAATTTTAAAAGAAGCTTCTTAAACATTCTAAAAAACTTATTTACTTTACGTACAACAATAGTTTAGTTATATATTATAGACTTATAGAAAGAGACCTTCTAAAAATGTTAAAATGTATTACTGGCATGCAAAACCTTAAATTAGAGTGAATAAATGAAGACTCGGCACACCACTTCTGAAAGGTTGCCGACCCCTGATCTAATGGCTTTATTTTTATTATAGTACAGATTTCAAAGGCAGGTACCAAGCTAGCCATAGTTTCATTTAAGGTAGGCTGGAAAATGGATTTTGTTCTGTTTTTCAGCTAATCAGATGCAATTTACTCAAACTTTATTTACTGATCACTTTTCATAATAAAGGTTCACTCAGCAAACTAATTGTCAGATGATTTTGTTTGGTGTCATTCAGATGAAACTGAAAATGCAATGAAACTAGATTGCTAACTAGAAACCAACATTGCAGTAGGGGAAACACTGCCTCGTTCCTAAAGCACAGGTTTGGGAATCAGGAGCTCTGGATTTCTTGTGTCTGCTATACACATCTTGGGTGAAATCCTGGCCCTACTGAAGTCAATAGAAGTTTTGCTGTTGACTTCAATGGACCCAGAATTTCACCCTCATGTGACCATAGGCAAGTAATTAAAATTCTCAGTGTCTTAGTTTCTGTACAATTATAATGCCTCTCTACTTCATTAAGAAACTAAATTCATTATGAGAGGAAATCCTCATATAGAAGATGTGACAGAAAAGGGCAAAGTATTAAAAAGTGGGAAAACTGAACTTTTAAGAGTTATCTGGTTACTGAATGGCTACAGACAAGAACATGGAGGATAGGTCCGTCAATGACTCTTAGCCAGGATGGGCAGAGACGGTGTCCTTAGCCTCTGTTTGCCAGAAGCTGGGAAAGGGAAACAGGGAATGGATCACTGGATTACCTTTTCTGTTCATTCCCTCTGAAGCACCTGGCACTGGCCACTGTTGGGCTAGATGGACCTTTGGTCTGACCCCCAGTATGGCCGTTCTTATGTTATGTCTAATCCGCAAGACACTCAAAGTGCAGCTTTTTAATAAAAAATACAGTGAACAACTTTTAGTGATTCTAAGCCAAATTTTTCTGCTTGTCTGTCAGGTAGTTCCCTTTTTATTTGCTAGAATCTATTATTTGATGAAATAGCAATAAAGGTCAATGTAATTAAATTATGTGATTGGAGAATGGTTATAATAGAATATATTTTAATGCTATATAAATCAATACAGCACTATATAATCTGCAAATTAGCCTTATGTAGCATTCACAAATGCAATACAATGTCAATTAAAGCAGTGAAATATAATGCAACGTAGACCAATATGAACAACAGTGTAGACTTTTTTCAAAAGAATAATTATAAAAATAATTTCCTCCTTGAAAATTATTTGATTTGGCTCCACTGGAACGGTAGTTGCATCAGGTCCTACTGTGAATGTTCTCTCATTATCATCCTGCTTTTCACTGTGGTGAAGTAGAGAGAAGCTACATTTTTGGTAATATTCTCAAATTTCTATCACATTAGGAGAGTGCACCTTATTAAAAAGAAACTCTTCCTATTAAAATATTTAATAAGGGACTGCTCCTACTGAAGTCAATGGAAAATCTCCCACTGACTTCATTAGGAGCAGGACTGGTTAAGAATAGCACTACTGGCTCAGACCCTTGGTCCATCTAGACCAATATTCTGTCTTCCAACAGTTGCCAGTACCAGATGGTTCAAAAGGAATGAACAGAACAGGGCACTTATCAAGTGATCCACCCCTTCTCATCCTGTCCCTGAATCTGGCAGTCAGAGGCTTAGGGACACCCGGAGCATGGGGTTGCATCCCTTACCTTCTCAGCCAATAGCCATTGATGGACCTATCCTCCGTGAATCTATCTAATTCTTTACTGAAACAAGTTATATTTTTTGCCTTCACAACATCCCCTGGCAACATGTTCTACATGACTGTGCATTGTGTAAAGAAGTGCTTCCTTTTATTTGGTTTAAACCTGCTACCCCTTAATTTCATTCAGTGACTCCTAGGTCTTGTGTTATGCGAAGGGGTAAATAACACTTCCTTATTAACTTTCCCCACACCATTCATGATTTTATAGACCACTATCATATCCCCTCTTAGTCATCTGTTTTCTAAGTCAACAGTCCCAATGTTTTTAATCACTCCTCACATGAAAGCTGTTCCATATTCTTAATAATTTTGTTCAAATGATTGTTTCTTGCTGATATATACTTTGATTGCCATTCACAAATATGGGTTTCCCATAGTATTTTCCTGGGATGTTGTACAACAGGTTAGAAGAAAATGTTACCTTCTGAAAATGGTTGAAGGATTCAAATGGTAGACAGGTTCAATCTTGCAATATTATTGGATGAATGCTTTGGATCAGTTTCTGCATTCAGTTGGGGTGCCGGAATGTGGGGGAGGGAGGGGCAGGAGGCCATGGTCCTCCTACTTTTGGAAGTGGATGGGCCTGGCCTGGCCACTTTTTGCCATAAGCCCCACCCCGGCACCTTCTCTTCCGCCCGAGGCCTCGCACCGTGTCCCACAACCAGGCCAGCAGCTGCTGGGGCCCAGCCAGGGAGCTTGGGCAGCTGTGGGACACCGTGCTGCAGACCCTCCACCTGCCCAGGGTGGAGAGGCCAAGAGAAGCTCCTGGGACCTCCGCCCAGGGCAGATGGAGGGTCTGCAGCTCCTCACAGCTGCCTGCGTGGCTCTTACCATAGCTGGGCTGTGGCTCTGAGGCTGGAGCTGGATTGGGGTAAGAGCCATGCAGGCAGATGTGGGAAGCTACAGACCCTCCTGACACGGGTGGGAGGCCCAGAAGGTGGTGTGACAAAGTTCCTCCTCTACCTTGGTGGGTCTTGCACTTATTGGCGGATTTGCTCGCCTTGGAGCTTCACGGCAGCCCTCAGTTTGGCCGTTTTCGTGAACCCACAGTCCAGGTCAACTCCTCCTGGGTCTGACCAGGAGTTGGGAGGTTTGTGGTGAACCCAGGACTGCCCTCTACTCCGGGTTCCAGCCCAGGGCCCTGTGGAATGCAGCTGTCTAGAGTGCCTCCTGGAACAGCTGTGTGACAGCTACAACTCCCTGGGCTACCTCCCCATGGCCTCCTCCCAACACATTCTTTATCCTCACCATAGGACCTTCCTCCTGGTGTCTGATAATGCTTGTACTCCTCAGTCCTCCAACAGTATGCGTTCTCATTCTCAGCTCCTGGCGCCTCTTGCTCCCAGCTCCTTACACATGCACCACAAACTGAAGTGAGCTCCTTTTTAAACCCAGGTGCCCTGATAAGCCTGCCTTAATTGATTCTAGCAGCTTCTTGATTGGCTGCAGGTGTTCTAATCAGCCTGTCTGTCTTAATTGTCTCCAGAAGGTTCCTGATTGTTCTGGAACCTTCCCTGTTACCTTACCCAGGGAAAAGGGACCTACTTAACCTGGGGCTAATATATCTGCCTTCAGTTACTTTCCTGTAGCCATCCGGCCCGACCCTGTCACAGTGGGTACATGGGCATGGGGCTGCTCTCAGCCCCACCCCACCCCCAGGCAGGTGGAGGCTTGGCGGCTCCCAGCCCGCTCCAGCTTTTGGCTTGGCCAGGGCCTTGGGGGGGAAGATGAGGGTTGGAGAGGGGCCACAGCGGGGACAGGGGCCCTTGGTCCCTGGTCCTCCCACCTTTGGGAAGGCTCCACCACTCCTGCATTCAGTGTAGTTACTCCAGATTTACAACAGTGTAAGAGCGCAGAACTGGCATTTAATCTATTGTAGGTATATCAACATGGCCTCTTTTAGGAATTTAGTGATGACTGGATGGCTGTACTGAGACTCTTTCCTGCAGCACCTGATATTCAGGCTTGCAAATTGTACCTCAAGTTACTTGATGCTCAGGCCTACTGGCAAACTGTTTTGTAGGGATTGTCTTATACTGGAGGATTCCTGTGCTTCATTTTCTATTCTACATACCAATGCTGAATCCAAACTGATATCAGGTTTTGACATCAGAATTTTTTCTATCCCCTTAGATACTGGCAGCATGTTAATCATTTGTCCAGAATATTCCTGGCTCTCCAAAAATCTTGTTGAGACAGCCCAACTATTACATTTATGAAGAATGGGTTTGGATGGCAAATAAGTCCCTCTTACCTCAGGTTTGGTCTAGTCAGGAAATTTACCCGCCCTCATAGATTCATAGATATTAAGGTCAGAAGGGACCGTTATGATCATCTAGTCTGACCTCCTGCACAATGCAGGCCATCGAATCTCACCCACATACACCTCCAATTACCCTCTCACCTATGTCTGAGGTATTGAAGTCCTCAAATCATGGTTTAAAGACTTCAAGGAGCAGAGAATCCTCCAGAAAGTGACCCATGCCCCATGCTGCAGAGGAAGATGAAAACCCCCCAGGGCCTCTTCCAATCTATCCTGGAGGAAAATTCTTTCCCGACCTCAAATATGGTGATGAGCTGAACCCTGAGCATGTGGACAAGATTCACCTGCCAGATACCCAGGAAAGAATTCTCTGTAGTAACTCAGATCCCATCCCATCTAACATCCCATCATAGGTCATTGGGCCTATTTACCATGAATAGTTAAAGATCAATTAATTGCCAAAATCATGTTATCCCGTCATACCATCTCCTCCATAATCTTATAATAATCTTATAGACTTTAATCTAATAATTTAATGGCATTTTGGGATGTATAAGTAGGGGCATAGCGAGCAGATCGAGGGACGTGATCGTTCCCCTCTATTCGACATTGGTGAGGCCTCATCTGGAGTACTGTGTCCTGTTTTGGGCCCCACACTTCAAGAAGGATGTGGATAAATTGGAGAGAGTCCAGCGAAGGGCAACAAAAATGATTAGGGGACTGGAACACATGAGTTATGAGGATAGGCTGAGGGAGCTGGGATTGTTTAGCCTGCAGAAGAGAAGAATGAGGGGGGATTTGATAGCTGCTTTCAACTACCTGAAAGGGGGTTCCAAAGAGGATGGCTCTAGACTGTTCTCAATGGTAGCAGATGACAGAACGAGGAGTAATGGTCTCAAGTTGCAGTGGGGGAGGTTTAGATTGGATATTAGGAAAAACTTTTTCACTAAGAGGGTGGTGAAACACTGGAATGCGTTACCTAGGGAGGTGGTAGAATCTCCTTCCTTAGAGGTTTTTAAGGTCAGGCTTGACAAAGCCCTGGCTGGGATGATTTAACTGGGAATTGGTCCTGCTTCGAGCAGGGGGTTGGACTAGATGACCTTCTGGAGTCCCTTCCAACCCTGATATTCTATGATTCTATGATTCTAAGACAGGTTTTCCATTCCTTGGATCATCGTAGTAGCCCTTCTCTGTACCTGTTCCAGTTTGAATTCATCCTTCTTAAACATGGGAGACCAGAATTGCACACAGTATTCCAGATGACATCTCACCAATGCCTTGTATAACAGTACTAAAACCTCCTTATCTTCACTGGAAATACCTCGCCTGATGCATCCCAAGACCACATTAGCTTTTTTCACGGCCACATTACATTAGCAGCTCATAGTCATCCTTTGGTCAACCAATACTCCAAGGTCCTTCTCCTCCTCCATTACTTCTAATTCATGCGTCCCCAGCTGATAACTAAAATTCTTGTTATTAATCCCTAAATGCATGACCTTACACTTCTCACTATTAAATTTCATCCTATCACTATTACTCCAGTTTACAAGGTCATCCAGATCCTCCTGTATGATATCCCGGTCTCTCTCTAAATTGGCAATACCTCCCAGCTTTGTGTCATCCACAAACTTTATTAGCACACTCCCACTTTTTGTGCCAAGGTCAGTAACAAAAAGATTAAATAAGATTGGTCTCAAAACCAATCCCTGAGGAACTCCACTGGTAACCTCCTTCCAGCCTGACAGTTCACCTTTCAGTACGACCTGCTGTAGTCTCCCCTTTAACCAATTCCTTATCCACCTTTTAATTTTCATATTGATCCCCATCTTTTCCAGTTTAACTAATAATTCCCCATGTGACACCGTGTCAAACGCCTTGCTGAAATCTAGGTAAATTAGATCCATTGCATTTCCTTTGTCAAAAAAAGAAGGAGATCAGGTTGGTTTGGCACGATCTACCTTTTGTAAAACCATGTTGTATTTTCTCCCATTTACCTCAATGTCCTTAATTACTTTCTCCTTCAAAATTTTTTTCCAAGACCTTGCATACTACAGATGTCAAACTAACAGTCCTGCAGTTACCCAGATCACATTTTTTTCCTTTCTTAAAAATAGGAACTATGTTAGCAATTCTCCTCTCATACAGTACAACCCCTGAGTTTACAGATTCATTAAAAATTCTTGCTAATGGGCTTGCAATTTCATGTGCCAATTCCTTTAATATTCTTGGATGAAGATTATCTGGACCCCGCAATTTAGTCCCATTAAGCTGTTAGAGTTTTGCTTCTACCTCAGATATGGTAATATCTACCTCCATATCCTCATTCCCATTTGTCATGCTACCATTATCCCTAAGATCCTCATTAAAGACTGAGGCAAAGTATTTGTTTAGATATTGGGCCATGCCTAGATTATCCTTAACCTCCACTCCATTCTCAGTGTTTAGTGGTCCCACTTCTTCCTTCTTTGTTTTCTTCTTATTTATATGGCTGTAGAACCTTTTACTATTGTCTCTAATTCCCTTTGCAAGGTCCAACTCCACTTGACTTTTAGCCTTTCTCACTTTATCCCTACATGTTCTGACCTCAATAAGGTAGCTTTTCCCTCCCATCTTCCACTCCCGTATGCTTTCTGCTTTTTCTTAATCAACTCTCTGAGATGCTTGCTCCAGCTTGGTCTACAACTCCTGCCTATGAATTTTTTCCCCTTTCTTGGGATGCAGGCTTCTGATAGATTCTGCAGCTTTGACTTGAAGTAATCCCAGTCCTCCTCCGCCTTTAGATCCATAAATTCTTCAATCCAATCCACTTTCATAGATTCATAGATATTAAGGTCAGAAGGAACCAATATGATCATCTAGTCTGACCTCCTGCACAACGCAGGCCACAGAATCTCACCCACCCACTCCTGTGATAAACCTCTCACCTATGTCTGAGCTATTGAAGTCCTCAAGTCATGGTTCAAAGACTTCAAGGAGCAGAGAATCCTCCAGCAAGTGACCCGGGCCCCATGCTACAGAGGAAGGCGAAAAACCTCCAGGGCCTCTTTCAATCTGGAGGAAAACTCCTTCCTGACCCCAAATATGGCGATCAGCTGAACCCTGAGCATATGGGCAAGATTCACCAGCCAGATATCCAAATATATCCCTCTGATATATTTATAGAGAGCAATCATATCTCCCCTCAACCTTCTTTTGGTTAGGCTAAACAAGCCAAGCTCCTTTCATAAGACAGGTTTTCCATTCCTCGGATCATCCTAGTAGCCCTTCTCTGTACCTGTTCCTGTTTGAATTCATTCTTCTTAAACATGGGAGACCAGAACTGCAAACAGTATTCCAGATGAGATCTCACCAATGCCTTGTATAACAGTACTAAAACCTCCTTATCTCTACTGGAAATACCTCGCCTGATGCATCCCAAGACCGCATTAGCTTTTTTCACGGCCATATCACATTGGCGGCTCATAGTCATCCTGTGATCAACCAATACTCCAAGGTCCTTCTCCTCCTCCGTTACTTCTAATTGATGCGCCCTCAGTTTATAACTAAAATTCTTGTTATTAATCCCTAAATGCATAACCTTACACTTATCACTATTACATTTCATCCTATTACTATTACTCCAGTTTACAAGGTCATCCAGATCCTCCTGTATGATATCCCTGTCCTTCTCTAAATTGGCAATACCTCCCAGCTTTGTATCATCCGCAAACTTTATTAGCGCACTCCCACTTTTTGTGCCGAGGTCAGTAATAAAAAGATTAAATAAGATTGGACCCAAAACCGATCCTTGAGGAACTCCACTGGTAACCTCCCTCCACACTAACATTCAGAATCTCTGTGGCAAAATGCATTTATCAAGGAATTCTGAAAGTCCAGATGCGGAGACAGAGGCTGTACCTGTTTTCCACTGCTTCCTGCATACGTCACTGATGTCTGCACAGGGGAAATTTGAGCAGAGCAAAATTAAAGAAATAACAGTAGATCATTTGGCCCGCTTGGCATCTGAGTTCAAGTAATTTCCCCAACGTTTAACACAGCTCCGCTCAAGTCGGTAAAAAACCCATTCGTTTTGTCAGACGGTGGCAGCGATTCATTTTGTCACTTCCCTAACTAATTTCCTTAATTTTTGAAAGTCAGCCCTTTTGAAATCAAAAACCCTAGTCGCAGATTTATTTTTGTTTATCCTTCCATTCAGTTTGAACTGAATTAGCTCATGATCACTTGAACCAAGGTTGTCCCCTACAACCATTTCTTCTAGGAGGTCCTCACTACTCACAAAAACCAAATCTAAAATGGCATCCGATTGACACCTGGACTAATCTAGACACTTAGGCCAGTGTTAATGATGATAATCACTTATGCTCTCTCATTTTATATGATCTTTGATAGCAAAGGAGGTAGTGAATCACATATCACAGTTGCTGTGGCTATGTCAGCATGTCTGTCCTCAGAGGCCTGAGATTCTGTTTGGGCTGATCCAAAATAGGGGTTTCTTGATGAGTGTTACCCAGATGAAGATGGTGGAATTCAGATTTCTTCCTCCTTGACTTGTGGATTGCCTGTTCAGCCCATCCACTCTGTAGTTTGGGGTGCCCTTCATTAGAGACTGGCTGCTTGTAACCCCCTTTTTTCCCACTGGGAAAATACTCAGGTGAATTTTTCCAACATTGCCAAGTCATGTTTGGTTGAATAGCAGTCTTGCTGCTCATAACTCCTCTTAGGGCAAGTCTACATGACAGCACTACATCTGTGCAGCTGTGCCGCTGTAGCATGTCTGGTGAAGAAATGCTATGCCAACAGGAGAGCACTCTCGCATCAGCATAATTACTCCAACCTTGGCAAGAAGCAGAAGCTATGTCGGTGGGAGAGCATCTCCCGCCGATATAGCGCCAGTGTGGACAGTGCAAAACTTGTGCTGTTTGTGGGAGGGGCTGACTTTTTCACACCCCTGAGTGATGTAAGTTATGTAGATTTAAGCAGTACTGTAGACCTGCCCTTAGTTTCTTTCAGCCATTTTTGTGGTTGCTCTGCATGCCCTGAATAGAGGGGAAATTTAGCTGTGATCCCCAAAACTGCACTGAAACACATTGTTATGTGGAATGGTGGTGGAATTCCATGTGTGACTGGCTGTTCTGAACACTGTCAGTCTACAAAGTGTCAATATGTTTATCCTCCTTTCCTAGGCCAGAACCCAATGAATCAGTGCAGTATCCTCAAGTGAATTTTTCTCCCAGGGAAGAACATGTGCCTCAAGCTGTCAGAAGAGGAATCAGATGGACAAGGTTCTGATTTGGTGAATGGTAGAATTTTTGCAAATCTTTATACAGACAGTGGTACTCTCATGGAGCATGCAACAATTGGAACTCCCCAACAGGGTAGCAATTGAGAAGGACATCCACAGATCCTCTTGGTGATATATCACAAAACTATTTTGGGTTCAGAAGGCAAATTATAGCCTTAACTATCTGAAAGGTTGTTTTGCCTCAGCAAAGTTTCCTCAGTCTTTGACTTGCTTAGTGTGGTCCAATCAATAAATTAAGCTTATGTACCTTTATGTCTCTATCCCCATGCAGTCATGTTAACCCCTAATGCACTGAGGCTTGTGGAGTCCCTTTCTACTTTGTCACAGTATCATTTACTTCAATGTGCTCAAACCCATGATTAAATTATTTTAAGAACAGGGACTCTTTTCTGAATTGGGACTTAAGTGACTTACCCACTGTTACACAGTCAGTCATCATCACAGACATAATTGAACTCAGAATGACCAAACTCCCTATTCTTTGCTCATTCCACAGTCGGACACCTATTTACTACTGTACGGATGTTATTTAGAAGGTATAGCCATACCTTCCTCATTATATACAGTCAGAATAGCTGGACACAGATGTAATATTCTTTCACTTCCCCTGGTCCTACCAAGACACATGGAGAATAGGCCCTACAATTATTTATTTATTGCAATGCATAAAAAGTATACACCAGTATTGCCAACCCCAAATGTTCAAAAATCATGCACTGGGGTCAAAAAGATCATGAGACTGGCTTAAATACCATGAGATTTTTTAAAAGTAATAATGCTATGACATTGCACTCCATATGTTTTATGGAAATATGTTTATGAGTGTAAATACAATGTAACTGGAATATGCTTTAAGCATATAAGTGTGGGCCATTAATGGTGGCTTGGAATCTTGATGGTCCCCATTAACTAGGACAATCGGTAGTGAATGTCCCTGTTTACTTGCAAGCCTTCCTGGGTAAGTGCAGGCCAGCCCTGAAAGAATGGAGAATGAGCTCTTACAGTGACATGTGATCATATCACCTGGTACTGGAATCCATCTTAAACCTGGTGCTTTTCCATTTAGAAAAAGGGGTGGGGACCCAGAGAGACAAAAGATTCCCGCCTTGTGCCAAAGCTATAGAAGGGGGTGGAACAGAACAAAGGGGGCTGCAGTCATGATAAAACCCCTAGTTACCACCTGAGCTGGAACTAACAAGAACTGTACCAGGGGAAAGAAGGAGTCTAGTCTGTGAAAGAACATCTCTGGAACATCTCTGAGGGTGAGATTTACCTGTATTCAATTTCTTAAATGTATTAGACGTAGACTTGCGTGTTTTGTTTTATTTTGCTTCGTAACTTATTTTGTTCTGTCTGTTATTACTTGAAACCACTTAAATTCTACTTTTTATATTTAATAAAATCACTATTGTTTACTATATAACCCAGAGTAAGTGGTTAATACCTGGGGGAGTAAACAGCTGTGCATATCTCTCTATCAGTGTTATAGAGGGTGGACAATTTATGAGTTTACCCTGTATACGCTTTATACAGAGTAAAATGGATTTATTTGGGGTTTGGATCCTATTGGGAGCTGGGTCTCTGGGTGCTGGAGATAGGTGACTTGCTGAGCAGTTTTTGGTTAAATTCTGCAGCTTTCGGGGTGTGGACCAGACCTGGGTCTGTGTTGCAGCAGACTAGTGTGTCTGGCTCAACAAGGCAGGGTTCCGGAGTCCCAAACTGGCAGTGGAAAATGGGCTCAGAGGTAATTCCAGCCCGTCAGGTGACAACCTCAAGGGGGTCTCTTTGACCGAACCTGTCACAGTGGTGGCGTTGAGCAGGTTCTGTGCACAGCTGATTGCTTTGAGACACTTGCTGTGATTTTAACTGAGTTTTAAGTGTGGTGGCCAGAGAACAGACAAAGTGGTTACTGGTTTGTTATTTTCTGTTTGTTTATTTTGGGTGAGGGAAATAAGCACAAGAAAGCAGGAAAATGATTACCAGTGAGGCAGCTACAAAACTAGAGCTGGCCAGACTGGAAGCGGAAGAGAAGGCAAAGGACCATGAGTTTCAAATGTGGCAGGCAGAAATGAGGCTTAAAGAAGCAGCTGCAGCCAGGGAAACCACGGAGGCCCATAATCAGGCTAAAATTGAAGTACAGAAAGCTGCTCACGAAAGAGCTCTACTATTCATAACTCTCCTAAAGTCACAATCCCCCAGATTCAGAACCTCAGAGGGATAAGGTGAACCTCTTTTCTCTGTGTTGACCTCATAGCAATGTATCCGTAGTTGTTTCTGAGATCCTTTTAAAACGTACAGATCATTAATTATTCTGGAACAAAGTTCTGTTTCAATGACATAGTCTTTGCAGTAGAAACAGTACTTTTTTACCAATAGACAGCATGATACTCCATTGCTCTGCACCTTGGGCAGTTGTTTACACTAATGCATGATGAACACACGGTTCTGCTCTAGTAATGTTTTACACCCACTTAGAACTGGTAGAAAGGACTATATAAGATGCAGAGCAATAGAGCATTGGGTGACTAGCTTTTCACAGTGAAAATATGGGACTCCTCTCACAAAGACGGAAAGGTAAGGCTGTGTTGGTTTTGGTTTTGGTAGGCATTATGAAGTTGTGATGAAGGCTTCAAAAGGTGACCAGGGACTATAAAACTGTGCAGATTAACAGGAACACCAGGATAGAGTCTGTAAACAAGGTTATTCATAGTTTTGTCAGAAGCTGGGAATGAGCAACAGGGAATGGATCATTTGATGATTACCTGTTCTGTTCATTCCCTCTGGGGCACCTAGCATTGGCCACTGTCAAAAGACGGCATACTGGGCTAGATGGACTTTGGTCTGACCCAGTATGGCCGTTCTTATGTGCTTATATGGACAAACACAGAACACCTAGCCTTGCTCCACCTTTAATTCTCACCTGCCATTGTAGAAAATCCAAAAATAACCCTCTTCAAGTGTAATGGGGAAAAATGTCAAAATCTTGTAAAATAGATCTGAGTACATATATTTTTAGCATGGACTGAATTTTGAAACAAGAAAAAACAAAATATCAAAATGGTCTTCAAATTCACAACAAAATACTACACTTGTCAACTATATATCAGATAATGCTGTGCAGTCTGCAAATACAATACTACACCATCAGTGATTTTACATCTGAAATGTCATTAATCATTTAAGAACTTTATATGTTTCCTCATAGCAAACTACAATAGATGTCAGAAATGTTATCAACTTTTTCTACTGGAGAAAAAAGGCCATGCCATACCGATCTGTTCATTACATGGCACATGGACCATATCCACAATGTTATGAGTTAGGTGGGTATACTTCCAACTTCGCAAGATAAGATAGCATAATGTGCATAGCAACTGTTAACAAATCAAAGAACATGTGACCATATGCTGGCACCCCTCTGGAGTTTGGCCAGAAGCATACCTGACTGGGTATGTTGACAAATTAACAGACAGCACCTTATTCTTTTGAACTATGTTAACTATGCAAACCTTAAAGCTGGATATATAAGGTGCCTTCCAAGACAACAACTTAGAAAGGCAGCCTACGTAACTATGTCTGAGCCAAGAACAGCTTGGATTCGTGGCATTATGTAGAGAATTATTTCATCATTGCCTGCTCAATCCGTTCCTTCTCATAACTGGTTCAATGACATCCTACTCTACTCATACAGCCACCACACCAGCTGGATGATGAGGTCAAAGGGCATGCTTTGGATTTTGACTGAACTAAAACAAATTGGGAGCCCAGTTCAGAGGAGATAACACAGATAATGTCAGTCACTTAGCTCTATGCCAGTTGCTCTCAAGCAGCAAACTATTTGGAAGGAATCCAACCCCAGCAAAAATGTTTTGGGAGAATATTCTGTAGTGACCTATTTCCTATTTACATCATATAGAGACCAGAGGGGACTCAAACATAAATTCATAGTAGAATTTTGTGTAAATATGTTAATTTAAAATTGGGTGGAAATCAAATCATAGAATATCAGGGTTGGAAGGGACCTCAGGAGGTCATCTAGTCCAACCTCCTGCTCAAAGCAGGACCAATCCCCAACTAAATCATCCCAGCCAGGGCTTTGTCAAGCCTGACCTTAAAAATATCTAAGGAAGGAGATTCCACCACCTCCCGAGGTAATGCATTCCAGTGTTTCACCACCCTCCTAGTGAAAATGCAGGCCTTTTGTTGATGGAAATGACATTTGCGTCTAATAGAATGAAGAATAGAATGGATTGCTCCAGATTCCCCTTGCTGCATGTCATCTATGTGCACTATTCAAAGAGATTAAATCCCTACTGACAAATACCACTACCACCAAGGTATCTAGGAACAGATATGATACCCTAACATGAAGATCTCATGAAGAAATCTAAGTAACTAAGCATGAAATCCCAGCCCCACTGAAGTCAATGGGAGCTTTGTCATTGATTTCAATGGAATTGGGATTTCATATTATGATGACTTCTAATCACAAAGAGAAAGTTATAAGTGACAAACAAAACAATTCCATATTTCACATCATTTTACATAAAATAAAGTACTTGTATTGTACAGTATATCCAGAAGTCCAAGTTAGATTATCAGAAAATTTACTGTGAATTATCCTGTGTTCAGTTTCGGAAGACAGAATGTCCAGTTGAAAAGTTAATGTATTAGAAAATAGAAAAATAAGAATGGTGAGTAAAGCTATTATTTCTTTTTCTGTTAGTATTATTATTAGAAGAACACTGATTATTTGTCAGGAGCATCTGCTTCTCAAATGACACAATAGAATAAAAATTGGCAACTGACACTTGGAAGTTAATTTCTAAGGTTTATTGTATGACCAAAGTTCACATTTAGCAGCTGTCAATTTGCTATAGACAACTGTAAAAAAAACAGGGGAAAAAAAAGAGAAATCTTGTCTTGCCAAAAGGACAGCTGGGGCTAGAATGTTTTTGTTATTTTGTTTGTTTGTTTGATTTTCAAGTGTATTCAAAAATAAACCCATCTTTCATTAAGATATATTTTATTGAAGTAAATTCTTCACTGAGCAACGAGGAACTCACCAGCACATAGACAATCGGAAAGAACATTCTGAAGAATATTTGTACTTGTACCACAGTACTGCCTTTAAACACTATTATGTCACCACATTTTTCAGCTTTGGTGAAGTTAAACTGCAGACAGATCCTAATTTAATGGACCGTCTATTCCACACCTTCCTCCACCATTTATCAAAAAACCATCCAGTAGACAGCAGTTATTTAACCTAAACATTATTTGAACAAAAGATTCAAATGTCTTAACCTACAATTATGGCAACAGATTGACACTGTCACAGTTAAGATGGTGTCAGCATTTCCTCCGTTAACTCATATTTACATGGATTTAGAATGTGGTCTTTGGCCTAAAAAAAAAAAGCTTAATTCTGAATAGATCTACTGCAATTGTTGAGATTCACTACTAATCAGAATAAGGGCATGAAAGATGCAGACAAAGCTAATGGAGCTATTTTAATTTACTGGATTACTAAATCAGGCTGCTGCTGGAGTGGTTCTGATGTTGTTTGGGCTGCATGGTGTCAGTACCACAACATTTGATTCAGCCACCCCTCCATACCAATGGAGGAGTGACCAGACCAAATTTTAGTGAATGGTGTTACAACCTGTCATACAGGGAATCTATTCCTGTATGGTGGAGCACAGAGGAATCTGCCAAAAAATTTAGCTCCTGGTGGCAATGGCTCATACACTGTGTAGGTAAGAGAGAGGGGAGATCCCAAGTCAGGGGGGCAAGCAGAGAGATCAGAATTTTGCCCCTCTCCCAGAAAAAATATCTAAACTGGCCCCACTAAGAGAGAAGTCAGCCAAGGTAGAACCTTCTCCCTTCATTGTTACTGTCAGATACACTGCTCTCAGTGCATCCCTGCATCGTTCCCATCACAAACAGGAAATGGACTGCGTGGACTTTTCTATGGAATAGAGGAGTGAGTAGCCAGATAACGTAATGTTGAAACAGGAAAACACTGAAGTTTCCAAGACAGAAGCACCTTTGCTAAGGTTGCATAACCCAGGAGCCCTCTAGCATTTGTGTTTTCTGGTAACCATAAAGTTTGAAAAGCTAGAGCCCTAATAGATAAAGGCCTAGGAACCAAATTCTTAGCTGCTTGATAGAGCTGGGGGAAAGAGGAAGGGAAAAACCAGTTGTAACTTTCTGATTCAATCCCAGCATTGTTTAAATGAGGCTGCTCTAAATTATTCTGGCTGCCTATGGGCCCCAGAGACCATTATGCCACCTGAGAATTGATGGAATGCAGTAGTACTCTGAACAAGAGCCTTTTGCCAGGGATTGCAAAAAAGGATGCTCTGTGCCAGCTGTGGGGGACTACCTCAAACTGGAGGAATCCCCAGCTGGGCAGATCTACCAGATTTCCAGACACTTTGCCCTGGTCTACACTAGGACTTTAGGTCGAATTTAGCAGCATTAAATCGATGTAAACCTGCACCCGTCCACACAATGAAGCCCTTTATTTCGACTTAAAGGGCTCTTAAAATCGATTTCCTTACTCCACCCCTGACAAGTGGATTAGCGCTTAAATCGACGTTGCCGGCTCGAATTTGGGGTACTGTGGACACAATTAGATGGTATTGGCCTCCGGGAGCTATCCCAGAGTGCTCCATTGTGACCGCTCTGGACAGCACTCTCAAATCAGATGCACTGGCCAGGTAGACAGGAAAAGAACCGCGAACTTTTGAATCTCATTTCCTGTTTGGCCAGCGTGGCAAGCTGCAGGTGACCATGATGGAGTCCCAGAATCGCAAAAGAGCTCCAGCTTGGACCGAACGGGAGGTACGGGATCTGATCGCTGTATGGGGAGAGGAATCCGTGCTATCAGAACTCCGTTCCAGTTTTCGAAATGCCAAAACCTTTGTCAAAATCTCCCAGGGCATGAAGGACAGAGGCCATAACAGGAACCCGAAGCAGTGCCGCGTGAAACTGAAGGAGCTGAGGCAAGCCTACCAGAAAACCAAGGAGGCAAATGGCTGCTCCGGGTCAGAGCCCCAAACATGCCGCTTCTATGATGAGCTGCATGCCATTTTAGGGGGTTCAGCCACCACTACCCCAGCCGTGTTGTTTGACTCCTTCAATGGAGATGGAGGCAATATGGAAGCAGGTTTTGGGGACGAAGAAGATGAGGAGGAGGAGGAGGAGGTTGTAGATAGCTCACAGCAAGCAAGCGGAGAAACCGGTTTTCCCAACAGCCAGGAACTGTTTCTCACCCTGGACCTGGAGCCAGTACCCCCCGAACCCACCCAAGGCTGCCTCCTGGACCCAGCAGGCGGAGAAGGGACCTCTGGTGAGTGTACCTTTTAAAATACTATACATGGTTTAAAAGCAAGCATGTGAAAGGATTACTTTGCCCTGGCATTCGCAGTTCTCCTAGATGTAGTCCTAAAGCCTTTGCAAAAGGTTTCTGGGGAGGGCAGCCTTATTGCGTCCTTCATGGTAGGACACTTTACCACTCCAGGCCAGTAACACGTACTCGGGAATCATTGTAGAACAAAGCATTGCAGTGTATGTTTGCTGGCATTCAAACAACATCCGTTCTTTATCTCTCTGTGTCATCCTCAGGAGAGTGATATCATTCATGGTCACCTGGTTGAAATAGGGTACTTTTCTTAAGGGGTCATTCAGAGGTGTCCGTTCCTGCTGGGCTGTTTGCCTGTGGTTGAACAGAAATGTTCCCCGCTGTTAGCCATGGGGAGGGGGGAGGGGGAGGGGCTAGCCACGCGCTGGGGGGAGGCAAAATGCAACCTTGGAATGAAAGCACATGTGCTATGTATGTAATGTTAACAGCAAGGTTTACCCTGAAAGAGTGTAGCCACTGTTTTATAAAATGTGTCTTTTTAAATACCGCTGTCCCTTTTTTTTTTCTCCACCAGCTGCATGTGTTTCAATGATCACAGGATCTTCTCCTTCCCAGAGGCTAGTGAAGCTTAGAAAGAAAAAAAAACGCACTCGCGATGAAATGTTCTCCGAGCTCATGCTGTCCTCCCACACCGACAGAGCACAGACGAATGCGTGGAGGCAAATAATGTTAGAGTGCAGGAAAGCACAAAATGACCGGGAGGAGAGGTGGCGGGCTGAAGAGAGTAAGGGGCGGGCTGAAGACAGGGCTGAAGCTCAAATGTGGCGGCAGCGTGATGAAAGGAGGCAGGATTCAATGCTGAGGCTGCTGCAGGACCAAACCAGTATGCTCCAGTGTATGGTTGAGCTGCAGCAAAGGCAGCTGGAGCACAGACTGCCACTGCAGCCCCTCTGTAACCAACCGCCCTCCTCCCCAAGTTCCATAGCCTCCACACCCAGACGCCCAAGAACGCGGTGGGGGGGCCTCCGGCCAACCAGCCACTCCACCACAGAGGATTGCCCAAAAAAAAGAAAGCTGTCATTCAATAAATTTTAAAGTTGTAAACTTTTAAAGTGCTGTGCTTAAAGTGCTGGGTGGCATTTTCCTTCCCTCCTCCACCACCCCTCCTGGGCTACCTTGGTAGTCATCCCCCTATTTGTGTGATGAATGAATAAAGAATGCATGAATGTGAAGCAACAATGACTTTATTGCCTCTGCAAGCGGTGATTGAAGGGAGGAGGGGCGGGTGGTTAGCTTACAGGGAAGTAGAGTGAACCAAGGGGTGGGGGGTTTCATCAAGGAGAAACAAACAGAAATTTCACACCGTAGCCTGGCCAGTCATGAAACTGGTTTTCAAAGCTTCTCTGATGCGTACCGCGCCCTGCTGTGCTCTTCTGGTGTCTGGCTGCGCGTAACAAGCAGCCAGGCGATTTGCCTCAACCTCCCATCCCGCCATAAACGTCTCCCCCTTACTCTCACAGATATTGTGGAGCACACAGCAAGCAGTAATAACAGTGGGAATATTGGTTTCGCTGAGGTCTAAGCGAGTCAGTAAACTGCGCCAGCGCGCTTTTAAACGTCCAAATACACATTCTACCACCATTCTGCACTTGCTCAGCCTGTAGTTGAACAGCTCCTGACTACTGTCCAGGCTGCCTGTGTACGGCTTCATGAGCCATGGCATTAAGGGGTAGGCTGGGTCCCCAAGGATACATATAGGCATTTCAACATCCCCAACAGTTATTTTCTGGTCTGGGAATAAAGTCCCTTCCTGCAGCTTTTGAAACAGACCAGAGTTCCTGAAGATGCGAGCGTCATGTACCTTTCCCGGCCATCCTACGTTGATGTTGGTGAAACGTCCCTTGTGATCCACCAGAGCTTGCAGCACTATCGAAAAGTACCCCTTGCGGTTTATGTACTCGCCGGCTTGGTGCTCCGGTGCCAAGATAGGGATATGGGTTCCGTCTATGGCCCCACCACAGTTAGGGAATCCCATTGCAGCAAAGCCATCCACTATGACCTGCACATTTCCCAGGGTCACTACCCTTGATATCAGCAGATCTTTGATTGCGTGGGCTACTTGCATCACAGCAGCCCCCAGAGTAGATTTGCCCACTTCAAATTGATTCCCAACTGACCGGTAGCTGTCTGGCGTTGCAAGCTTCCACAGGGCTATCGCCACTCGCTTCTCAACTGTGAGGGCTGCTCTCATCTTGGTATTCATGCGCTTCAGGGCAGGGGAAAGCAAGTCACAAAGTTCCATGAAAGTTCCCTTACGCATGCGAAAGTTTCGCAGCCACTGGGAATCGTCCCAGACCTGCAACACTATGCGGTCCCACCAGTCTGTGCTTGTTTCCCGAGCCCAGAATCGGCGTTCCACAGCATGAACCTGCCCCATTAGCACCATGATGCATGCATTGGCAGGGCCCATGCTTTCAGAGAAATCTGTGTCCATGTCCTGATCACTCACGTGACTGCGCTGACGTCGCCTCCTCGCCCGGTATCGCTTTGCCAGGTTCCGGTGCTGCATATACTGCTGGATAATGCGTGTGGTGTTTAATGTGCTCCTAATTGCCAAAGTGAGCTGAGCGGCCTCCATGCTTGCCTTGGTATGGCGTCCGCACAGAAAAAAGGCGCGGAACGATTGTCTGCCATTGCTCTGATGGAGGGAGGGGCGACTGAGGACACGGCTTACAGGGTTGGCTTCAGGGAGCTAAAATCAACAAAGGGGGTGGCTTTACATCAAGGAGTATTTCAGGCAGGACTTCACGGAGGGTTCCAATAGGAAATGGTGCACCTAAGTTATCGTTCTTATTGGAACAGGAAGGTTAGCCTGGCCTCTGATTGATACATGGCTAGATTTATCTCGCTGCACCTTCTCTGTGAGTGACTGCAGTGTGACCTAGAAGAATGAGTCCCCTAGACGGGGGAGGGGGAGAAGCAAATGAATACAGAACAAATCTGGTCTATTTCTTGTTTTGATCCACTCCATCTATCTTTTACATCTTTGGCTGGCAGCAGACGGTGCAGAAGGACTGCATGCCATCCACATCTCATGGCTGCTCGGCAGAAGATGGTACAGTACGACTGCTAGCCATCCTCATCTCCTGCCTGCCTGGCAGAAGATGGTACAATACGACTGCTAGGAATCCTCATTTCCTGCCTGCCTGGCAGAAGATGGTACAGTACGACTGCTAGCAGTCCGTATCGCCTGCCCGCTCACCATAAGACGGTTCAATAGGACTGACTGCAGGACTAAAGAGAATGATCTGGTCAAGTCACTCCAAATTTAGTCCCTGCGCCCATGTCTGTCCAGGCGCTCCCGGCCGACGTGGCCAGGAGCACCTCGGACATGACGATGACGGCTACCAGTCGTACTGTACCGTCTGCTGCCACAAGGCAAGGGGTTGCTGCTACTGTGTAGCAATGCCATACCGCGTCTGCCAGCACCCAGGAGTCATAGGGTGACGGTTACCTGAGCGGGCTCCATGCTTGCCGTGGTATGGCGTCTGCACAGGTAACTCAGGAAAAAAGGCACGAAACGATTGTCTGCCCTTGCTTTCACGGAGGGAGGGAGGGAACGGGGGCCTGACGATATGTACCCAGAACCACCAGCGGAGACTGCGGGAACTGTGGGATAGCTACCCACAGTGCAACGCTCCGGAAGTCGACTCTAGCCTCGGTACTGTGGAAGCGCTCCACCGAGTTAATGCACTTAATGCATTTAGAGCATTTTCTGTGGGGACACACACACTCGAATATATAAAACCGATTTCTAAAAAAACGACTTCTATAAATTTGACCTTATTCCGTAGTGCAGACATACCCTTTGTTCCATCAGAATGACACAAAGGGGCCAGACTACAGAAAAGATTCCAGTCCTTAATTCTTTTGACTCTTTTTTTGCCTCATAAACTAAATATTATTTTAAAAACTTTAAAATAAATTTAATCCTCTTCTGTGTGAAATGAAATGAGTCTTACAGTGTCTTTTAACACTCAGTACCTTAATCCTTAAATCATAATCTTTAGTTCTCAAGGAGCTTGACTTGTTTAGCCTAACCAAAAGAAGGCTAAGGGGAGATATGATTACGCTCTATAAATATATCAGAGGGATAAATACCAGGGAGGGAGAGGAATTATTTCAGCTCAGTACCAATGTGGACACAAGAACAAATCAATATAAACTGGTCATCAGGAAGTTCAGACTTAAAATTAGATGAAGGTTTCTAACCATCAGAGGAGGGAAGTTTTGGAGCAGCCTTCCAAGGGAAGCAGTGGGGGCAAAAGACCTATCTGGCTTCAAGATTAAACTCAGTAAGTTTATGGAGAAGATGGTATGATGGGATAACATGATTTTGGCAATTAATTGATCTTTAACTATTCATGGTAAATAGGCCCAATGGCCTGTGATGGGATGTTAGATGGGGTGGGATCTGAGTTACTACAGAGAATTCTTTCCTGGGTATCTGGCAGGTGAATCTTGCCCACATGCTCAGGGTTCAGCTCATCACCATATTTGGGGTCGGGAAGGAATTTTCCTCCAGGATAGATTGGAAGAGGCCCTGGAGGTTTTTCGCCTTCCTCTGCAGCATGGGGCATGGGTCACTTCCTGGAGGATTCTCTGCTCCTTGAAGTCTTTAAACCATGATTTGATGACTTCAATAACTCAGACATAGGTGAGAGGCTTATTGGAGGAGTGGGTGGGTGAGATTCTGAGGCCTGCATTGTGCAGGAGGTCAGACTAGATGATCATAATGGTCCCTTCCGACCTTAATATATATGAGTCTATGAACATGGTATGTGAGACACAGCTCTTTGTGTTCCTTGTGAATGAACAATTTTAAGGACCTTTCATTGTACTGGTTTAGTTCTAAGGAGGAGGAGGAGGGCTTTATCATCAAGTCTTGCTAAACATTCTCCAACAACTACATTGCCTCCAATGACAATATCAACAGCATGAAAATATAATCAGTCACAAATTTTATCCTATTTATGATTCGATAGAAGCCTGAAGAATAAAAGCTCAGAGAAATTACGTGCTTTGGCTGCAGTATGTACTTTTACACTGCAATACTTTTTTTTTGGTTAAGGTTAAACAAAAGATTTAGTACATCAGAGACATTATAGTTAATCCTAGGAGTCTGATACAAAATATAGATGTACTTGTGCACTGGTAAGGGTGTAAAGTTGTGCAAAATTCTTAAATTTTCCTCAGCATATTTTTTTGTGGTTAAAGCTTAGGGAGTCAGCATGAAGAAGTCCTAGGTAGTTTCCAGCAAGCAGCAAGTTCACCTTCTGCACAGTTGCTCAGGGTACAGTAACAAGTTTCTCTAAGGTTTGTCTACATACCACACAGACTACGCTGACAGCTTGTGCCACACGCTTTCAAAGAAACTGCGGAACCACCTGATCAACATCCTCTACAGCAAACAGGGAAACATTAAGAATGAGCTCTCAAAACTGGATACTCTCATAAAAAAACAACCTTCCACACAAACTTCCGAGTGGCTGGACTTTACAAAAACTAGACAAGCCATTTACAACACACACTTTGCTTCTCTACAAAAGAAAAAGGACACTAAACTATCTAAACTACTACATGCCACAAGGAGCCACAACAGTGGTTCCCTTAACCCACCCAGCAATATTGTTAATCTATCCAACTATACTCTTAGCCCAGCAGAAGAATCTGTCCCATCTCGGGGCCTCTCCTTCTGCCTCTCCACCCCCACGAACATGATACAGTTCTGTGGTGACCTAGAATCCTATTTTCGACATCTCTGACTCAAGGAATATTTCCAACACACCTCTGAACAACATACTAACCCACAGAGACCTTCCTACCAAGACTACAAAAAGAAGGATTCTGGGTGGACTCCTCCTAAAGGTCGAAACAACAGACTGGACTTCTACATACAGTGCTTCCGCCAACATGCATGGGCTGAAATTGTGGAAAAGCAGCATCGCTTGCCCCATAACCTCAGCTGTGCAGAACACAATGCCATCCACAGGCTCAGAAACAACTCTGACATCATAATCAAAAAGGCTGACAAAGGAGGTGCTGTCATCATCATGAATAGGTCGGAATATGAACAAGAGGCTGCTAGGCAGCTCTCCAACGCCACTTTCTACAAGCCATTACCCTCTGATCCCACTGAGGGTTACCAAAAGAAACTACACCATCTGCTCTAGAAACTCCCTGAAAAAGCACAAGAACAAATCTGCACAGACACACACCTGGAATTCCAACCAGGGGTATTCTATCTGCTACCCAAGATCCATAAACCTGGAAATCCTGGACGCCCCATCATCTCAGGCATTGGCACCCTGACAGCAGGATTGTCTGGCTATGTAGACTCCCTCCTCAGGCCCTATGCTACCAGCACTCCCAGCTATCTTTGAGACACCACTGACTTCCTGAGGAAACTACAATCCGTCGGGGATCTTCCTGAAAACACCATCCTGGCCACTATGGATGTAAAAACCCTCTACACCAACATTCCACACAAAGATGGACTACAAGCCATCAGGAACACTATCCCCGATAATGTCACGGCAAACCTGGTGGCTGAACATTGTGACTTTGTCCTCACCCATAACTATTTCACATTTGGGGACAATGTATACCTTCAAATCAGTGGCACTGCTATGGGTACCTGCATGGCCCCACAGTATGCCAACATTTTTATGGATGACTTAGAACAATGCTTCCTCAGCTCTCGTCCCCTAATGCCCATATTCTACTTGCGCTACACTGAGGACATCTTCATTATTTGGACCCATGGAAAAGAAGCCCTTGAGGAATTCCACCATGATTTCAACAATTTCCCTCCTACCATCAACCTCAGCCTGGACCAGTCCACACAAGAAATCCACTTACTGGACACTACGGTGCTAATAAGCGATGGTCACATAAACACCACCCTATACCAGAAACATAGTGACCGCTATTCCTACCTACATGCCTCCCGCTTTCATCCAGACCACACCACACGATCCATTGTCTACAGCCAAGCTCTACGATACAACCGCATTTGCTCCAACCCCTCAGACAGAGAAAAACACCTACAAGATCTCTATCAAGCATTCTTTCAACTACAGTACCCACCTGCTGAAGTGAAGAAACAAATTGACAGAACCAGAAGAGTACCCAGAAGTCACCTACTACAGGACAGGCCCAACAAAGAAAATAACAGAACACCACTAGCCAGCACCTTCAGCCCCCAACTAAAACCTCTCCAATGCATCATCAAGGATCTACAACCTATCCTGAAGAATGACCCATCACTCTCACAGATCTGGGGAGACAGGCCAGTCCTTGCTTACAGACAGCTCCCCCAACCTGAAGCAAATACTCCCAGCAACCACACACCACAGAACAGAACCACTAACCAAGGAACCTATCCTTGCACCAAAAGCCTGTTGCCAACTGTGTCCACATATCTATTCGGGGACAGCATCATAGGGCCTAATCACATCAGCCACACTATCAGAGGCTTGTTCACCTGCATATCTACCAATGTGATATATGCCATCATGTGCCAGCAATGCCTCTCTGACATGTACATTGGCCAAACTGGACAGTCTCTATGTAAAAGAATAAATGGACACAAATCAGACGTCAAGAATTATAATATTAAAAAACCAGTCGAAGAACACTTCAATCTCTTTGGTCACTCGATTACAAACCTAAAAGTTGCAATTCTTCAACAAAAAAACTTCAAAAAAAGACTCCAACGAGAGACTGCTGAATTGGAATTAATTTGCAAACTGGAAACAACTAACTTAGGCTTGAATAAAGGCTAGGAGTGGATGGGTCATTACACAAAGTAAAACTATTTTCCCATGTTTATTCCCCCCCCTCCACTCCCCACTGTTCCTCAGACCTTCTTGTCAACTGCTGGAAATGGCCCACCTTGATTATCACTACAAAAGGTTTCCCCCCCGCTCCCCCCCCCGCTCTCCTGTTGGTAATAGCTCACCTTAAGTGATCACTCTCATTACAGTCTGTATGGTAACACCCATTGTTTCATGTTCTCCGTGTATATAAATCTCCCCACTGTATTTTCCACTGAATGCATCCAATGAAGTGAGCCGTAGCTCACAAAAGCTTATGCTCAAATAAATTGGTTAGTCTCTAAGGTGCCACAATCTTTTTGCGAATACAGACTAAGACGGCTGCTACTCTGAAGTTTGGACTAGTGACCGAAGACCCAATCAGATTCAGACATGCTGGTTTTGTCCACACAAGAGAAATCTACCATGCTAAGAACAATGAGGTTCCCTAGCATGATTGTAAAACATATCATATCCACCCACAGACATGTTCCAAACAGTTCACATGCATGTTAAATATTATTTGGATCAGACTTGCTTGCAGTAAACACTGGTTTATCCTGAACTAGTTTATTGCCAGGGTGGATAATGCTGAAATGATTCAGACAGTCCTCGCACTGCTGTCCCACAATGCACTAGTAGTCTTTTGAAATCTCCCAGGATCCACTGCCTCTGAGAGCTGTGCCAGAGGGCATTACTCCTGGAGTAGTTTAAATGGTGCAGTTTAAAACGTTCAAAATATGACTATTGTAAATGCACTGAATCATTTGTGCTTTCTCCAATGCAATCATATTGATTCAAACTAATAGTTCAATTGTATGGTATATATAGGAACTTAGAGAAAATCCAGTAAACGTTACCTGGTAGTAAGAGAGGGAACTGTCTTTGGAGACACAAGTACCTGGCCTAATTGCTAAAATGTTGGGTTATGACCTGCTGATGTTTTTCTTTAATTCAATGTTTAAATATTTTTGATACATCAACAACTATAAAGCTCAAGAATAAAGCTTTGTACAAAAACATTACATGGTTAAAGACTTCTTGATTCACTGCTGAACAAGCTGACCCATTTCACGAATGTACACATATTTTGTAGACATTTTGCAAAATATTTGCATAAATGAAATCTGTATTAACTTTGCCTTACACAAACAATGAAATATGCAGTTATAAGTTTCCCCATATCTCTGAGATCAGACTCATGGCCAAGATTTTCAAAAGCAACTACTGATTTTGGATGGCCCAATTTTTCGGTTCCCAACTGGATGCACCTTTCAGAAAGCGCTGAGCTTTTGAAATTCAGGCCCGTTTAATGATATCTAAAATTAAAATATTAAAATCTTTGTTCACGTCTTTAGTGTAAAGAAATCTATGGATATGTTGACCCTATTGCAAACTCACAACTTCGAGAAAAATCTTTTATCTTTGAGAATGGTATCATAGCCCTAAACAAATAGTCAATTTTATGCTTTGAGGTCATGCCAGAAAATATTATTTTTTGTAAGAAGTACAAAAAGGGATATCCCAATTCACTATCTGAGATAGGTGGCAGCATACATTTGCCTCATTCTAAATCAGAAAGTTCAGGGTTGGCAGAATTTGAATGGATAAATATGTTGATTTTTATGCATTTTTTCTATCAATTATATTTTCACAGCTGTGGGAAATTACAGGAAGGTCAGAGAATGGGGGAGTCAAAAAATAATGATTTAATTACAGATGCTGAAATTAAAAAGTTAATGCTTTATAATGTTAAAACACAAATTGTCAAGATCACATGCCAAATTATACAAAGCAGATATTCTTAAATCAAGTTCCAATAAGTTCTCAAGCAGAATTTTCCTTACTTTGCCTATCTGCAAAATTTGATTATTATAAATGGAAATATTTTTCTTCGGTTTGCAAGACAATAATGAAATTGATATTCACCGACATTTACTAGTAAAATACTGCTAAGCCTACTGTGAGATGTGGTCTGCCTTCAAGGGCAGTATCACCTACTGATCACCCATTCTGCCACCTGGCTTGGTTCCTGAAAAGTTTTGAAAGGTCCAGCAGATACCTCTAGAGATTTAAGCATTCTGGGAATGAATGGTGTTTGGGGAAGAAATCTGGAGACATACCTTCAAGGGCCTGAAACTATGAAGAGAAGGCTGGGAAAAGCTCCTCTCTCACCCAATCAACTAGGAAAGAATTTGGAAAAGAGGAGCAGCATAAAGGCTGCCTCCTCCCTCACAGCAGACAGACACTGGCAAGAGAAGGCTGGCTTGCTGAACCCTCCAGACTGGAAGGTTTATTGATTGGGAAGGGTGTTCAGCTGAAGGGAGCAGGCAAAGCCTTGCAGCTGACTCACTTAAATAATCGTAGAATCATAGACAATTAGGGTTGGAAGAGACCTCAGAAGATCATCTAGACCAACCCCAACTAAATCATCCCAGTGAGGGCTTTGTCAAGCCGGGCTTAAAAACCTCTATGGATGGAGATTCTACCACCTCCCTAGATAACCAATTCCAGTGCTTCACCATCCTCCTAGTGAAATAGTGTTTCCTAATAACCAACCTAGACCTCCCCCACTGCAACTTGAGACCATTGTTTCTTGTTCTGTTATCTGCCACCACTGAGAACAGCCTAGCTCCATCCTCTGTGGAACCCTCCTTCAAGTAGTTGAAGGCTGCTATCAAATCCCCCCTCACTCTTCTCTTCTGAAGACTAAATAAGTTCAGTTCCCTCACCTTCTCCTCATAAGTCATGTGCCCTAGCCCCATAATAATTTTTGATGCCCTCCACTGGACTCTCTCCAATTTGTCCACATCCTTTCTGTAGTGGGGGGCCCAAACCTGGATGCAATACTCCAGATGTGGCCTCACCAGTGCCAAATAGAGGGGAATAATCACTTCCCTTGATCTGCTGGCAATGCTCCTACTAATGCAGCCCAATATGCCATTAGCCTTCTTGGCAACAAGGGCACACTGTTGACTCATGTTCAGCTTCTTGTTCACTGTAATCCCCAGGTCCTTTTCTGCAGAACTGCCACTTAGCTAGTCAGTCCCCAGCCTGTAGTAGTGCATGGGATTCTTCCATCGTAAGTGCAGGACTTTGCACTTGTTCTTGTTGAACCTCATCAGATTTTTTTTGTCCAATCCTCCATTTTGTCTAGGTCACTCTGAACCCTATCCCTACCCTCCACCATATCTACCTCTCCCCATCTTAGTGTCATCCATTGCTGAAGGTCCAATCCATCCCATCATCCAGATCATTAATTAAGATATTGAACAAAACCAGCCCCAGGACCAACCCCTGGTGCACTCCGCTTGATACCAGCTGCCAACTCGACATCAAGCCATTGATCACTGCCCGTTGAACCCAACGAACTAGCCAGCTTTCTATCCACCTTATAGTCCATTCATCCAATCCATACTTTTTTAACTTGCTTGCAAGAATACTGTGGGAGACCATACCAAAAGCTTTGCTAAAGTCAAGATATACCACATCCACATCAGGAAGTAACCCTCAGACACAAACCGAAGCTCCAGAGAGAGAACTTAGGGGAAGGAGAGTAATATCATAGAATCATAGAAGATTAGAATTGGAAGAGACCTCAGGAAGTCATCTAGTCCAACCCCCTGCTCAAACCAGGACCAACCCCAACTAAATCATCCCAGCCAGGGCTTTGTCAAGCCAGGCCTTAAAAACATCTAAGGATGGAGATTCCATATATATAGGCTACTCTAAGGCAGCGTGGCTATCTCAGATATAATTGTAGTCCAAGAGAGAGGGCTGAGAGGGAGCTCCTGGTCAAAAGAGAGAGATATTGACTGTTTTAAAGCAAGGAGCAGATAAAACTGATAGCAATACAATCCTGGCAGGGAAGACCTGAGACTGGCTTTTAGGAAAGCTGGCCCCAGGAGAAGCTGTGAGGAACCACCAAAATCCGGGTGGGGAAAATATTGCCTCCAGATCCTGTAAAGATGCCAGTGAGCAAAACAAAGTTAGGAGCAGAAGCCAAGGAAAATGGAGAGGGACAGAAGGAACAATTCTTAGCTACTTAAACAGGGTCCCTGGTCTGGAACCCAGAGAAGAGGGCAGACCTGGGTTCCCTTCCTTTCCCCAGGTCTAGAAAGGAAGCCTTGGTGTCAAGAATAAAAGAAGCCAAGAATAGCAAGTCCCAGAACAGGAGACAGGTTTGAAGACCATTACATTTTGATTTTCCTATTTTCTGGAGTTCTCTGTTAATCCCCAGGAGGGGAATGGATTGAGCAGGAAATCTGGCCGGAGCGGTAGGCTACATACAATAGACTGTTGTGATACCAGAACAACTACATGGGGTGGTAGACTGGAAAAAAAGCTTTGCAGCACCACACCCAGGCATAGGGGGATGCTCTGGAAGTGAGAGACATGATGACACCTACCTATGTTCAAAACCCTTCAATCAAATATTCATGGAGCAAGTCTGCAGATAGTTAATTTTGGATGTAGTGTATTAATCTTCTGTGCACAGGCCCATTGGTAAGTTGCTATTAATGAACTACCACTACTATATTAAAGTAATATATATAATTATATATATTTTATGCAATATTATATATATAATTTATGCAATATTGTACAAAACTTTATTCTGGAGATGGATGAAGCACTAGAGATCTTAAACCTAGAGTACATTTTTAGAATGTATTAAAATATTGTTCTTCCTCCCTCTTTGTAAGTGCCCTGTGTACATTTAAGAAGCACTCAAATAAAAATAACACTTTGCTCAAAAGTTCCTAAAGTAACATAAAATGTAACTGAATGTCCTGTAGTCCCAGACAGCATGGGTAAGGGGTTTCATAGATTCATAGATTCTAAAGCCAGAAGAGGCCACTGATAATCTAGTTTGGCATCCTGTAGAACACAGGCCATATAACATCTTTGAACAGAGCTGAACAAAAGTAAGAATTTCCATCTCACAGAAAATTCTGATATTTTGACATTTGTTTTTGTCCTGAATCATACCCAAAACATTACAATCTTATCATTTTTAGCAGAACTCAAAGTTCTGGAAATATTAAAATGTTTAGTTTTGGTTCAGGTTGACATTAAACTGTGTCATCCTGAGCTACTGTCATGGGAGTTATAGTTCTGCTACCTCATTCTCCCCTATGGGCTGGGCTTCCTGAGTGGTCTACATTTCCCAGGATTAATTTCATTTATGAGACTTCCACCATGAACTGTGGTGGCTCAAGGAAGACTGTGGATATCATGACAGGTAATGCAAAGATTTCCCAGGAAAAAAATGTTGATCAGCTCTACATACAAGTTGTTCTGAGGAAGACAGATGAAGGTCATGTGTCCAATGAATGCTCCTTCATTTTGAAAAGCCCATATGTTAAGTGTGTGAAGAATCCCAAATGTACACATGAAAAAAAAACAGTTACTCACTCCTGTAACTATTTTCTTGGAGATGTGTTGCTCATGTCCATTCCGATTAGGGTATGCATGCGCCGCATTTTTTTTTTACCCAGTGGATCGGCTGTGGAGTCCCCTGGAGTGGCACCTTCATGGCACTCGATATGTACCCCAGCTGACCCAGCGCCCCCTCAGTTTCTTCTTGCTGGCTACTCCAACAAAGGGGAAGGGGGGGCGGGTTTGGAATGGATATGAGCAACACATCTCAAAGAACAACAGTTACAAAGGTGAGTAACCGTTTTTTCTTCTTCGAGTGCTTGCTCATATCGATTCCAATTAGGTGACTCCCAAGCCTTACCTAGGCGGTGGGGTCGGAGTGAAGCAACGTGGATTGTAGGACCACTCTACCAAATGTCGCATCGCCTCTAGCCTGCGGGACGATGGCATAATGCGAAGCAAAAATGTGTACCGAGGACCAAGTTGCGGCTCTGCAGATCTCCTGGATCTGCACCTGGGCCAGAAAAGCCGATGACGAGGCCTGAGCTCTTGTGGAGTGAGCAGTGAGGGGCGGGGGCAGGACACCGGCCAGATCATACCAAGGACGTGATCCATGAAGAGGTCCGCTGAGAGGAGACCAGGAGGCCTTTCATCTGGTCCACCACTGCAACAAAGAGCTGGGTCGTTTTCCTGAACGGCTTTGTAGGCTCAATGTAGAAGGCAAGGGGTCTACGGACATCGAGGGAGTGTAGCTGCTGTTCCTGGCAACTGGCGTGCAGTTTTGGATAAAAAAACAGGAGAAAAATGTCCTGGCTGATATGGAAGGTCAATACCACCTTGGGAAGAAAGGCTGGGTCAGGCCGTAGCTGCACCTTATCTTTATGGAAGATCGTGTAGGGTGGTTCTGAGGTAAGGACTCTGAGCTCAGAGACACGCCTCGCCGACATGATAGCAACAAGGAAAGCCATTTTCCAGGAAAGGTTTTAAAGACAGCAGGCGGCCAGCGGCTTGAACAGGGGCCCCATGAGTCTGGAGGGAACCAGGTTAAGGTCCCATGTGGGGACTGGCTGCCAAATCTGTGGGTAAAGATAGCCGAGGGCCTTAAGAAACCTACTGACCATGGGATTGGTGAAGACAGATCGACCATTCACGCCCGGGTGAAAAGCCAAGGTGGCCGCCAGGTGAACTCTGACAGATGATGTCGCCAGGCCCTGTTGTTTCAGACTCAGGAGATAGTCCAAAATGGGAGGCACGGATGCCTGGAGGAGGTGCGTGCTGTGGTGAGTGCACCAGCACGAGAATCACTTCCACTTAGCCATATAAATGGCCCGAGCAGAGGGCTTCCTGCTGCCCATCAGTACTTGCTGTACCAAATCCAAACAGAGAAGTTCTGAATGGTTCAGCCATGCAGCATCCACTCCGTGAGGTGGAGAGATCGTAGGTCAGGATGGCAGAGGCGGCCGTGATCCTGAGTGATCAGGTCTGGAAGAAGAGGCAGGGGGACTGGAGCGTCCACGGAGAGCTCCAACAGAGTAGCATACCAATGTTGTCTGGGCCACGTTGAAGCTACCAGAATCACTCGCACCCTGTCCCTGTGCACCTTGAGCAAGACCCTGTGCACGAGGAGAAACGGTGGAAGGAGTAAAACAGTTGACTTGTCCACGGGAGCAGGAAGGCATCTGGGAGAGAGCCCGGAGAGCGATCTTGGAGGGAGCAGAAAGCCAGGCATTTCCGATTGCTGCGGGAGGCAAACAGGTTGACCTGGGGAAACCCCCACCTTCGGAAGATGGGGTGGATGACATCTGGTCGAAGCAACCACTCATGGGAGAGGAAGGATCTGCTCAGGTGGTCCGCCAGCATGTTCTGGACCCTGGGGAGAAACGATGCCACTAGGTGAATGGAGTGGGCTATGCAGAACTCCCACAGTCAAATGGCCTCCTGACAGAGTGGGGAGGAACGGGCCCCCCCTTGCTTGTTGATGTAGAACGTGGCCATTGTGTTGTCTCTGAGGACCTCCACACAATGACCGTGCAACTGCTCCTGAAAGGCTTGATAAGCAAGACATACCACCATAGGCCCTGCATCCTAATGTCCCCATCCCAGGGCTGACGTGTCTGTTACGAGGGACAAGGAGGGCTGAGGGTTGTGAAAGGGACTCCTTCGCATACCATCCGGGGATCTAGCCACCAGTGGAGGGAGGCCAGGATCTGCTCCGGGATGATGACCACCAAGTTCAGGCTGTCTCGACCTGGGCGATAGACTGATGCCAGTCAGGCTTGTAGCGGCTGGAGCTGAAGTCTGGCGTGCCTGGTCACATACGTGCAGGAAGCCATGTGTCCTACGAGACTCAAGCAAGTTCTTGTTGATGAGGTTGGGAAGCTCTGAAGGCTCCAGATGAGGCTCGCTATTGCTTGGAAACGAGCGTCTGGCAGGAGGATTTGAACCCACATGGAGTCCAGGACCGCCCCGATGAATTCTATTCTCTGGGTTGGTTCTAGTGTCAACTTTACCACTAAGGTAAAGTTTACCAGGTTGAGGAGGAGACCTAACCGACAAAACATGTCCATGACCAAACGAAGGTGGGACTGCACCTGTTCTCTGGTGCGCCCCGGATAAGCGAGTTGTCGAAGTAAGGGTATACCTGCACCCGTCATTGACGAAGGAAGGCCGCCACGACTGCCATATATTTGGTGACCACCCGGGCGGCCATAGAGAGACCAAAGGGAAGGGCCGTGAACTGATAGTGTTCATGGTTAACCACAAAGCGGAGGAAGCGTCTATGCGCCAGATGGATCGCTATGTGGAAATACACATCCTTCATGTCAAGGGCAGCGTACCAGTCTCCAGAATCCAGGGAAGGCATAATGGTGCCCAAGGAGACCATGCGGAACTTCAACTTTACCATGAACTTTTTGAGTCCACACAGGTCCAAAATGGGCCGAAGCCTGCCCTTTGCCGTGGGAATTACGAAGTATCGGGAGTAAAAACTCCTGCTCCTTAGCTCCCTCTGAACCTCCTCAATCGCCGCCATGGCGAGGAGCGTCAGAACCTCCTGAATAAAGAGTTGCTCGTGAGAGGGGTCCCTAAAGAGGGATGGAGAAGGAGGGCGGGAGGGTGGGGAGGAAGAAAATTGGAGAGAGTATCCCCTTTCCACCATGCAGAGGACCTAGTGGTCTGTGGTTATGTGAGACCAATCACAGTGGAACAGGATAAACAATTCAAGAAAGGTGGGATAGGATCCTGAATGAGGTCCAGTACATCGTCCTCGGGCGTCCCTTCAAAAGGTTTGGTTTGAACCTGTTGAGGGCTTGGACAGGCCCTGGCCCTGCCTGGACTGGTGGTTGGAGGGTTTCCTCCTACCATTAAGCCACCATCTCCTATAAAATTCCTGCCTCGGCCAAGGAGGGGGATAGGAGTGCTGTGGAGGCTGCTGGGGCTTAAAGGGCTTCCACTGGGTAGCCGGTGTGTGCATGCCCAGGGACCTCATTATCTCTCTTGAGTCCTTAAGGCTTTGTAGCCTTGAATCAGTCTTTTCCAAAAACAAGCCCTCTCCATCAAAGGGGAGGTCCTGCAATGTTTGCTGAGGTTCCAGTGGCAAGCCAGAAGCTTGTAGCCAAGAGATGCACCTCATCGCAATCCCTGAGGATAAAGTATGTGTGGCAGAGTCCACGGTGTCCAGTGAGGCCTGCAATGAAGTCCGTGCCACTGTTTTGCCCTCTTCTGCTAAAGCCCCAAACTCCTCTCTGGACTCCAGAGGTACTAACTCCTTGAACTTCAGCATGGAGTTCCAAGAGTTAAAATTGTAGCGGCTCAGGAGCACCTGCTGGTTAGCAATCCTGACCTGAAGTCCCCAGGAGGAATAAACCTTGTGCCCAAATAAATCAAGTCACTTGGCCTCCTTTGACTTGGGTGCCAGGGCTTGCAGGACATGCCGTTCTTTTTCATTCACTGAGGCCACCACAAGTAAACAGGGCTGTGGGTGAGTAAATAGATAGTCATACCCCTTAGAGGGGACAATGTATTTCTGCTCCACTCCCCTAGCAGTTTGGGGAATGGATGCGGGTGTTTGCCAGATTGTTCTGGCAGTGGTCTGGATGGTCTGAATAAGGGTTAGGGCCAGCCTTGATGGAGCTTCGGAAGACAAAATATCGACCACAGGGTCCTCCACCTTAATCACCTCCTCTGTCTGCAGGTTCATATTCCGCGCCACCCTGCGCAGGAGGTCCTGGTGGGCATGTAGGTCTATCGGAGGGGGACCCGATACTGCAGTGCCCGCCACCGCCTCATCAGGTGAGGAGGAGGAGGAGGCCATGGGAGGAAAAGGGTCATTTGGGAACTCTTGCGGAGCTGGGCCCAGTTGCCTTGTGCCAGCAACCTTGGTGCCCAGACCAGGAACCAGAGTTGGAGGGGGACCTGAAGCAGGGAGAGAAGCCATCGTGGTCTCCATGTCTCCAGGGGTGGGTCGGCTGGCGATAGCCTCTGTCACTCGTGGCTCAGACGGGGCTGATCAAGAAGCCCCAGATGGAGCACCCTGGGCCTCGTGGTATGCCCAGGGAATCCAGAACGGCCATTGAGTGGACCCTTGAGCGGGACCTTGCTCCCACGCCTGCCAGTGTCTGAGTCCTGAGTCCAGGTGGCATGGTCCAAATGGCGGCATTCTGAGAAACGTGACCCTGACTCTGATCCTGAAGAACGAGAGGTGGAATGTGATGGCCATGGTGGTGCCGAGCGGATCCGCGCCGAGTCACGTTGACAAGGCAATGGAGAGTGGTGCCGCAACACTGGGAAGCAGTGCCGCGACGCTGGGGAGCAGTGCCGGGACCTGGACTGGTACCAGGATCTGGAACGGTGCCTGGAACTGGACCTGGACAGAGATGATGACTGATATCGAGAGCAGTGTCGGGTCCGGGATCTGCTCCTCGATGGCAACCGGCAGACTGAGAGGTGCCGAGACCGGTGCTGGGAGTCAAAGCAGTGCCATGAATATGACTGGTGTTGCGACGGAGAGCAGTGCCAGGACTGTGAGTGGTGTCGGGAGCAGGAATGGTGCCGAGAATGGGATTGGTGCCGCAGCTCGACTGACGGGGCCGGCGGGTGGATGAGTTCCAGCTTTCCCCGGGACGGTGCCACACGTACAGGAGCCAGCACCTTCGTCTGAGGCTGAGGGGATGTCAAGGCAATAAGATCCCTTGCAGCTGCGAAGGTATCTGGGGTGGACAGCAACTGGACCTCAACCACTCTGTGAGTCAGGGAGTCCAGGGGCATTGGACTCAACAGCTCCGCCCTTGGGGCCGGAGTCAACAGTGCCCCTAGGTGCTCCGCTGCAGATTGTATCTCCGTGGGTGGTTCCAGGGAGGCTGGTCTTTGCTGAGGTGGGGTAGCCTTTTCTGGTTTTCAGTGCCATTTCTGGCCAGGAGAGTGGGAGTGGTGCCGGGCCAATGTTGGCTGCGGTGCTGGGGCACATTGGTGCCGCAGGTCTCTGTCAGAGTCCAACGACGGTGATGTTCCTACCACTGCGCTGGGACGCTGACCACCAAAGCACTTGGTGCCGGATCTTGGCATACCACAGGAGGCTGAGGCCTACAAACCTCCTCCATGAGGAGCTGTCTTAAATGAAAGTCCCACTCCTTCTTAGTCCGGGAACAAAACCCTTTACAGATCCTCCATTTCTCAGCTTGACGAGACTTCCCCAGACATTTCAGGCAAGAGTCATGGGTGTCGCCCGTTGGCATGGGTTTAGAGCAGGAACCGCAGGGCTTAAAACCCGGAGCCTTGGGCATGAGCCCAAGAGAAAGACGGGAAGGAGGGAGACCCCTCCAACCCCACTAACACTAACAGCTATAACTATTAAACATTATAACTACAACTATTAAATACGACCTATAAACAAAACTATGAGGAATATGCTAGGGACAGTGGAGAGCAGCAAAGCTGGACTCCACAGTTTCAAAGACCGTCACGGGCAGTAAGAAGGAACTGAGGGGGCACTGGGTCAGCTGGGGTATATATTGAGTGCCATGAAGGCGTCACTCCAGGGGTCTCCACAGCCGACCCACCGGGTGTTGCTTGGGTAAAAATTCTCCATCGGCCATGCACGCAGTGTGCGCACACCCTAATTGGAATCAATATGAGCAAGCACTCGAAGAAGAATCAATTAACTACAGGACTTCTCTAATTACCCCAATTGAACATGTAAGTCTTTGGTTGTACAAAAGATGCATTAAAGGAGCCTACTTGAAAAACTGGCCATATATAACAATCATTTTAGTGACATGTAAGAATTAAATTAAAAAAACACTACTGCATATTCCAGAGCATTATTCATTTTAATTCATTTAGTGTCATGCTAGTTTAAAAAAAATTATATAAGCTTTCCAAAGTGGAAATTATGAACTTACTCTTTTGTTAATCATTTTAGCATCATAGCTTGAAATATTAAGCACATTGAAAACATTTAATATGGACTATGAATTAGGGCCATTAGAATATTCTAATGTGCATGTAGTGTTCATTCTTAAATCACATCTTAAAAATATTTAAATTGTGCAATGTTCTCTGAAAATATTTTTGTAGTTTAATGTATAAAGATTTGGAAAGGATTTTCTCATTCTCTTCTTACCCACTTTTACATAATGTACAGATTGCAGGCCAATATTATAGCATTTTACCTTCCAACATTTTGCTACAGTTTACATTACATCCAGTATTATGATAATATAAAAAATAGGCTTAGTTCTTTTCCCTCTCTTAGATGTGAAATCCTTTCTTGCATAAGTACCAAATGCTCTTAGAAATGCAGAAAAACATTGAGAAAAAACATTTCCAAGAAGCAGAATTATATAATTCACCATAGTCATGTAAATTACATAGAATGAAAGAATAAAGAACTACATGCTCTGTAACTGATAGCAGACAAGGGCCATAAACCCGTAAGGAAACATCTCTATTTATGAAGATTTTATGGGGGTGGGGGGGTTGTGACTTTATATTCCAGTACTATGCATTACAGTGATGAAATAATCATATTACTTTTATATCCAGTCCGCTCCTCAAGTAGCTACTGAGGGCACTTGCGTGGGGGCCAGCGTGTGCTTCTGCTGTATAAGTGGAGTGCTAGATGGGATGTGGAGGCAAGGCATGCAGGAGGTGACTCCCCAACCCACACCCAGCTATGCTTTTTCACATGCTCCCTCTGTGCAACAGAGCATAGAGGGAGTGGAGTGTAAGGGGTAGGGCATGATCGAGCTGGGAAGGGTCTATCTCCAAGACATCTATCACTGTGCAATTATCTGCCCTCTATGGTGGCTGTGCACCTATGCTGCAGAATATTCTTCAGCCACTGAGTTAAAGTAGTCTCCGTGGCAGTGGTCCCCAAACTGTGGGGGCGTGGAGGACATTCAGAGGGAGGTGTGCGGCAGGGCCCGGGCCAGCCCCCATAAGGGGCAGGGAGGGAAAACCACACTTCCAACCTGCTCTGCCCTCTGACCAGCTCTGACTCCAATCTTGCTCCTCTCCAACTCCATTCAGACCCCAGGGCTACTCCACCTCCAGACCCAGCTCCACCCCCAGCCAGATCCACCCCCAAGACCACTACAACTCCCAGCCCTAGCTCCAATCCACCCCCAGTGTGGCTCTTCCCTCATTCCCCCTTCACCCCCCAGACCAGCTCTACCTCTAGTCCCAGCTCCTTTCCCAAGTTCCGCCCCCAGCTCTGCTTTCAGCCCAAGTTCCACTACTGAGGAAGCCTTGGCTATGCAGTAATGGAGAGGGAGGGGCACGGACAGATTCTGTTAATGGCAAGGGGGGTCTCAAGGTTCCTTCCCCACTCTGAACTCTAGGGTACAGATGTGGGGACCTGCATGAAAACCCCCTAAGCTTATTTTTACCAACTTAGGTAAAACTTCCCCAAGGCACAAACTATTTTACCTTTTGCCCTTGGACTTTATCGCTGCCACCACCAAACATCTAACAGATATATTACTGGGAAAGAGTCTGCTTGGAAATGTCTTTCCCCCCAAAATCCACCCAAACTCTACACCCCCTTTCCTAGGGAAGGTTTGATAAAAATCCTCACCAATTTTCATAGGTGAACACAGACCCAAACCCTTGGATCTTAAGAACAATGAAAAAGCAATCAGGTTCTTAAAAGTAGAATTTTAATAGAAGAAAAAGCAAAAGAATCACCTCTGTAAAATCAGGATGGTAAATACCTTACAGGGTAATTAGATTCAAAACATAGAGAATCCCTCTAGGAAAAACCTTAAGTTAGAAAAAGACACAAAAACAAGAATCTACATTCCATTCAGCACAGCTTATTTTCTCAGCCATTTAAAGAAAACAGAATCTAACGCATATCTAGTTAGATTACTTACTAAGTTCTAAGACTCCATTCCTGTTCTGTCCCCAGCAAAAGCATCACACAGACAGAGAGAGACTTTGTTTCTCCCCCCTCCAGCTTTTGAAAGTATCTTGTCTCCTCATTGGTCATTTTGGTCAGGTGCCAGCGAGGTTATCCTAGCTTCTTAACCCTTTACAGATGGAAGGGTTTTTCCTCTGGCCAGCAGGGGTTTTAAAGGTGTTTACCCTTCCCTTTATATTTATGACATGGGGCATGACTGGAAAAGTTTGTGCACCAGTGCAGGATGGGGATGCTCCACTCCCTTGGCTGATATATCACCCTGGCCCCCCCATTGTCATTCCCAGAACCAGCCTGTCTTCTTATCTGGGTACCGGAAGCTGAGTTTGTGTCTCAGTTTCTGCCATAGATCAAGTTGTTTCCATAGAAAATTGTGATTTCATGCCATGCTACGTGTATTAGCTTCATCTTATTTGATTTGGTATAACTTTATCATGTCAAATTGTGCAACACATAATTTATGAATCCTTGTGCTTCCTCAGAGATGTATCAAATTTCTGAAGAAATATTCTCATGATTTTCGTCTCTCTTGTGGATGAGTCTACATGTTTTATCATTGCTTAGGGGAAACCATATGTTACAGCAATAATAGTACTTGGCAATTATATAGTGCCTTTCATTGGGAAGGACCTAAGGAAGGTTTTGTGGTTAAGACTCATGACTGGGAGTCAGGACATCCAGGCTCTATTCTTATCTTTGTCACAAAACCCATCAATAAGCTAAGGAGCACACTCTTTCCCTAGCACACAGGAGTGTACTGAGCCTTACTTCATTCATATTTCTTATACACTCAGATACCACAGTGATAAGCAGCACAGAAATGCCAATAAATACATAATCCAAGGATTGGAAAGAATTTTAGAAAGGTGTGGAGACTATGGGTGTTACATAACTTGCCAAAGGTCATGGAGCAAGCCACTGGCAGAGTGGGAAGTAGAACCAAAGTATGTGTTCTAACCAGTGGGAACACTGTCTGCCAGAAAAGAATACTTCCTCCACATTTTGTGAATCATCTGATAATTTTATTTTTAAAAGGAAAGGTCTTATTTGTCATATGTAGATGAGGAAGAAAGATGATTGAAGGAGGATGCAGTATGCCATCTCTTTTGTGGCTTCTATGAGAAACATCACTGAACCACAGATAGTATTTTATTGAGCATGGAATTCTATATGGTAAATTATAGATGTGAGCATTTGTCTCTAGACAATGTAGGTTGTGTTTATTGACTCATCTTGTATTCAGTTTCTCCATCTACTGTACATCTGCTGCACATGTCTGAAAAGCATCCACTAGCTTTTCTACACCTACAATTCATTAACATACTTATTATTCAGTATATAATAAGAGTATGTGAGGGAACTGCACAAAATTTGTGAACAAAAAACAACACGATGCTTTCCTTTTCTTCTCCAAAACAAACATTTAAAAGGTATTTTCTGTTTTATTCCAGGTTTCCCATTTAGTTAACTGTTATTGCAACTTTCTTTAGGAATTTCAGATTCAATTAAATATTTTCAGATTATTTTTCTTTACATTTGATTCTCAGTTTCTACCCTCAACAGAGATGGCCCCCAATCCTGCAGTCCACTTCACCTGTGTGCAGTGAATTGCTGGCCCAGGGCCTAGTTCTGCACTCATTCTTAGTACATCACATTTAGGTCCCAAGGAAAAAATCCTCACAAATATTTTCACAAAAAATACAAAGAAAGCAAATGATGGATCCTGAAAAGTATGTTACTCCCAATCTGAATGAATTACCATTTTTGAAACAGCTATTACAAAATCATGATTTATAATACACTGTTTATAAAATTGAAATCTGAGCAATTTAAAAAAGAATATTTTCACCAACCCATAGGCTGAGAAATCTATCCAAACTGGAAGATTATATAATCACATTCTGGTGTATTTTCAAAGCCCACGTTATTCCAAGGGAAGGAGTTGACAGACAGAGTCACCTCTACCTGAAGGAAATTGGGATGGATTACTTTATTGTGAACACAAAAACAACAAGCCATATCTTTCTATAGGGACTCTCTTTGGGAGTATGGTTTTGTGATTCTGTGACTGGATTAGGACTCAGAAGATCTGAGTTCAGTTCCTGATTCTCCTATAGGCTTCTTGTGTCATCTTGGGCAAGCATTTCAGTTGTCTGTCTGCAAAACAGAGAAGATAATGCTTCCTTTCTCCCACCCGTGTGTCTATCTTGTCTATTTAGAACTCTATGAGACCACTAGGTGTTACAGTAATAGAATAAATTATAATACAGTCATCATCATAATCAGGGGTATTTTGTGTAAAAGATATTAAAAATGGATGGCATAACATGGCCCTTAAAATAGTTCACGAGAACTTTTTACCTGTGACAATCTCAGGTGGATTTCATGATGAAGTTTCCTGCCTAGGATTGCAGTTGCTTCCCTGCCCATACATAATTAAAGTATTTCTATTTTGCATCCCATAAATATTCACTGGTGCAAGGGGGAAAATGGAACACTCACTCCTCCCAAGATGGACCAAGCAGAATCTCATCAGGGATCACTTCAAAGATCAATTCCTTATGTCCACAGAAACAAATTTAAATGATCTTGTGTGAGCCCACTGTTAGCAAGTGCACTCTTGAATTATGCATGATTCCTGAGTGCTCGTAATATGAACAAACTACAGGGGGTTTCATTAGCACATTTCATTTTTGTGAGCTTTGGTAGTCATTGCTACTTTATAGGGCAATACACAGTTACTTTGCATCTTAATAATATCTTTTCACATTTATTATCAACAGGGATACAATGTTCAGAAAATGTACAGAGCCATGAAATTGACAAGACAGCTAACAGCCAATGTAAGTAACAGAGTGTCTGTTCCCTAACTACACCAAAATAAGCCCGATGCCTCTCCTGATAGTAGAGTTATTATGCTAGTGTAGGAGGGCACTTACATTGATGGGACAAGGCTGTAGTGTGTACACTGACATAGATAATTATGTGTAATTATGACAGTGTACGCTTACGTCGACCTAACTGTATAGTATAGATGAGGCCCTAGAGATTCTTAGAACTTAGATCTTTGCATTGAAGAACTCCCCCTGTTTAGGGGGAATCTGTGCCAGAAGAAAGCTTGCAGCAACAGCTACATGGTCTCCTCTGCTAGCTCTGCTGCCAACACTTCCCCCTCCGGTATCAAAAGGCTCCAGTTGCCCACTAGCACAAAATCTATGAGTGACCATACATCAGTGGCATAAGTTAAAACTACAACTTTAATTTCCACTAGGACCATGTGACAGAGAATCAGAAAGCCACGTCTAGCTCCCTGACAGCCTACTCCCTCACTGAATCCAGCATAACTAGGGCACAGTGGAGAATCAAGCTCTGCTAAATCTACACAATTGCATATATCACAAATTATGCTATTTTCTATCATCCAGTGCTGACTCCAGTTGAGCTGTTTCTCTGTTCCAGACACAATTCCCTCCTGAGATTTTTCATTAATAAATAAAGAGACATGCTGCTACCACAGCTGCTCTGCACCTACCAAATCCCTCATTAGCTTGAAGGCTAAAATAAAAGAGAGAAAGACAGAAAAAATAAAGATATTTTGCTGTTTTAGGGTGGGGGCAGTTCATACATCGACAGTTGAAGATCTCTTAGTGTTTCCATCAAACACTTCTGTGTTCAAAGGTCCATAGTCCATCCATAAAAATTCAAACTCTCAGAAGCAATTTTATTTCCCAAGTGAGAAGAACAAAATTTGAGCTTAATTTAAATTGTTATATGAGTGAGAACAAAAATACAAGTTAGTGATTACAAAACCTTTTTGCTGAACTTGAAATTAAAAATGCTTTGATTTCATACCAGAAAATCTGTGGCTGATTTATACATAATTTAGACTATTAGCCTAAAGGATGCTAGATACCCCAAAACTAAATTCTATCTTTTGGGGGACTACGGAAGGTTTGTTTTGTTTTTACTAATGAACAAAAGTAGGTTAAAATATTGTTCATTTATATTTTGACCAGGATTTTAGCCAGCTCAAGATTAATTATATATCATAACACGTACCCTAGAGAACCTGACTTTTCAGAATTGTTTTGTGGTATCTAGCCAAATATCAGCTCCATTATAAATTTCATAGACCTTGATTCATCAAGGTGCTTATGTCAATGGGGCTACTTATGGGTTTACACATTCTCAAATGTACAGTAGTACATGCTCAAGTAACATTGAATGAGGGCCCTCAGCTCTGACCCAGCAACTGAACATGTGTTTTATTTTTAAGCACAAGGGCAGTCCCACTGACTTCAACAGAACTGCTCATGTTTTTAAAATTAAGCTTGTGCTTAAGTGCTTTGCTGCATCAGGATCTTAATCAGTTTGATCTTGAAATGTACTCAGTACTGGCAGCTTCCACTGATGGTTGCAGGTGCTCACCACTTTTCAAGGTCAGGACCAATATGCATAACAAATTAGAGATGGGCCAAAACCAGACTGATTAGTTCATCTTTCCTCTCACAATCTATATAAACCACAGCTGCTAAGCCTGCCATCTGAAAATCCCTCCACTGGATCCCTGTTTTCCACCACATTATATACAAACTTACCTTCATTTTTAAGGCCCTCCAGAACTTGCCTCTCCCAACTTATCCACTCTAATCTCTCACTGTATTGGTGCCCATGCCCCTGCTCCGCCAATGAAGTCAGGCTTATACCTCTTGCTGTCCACCTGTCCAACAAACATCTATATACTTTCTTCTGCACTGTCGCGTGAACCAATCCGTGTGACCTTCAGAATTCCCCTCAGGACTCACTTATGCTGCGATGGCTATGAGAAATCAGCCAATCATGATATTTGGTATTACAACTATGATATTTGGTATTACAGATTAATTTGTATTACTCATTCCTTTATGTTTAGCTACAATGCAAATGACAAAGACTTTGGTACCCTCCAGTTGTGTATGATTTTAGTCTACATATCATTATGATCTTATTATTGCTACTATTGTCTTCCCGCCCCTTTGCTATTAGTATTTGTTACACCCACTTGTTGGATTGGTTTTATTATTATTCATTTTTATTACTTTATTATTTAGGAGCCTCAGTCATGAACCAAGACCCCATTGTGCTAGACGCTGTACAAACACAGACCAAAAGAACAGTCCCTGCCTCAAAGATACTAAAAACTGAGGTAGGTAAAATTTTCCAAAGTGACTAAGTGTCATAGAGGTCTAAGCCCTGGTCTACAGTAGGACTTTAGGTCGAATTTAGCAGCATTAAATCGATGTAAACCTGCACCTGTCCACACGATGAAGCCCTTTATTTCGATTTAAAGGGCTCTTAAAATTGATTTCCTTACTCCACCCCTGACAAGTGGATTAGCACTTAAATTGGCCTTGCCGGGTCAAATTTGGGGTACTGTGGACACAATTAGACGGTACTGGCCTCCGAGAGCTATCCCAGAGTGCTTCATTGTGACTGCTCTGGACAGCCCTCTCAACTCAGATGCACGATTGTTTGCTGTTGCTCTGATGCAGGGAGGGACGACTGACAACACGGCTTACAGGGTTGGCTTACAGGGAGCTAAAATCAACAAAGGGGGTGGCTTTACATCAAGGAGTATTTCAGGCAGGACTTCATGGAGGGTTCCAATAAGAAATGGTGCACCTAAGTTATTGTTCTTATTGGAACAAGGAGGTTAGTCTGGCCTCTGATTGATACATAGCTAGATTTACCTCGCTGCACCTTCTCTGTGAGTGACTGCAGTGTGAGCTAGAGGAATGAGTCCCCTAGACGGGGGGCTGGGGGAGGGTTGCAAATGAGTACAAAACAAATCTGTTCTACTTCTTGTTTTGATACACTCCATCTATCTTTTACATCTTTGGCTGGCAGCAGACGGTGCAGAAGGACTGCATGCCATCCACATCTCATGGCTGCTCGGCGGAAGATGGTACAATAGGACTGCTAGCCATCCTCATCTCTTGCCTGCCCGGCAGAAGATGATGCAATAGGACTGCTAGCAATCCGTATCACCTGCCTGCTCACCATAAGACGGTTCAATAGGACTGACTGCAGGACTAAAGAGAATGACTTGATCAAGTCTCTCCAAATTTAGTCCCTGCACCCATGTCTGCCCAGGTGCTCCTGATCGACCTCACACAAGAGACCAGGAGCACCTCGGACATGATGATGACGGCTACCAGTCCTATTGCACCATCTGCTGCCACAAGGCAATGGGTTGCTGCTGCTGTGTAGCAATGCAGTACCGCGTCTGCCAGCACCCAGGAGACAAACGGTGACAGTGAGCTGAGCGGGCTCCATGCTTGCCGTGGTATGGCATCTGCACAGGTAACTCAGGAAAAAAGGCGCGAAACGATTGTCTGCCCTTGCTTTCACGGAAGGAGGGAGGGAATGGGGGCCTGATGAAATGTACCCAGAACCACCTACGACAATGTTTTAGCCCCATCAGGCATTGGGATCTCAACCCAGAATTCCAGTGGGCAGCGGAGACTGCGGGAACTGTGGGATAGCTACCCACAGTGCAACACTCCGATAGTCGATGCTTGCTTCGGTACTGTGGAAGCACTCCGCCGAGTTAATGCACTTAATGCACTTAGAGCATTTTCTGTGGGGACACACACACTCGAATATATAAAACCGATTTCTAAAAAATCGACTTCTATAAATTCGACCTAATTTCGTAGTGTAGACATACCCTAGGTCCCATTTTCAAAAGTGACATAGGAACTCAGGTGCACATAACCCATTAACTTTCAATGGCCCTTAGTCACCTGTGTGCCAAATGAAAACATTTCCAATGGGAAAAATGGTAATTAGGTACCTAACTCCCATTCACAGTGGAAATTTGGCAGCAAACTGTCATTTGTGTCCTTGAAAATCTCTCCCAACTCACGTTTGAAAATAGGACTTAAACTTCTAAGTCACTTAGGCTCTTTCGAAAATTTTACACTGTAACTATTTAGGCAGGGAACATGTCTTTCTATATGTTTGTGTAACACCTAGCAGAATGGGAGCCACTATCCTGATGGAGAAGGAGTACTTGTGGCACCTTAGAGACTAACCAATTTATTAGAGCATAAGCTTTCGTGAGCTACAGCTCACTTCTTCAGAGCTTATGCTCTAATAAATTGGTTAGTCTCTAAGGTGCCACAAGTACTCCTTTTCTTTTTGCGAATACAGACTAACACGACTGTTACTCTGAAACCTATCCTGATGGAGGTTTCTGGGCACTACAGTATTACTGATTATGTTTATTAATGTGTGAAATCATTCCCCCCAAATGCGAGCATTTGTGATACTAATGGTTTTGGGAAAACACATAATAATCTTTTAAAATTGTTTATTACAGTTTCTGGAGAGCTCAACAGAAATGTATCATGATTTGATTCTGAAATGTGTATGTGAGCCAGTCCAACTGTATGCAAACAGTCCAACTGATGACATTGCTGACTTCAGTTATAATGTACTTCCATGGGACTATTAGAATCATAGAATCATAGAATATCAGGGTTGGAAGGGACCCCTGAAGGTCATCTAGTCCAACCCCCTGCTCGAAGCAGGACCAATTCCCAGTTAAATCATCCCAGCCAGGGCTTTGTCAAGCCTGACCTTAAAAACCTCTAAGGAAGGAGATTCTACCACCTCCCTAGGTAACGCATTCCAGTGTTTCACCACCCTCCTAGTGAAAAAGTTTTTCCTAATATCCAATCTAAACCTCCCCCACTGCAACTTGAGACCATTACTCCTCGTTCTGTCATCTGGTACCATTGAGAACAGTCTAGAGCCATCCTCTTTGGAACCCCCTTTCAGGTAGTTGAAAGCAGCTATCAAATCCCCCCTCATTCTTCTCTTCTGCAGGCTAAACAATCCCAGCTCCCTCAGCCTCTCCTCATAAGTCATGTGTTCTAGACCCCTAATCATTTTTGTTGCCCTTCGCTGGACTCTCCAATTTATCCACATCCTTCTTGTAGTGTGGGGCCCAAAACTGGACACAGTACTCCAGATGAGGCCTCACCAATGTCGAATAGAGGGGAATGATCACGTCCCTCGATCTGCTCGCTATGCCCCTACTTATACATCCCAAAATGCCATTGGCCTTCTTGGCAACAAGGGCACACTGCTGACTCATATCCAGCTTCTCGTCCACTGTCACCCCTAGGTCCTTTTCCGCAGAACTGCTGCCTAGCCATTCGGTCCCTAGTCTGTAGCGGTGCATTGGATTCTTCCGTCCTAAGTGCAGGACCCTGCACTTATCCTTATTGAACCTCATCAGATTTCCTTTGGCCCAATCCTCCAATTTGTCTAGGTCCTTCTGTATCCTATCCCTCCCCTCCAGTGTATCTACCACTCCTCCCAGTTTAGTATCATCCGCAAATTTGCTGAGAGTGCAATCCACACCATCCTCCAGATCATTTATGAAGATATTGAACAAAAGGTTTATTCATGACTAAGTACTATAGGACCGGTCCCACAAAATTTACTATTATGAAACTAATAGTCTATTTCGTAGGAGTGGCAATTTCTCTTCAATAAATTACCATGGATGTAAATTGTTAAAATAAAAAAATTCAAAGCACCAAGCCCAATCCTGCATCTATTTGTCTCTGGTGTACAGCATATATGCCAGAGAAACTACCAGAGAAAGAGGATCCAATTAAGAAACAGCCTTTGTATTGCTTTAATGCAATTGTAATGCAGCTAATAATCCCACTATTTCTCATTTTTGTGACCATACTATATGAATGACACTGCACTCATTATATACTGTTATAAATATTTTGGTTTAGAAATTAAAATATGGTACAATCAACTGTACTTTCTGGAAGATTTTTGCTATACTTAAGAATCTATTAAAGTATTTCACAGAAATATTTCCACTGGACCCACATACAGGGAAAGTAGATGAACTATTATTTTTAGCTGCAAGAAATACACGCATATCCAATCCTGCTGCTGTTATAAACTGGTTTTGTCAGTTGCCTGGAATCATAATGAATCTGCCTCATTAATTTTTTCCTGCTGTAAGATATAGTCTACCAAGCTATTAATATTCCTTCAGCTAGCATACCCTTGACCCAGGACACTGATGGGAATGTTATAATTTTTGCTTCAGAACACTACCCATAGTATTATATATTGACTGACTTTCTCCATCATACAAGACATTACATTCACAGGTGGGTATCATTCACAGTCTGCGAACTAAGGCTAAGCTATAAAAACAGTAGATTTTAAAAGCCATTTTAACCAATTTTGAAATACTTTGCAGCACTGTAAATCTAAAATCTGTTTGAAACAAGATGATTCTCCAAATATTAAAGTGTATCAGAGAGGTTATAATTATACTACAGCAAGCTGAGGTCCTTGCCATTCTTGCTTGCTGACAAAGGGTACATCTATACTGCAAAAACCCGTCACAGCAGCACGTCTTAAGCCTGGATCAACTGACTCATGCTCACAGGGCTTGTGCTACAAAGCTAAAGCTAGCAGTGTAGACATTCTCACTTGGGCTGAAGCCTGGGCTCTAAGACGCTTCCCTTTGTCAGGGACATCTACACTGCTATTTTTAGCACTGTAGCTGGCGTCCCAGGCTCTGAGATTCACTGCCGCAAAGCGTTTTTTGCAGTGCAGATGTACCCTAACGAATGTATAGTTATTAATCTCTCTTCTTAATGGTAAATGTTATGTAGGTACCTGTGACTATAACAAAGCTTGGTAACTTGGTATAGGATTTCATTTTGTCTCTTTTCTGAGTGGTGCCCATTACAGTGCATACACTGATAACTGAACCAGTCTACTCACTTGTAAGTCAAAAATACACAATCTAGTAGTGGCTCCTTAACCACTGAGCCCTGCCAATGTGCAGTCGAGGCTGGCTTGCCTGGAAGTTCAGTGTAGCTAGTGATTTAGGACTGCCAAAAGCAGCAGGTCCTAGGTTAATAAGCTACCTCACATATGTTATCAAACCTCAAAAATCAACATCCAAACAACATAGCAAGATGGTGTCAATGAAGTGGTGTGCAGTTTTTATGAGGTCTGTTTGATCAAATATGCCAGTTTATTCAGAGGGGTATTTGAGGGATTGTTCTCCTTATCCTTGACTGGCATACAAATGGACATTTTGCTACAACAAAAATGAGAAGACAAGTGTGTTATCAGACATGTAGAATAGGATAAATGGCAGAAAGACACTCTTCTCCGCCTCCTCCTCTCCCTTCCCCCTCCCCCCCAATACACACTTAGTTCTGACTTCTAAATGCCTATGGATTTAAACATATGGGAGAGGAGATACTTTCAAAGGCACAAAGGGAAGATGAGCACCCAACTCCCACTGAAACTGGACATCTAACTCTCCTCTGTCCCTTTGGAAATCTCTACTATAGCCAATATCACATATCATGAGAGGGATTAAAATTGTGTCATCAAACTATAAAAATAAACACTATCAGAAGCATAAGTAACTGATCAAGAAAACACTACACAGCTTCACCTTAATATTGCCTCTGTATCAGATAGAAACCTATTTTATCTAGGTTGAGAGACCACTCACTGCCACAGTGAGATATAAGATACAAGATATAAGTGGATCTAAAATCTAGGGTGAAATCCTGGCTTTACTGAAGTCAATGGCAAAGCTCTCACTGATTTCAATAGGGGGACAGCATTTTATCCCTAGTTTTAGTATGTCATCTGAATGTCAAAAAAAAAAAAGTAACAGTTGATATAGTTTTCATTAATGTCAGACAGGTAAAGAACTATCTCACCATATCAGTTCTTTACAAATAAGGCAAATAAGCACAGAGATTTCTGGGTCCACCTTAATGCATATGAATCTATAAAGTGGTATATATTCTTGAAGAATGGGGATTGTACTCATGTAGGCACTGAACTTGCAAAGACAAGCATACGTACTTAATTTTGTGCACTGTTTTTTACAGGAACAGGGCCTTAGCTTGGGGCAGACTAAAATGAAGACAATGTGTGCTAATGTAAAAGAAAAAAATAACTTTTTATTTAGGATTAGAGCGAATAGTTACCCTAGAACTGGTATACAGTAAAAATTAGATAAAGTGTCAAAGTCCCTCCAGTTCTGAGCAAATCATTACTTCTGGTACTAATCAATGGCATTCATATTTTGCCTCAGTAGCAGACCCTTCATCTTTATAAAAGGTACCATTCATGTTGTTGTAGTTAAGTGACTGTCAGTCAGGTTTTCCATTAAATCCAGTAACTCCAAAATGCAGGGGTTTAATAGTTAATCATAAAAAAAAAAATTCTTGATAAAAACCTAGCCTGAAATTGTTTAAATCTAGCACCGTTTTCATAGCTGTTCATATCTGTTTCATTGTTTCAGATCTGTCCATTCCTATATAAGAACTCAGGGTGAATAGGTTGTCCTGGGTTTTAAATAACTCATGGATTCTGACAGGTTTCAGAGTAGCAGCTGTGTTAGTCTGTATTCGCAAAAAGAAAAGGAGGACTTGTGGCACCTTAGAGACTAACCAATTTATTTGAGCATAAGCTTTCGTGAGCTACAGCTCACTTCATGGATTCTGATAACTATAACCATGGAGATGTTGTTTACTTTGCATATTAACTTCAGAAGGATTTTTAACACAGGTTCAGTTGTAAATGAACACATTCATTAAATAAATAAATAAATAAATAAATCCTCAGTTGGATTTAAAAAAAATATACCATTACAACTGGAAATGAGGTATTAAGATTGATAAAACATGTGTTTAGAAAGATTTGCATAATAGGTATTATTAACTTATTTTTTTACTATAAGTAAAGAGTTTCTATACAAAAGTGTAAGGGCTTCATTCTCCCTTTTGGTGTTCTTGTGGATGTCAAATGCTGAATGTCCTTTCAGTGAAAACCATTTTCAGGCATTAGAGAGCAAATTGTGAGCCAATGAGATCAAAACATCTGCCTTACCTCCAAAAAGAAAGCAAATAGTGGAAATGCCTAACTTAACAGTGTATGCAGTGTTGTTGTAGAAGTATTGGCCCCAGAATATTAGAGAGACAAGGTGGGTACCTTTTATTGGACCAACTTCTCTTGGTGAGAGAGACAAGCTTTCAAGCTACACAGAGCACCTCAGTGTAGCTCGACCTGAAGAAGAGCTCTCTAACTTAATAGCAGAAATGCATCCTTAACTCCCAATAGGGTGACAGCGTGTACCAACCCCGCACTGGGACAATCACTGAGGGCCTAGCAGACCACGCCTCCTTGCCCCTGCTGTGCATGCTCCATGTGGAAGGGACAGATAAAAGGAGGCAGCCCCACTCAGTCAGGGCTGGTGGAGGAAGAGGAAGGATGTGTGTTGCAGGCTCCTGCAGAGGACCCCACAACTCTGCAGGCTGTTGGGATCATGGACCTGGACTGTGCTGCGGGCGACCAGCTTACCACGGAAACCAACTGAGCTGCTGTGCTGCTGCCAGCTGAGGAGATGCCCAAGATGGGCCTTATGGTAGGAAGTGAACCCTTAAAAGCGAATTTTCCAGCTTCCTAGGTCCCTGGGTTGGAACCTGGCAGAGTATGGTGGGCCTGGGTTCCCCTACCACCTCCCAAATTGCCATTAGGCATGGTTACTGGGGACCCCATTTAGAGACTGAGCATTTGCTCTGCTCCTGCCCAATGGGCTGCAAACTGTTTGCCCGCTCTGCCCTGCCCAGATGGCCAGAGCCCCCAACTGCTAGTGTTTGCCCCAGCCAGGAGGCTCAAGAGACTACAGACTGAACGTTTGCTCTGCCCCACTCCAGGGGCTATGGACTGAATCCCACTATGGCAATTGTTTGACTCAACAAGGAATCCTGATGAACATGTGATGGGGTGTACCAACCCCACACTTGGTCAACAGGGGTGGCCCTGCTTGACATGCTGGTGCCCCCCATGACACCCTATTATACAATCGGTATTGTAAGGTACCTCAGGAGAGTGAATGAACTTATATCACATTTGTTGCAATACCTTGGCACAATGGCTGAGTTAAACATGAGATTTCATTTAGACTTGCTGGTGACACCACTACCATCTACTGCTAACAATGGACATCAAGTCTAGAAAATACAGTTCCCAGAAAGAAAGGATTAAATCAGAATTCCCCATATTTGGTTGTCTAGGCCAAATTCCTGGGATTTTTCTGTTTTGTTTGTTTGTTTCTAAATGGCATTATATTCATTTCAAAGCCTTAGTAACAAAAGATAATTTCTTTCCTTCCCCTTGGAAAAATCTGATACTTTCTCATTACTCTGAATTAGATTCTCTTGATTATATCACCAATGATATAATAGAGAGACCTTTGAGAGGGCACTGATAAAGGCCTATGGTAATATAATCATGTATGCTACAGAGTACCTGAAAGACAAAATAAAGAGTGAATGAATCTTGACAAAAATGAGTATTATAACCATAAATACTACTGAAAGAAACCCAAAGGGAATCTTGGATAGTGATATGGTAAAAGCATAGACCCACAATATGTGTCAGCAAATATGAAAAAGGTGAAGGAGGAAGAGAAGAAACATGAATATAGAAAGAAATTATAAATACACTCCACCAGAGTGTTGCAATTCCTTTACCAGCTAATGTGTTTGAGACAAGAGCATAAAACATGTACAGAATTCTCCAAAGACACTTATCAAAGGAAATTGTACAGCATATGGAATACTTCAACAAGATTTTTTTTATACTCACTGACTGCTGAATTTTTACATTAATAGTGGCCCACTCTCAAAACTCTGAATATTCAGCAGTGTCTACCATTTGTGAATGAATGTGCGCAAAAATGATTTCCCAAACACCATGTTTTTCTACTTTGCTTCAGTTCCAGGTAGGGTTATCAGATCGGGTGATCAAATGTGAAAAATCAGGATGGAGGTGGAAGGTAATAGGCGCCTATCTAATACAAAGCCCCAAATATCAGGACTGTCCCTTTAAAATCAGGATATCTGGTCACCCTAATTCCAATGCATGGGCATCAGCAAAGTGCAGACTTACATAGCATGGGACATATACTGGAAACCAGGATGCAGCTCAAGTAGCTGGCTATGCAATAGAGCTTTCTAAGAGCAGGAGCAGAAGGAATGCCCCTTCTTAGCTTTAAGATAGCTCTAATTAATAGCATGGCACAGAATCACTGGAGGATGCACGTATGTAGATCCCCCTGCAAGTTCACCCGCCCCTGCTTCCACAACCCCAGCTCACAGGAACCATCCACAGAGTAGAACGCTACTGTATGCAGGGAGTGTAGGGTCCCCAAATCCTTCTCTTTCACCCCATTCACAGTAGAAACGTCTCCATTCCCGCTGAGCCACAGCCCTGTGTGAAGGAGGCGGAGGGATTTTGCTCCAAATGTATAATTACTAACTACTAATCCATGCCACTAACTATAATTATATTAAGGATCTTATCAAAATGTCCAAAAGTAAGGGCATTCAGAAACAAATTCCACAGTTAACTCCGCACCCTGCCTCATCTAGGAAGCCAGAAAAATATAAACCAGATATGAAAATATCATTTTAAATCATCTAGACCATCCAGTGCAGGTTTAATTCTTTACAGTTTAAAATGGAGCTGTATTTAGCAGTAGAGAATAATTGACTCTGGAGATGAACGTTCCAAGGAGATTGCACATTCTAACAGCCCTCAGTGTTAGTGATTCCACCCTCACCGCTAACTCTACCCTGATATTCAATCTAAATTTTCATCTAATTTCTCCTAAAATGGTTACACTCTCTTGGACCAATAATCCCTTTGCCACCTTGGTGTATAACAATCTTCATATACTTATAAAATAGAAGGTTATAATGGTGTTCTCTGTAGTTACCGTACTGCACACAAGAAGTGTATGCTAGCGATCAAGGTGTGAGTTATTGGAACAAATCATGTCCTCAATTAATCTGTGCAATCCCAATGACATTGCACATGCATTAAGTGGGCAAAATATAGTCCATCACCGAAATGGGGTTGCTACTTTCATTTGTGTTTAAGGCTAGCCCACAACCTTGCTTTTTCAGCATAGGAAAAGGGTTTAATTGTACAACTCCCATTGGTTTTACTAGAAAAAGAACATATGAAATTTTAGATAATGTTGTTTGAAGATACTCCTATGACTGAATATTTTAAGGCTTTATGCTTGTTTGCTTTTAAGGAAATAAAGGCAAAAATAAATACTTTCATATCAGTGTTAGATAATTTGCTAAGCTGTTTTTTATAATAAAACCAAAATGGGTCTATTCCCTGTATGAACATTTAAAAGTAAATTTTATATTAAATTACAGCTAAATCAAGTCCAAATGGAAACAATGTCTGAACAGGTCAATTACATATATATATATATATATATATATATATATATATGCAAATTGCAAAATGTGCCATAATACCCTTATTGGCTTGTGAATCTGCATAGTTTGCATGCACAATTGAAGGTACACATTTTTAAAAGAATGCAATCAGTAAATAATTGCATCTCTTTGTTTCTATAATTGCAGAGGCCTATGTAGGTTCCCCTCCTCTGTCCTCTTGCCTCCCTACTTTTCCTTTTTTCTTAATATCAAAACAAAAATATTTAAATAACCACAATAAAAATGTAGGCCAGAGGATGTAACCTGCCCTTAAAAAGTTTTGAGAGGACAGGCCCATAAATCAGTCTAATTTAAAAACCTATATTTAGAAAATACCAACCCTTATAATAATTTTGCTACCAAGACAATATCAAATGAAGCTTGAAGCCAATTTTTACATTCAAGGTATAGATCTCTGCCAATGGAGTATTTTTCAGCAACAAGTGATGCAGCAGGCAGGCAGGCATAGTTGTAGTAAAGAGATAGTTATTCAGCATGCACAGGATCCAGTGATACAAGCTGAGAGGCCTGTGTTTCCATAGGATTGCCAACATTTTATTTCAGAAATAGGGGTCTGCTTTCTTAGCACCCCTGCTCCTCTCCTTCTCCCAATATTATTAATTATTTATTATTATTATTATTAGAAGTAGTAGTAATAATAACCACTACTCACCTACATTCACCAGTGGTATTTCTTGCTACTTTTTGTAGCACTCAGCAACTCCCAATGTTGTACAGAGATGAAAAAAAGGGATGACTGTTGTAATAAGGGACTGTTGGTAACCCTATTTCTTAGTAGCAGCCTGGACCAGCTTGCATTCTTGCGCCCCTGCTCTCACGCTAGTGTAGGGCCCTGCTGAAACCTATTTCTCCAGTTCCATACTACAGGCAGATGGCAAGAGGAATTTTTCCAGTTTTTAACTAAAAAGCACTGCCAAGAAGGGCTATTATAATAAACTTTATTTAACTTTCTACATCATTTAAAGAAATATGTCAGGACCTCTGGTTTTCCTTGTTCCATTGCACAGAAGGGTTGGGGGAAGAGGCAAGCTGTGGAATAAGTCGTAAGAATAACCACGAACCTTGCAGATCCCAGGGATACAGGGGAGGCCTGGCCAGCCACCCTGAGGCTCTGCAGACTCCTTATCTCCCACTTCCTGTCCACTTAAAGGGAAATCCCAATCAGGGGGATGTGGGGCAGTGGAAAGTTAACACAGTCAGGATGGCATTAAATTTCCATGATTCGTTGCAAGGACAGGAGGAACTTCATCTTACTCCTCCAACTTATTCACTCCTTGTCACACACCCCTTGGCCAGCTGAAATTCTTCCACTGGGTCTGGGGATATGGGAGACCGTGCCACAGAATCCCTCTCTTCATGCAGCACATAGTCTAAAACACGGGCTGTTCACACCAACAAAAATCAGTAATACTGTTGCGCAGCAATACCACCAGTTGTGCAACAACATGGCACCATCAATCACTAGTCTATTTATTTGTGCCTCCTGAGAAGATAAGGTTAGGTGATGGTTTGTTTTCTCCTCAAAAAAGCTATTGTGATCTCTCTGACAACAGCTTACATTGCATTGTGTAAAATACTACATGCTGGAAACTTGCTGATAAGGTATCTAGCTGAAAAGTTCATATATTGCTTAAGAGTGCCACATCTGCCTTTCCCGGTTAAACTGAAAGCCAGAGGGAGATGATTTGGCTAGACCCTGCCATCCCCAGGTTAATAAAAAAAAATCCTTTGCTTAGTTTAGATCATTCTGACAGGTCAATGTGTGCCGGTGACTGGAGATATTTTTTTATTTTTATCTCCATCTCTGTGTGGCTGGGTCTCTTTTTGTCATTATTGCATCTCATTTCCAAGTAATTTATTTCCATGGCATTTTAGCAACAATGTAAAATATATAAGAAGAATCACCATCTTGTACTGTTGTTTGAACAGAAATTCCTTTTGAATTGTGAACTCTGTAACAAGGGTAATGAAGTTTTCATTAAGTTGTAACTCAGGAGATTAGAAGATTGGTGGTGCATTACTCTAAAATCAAATCTGATTAATGTTTAATTGCAGCAGTGTGCATAGGTATTAATTAGGTGTGCTTTCTATTAGTCAAATAGCTATTAGAGCAAAAGCAAGAATAATTTGAAAATTAGCATAAAAAGAAAAGTACACTTGAATGGTAAATGATAATTATAACTGAATGGACCTTGTGAAAATAATAGAAATTGTCAGCTAATTAATATATTAATTTTGATATACAACTCCATTAAAACATATATTTCCAAGCAATTAAGTTGGACGCCCTTTCCTAGGGCATGATTCTTTTTTGTGCAGAAGTCATAGGTGTGAATTTAATTTTCATTTAGGGCTTAATCTGTAAATAGAACCATAGTGCTGACTTGAACAGTGGTCTATCAATGTCATTCTCTTGGCAGAGTCTAAATTTAACTGCAGAATGTAGTGGGAGGAAGGGCTCTCTGTAAAGCTGGACCTGAACCAAAATTCTGGATCTTAGCATCTCCTACTGGCGGAAGCTAAGTTGAGGTTGCATTTGAAATTTGAACCCATTTCCTTTCTGCAGTTTCACCTTATTTTATAAATGGATCAGCCAAGAAGCCTTGCATGGGTTACAAATGCAGTTCCAGATCTGCATTTTGCAGTTTGAGTTGCTCTCTATTTTTGTACACCTACCAGGCTGTAGAGAACCTTAACTCATTTCTCAAGTAAGTTTCCTGAACAGGGCTTAATGATATCTGTGCTATTTTTACTGACCTTCCTCATATATGCAACAATAGTTTTTTCTTCAGGGAGTATGCTGACTACAGTATGCTATGAAGCCTGTGAGCCTGATTTGTGTGACAGCATATCTTGACATTTCAAGTATTATACAGTGTTGCCAACTCTCAAGGTTTTAATCAAGAGTGTTGCAATATTTGATGTTTTCCTAAAAGCCCCACCTGTTGGAACCATGTTATTGCTAACGAATCTCAGCCCTTTCTTTCTTTCTAAGTTTCTCATGGTTGTGCAGAAAAACTTGAAAATGTGATCCCTAAAGCTTCCAAACCAGAAGGCAAATAAAAAGAATCCTGAATTTATTATCTTTAAAATCTCACCGTTTTTAGCCAGTCTTTAGATTTTTAAACACTTGGGGTTGGCAACACTCATATGGTTTCTAGATAAATTACATCCTGCACATCTTCGACTGGAATTAGGCCCTATAGCTCTGCATTGATTCTATGAAGGTAAATTAAATATGAAAACATCAATCCTATAGAAGAAATATACTGACATTACACAACTTTTACTGCCTTGGTTTATTATGTGTATGTGGTTTCTCTTTACTATTTACATTAGTTACATATATTTATGTAAAATTAATACAAATACATTGGTGCAATACTGATTTTATGATTATAATGTTTTTCTTGAACTAAAATGAAGTGACAGGAGGATGATATAACACAGAAGAACCTTTAAGGATTACAACTTCCATTTAATATTAACCACTGAAGGACTCCCAGTCAGGTAACCAAATTTATTATTCTGACAGTCTTTACGCTCCATCGTGCAAGAACAGTGTCAGGGATTTTCTCCAATTACACTTACACTATCACAAGTTTTCCTTGCATTACATTGTAGCCAATGGACACCAAAACAGCAACATAGCTATATACCTTTAAAGCCTTTAAAAACCTATTTTTCCCAGAAACCCATTATTATCAAAGATGCAAATAATACTGGGGAGCTACAGATGCTCTTTAAAAGATTAATGCAATATTTATTAAAACACTTTTGAAAACCCTTTTAAAAATACTGCCATCTGTATTCATGACCTGTAAGCTTTCAATTTTTGCTTAGCATCACTAACCTTTTGGCAGAGATTACCGTATGGAACCACTTATATTGCCTATACCATTCATTGGTCGTAATAAGCCATGGAAATAGAATACAGAATTCTAGATATAAATGCCTTTGATGCCTGGAGCTGATTGTAAAAAGGCATAAGCCTGTTTCATAGCTGGATGGAATACCCACAACAGTATACCAGAGGATGCGTCATCCACAAATTGTTCTGTCTTTTCCATTACTAGCTGTGCTTTCTATTATGTGGGTGATGTCCATATCCAAGATATATTCAACTGCACTGAAAGGTGAAATAAATTCAGAGGCATTAAGGGATTTGGTACAAAAATGTTACAGTCTTTGAAAACTGGCAATAGGATTCAGTGGGTATGAAACTTGTTTAAAAACTGGAGAGGCCTTCCAAGACAATATTAAAATGCAGGATACCGGACTAAGGTGTCCTAAATGTTATAATGCTCTCTAGATGTTCCGAACTTCCTACACTTCAAGCAACTGGAAATCACCTCCAAGACCATTTTTTTCTGGTTGTAAATTCATTTATTTCAATAGGAAATAAACATAGAATCATAGAATATCAGGGTTGGAAGGGACCTCAGGAGGTCATCTAGTCCAACCCCCTGTTCAAAGCAGGACCGATCCCCAATTAAATCATCCCAGCCAGGGCTTTATCAAGCCTGACCTTAAAAACTTCTAAGGAAGGAGATTCGACCACCTCCCTAGGTAATGCATTCCAGTGTTTCACCACTCTCCTAGTGAAAAAGTTTCTCCTGATATCCAACCTAAATCTCCCCCACTGCCTCCCCCACAACCTGATCTGCATCTTAAAATTAGATTTTAAGTGTTTCAATTGCCTTACACCAGGCAGGAATATCTATTTTGTGGAGTCAATGCTTAGTTGCAATACAGTAAGTCAGAGCAGCTCTTAAATCCTTATAACAGTTAAGTGTCAAGATGACTGTGAGATAATCTGTATTGTTTTACCACAAATATACAGGGGGTACAGCTCTACATTTCTTTCTTATAACAGTGTCATTTCATGGATGCCCAAAAACTTGAAAAGTTGCTATACCAGATCAGATCACTGGTCTATCTATCCCAGTGGTTCCCAATCAGGGGTACGCACACTCTGGGGATCTTCCAGGGGGTACATCAACTCATCTAGATATTTGCCTAGTTTTACAACAGGCTACATAAAAAGAACTAGCACAGTCAGTACAAACTAAAATTTAGTACAATTAGAACCACAGAATCATAGAATATCAGGGTTGGAAGGGACCTCAGGAGGTCATCTAGTCCAACCCCCTGCTCAAAGCAGGACCAATCCCCAACTAAATTACCTGTTTACACTGGTCTATATACTACACACTGAAATGTAAGTACAGTATTTATATTCTAATTGATTTATTTTATAATTATATGGTAAAAATAGAAAGTAAGCAATGTTTCAGTAACAGTGTGCTGTGACACTTCTGTATTTTTATTTCTGATTTTGTAAGCAAGTAGTTTTTCAGTGAGGTGAAACCTGGTGGTATACAAGATAAATCAGACTCCTGAAAGGGATACAGCAGTCTGGAAAGGTTGAGAGCCACTGGTGAAGTGGGCGGCAGGGGAGGGGCTTTCCCAAGTCCCCTCCAGACCCCACTTCAAATTGTTTATAATGTCCTCCTCCCCCACCTCAGTTTATAACAATATGGGGTTCTCTGAGCAAAACAAACAGACAAAAGAAAAGTCCTTTCTTTCCCTTCTAAGAGAGGAGAATCTGAGAGAATGAAAAGAAAGGCAAAGGTAGCCTGACTCTCTGGCACTCTTTCTGGATTCAGCTCTTTGGACTTGGCCTACTAGCAGCTCGATCGCCTTTTATTAGGGTCTATCTCCAGCACATTTTCGAGCTGCTCCATTCAGTTTCAGGCCTGTAACTGTCTCCCTCTTCTCTGATCTGTCTCTGAAAACAGCAGTGTCTGAGGTGTAGCAGCTCCCCTCCAGTTTGCCACCACTTAAATGGGCAGGTTTCCCTTTTTAAGCTCTCCCCCCCCACCTTTCAGGCAGAGCAAGTCATTGGTGTTGAATAGGCCCAGAAGAGCTTGTTAGTCCCTCCACCACCAGAGTGAGGTAGTGTCCCTTCACATCCAGTATCCTACTTTTGACAGTGACCAGAGAGATATGGCTGGTATGTTTTAGTGCACATGAATAATGACTTGGTGGCCCAGACCTTGCAAATGTAAGCAGGGGAATAGTCCCGCTATTGTGGGGAACTTTCCTGGCTTCTGCACTACCCTGGTGAAGTGGGCTAGCAAAAGGATCTGAGTCCTCGCTCCCACTTCCTTTACCCAGTGGCCTCCCTGCCTTTGAGGACTCCCCTTCCACTCTCCTGTTTGGAAGAGTCCTTGTAACCTCAACAAGGCTGGGCCCAGGATTCCTGGAGACTATACCTCCAACCCTGCTGTGGTCACCTAGGACAGGGGCTAGGGTGTCCCCACTCTGGGGTACTCTCTCAGCACTGGGCACTTCTCTGACCCACTGATCATTACATACAAGTTAAAGCAAATGCAAGTTATTTAATCAACAATTAATTTTAAAAAAGAATAAGGGAAAATGGGAAAGGTTAAAGGAAACACATTACCCCGCTCTGTGGCAGGGAACATCACAAACAGCATCTCTCGAATGTCAGGGCAGTTCACAGTCTGTTCCTTGTAAGTCCCAGGCCTCCTTCTCAGGCCCTGGCTGGGCTGCAGGGATGCTGTGGGTTGGACACTTGCTCTGGTGGTGGCCACATGCTCTCAGGCTCTAGGTGGCAGGGCCCTTCTTCACAGTGTTGCCCCTGCCCTTTCAGGGTTACCAATCCCACTCTGAGTCTGGCCTGCAGAGCCTCCTGGCTGAGGTGTCTCCCTGTGCTGGGCCCACTGCCCAGGGTCCCCCCTCGCTCTCCCCAGCTGCTCACGACACCCGGCTCCGGGCTGCTCCAGCTCCACTCCGTCTTAGCGCCAGCTCCCCTCTACCTCAGCACGGCTGCTGCTCTGCCTCCAGCTCCCTGGGCTGCTTCTCTGGCCCCTCTGGCTCTGGTTGCTGCAGCTCTGCTCCCAGGACAGGTCTGCTCTGCAGGCTGCTTCTGTGACTCTGCTCCCAGCACTGACCTGCTTCCTGGGCTGCTTTTCTGGCCCCTCTGGCTCTGGTTGCTGCAGCTCTCCTCCCAGGGCAAGTCTGCTCTCTCTGGGCTGTGCCTCTGGCTTTGGGGCTGCAGCTCTGCTCCCAGGACAGGGTCTGCTCTCTCTGGGCTGCTTTTCTGGTCCCTCTGGATCTGGCACAGCTCTGCTCCCCAGCTCAGCTCAGGCCCACTCTGTCTGACCCAGGCAATTCCAGCTCACATGGAGGACGGGACCTCCCTGGTCTCCTGACTCCCTGATTAGCGTGCCCGCCCTGTCATTCAGGCTGACCGGGAGCATTGGCCTCTCCCCAGTGTTCCTGGGGGCTGTCAGTCTCAGGGTCCTGATTCCCCATTGACCCTTCCCCCTTTTAGTACTGGGAGCTAGCCAACCAAAACACCCCCACTGAATGTTACTGAGGGGCAACTGTCCCCTTACACAAAACATATGTACAAGGGCACAGAGTGGAACAAAAAGTTTGGATGTTTAACTAATATTAATGAAATGAGAGGCCTAAAGACAAACATTTAGAGTGGAATGTCAATAATTCTCTTATCCAGTTTTGAGAAAATCTACAAATCTCGGGAGAAATAAAAATCTGTCTAGAGAGAACTTGTGTGTAACCCTTTCGGGTTCAAACATTGGTCATGTAACATTCCCCACTGAACCATAGTACTAAAGTCGCTATCACTGTTTTAGTGGATACAGATGAAGCAGATCAAGATTTTACAAAGTGATTTTAAAAGGCTTGCCAAATGTCTCAGAGGGACATAGTGGGGGATCAAATTCAGCAGAGGCACTGGGGAAAAATTCCACTGTCTTTTCAAAAATCTTTTGGGCTAGATTGAGTAAGAGATGGCATGTTGCCCTGTTCCCCACAGCAGAGCTGAGAGGAAGAGGCAGGAGGATAGTCAATTACTGCAGCCCTTTCAGGCTGTAGCTTACTTCTACCCTGCAATGATTCGTCTCTACTGGCTGGGATGGAATCAAGACTCCAACCATTTGTCATAAATATAAAGGGAAGGGTAAACACCTTTTAAAATCCCTCCTGGCCAGAGGAAAAACCCTTTCACCTGTAAAGGGTTAAGAAGCTAGGATAACCTCACTGGCACCTGACCAAAATGACCAATGAGGAGACAAGATACTTTCAAAGCTGAAAGGGGGAAGAAACAAAGGCTCTCTCTGTCTGTGTGATGCTTTTGCCGGGAACAGAAAGGAATGGAGTCTTAGAATTTAGTAAGTAATCTAGCTAGATATGCGTTAGATTCTGTTTGTTTAAATGGCTGAGAAAATAAGCTGTGCTGAATGGAATGTAGATTCCAGTTTTTGTGTCTTTTTGTAACTTAAGGTTTTGCCTAGAGGGATTCTCTCTGTTTTGAATCTAATTACCCTGTAAGGTATTTACCATCCTGATTTTACAGAGGTGATTCTTTTGCTTTTTCTTCTATTAAAATTCTTCTTTTAAGAATCTGATTGCTTTTTCATTGTTCTTAAGATCCAAGGGTTTAGGTCTGTGTTCACCTACGCAAATTGGTGAGGATTTTTATCAAGCCTTCCCCAGGAAAGGGGGTGTAGGGTTTGGGGAGGATTTGGGGGGAGGGGGAAACATTTCCAAGCGGGCTCTTTCCTGGTTATATATCTGTTAGATGTTTGGTGGTGGCAGTGATAAAGTCCAAGGGCAAAAGGTAAAATAGTTTGTACCTTGGGGAAGTTTTAACTTAAGCTGGTAAAAATAAGCTTAGGGGGTTTTCATGCAGGTCCCCTCATCTGTACCCTAGAGTTCAGAGTGTGGAAGGAAGCTTGACTCCATTCTACAGCACTCTCTACCTGCTTGCACAGGGAGCAGTGGCCCAAAGCATGCAGCCTGCTTTCCTCACTCCCTGTGCTTGAGCTCTTGACATAGCTAAGCCCTGTTTGCTCATGCAGGGCTACGTTACAATCTACTACTTAATAAGCAATCAAAAATCCTACAAAATCGGTATCCCTTCCAAAGCACACATAAGCACAAACCAGTTTTGTATATAATACCAAGAAATTTGAGAAGATAATACTGATGTGAGAAATCCATCAGATACTCACTGCATACATACAGAGAACATAAGTGGGAGAATGCAAGTCAGGTGATGCACAGTCTGGATTTCCAACATTGCTGCCTACTACAGGAAAAATACAGCATGCACCTCTCAATTATTTTCAGTGAGAAAAGAAATCACTGTAGGGAATCAATTAGGTTTGCCAGCAGTCCAGAAAATGTTTGTGACTGAAAACAGCCTCTTACTAACAGCTCTAAGGGTCACAAGTAATAACCTTGTCATGTTGCTTCAATTCCTGATATTACACCTGTGTCAGGAAATAGTGAAGATGAATATGGTAATTTGAGATGCTGAATAATACTTTTGATACAAGACAGATAAAACACAGTCCTGGCACTGTCACAGCAGCAATTTTATTAATTATTTTTCTTCCAATTCAGTGAAAGCACACATATTAACAGCCCCGCTGACTTCTGTTTGTTACGGTGATGCGGCAAATCCAGACCTCACCTCTGTGAATGCAGAAGTCTCAGATGCGGCAGAACTAGTGTAACTGAATTACACAAATTGGGGGTGGAGAAGAGGATGGGAGAATTTGGAGGATGTGCCCACCTTATGGAGCAAAGCTCCACAGCACACTCCAGCATAGTACTAAGGGCAAGGTTAGTTGATTTACACCTACACAGATCCACTAACTATTGCATGTTGCAAAGTAGGAGGCCAGGGGACAGAAAAATTATTGCAGTCATGGAGCATCCTGTAGTTGCTCCGTGGCTTGGATTAGGAGCCAAAGGAACCCCCTAAGGTACAATCCAGCTGACTGGGCTGTGCACTGTGCTCCAGGATTTGACCCTATGAGAATAATACTGAAAAGATACAATCTCATCATATTTAAGTATATCTAGGTTTTGTAATATTAACCCCAAATCATGCAATTTTGATAGTGCTAGATAGCTTTTCTTATTAATACATCTTTCAAAACTATTTAAAAAAAATCTTCATGGCAAATATTTGCTAAGGTTAAGACAGCAAAAAACTCTTTTTGAAATATACCAGCAGGTTTAACTCAGTGATCAGTGAAGGATTATTATCTTTTTAAACAGAATGTAATATGCACACATCACTGTGGCAAGAGAACATTAAGCAACATTTCACTCCCACCCTGAAGTTATATCTGTGACCAGTGAGTTGGTCAAATAGCTCAACGAGAAAAAAAAATTTACTTTCAATTGTATGTTCTTCCTCCAGCATAACCATAACAAGTTACTCAGAAATCCCACTAAGGTCAGTGCAATTACTCTGGATTTACATCAACGTAGAATGGGGTCCCATACTTTAACCGGACTGAACACTTTCTTTTGGTAATGCTTGAATTGTGGCTGAGAGTGTATAGTTGATTATGACATACCCACCTTCTCTGTTCTACCAGCTGAATAAAGATGGAGCCTGCCAACACTGTGAGGAGCACATCAGCATCCCCCTCCCTTAGCCTGGAAGTACAGTGCACAATTCTCTGCTGGTGTAAGCTGGCATGGCTCCAATGGAGTAACTCCAAAGGAGCCACACCAGTTTACAGCAGCAGAGAATTTGGCCTTTATTTGCATTGCAGAGGGCAAGGAAATAGATATAGAATCCCATTCTGAATGGGAATCATGCTCCTAAATCCCTGAGCACTGCACTGAAAATCTATACTTCTGTATATTCAAAATATGTTCTATCTGTTTTTTGTCAGTTCAGCGTTTTGGCAGTAGTTCTATACCAGGGTTCTCAAACTGGGGGTCGTGACCCCTCAAAGGGTCTTGAGGTTATTACATGGGGGGGTCGTGAGCTGTCAGCCTCCACCCCAAACACTGCTTCACCTCCAGCGTTTATAATAGTGTTAAATATTTTTAAAAGTGTTTTTAATTTATAAGGGCAGTCACACTCAGAGGCTTGCTGTGTGAAGAGGTCACCAATACGAAAGTTTCAGAACCACTGTTCTATACAATACAGACAGGCGTGGCTACACTAATTAGGTGCCTGGACCCTGGAGAAGACGCACATGTAAGGTGAGGTGGTGGCCTTGCGGGGAATATGGGGTAGGTGGGAGGGGGCAGTGGGGTGAGAAGAGGTGGTGGGGGAAATTTGGGACGTTTAGGGCTGCGGTGGCCAGAGAAAGAGGTAACTTTCCCCAGCTCCAGGGCTGCGGCTGCCAGGGAGAGACGGCCCTCCTTCCCAGCCTCAGCTCCGTGGCTGCTGTGGCGGGGGAGACCCCCCACTTCCTTCCCAGCCCCAGCTCGGGGACTGCTGTGGTGGGGGAAAGAGAGCACATCCATCGCATTAGAAAGGCAAGACTACTGATATTAAAATATGAGTTGTGTGCTTTTATTAGTAAAACAAAAAAAGTTAATTATTATTAAGGGGTTTTTTACATAGCACTTTTATCCAAAGCACTTTACAATAGTTAGCTAACGGTACAAACAGCATTTGGAAAGGTCATTAAGTGGTCCGCCAAGACCCTCAGCAATTTTCAAGTGGTCAGCGAAAAAAAAAATGTTTGAGAACGACTGCTGTAAGGGGTATTTCAGATGACTACAAGTTATCACTGTTGCAGTATTCTTTGGGGGTTTTTTTTTAGCCCTGCTGAAGACATTGCCCAAGAATTCATGAATCTAGAACACCAGGGCTCCTAACAATAACCTAACCTTGACTGTATAATTGCATTAGTGAGAAATATGAGATTCAAACCCATTTTTAAAACAAATCAGCATAACTTGGTGGGAAGGGGAGGACAGGGGCCAAAAAGCCAACTCCTTGAAGCTGTTAGTCTCATTCCGTTCTCATTTTTAGTTTTTCATATTTTTACATTGAGCTGCAGAGTACAAATTACATTTCTAAAGGCCCTTTATCAATTTCACATCATTCTGTGATTTTGAGAATATATTAAATGCACCACCATCTTATTTTAGCCTTTGAGTATATATCAGGTGTTTTTTTCCAGACAGCAGCAATTAGAGTATTGGAAAATCGCACGCAGAATGCTCCTAAGAATTGATCTGTAGAGAGCGATTCTTGCAGCGCCAAACAAGTCCAGTGTCCCATGGCACTGCTGCAGGCAAGAGTTATTGCTAATTGAACTAAGCAACTTGCAGACATGTACACAAAAACCTTGCAATTAAAAATCAGAGTTGGAGCATAATTGATATCTTACCAGGAACCGACCTAGAAATTTCTATCAGGCTGAGCATGCAATACATACATACATACTAAAAATAAAACCTTTAAAATCTAAGGCTAACTGTCAATTTTATATTAAAACATTATTTTACAGTGGCTTTATCTGGAACTTTATGGTGTTTGCATTGAAAAGCTTAAAAGCCTGCTTTGAAAATAAGCAACACAGAATCCTGTTGCCTCTTTCTGCTTCCTGCATAACAAATCAAAACACTACAAAGCTAGGGATATTAGGAAAGGTTCTGTGGGAAGGAAATAAAATAAAACCAGCTTGTCAAATGGGACTCCCTGCTGCTGAGTACCATGTGGTGCTCTAGTGAGTTGCATCTGTTCAGCTATTAAATATGTTGGTGAATATGATATAGACAGCAGTGACATTATCAAATATGCTGAGTGGTTATTAAATCTCCATAGTGTAATCTTTTCACTTTTTTATTTTAATTAGTAAATTGAATTGACAGATGATAATTCTTATTGTGTTTGTCCTTAAATGAGAGAGCAGTGGTAGATAACCTATGGTGATTCTTAAACTTGTAGCTGTCGTGCAGGGAGTACCTGTACAGGAGCCCTGTGCTATTCCCTGGAATTCTCTGTGAAGAGGAAGAAATCCTCTATATGATTCTACTAGAATTTAAAACTTTAGACATCATCCATGTTTCACAGTGAATGGGATAAATTCATCCTAAGGTGCCACCAGGTGCTGCTACTGTAAGTGCATGTGAAGGAAGTAGAAAGTCCACCAGGGTGGAAGATTGGAGTGAAGGAAAGCAAGGAAGGGAGCATGGTCAAGACTTCTGGGAATGCACTGCTTTAGCCCATCCCCTTCACCCCCCTCGTTGCCTTGGCTGGTAGGGTTATTAAGGAGAACTGACCAAAACCTGTGCTGCCTACTCTACTGGAAAACCCTGAGGGAAGACACTTCTGTGGGAGTAGCTTTTCATAGTATCATAGAATCTAGGGGATCACTGCTGCTGAAGGGTCAGGTGTTTACACGTCCCTGCACTATCTTCCCTTAATTTGGGCCCACTTTTGCTCACTAACCAATCATGATATCAGAGAATCTAGGCTGGCTAATGAAAACAAGTCTTGCATTGTCAACTACAGATTTTGTACACAATAAGTGGAACCTGGGGCATCAACGCTGTCCCAATATGATTCAGATTTCGAGATAACATCACATGGAATTAACAAAACTGAAGGACCCATGCATTCCTTTGTTCTTTCTGTACTTATTTCTTTTTTTCAATTTAATCTAAGTAATTATAAAATGCCAAGGAATATGTGAGTCAGTTCCTTGAGTTAATCCACCCTCTGGAGCTCAAGGACTCTGTGGTTTAAATGGGCTATCAGGAACAGAGAGGCACTTACTAAATACTTAATAGCAAAACACATCTGTTGTTACACTGCTTGTTATATTAAGCATTAACCACCACAATGTTGACAATATTAATACATTTAAAAGCCTTGTCACATCCCATTGCTGTTGCAGAAATTCTTGGGACCAGCATGATGTAAACAAAAAGAGAACTTAGCACTGAGCTGACTAACGCGAAGAATTATTACAGAACACTGGTGGCTAACCCAACCACACTTATCAGAAATAAAGACTGGAGAGGTTTGGGATTTTTTTTAAAAAAAAGGTTGCAAAGTTATACAACCTATTTATATCTGAAAAAGAGAATGAAATAGCAGTGTATTATTTGAATCACACGGCCAAAATTTGTTCTCTGATAGATGTTGGTAAGTCAAGAGTGGTTCTATAGATTTCAAGTAGACAGCATGTGACACTCATGTAAGAGATCAGAATTAGACACCAGTGACACTGGTGTAAAGTGAAGATGGATGGTCCTGTGTTAGGCAGACAGCCTAGGTTCAACTCTCTGCTCTGCCCACCACTTCCTGTGAAACCTTGGGCAAGTCACTTAGTCTCTCTGTGTCTGTTCTCCATCTTTAAAATAGGATACTAGCACAACCCTACAGGGCCGCCCGGGGGGGGGGGGGGGGGGGGAGGTAAGTGGGGCAATTTGCCCTGGGCCCCACAGGGGCCCCCACAAGAGTTTTCAGGGGCCCCCAGGAGAGGCCCCCTGAATCCTCTGGGTGGCCCTGCATCCCTATCTCATAGGGGTGCTATTGAGAATATCTACATTACAGATTGTGAGGCACTCAGCTACCATGTTAATTGGGGCCATATAAGTATGTTAGGTGGATAAGTGAGAAGAGAAGAGAATCAGCCCCAGTGAGTTAAATTCTGCTCTCAGTTACAGTATAAATCCATGGATTTCACTTGAGCTACTCCTAATTTATACACTGGTATAGGTGAGAGGAGAATGAGGCTCGGATTGTTTACAGGAAGGCTGACAAATTGCTGAAACTGGAAAATATGAACCAGAATCAAGCAAAAGAAGATTCCAGTTTGGGAAGAGCAGCAAAAAAATCACATAGAAAAACTTGAAATAAATAAGTGAGCCAATTAATTAATTGTGAGTTATAATTATGCAGGCATCTCATAAAAACAGAACAGTACTGAGGCAGCTTTTCATTATTAGCCCAAAATGATTAGCTGTCATAGCAATGCTTACGTAAATAAATACTGAAGCAAAGCATTTTGTCAGATTGCCACTGCAACTTTTACAAACTCAGGGCTTGTCTATACTTACAGTGCAGCTGTGGTGCTTAGTGAAGATGCTACCTCCCATCAGCATATGTACTCCACCTCCCCTAGAGACAGTAGCTATTATTGACAAGAGAAGCCATCCTTCAACATAGCACTGTCTACACTGGGAGTTTGGTCGTATACCGGCCCATTGTACTGCAGCCTACACTAAATGAGTATGAGGACATAGAACTTACACAAACTGCTCTAAGGAGCTAAAAATGTAGCCAAGGACATGTAGAGTGTTGTGTATTTGGTTGTCATGGTAACAGAATCTTGTTGTTGGTATGGCAACTGAGTTAGATTATTAGGGGATAGCCCAGTCAGTTTTGGCTGGTTTGTTCAGTTTAGTGTGTGGCAATAAATGACTGCTTTTAAGGTCTACAGCCCTCTGTGTCCCAAGTGATTTCTTCTAAAACTGCTGGCCCCAAGGATACAACAAAGTGACAACGAGGATGGGATTCCTGTGCTGCCCCAGCAACAGAAGGAAGTAGAAGTCAAGGAACAAAAACAAAACACAACACCTTTTTGCTGTTGGAAGGGGGTGAGAACTGGCTTGTTTGCATTGACTGTGCAAACTGAAACTAAAACCATGGCTACACTGACAGGGCCATTGGAACCTTTTGTGGAGATTACAGTGCAATGGCACGTATATACTGAGCGTTTTGAGCTTTTTGTTATTGCAAATGACATTACAGAAGAGAAGAAGGTGCCAATATTCTTAAGTGTTGTAGGGGCTAAGACCTACTCCCTGCTATGCAGCTTACTACACCCTGTTAAGCAGGAGATCAAATCTTACAGTGATACTGTGGAAATCCTGGGGTCCCATTTTTCTCCAAAACCATTGGCAATTGCTGAAAGATATAGGTTCCACAAAAGAGACCAAAAAGAAGATGAAATAGTTATACAATTTGTAGCAACTTTGAAAAAGCTTGCAGAACACTGTGAATTTAAAGAGATATTAAATGACGTCCTACATGACAGGTTAGTGTGTGGCCTGCACAGTGAAGGTATATGGAAGCGCCTATTGACAGAGGCAAGCTTACCTTACAGAAGGTGGTTGATATTGCGGTCTCCATGGAACTGGCTACAAAGGAGGCGCAATACATCGGTGCATCCCCTAGGGTGCATAAGGTGTCACAAGAACCTACCCACAGAACTGTGGAGAGTCAGGAATGTTACCACTGTGGTAAGCCGGATCACCAGGCATCAGAATGCTGGTGTAAGGACCTGGTGTGTCGACACTGTCAAAAAGGGACACATTGAGTGTGCCTGTAAACAAAAGAAAAAGAGGCCTGTGGTCTGGCCGACCAAAAGGAAAATCTGCATACCCTAGAGCAGACCCAGGATGACCAAGGAGTGCCACTGCACGGTTTGTCTTTGGCAGTGGGCTCACATGAATACTGGGTAATCCCGGTTTTGGACGGCAAACCTACATGCATGGAACTGGACACCGGTGCAGCCATCTCGCTGGACTCCGAGAGTGTGTATAAAGAAAAGCTACAGCATCTTCCACTTCAAGCAATGAAAACTGTGGAGGCTCCCCCTCCTCGAAAGCTGGTAGCCAGCTTTGCTCATTTCTAGGACTATTGAACTATTATGGAAAGTTCATCTCACCATTTGCCACACTGCTAAAACCACTTCATGAACTCCTTGGGCAGAAGAAGGCCTGGAAGTGGACTGAAGCCTGTGATGTTGCATTTAACAAAGCTAAGGGTGCATTGCTAAATTCTGAAGTTCTGACGCACTTTGATCCTTACCACTACAGTTGGCCTGCGATGCCTCCCCTTATGGAGTGGGAGCGGTCGTGTCACACATTATGCCTTCAGGAGAAGAGAGACTTATTGCTTTTGCTTCACGCACTCTAAGCAAAGCAGAAACTAACTATGCCCAAATCAAACGTGAGGCATTGGGAATCATTTTCAGAATTTGGAAGTTTCATAAGTACCTGTTTGGACAGAAGTTTACTCTTCTCACAGACCATCGACCTCTGACTTCAGTTTTTGGACCCCACACAGGCATTCCCTATTAGCTGCTAGTCGTATGCAACTTTGGGCATTGTTGCTTTCCACGCACACATATGAAATCAAATATCAGAAATCCACTCTGCACGGCAATGTGGATGGTCTCTCAAGTTTGCCTTTGCCAGTCAATTTTCCAGAAGGAAATTTTTTACTTTGAACAGGTAGAGAATATACCCATCACTGCTACTCAGATAGAGAAGGCAACTTGCATTGACCCAGTATTGTCCCAAGTTATGGATCTGGTGATGCATGCAAAATCTCGACGAATCTCTCCAGTCTCACCCGACCTTGTTACCTACGTATCCAGGAGGACGGAGTTATCGATCCAATCTGGCTGTTTGTTGTGGGGGAGACGTGTCATTATCCCACCACCACTGAGATCACAGATGTTAGAATAGCTACATTCCTGTCACTGTGGAATAGTGCACATGAAGGAAATTGCATGAAGCTATTTTTGGTGGCCTGGACTGGACAGTACTATTGAAGAGAAGACAAGAGCTTGTATGTCATGTCCGGGTGTGAGGAATGCACCCCAGTGGGCACCCATGGGACTGGCCTGAAAACCCATAGCAACGTATTCACATTGACTTCACTGGCCCACTTGAAGGAAGCATGTTCTTGGTGGTGGTAGATGCCCATTCTAAATGGTCAGAAGTCTCTATAATGCAGTCCACTACTGCAGAGAATACTATCCAAAAACTACAGGGACTCTTTAGTCATTTCAGTCTGCCAGAACAACTTGTGAGCGACAATGGACCACATTTCGTCTCTCAGGAGTTTCAAAATTTTATGAAGGCAAATGGGATGCACCACATCACTTCACCATTATATCATCCATCCACCAATGTATTAGCTGAAAGATTTGTGCAGACAATGAAACAAGATTTGAAATTGACAAGGGGACAATTATCCATTCAAAAGCGCCTGGACACCTTTTTACTATCCTACAGAAACACACCTCATGCTACGACCAAGGCATCCCCAGCCTTTCTAATGATGGGATGACAGCTGTGCACTTGCTTTGATATGCTGAAACCTTCTGAACCCCAACAAACTGTGCAACATCAGCAGCAAAATCAAGTCATCAGGTGTGCACCCAGAGCAAAAGACCGAACCGTTAGCCCAGGACAGCCTGTTTTGGCTCGGAATTATACTTCTGGTCCCTGCTACTGTCATCGCTCAAACAGGACCTGTTTCCTACACAGTCTGGACTGCAGAGGATCTCACCTGGTGGCGACATGTAGATCAGCTGTTGCCAGGTCATACCAGTCCTCAGGACACATCTTCAATTGGGTTGCCTGACTTCACCGCTTCCAGCAAGACACCAAATCAAGAGTTATCTGTTCCTGACTTTCCCCCTCTATTACTTCTGGCGGCAGAGATACCCCACTGCCTGGAACGAGCTGATACCACATCCTCACCCATTCGCCCTATGAACCCTGCGCCCATTGTAAGGCCTGCGCCCAAGACACTTTTGGGTGCAACAACACCAGAAGTCTGCTGTAACCCACCTAGGGTATGTCTACACTACGGAATTAGGTCGAATTTATAGAAGTTGTTTTTTTAGAAATCGGTTTTATATATTTGAGTGTGTGTGTCCCCACAGAAAATGCTCTAAGTGCATTAAGTGCATTAACTCGGCGGAGTCCTTCCACAGTACCGAGGCTAGAGTCAACTTCCGGAGCGTTGCACTGTGGGTGGCTATCCCACAGTTCCCGCAGTCTCTGCTGCCCATTGGAATTCTGGGTTGAGATCCCAATGCCTGATGGGGCTAAAACATTGTCGCGGGTGGTTCTGGGTACATATCGTCAGGCCCCTGTTCCCTCCCTCCCTCCGTGAAAGTAAGGGCAGACAATCGTTTCGCGCCTTTTTTCCTGAGTTACCTGTGCAGACGCCATACCACGGCAAGCATGGAGCCCGCTCAGGTAACCGTCACCCTATGTCTCCTGGGTGCTGGCAGACGCGGTACGGCATTGCTACACAGTAGCATCAACCCCTTGCCTTGTGGCAGCAGACGGTGCAATATGACTGGTAGCCGTCATCGTCATGTCCGAGGTGCTCCTGGCCACGTCGGCCAGGAGCGCCTGGGCAGACATGGGCGCAGGGACTAAATTTGGAGTGACTTGACCAGGTCATTCTCTTTAGTCCTGCAGTCAGTCCTATTGAACCGTCTTATGGTGAGCAGGCAGGCGATACGGATTGCTAGCAGTCCTATTGCATCATCTTCTGCTGGGCAGCCATGAGATGTGGATGGCATGCAGTCCTTCTGCACCGTCTGCTGCCAGCCAAAGATGTAAAAGATTTGCTTCCTCCCCCCCCCCCGGCTCATCTAGGGGACTCATTCCTCTAGGTCACACTGCAAGGTAGGTGCAGCAAGGTAAATCTAGCCATGTATCAATCAGAGGCCAGACTAGCCTCCATGTTCCAATAAGAACAATAACTTAGGTGTACCATTTCTTATTGGAACCCTCCGTGAAGTCCTGCCTGAAATACTCCTTGATGTAAAGCCACCCCCTTTGTTGATTTTAGCTCCCTGTAAGCCAACCCTGCAAGCCGTGTCATCAGTCACCCCTCCCTCTGTCAGAGCATTGGCAGACAATCGTTCTGCGCCTTTTTTCTGTGCGGACGCCAGACCAAGGCAAGCATGGAGGCTGCTCAGCTCACTTTGGCAATTAGGAGCACATTAAACACCACACGCATTATCCAGCAGCATATGCAGCGCCAGAACCTGGCAGAGCGATACCAGGCGAGGAGGCGACGTCAGCGCGGTCACGTGAGTGATCAGGACATGGACACAGATTTCTCTGAAAGCATGGGCCCTGCCAATGCATGCATCATGGTGCTAATGGAGCAGGTTCATGCTGTGGAACGCCGATTCTGGGCTCGGGAAACAAGCACAGACTGGTGGAACCGCATAGTGTTGCAGGTCTGGGACGATTCCCAGTGGCTGCGAAACTTTCGCATGCGTAAGGGAACTTCCATGGAACTTTGTGACTTGCTTTCCCCTGCCCTGAAGCGCATGAATACCAAGATGAGAGCAGCCTTCACAGTTGAGAAGCGAGTGGTGATAGCCCTGTGGAAGCTTGCAACACCAGACAGCTACTGGTCAGTTGGGAATCAATTTGGAGTGGGCAAATCTACTGTGGGGGCTGCTGTGATGCAAGTAGCCCACGCAATCAAAGATATGCCGATATCAAGGGTAGTGACCCTGGGAAATGTGCAGGTCATAGTGGATGGCTTTGCTGCAATGGGATTCCCTGACTGTGGTGGGGCCATAGACAGAACCCATATCCCTATCTTGGCACCGGAGCACCAAGCCGGCGAGTACATAAACCGCAAGGGGTACTTTTCAATAGTGCTGCAAGCTCTGGTGGATCACAAAGGACGTTTCACCAACATCAACGTGGGATGGCCGGGAAAGGTACATGACGCTCGCATCTTCAGGAACTCTGGTCTGTTTCAAAAGCTGCAGGAAGGGACTTTATTCCCAGACCAGAAAATAACTGTTGGGCATGTTGACATGCCTATATGTATCCTTGGGGACCCAGCCTACCCCTTAATGCCATGGCTCATGAAGCCGTACACAGGCAGCCTGGACAGTAGTCAGGAACTGTTCAACTACAGGCTGAGCAAGTGCAGAATGGTGGTAAAATGTGCATTTGGACATTTAAAAGTGCACTGGCGCAGTTTACTGACTCGGTTAGACCTCAGTGAAACCTATTTTCCCACTGTTATTACTGCTTGCTGTGTGCTCCACAATATCTGTGAGAGTAAGGGGGAGATGTTTATGGCGGGGTGGGAGGTTGAGGCAAATCGCCTGGCTGCTGGTTACGCGCAGCCAGACACCAGGGCGGTTAGAAGAGCACAGGAGGGCGCGGTATGCATCAGAGAAGCTTTGAAAACCAGTTTCATGACTGGCCAGGCTACGGTGTGAAAGTTCTCTTTGTTTCTCCTTGATGAAACCCCTCGCCCCTTGGTTCACTCTACTTCCCTGTAAGCTAACCACTCGCCCCTCCTCCCTTCGATCATTGCTTGCAGAGGCAATAAAGTCATTGTTGCTTCACATTCATGCATTCTTTATTCATTCATCACACAAACAGGGGGATGACTACCAAGGTAGCCCAGGAGGGGTGGTGGAGGAGGGAAGGAAAATGCCACACAGCACTTTAAAAGTTTACTACTTTAAAATTTATTTAATGCCAGCCTTCTTTTTTTGGGCAATCCTCTGTGTCGGAGTGGCTGGTTGGCCGGTGCCCCCCCCCACCGCGTTCTTGGGCGTCTGGGTGTGGAGGCTATGGAACTTGGGGAGGAGGGCAGTTGGTTACACAGGGGCTGTAGTGGCAGTCTGTGCTCCAGCTGCCTTTGCTGCAGCTCAACCATACACTGGAGCATACTGGTTTGGTCCTCCAGCAGCCTCAGCATTGAATCCTGCCTCCTCTCATCACGCTGCCTCCACATCTGAGCTTCAGCCCTCTCTTCAATCTGCCACTTACTCTCTTCAGCCCCCCACCTCTCCTTCCGGTCATTTTGTGCTTTCCTGCACTCTGACATCATTTGCCTCCACGCATTCGTCTGTGCTCTGTCAGTGTGGGAGGACAGAATGAGCTCAGAGAACATTTCATCACGAGTGTGGGGTTTTTTGCCTTCTAATCTTCACTAGCCTCTGGGAAGGAGAAGATCCTGTGATCATTGAAACACATGCAGCTGGTGGAGGAAAAAAAAGGGACAGCGGTATTTAAAAAGACACATTTTATAAAACAGTGGCTATGCTCTTTCAGGGTAAACCTTGCTGTTAACATTACATACATAGCACATGTGCTTTCGTTACAAGGTCGCATTTTGCCTCCCCCCACTGCGTGGCTACCCCCTCAACCCTCCCCCCTCCCCATGGCTAACAGTGGGGAACATTTCTGTTCAGCCACAGGCAAACAGCCCAGCAGGAACGGGCTCCTCTGAGTGTCCCCTGAAGAAAAGCACCCTATTTCAACCAGGTGACCATGAATGATATCTCACTCTCCTGAGGATAACACAGAGAGATAAAGAACAGACGTTCTTTGAACACCAACAAACATACACTGCAATGCTTTGTTGTACAATGATTCCCGAGTACGTGTTACTGGCCTGGAGTGGTAAAGTGTCCTACCATGAAGGACGCAATAAGGCTGCCCTCCCCAGAAACCTTTTGCAAAGGCTTTGGGAGTACATCCAGGAGAGCCGCAAATGCCAGGGCAAAGTAATCCTTTCACATGCTTGCTTTTAAACCATGTATAGTATTTTAAAAGGTACACTCACCAGAGGTCCCTTCTCCGCCTGCCGGGTCCAGGAGGCAGCCTTGGGTGGGTTCGGGGGGTACTGGCTCCAGGTCCAGGGTGAGAAACAGTTCCTGGCTGTCGGGAAAAGCAGTTTCTCCACTTGCTTGCTGTGAGCTATCTACAACCTCATCATCATCATCATCATCTTCTTCGTCCCCAAAACCTGCTTCCGTGTTGCCTCCATCTCCATTGAAGGAGTCAAACAACACGGCTGGGGTAGTGGTGGCTGAACCCCCTAAAATGGCATGCAGCTCATCATAGAAGCAGCATGTTTGGGGCTCTGACCCGGAGCGGCCATTCGCCTCTCTGGTTTTCTGGTAGGCTTGCCTCAGCTCCTTAAGTTTCACGCGGCATTGCTTCGGGTCCCTGTTATGGCCTCTGTCCTTCATGCCCTGGGAGATTTTGACAAAGGTTTTGGCATTTCGAAAACTGGAACGGAGTTCTGATAGCACGGATTCCTCTCCCCATACAGCGATCAGATCCCGTACCTCCCGTTCAGTCCAGTTTTGCGATTCTGGGACTCCATCATGGTCTCCTCTGCTGATGAGCTCTGCATGGTCACCTGCAGCTTCCCACACTGGCCAAACAGGAAATGAGATTCAAAAGTTCGCAGTTATTTTCCTGTCTACCTGGCCAGTGCATCTGAGTTGAGAGTGCTGTCCAGAGCAGTCAGAATGGAGCACTCTGGGATAGCTCCCGGAGGCCAATACCGTCGAATTGTGTCCACAGTACCCCAAATTCGACCCGGCAAGGCCGATTTCGGCGCTAATCCACTTGTCAGGGATGGAGTATGGAAATTGATTTTAAGAGCCCTTTAAGTCAAAATAAAGGTCTTCATCGTGTGGACGGGTGCAGGTTTACATCGATTTAACGCTGCTAAATTAGACCGAAAGTCCAGGTGCAGACCAGGGCCTAGAGACAGGAGGCCTCCTCAATGTCTGGATCTTTATCTAGGGCGAACCCACAGTTACTGGGCAAAATAATCCCCAGGGTTTAGCCGGGAACGGGGGCAGTGTACCTTCCTTCTCTAGTTTGGTGTTTGTTTTATTTAGGGAATGTTCTCGTTAAGGGTTGAGGAATATGTTATGTATATGGTTGTCGTGGTAATAAAATCTTGTTGTTGCTATGCCAACTGAGTTAGATTATTAGGGGATAGCCCAGCCAGTTTTGGCTGATTTGGTCAGTTCAGTGTGTGGTAATAAATGGCTGCTTTTAAAGTTTACAGCTCTCTGTGTTCCAGGTGATTTCTTCTTAAAAATGCTGCCCCCAAGGATATAACAGAGGATGGTGACACAGTTGGAGCTTACATTATGTTGTTAGGAGAACTTGTGATCAGTCAATAGTGTCTAAAACCTGCAAAATGGCTTCCATCCTGTTGCATATATATAAAGATACATAGAGATAATATATGTAAGCATTTCACTTGTTTTAGAGCCTGAGGACAATCTAAATGGCAGATAACCGACATTACTGTAGCAGTATGTTCCTGTAAATTGGACTGGAACAGGACATGTGGGCAGTGACAAATTCAAAGGTACATTATCAGCAATGACCTCCTTAAAAGACTAGTTTATATAAACAGGGAAGGATGACTGATCAGTTAGGTGAGTGGAGATCAGAACCATCTGCCTGGTTCATCCAGAACTTGCCCTCAACCACAGAGAACTTTTTATTCTACAAAACATCCTTTGAACATACGGGCAAATAATTTCCAGTGATTCTGTGTTTCCTTCTTCAGGTGATATCTTACCAGATTATTTTGCTCTTACAACTAAGTGATAGCCTTTAAATCTTGGTAGCATGGTAAAATGGTCACTAGGGGTTGCATTAATAGTTTTTGTATGTGGTAAAATTCTGTAGAAAGTTACTGTCGACAAATTAGCTTGATTAGACAAGGTGGGAGAGGTAGTATCTTTTATTGGACCAACTTCTGTGAGTGAAAGAGACAAGCTTTCTAGCCAAATGGAGCTCTTTCTCAGGCTGAAAGCTTGTCTTTCTCAGTAACAGAAGTTGATTCAACAAAAGATATTACCTCATCAACCTTGTCTCTCTAATATCCTGGGACTGACATGGCTACAGAAACACTGCATACATAAATTAACTTGGTATCTTTTATATTTCAGAATCTTTTGTATCAAAGGAAGTGCCATGGTAGCCAGTGCAGGGAATTATGGGATACAAAAAAGAAAACCGATATATGGTCAAAGCTGGAAAGACTAAAGTCTGTTTGGGGCCAAACCCTAAGTGGTGCTGACCATGTTGTAAACTTTGACCATTTGTGAAAGAAGTAAACAGGGAAGCAACAGAACAGAAACCAGAAAAATAAGGCAAGAGTTGGCAGAGCTATTGATATGGGCAGAAGCTGAGGAAAGGAGGCTGACTAGGAGAAGGGTTATTTATTTATGCATTAAAAGCAAGCTCCTGCATCCCTCTTTCTGAAGCCAGAATGTTAGTAAATATGTTCATGCATTTTTGTTGGCACAGATGTTCATGCATTTTCACATATAAACAACCCAGTCAAGGAACATCTTCAGGGTAAGTGTCTTAGTAATAACCACCTGCTTGTTTAGTTCTTTAAAATGAAACCAATCTAATCAATAGTCCTGCAGAGGAAGGGTTTTTCATGTGGGTACACCACACAGTGAATATATTTATACTGAATTCTTCATTCCTCCAGCTATGCAATATTATACAACAGGGCTCATTCTGAGGGGAAGAATCTGTATGTTGTAACTGATAGGCCCCTGGAGGTTGCCACCTGATTTCTTCAGGATGTACTGGGATTCCAGTTCTTAGCATACATCAAAGAGAATACTTAAAGTGACAGTGAATTTGTGTTAGTGCATTCAATAAGAAAAATCCTGAGATGAAGAAAGAGAGAAATAGAGAGAGAGAAAGAATCTATCATTTAAGGCACTGGATATAAATCCATATAATAAATCAGAATTTTAAAGCGACAATGTTAAGATTAAGAGACACTTTAGGAAGAGGCCAGCAAGCTTAAAGTGAAACCCTGTCTATATTTAATTGCTGATTCCTGCTCTTCCACCTGCCACCCCACTCTGGTCCCCTGCTGCTATAGAAACAAATCAAGGTTCTGTTTTCTCAAATTTACGGTTGTGATGTTCCACTCTGGTGTTAACTGGACCGGTGATCTGCTAGGCCACTCCAATCCTTGACTCTGGGAGGCAGCCTTACCCTGCTCTGCTGTGAGAACCCCCACTCCTGGGCTGTTCACGCACAGCCTCTGGCATGCTGCCACGCAACCAAATGACACTAGCCAATATCTCCGGTCCCAGACACAACCCTGGGAACCTCCGTCTTGCAGTGTCCAGTTATGCCCGCTGGATGCTGCAAGCTTATATAAGTTCGTCAATTTAACAAAGAAATTGATATGTACCAGGCTTATTCTCCCAAGGGGAGTCTCTGAAACACTGCAAACCAAAGGCACTGCTTCAGGTAGAATAAACAAACAGAATTATTTACTATAAAGGTAGATTTAAGTGATTATAAGACAAAGCATAACAAGTCAGATTGGTCAAATGAAATAAAATAAAATAATATAAAATTATTTTATATTATTTTTTGTATGAAATGGTTTAACCTGATTCCCCTCTCTTCTCCTAAACTTAACTGACATTTAGGGCCTCAAGTTTCTGAATCGCCTACCAGTGTTAACAGATTGAAGTAAGAAGTTCCATGCTTTCTGTGGCAAGTTCCCCCCAGGTTGCCACCGGGAACTGGGGTCCCACTGAGCCACTCCTGACCCACCCGCCGTGGCTCTCTCTTACACTGTACTGCTGTGACAAGCTGCCACACCCTCCAGGCTTCAGCCTGCACTTTTATCAGCATGCATACAGGTAGGGATACACCCAGCTGCAGTTACATGCAGGCAGGCTCTTTGCAGCTAGGGTACCTCCCAGCTCCTCAGGCACACACACCCTCTGGAGTACAAACCCAAAATTATGCCGTCTTGCACTGCACAGGAAACTGTACAGAGTTAAGCCCATAAAATTTGCCCTCTCCCTCAATATGGAGAGGAATATGCAACAGCTTTCTGCCCCTGAGTTATGATTTCCATGTACTGGTTTAGATAAAGAAAAAAAATTAACTACAAAAGATAGATTTTAAGTGACTATACGGGATAGCAAACAGATCAAAGCAGATTAGCTAGCAAATAAAGAAAACTGAGCTTAACATACTAAATAGATTGGATATGAATAGCTGATTCTCGCCCTAAGTGATGATACAAGCAGGCTGCAGATTCTTTAGGGGCAAGCTGTACTTGCTTATAGCTTGGAATCCCCAGGTGTTTCATTCACAGGCTAAATATCCCTTTAGCCTGGGTCCAACATTTTCCCCAGTTCAGTCTTTGCTCCTCGGGTGTTTCCGGGAGTCTTCTTGGGTGGGGAGTCAGTGAAGAACCTAGATGATGTCACTCCCCTGCCTTATATAGATTTTGCATATGGTGGGATCCCTTTGTTTATTTCAAAGCTTGGTTCCCACGCCAGTCAGTGGAAAAATACTGACATCCCAAGATGGAGTCCAGCACCAGGTGACCTGGTCAAGTGTCTCTGTAGAGTCCCAGGAGCCATCCCCCATGGGCTGTTTGGAGCGTTCACAGGAAAGCTCACCAGATGGGAGCTAAGCTTTTCCTAAGGCCTATTATTTCTTCCTAATGGCTCATTAATCTGAATGGGCCCTTCCCAGCCAGCCATCTAGACTGAGGAGCATTTTGCTTAGTGGACATTGCCCAGGAATAGCTATATTTGAAATAGATACATAGTGAATATTCATAACTTTGGATACAAAAATGATACATGCACACACATAGGATAATCATGTTCAGGAAATCATAACCTTTCCAATGACCCCTCACATGCCTTATCTTATATAAAATACATCATAATTATATCATACTAATATCACTATGAAGAATACGGGGTGCAGTGTCACATTTACAGCTCTCACTTCTGCTGGAGCAGAAGCCCCCGGCATGTGGACTTTGCACCACTGAAGTCAATGGGAGCTTTGCCATCATATTCAAAGGGAAAGGATCAGGCCCTTTTCACTGCAGCTTATGGAAGGGGTGGCCCACAGAATCTACAGTCTCTGCTACACTGAGGCTGGGACCAGGACGTTGTGATGCTGAGGCATGAGGCGTACTGGCTATTTATTCAGTTCATGCTTTGGGTACAATCTTTTTCTTTCATCACAAGTCAGTGGGTGGGATTCTCCTAAAAAGATACTTTTTTTTTCTCCTTAAGAGACTGAAGGGGAAGTGAGATCTTCCCTCCATGACAGGAAAGAGGAGTAGGAAGATGAGGGGTGAAGGGGAAAGTACAGGCACAGTGTTATAATGACAGGGATTCATGGTAGCACCAGAGAGTGCTCTTTGAACTGCTCCATGATTAGAATTACATCAAACTATTTACCTTTATCAGCTTCCTTAATCCTATCCATAATGTTGACTGGTCATTCACATGTCTACTCTGTTCCACTGAGAATAAGCCTATCTCCATGAACCTCTCTCAGCAATTTGGGCTGCTCATTTCTAGCACTAACTTTGTTGCTCAGGGCTGTTCAAGGAAATATAAATCTTCTTTGAACAAGATCTTCTGAGGAATGGACTGCACATGGGACTTAAGATAAGAGACTCACAAGGATCTTATATAGAATCATTTAAAAAAAACAACGATATCTCTACTAATACAAATTAGTACATTATCTAAATTTTTTAAAGCATAACTGTTTCAGTGATTTTTCTACAATGTCAGATTTTTACCCTGATCAGTGATTGTTCCATTTAGCACATATTCCCTAGATTAATTCATTGCTCCCATTCTAATTAACTTACATTTGTGTACAGTGAACCACATTTCTTACCTGCTGGTCCAATCATATAAATAATACTTTTGTGATCGCATTGCTTGTCATTGTTTACTCTCCCTCGAGTTGTAGAACCATATGCAAATCTGGAAATCTCTCTTTCACAATATTCGTGTCCAACTCATTTCTATACTACTGTACAGACTGGATGATGTTAAAAAATTGGGCATTCACTGCCCACAATCATTAAACATCCTGTAGTGTTTCCCATATAGTGAAACCGACACATATAGTGAGTATAGTGAAAACCACAAATACCACAAACAGTAAATACTGAGCTGAGACAATGTGCATTTTTTCAAAACAATGCAGCAATATGTGCCTGTGCACATACACTCCCATGCTTCCATATTACATGTACACAACATGTATACACACTATGTATTAGTATAGCATTGCAAGGGACCTTTTACAATGCCCTAAAACAGTTTTCTTGTGCATAAGGATGGCAAGTTAAAAAAAAAAAAAAAAGAACAAGGAGTACTTGTGGCACCTTAGAGACTAACAAATTTATTTGAGCGTAAGCTTTCGTGGGCTAAAACCCACTTTCCAGGGGCTAGGGGTGAGTGCTGGGCCCATTAGGAAGTTGGGAATCTGTCCTTTCCAAGGTTATAGGGTCCGTTTTCTGAGTGCTCAGGAATGCGAAAATATCAGGCCTGTAAAATATCAGAATCACTTCTCCCATTTTTGGCCCTGTGGGACTGTAAGTTTTTGGATTTTTAAGTCATGACACTTTTATGCATATACCAGCTATTGCTAACCCAAGACTGAATCCTAGCCATTCTGGGCTTTGAGCATGAGTAATTTTGGGAGGGGGAATTCCATATTTGGAAGGAGATGGAGGAAACATTTCTGTAGCAGTTTCTTCACACACACACACACACACACACACACACCCGCCTCCCAAAAGATGGGTATTTGAAGCTGCTCTGAGTTTTGGGATGTTAAATATTCATAGAGAGATGAGTTAGGCTCTGATTCTGCACCTTTAAATCCAGGGGGAGTTTTGCCACTGACTTCAATGAGTGTAGGATCAAGGCCTTAGAACCTAATCCAAACATACCTTAGTCAATGGAAATCTTTCCACTGATGTCAATGGACTTTGAATCAGGCCCTTCGTGAGTAGTGAACCAGTAAGGTGGTCAAATGAGCATGATAAATTCATTTATCATGGGACCCTGCAATTTGTCATGGATATCTTCTTCATGTACATGGTATGGCGTGTGTGTTGGGGGATGTACATACACAGAAACATATAGGCCTGAGTCACATCTGACCCCAGTTTTTCTCTGGTATATCTCCATTCATCTGAATGGAGTTCATCTTACTTTACACCAGTGTAACTTAAAACAGAATCAAGTGCATATATATTTTATATACACAAACTCTTACACACATTAATTTATCTATAGAAACACTGTTTGGATCAGAGTGTGCACATATACTAGAGAGAAAAATCTACCATTTTATTCATACTCAAAAAAACTGCTTTCTAGCAGGCATACTATTTTTCCTCTTATTTGACTGTTTACCTCAGTCATTAGTCTCTGATGTGAACCTTGTCAAAAACTTATTGAAAATCTAAGTATTATATTGAGTTTCCCTTATCTATCTATCACAACCATAAAAAGCAATTGCTTTATTTTTAGGATATTTATGTCATGCTAATATACCTTTATTTAAAACATGAGGTGCAAAAATTCCCACCTCTGTATAAATCTCGTGCTGCAGTGGAGGTGTAATTTTATTATAATTCACCTTGGAATTTAAAATACTGGGCTTGGGACTGCTAAGCATCTGGTGGAGATAGACATTACATAGTATTTGAAATGTCTCCTGTATTAACAATGGTTATTTGGGAGATACAATGATTACTTGAAATAAATTGTTTCTAGTCTAATGCCAAGGCTGTGATTCACATGATCAAGTAGCAATTTTCTAAATCAGAATCGGTTATGAGCTTGATTTTGTTATGAGGTTTATTTCTTCCTAAAGTAAACAGAATGATATGTAGGGAAAACACATACTAAGTTTCCCTAATCAGACTTGTGGTGTTCTCTCCTGCTTCCAGAATGAAAGATTTTAAAAGAAAGCTGCACTTATATTCCTATTCTGAAATGTCATATGTCAAGTACCATTCCCCAGCATGCCTGTATAACATAGTTCACATATTTGATATTAAGGATTAAGCAGCAGTTCTGAATTTCCTTGACCACCATCATGATGAAAATTGCCCTCCTAACTCATCCTACAAATGCGTGTAACGCTTAGCCATTCGAGAGGGTTCAGGTATGCTTTGTAATACTGGAGCTCAAATCAGACATAAGAACCAGCTTCCAATGCATTTTAATACTGAGGCATAAATCATAAGAATACTACTTTTTGTTAAAAAAATATGCCTGATTTTAAAAAAAGGAGGCTATGCATACATGTGCATTTATTTTTGCACAGGCATTTATTGCAAATGCCAGTGTAAATCCATTACACATATATTGAATAGATTTTAGATCCACTTCTGAACATACTAGATTTGCACACATACCTGCAATAAAAGTGTATGCAAAAATGTATCAGCTGGTGCATGCCCAAGATCATGTGGAGTACTTGACTCTTTCCTTCCTCACCACCCAATCATGCCCAATATATTTTATTTTAATAGTAAACAGTAAAATTCTTCTTCTTCATACAACATCAGTGAGAGATGGAATTTTTGGATGACATAAAGCCCTAATGCTACCATTGTTACAGGTGGTTTAATCTTTCAGAAAGATTGCAGCTGTCAGCAACAGGCTGAAAAAAATAAACTTTAGTCCAAAGTATTATTTTACAAATGCAGTTTATATGCAGAACTCAGAGCTTATACACACCACTTCATGAAGATTTCCTAATACCTTACTGAGCAAAAACAAAATTTGGCTAAAATTTTCAGAACTGCTTAAGTGATATAGGCACCTAAGTCTTGTTGACTTTCAATTTGACTTAGGCTTCTAAGTCCCTTAGGTGCTTTTGAAAATGTTACCCTCCAACTTTCTTTTAAATACTTTGCTGATTCCTAATGGGTACTGGGAAAATACATTCTAGTAGCATTCTAAGATTCCTCTAATACAATTAAATTACAGTGATGGCCCTTAAAAAAATGCTGATTGTTTTAGGTGATTTCCATGAGCATGTATGTCCCTGCTAGAGAATAAATTCTCAGCAAGGGTTTTCCCCCCATAGAAAACTCTCCTCATTTGTTGCAAGTTTTGCTCTCTTGCTGTCAGGGACTACGGGCCTAGAACCCAGGCCCCCAGGGCACCCAAGTGCCAATCTCCTTCCCAATGACCTGCTAAAAGTTGCTAGAATAGAAATGGAATCCTGACAGAGTACTCTGGTCCTAGAATCTGACTGGCAAAATGCTGGGGGTACTGCTTGGTTCACAACTTCATAGATATTTAGGTCAGAAGGGACCATTACGATCATCTAGTCTGACCTCCTGCACAACGCAGGCCACAGAATTTCACCCACCACTCCTGCAAAAAACCTCACACCTCTATCTGTGTTATTGAAGTCCTCAAATCGTCGTTTAAAGACTTCAAGGAGCAGAGAATCCTCCAGCAAGTGACCCGTGCCCCATGCTACAGAGGAAGGCGAAAAACCTCCAGGACCTCTTCCAATCTGCCCTGGAGGAAAATTCCTTCCCGACCCCAAATATGGCGATCAACTTCTACATAAACCTAACACAAAAACCAGAAGTTGTCCAAGCAACTGGGTTCTCCCTGTTAGGGCTGCTTCCCCTGTAAAATACACTTTAATTCAACAATCTTGCTCACAGCTCTGAGAGTCAACAAATTTTCCTGGCCTCTCTCTTGATGGCAAGCTTTACATTCATTTAAGGGTTTCATTCTTCATTTATTTGATCAAAACAGTAAGTGAAGGAAACCTCATTTTAGAATGCAAAAGCACCTTTACCAAAACAAGAGGGCAAGGTGTGTATGTAGCAGGTAATTGAACACTGTAGTCCCTGTAATTCAACAGTATACTCCTGTATGATTTGGGAAGGATCATTGCAGAAAGTTTTCTGAGGGTAAAAATGTAATTGGTTATAGATCAATAAGTAATTTCTTTCAAGAGAAACTACTCTTGTTCCTGGAAGTATCAAGGTTCTTAAATAAAACCAAGCTAATATATTAACAAAGTTGAGATTAATCTGAGCAACAAGATTTTATATTGCCCTAGTTAAGCTTATTTCAACTGATCATTTATTTATGTTGCCACAAAAATCCAGATGCTTTCAATTTTGATTGCTAGCTATTTCCTTTAAGGCAACTGAAATTACTTTTCTAGACTTCCCAGTGTGACAACTGTGTTTTCTACTGAAAATTTATCTCTGCACAGTAATGGTAGAACCAGTGGACTTTTTTCAGTATTAACAATGAGTATGCTCAGTCGTGATCACTGTAATTCCCCCAACAGATTTCACCTGAAATCCTCCTAGACTAAGGCACCTTCCTCTGACATTGCTAAGTGCTGTTGCATGTAATTAGACTGGAGCAAATAGCTATATTTGTTTGGGTATTACAGTGCAAATTTTAATTGAAAAAGCCAATAAAGGAGTGCTAAATAAAGGCATTCTGAGTATGCCTGAAGTCCTATATAGAACTGTATATTATAAGCCATATAATTTAATTCATTATTGATCTTATAATTATACAACAATTTTAGATAAAGAATAGTTAATAAACTGCAATACTTAGGCTATAAAAAGGTATGATAATTCAAGACATACATAAAAATAACTTTCAATTTGTTGATAATACTTACGATATGCAGCTCTAAATAGTCTCCGAGCCCAGTAGAACTGTCTACTCGTACCAAAACTGCTTCTTTTTGAACAGTACTAAACCCTATTGCCAGTCTGTCAGCACGAGTGCTTGGCCGATCATTAGGAGGCCATGTGTATGTGATTTGTCCACCACCTTTGCTGAAGATATATGTTGTTCCCGCTGTAAAACAGAAATAAAACCATTTAGGTCATTTGCACCAGTGCCAAACTGCATGGCAAAAAATGTGCTCTACAACAATCAAAATATTCTCTAGTAGGGTGACCAGACAGCAAATGTGAAAAATCGGGACAGGGGGTGGGGGGTAATAGGAGCCTATATAACAAAAAGACCCCAAAATCGGGACTGTCCCTATAAAATCAGGATGTCTGGTCACCCTACTCTCTACAGACAGCTGAACTGCAAAAATGAAGCAAAGCTATATCAAAGTTTGGAGGAATCTTAAAATCTGCCAGCAATTTTTTTTTTACAGCAAACTAAATATTATTGTTTTTTTATATAATACAGTTCATGCAGAATACAGTATAATTGCACACCATTCTAAGGACCATGGATCCTGATTCAGGAAAGCATTTAAGCATGTGCTTAAAGTTAAGCTCATGTTTACATGATTTCCTGATTCTTCCTAAATCAGGACCCAAGTGGAGAAGAAATCCTGTACGCCAGTTATTTCATGATTGACTAAAGATGCAACACCATATATCCATCTATGCAATGAAAATGGAATGCAAGATATGATGGGTCATCCTGCACAGTGAAGTAAAATGTAGCAAATATATTCAGATACAACTTTTATGAGTATAACTTTTATTAGCTTTTGACAGATGAGATAACTAATGGAAGGGCAACAACATGCCTCTAATGGATATGCAATCTATTCAGCATTGTCAAGCATTATTTGGAGTAATCGGCAATATATAAAGTTCTAGCAGAGAGCTTCCAATGGTAGAAAACTTTTCATGTTATTCACAATACCAAATATGCACTTATAAAATCTAGGTTCTGTATGAAACAAATCTTAGGGTTCTATGATCAGATAATATGTTTAAGGGCACACATTTAACTTCATCATCCATCACTTGCACATTTTCTATGAACTAACACAGATATTTACCCAAGGGTTTTCAATATACAAAAGTGTATCCTTAAAACAGCATCCAATGTGATAACTGTACATTTGATCTCTGATTTACAATACAGTCAGAAGTAGTCCTCTTCTTTTGAATATGGAACGGGAACTTTGTAAGTCTTATATAAACTGAACACTTTCCTACAGAGTGGTGTGACAAGATGCAATTTTTCACATTTTGTTGTTCAGAATTTTATTGTAATTTTGTTTTTTCTTTTCATATTGTACTGCTAGGCAAATACCACAGAAAAAGTTCTCTGAACTTTCACTGGAATTTAAATTGAGGCCATAGTATGGAGATGTAAATAAGAAGTGTTGTATGGCTTCAAAGAACCATGACCTCTCCATATAGACAGCTTTGCCTGAGATCTCAAAGAAACTGAGTTAAATTTTCCTTTTAAAGCATACTTCATGTTCATTTCTGACATAACTTTTCTGCTAGTATTACCAATCTACTAATTAGTTTTGCAATTATGTGGTTCCTGTTATAATCCATTTTATAATATTATTTCCTGTTTTGTGCCATGGCCTTGAAAAAAAAAGTGTAAAGTACACTTTAACTCAACAATCCTATCTGACAGCTCTGAGAGTCAACAAATTCTCTTGGCCTCTCTCTTGATGGTAAGTTGCCAACTGGCATCTGTTGCAAGGAAACCTGTCAGCCCTCTTTAGCAGGGACAAACAGGAGTGTGTGTGAATCACAGCTCTAGCACCCAAGGTGCTGTTTAAACTTCAAGTCAAGTCATAGTTCTGCATTATTCTTGTGCAATGTAGACAGTATACTGAAGGTTTAGGCAGTCACAAAGGTGGTTGCTGATGGCCATGTGCATAGGATGTGTGGGAGAGAAGTCTGACAAACAGCAAGAAGTCAGCTTCCATTAACTGAAGTGTTCAGTAACTTCTGTAAAGCATTTCATAATAGTAGACAGGGATAGCTGCACCTCTAAAGACTGATTATACGGGTACTGCCACTTCTGGTGGTCCAAAAGCATCTGTCTATAGCACTAGTGTTAACACCTTGAGCAATGTAGTGAGTGATACAGTTCAGATTGTCATATAGTATATGCCATGTTAATTCCCCAAAGGATGGGATTTACCCCCAGTACTGTAGTATTGGTGGCCGGATCCAAAGCTCTTTGAAGTCAACAGGAGTCTTTCCACTGACTTCACGGGCCTTTGGATCAGGCCTTGAATGAGGTTCCCATACAAAACAGCATAAGTAAGGAATACAATTCTGTACACTTCAGTGCTATAGAGGATACTATTAGAACAGTACAAAAGATATAAATGGGGGGAAGGGGTAATTTTCCTTTGAAGATTTGAAAAAATGAAGAAAAAGAAGATGCACCTATTAAATGACAGTGGAGTCATATCTGTATATAATGCATACAATGGCCCCAAATCAAGTCCCCAAATTTGAACACCTCTAGACACTGAAGTTCTTATCTAGACTGGATCTGTGTAGTACAGGCCCTCCCTTAAATACTGTCCATCCAATAAACTGGTGAGCAATTCATCCCACACTACCTTTGCAATGATGTCAAGTCAATTCTAGAAGAACTGCAAAAATCAAGGTATACATTTTAAATTACTCAAAATCATGTACTTATTTAATTTACTACTTTAAATTTATAAATCTGTCTTTTTGTAATTATTCATTAAATAAGTACATGATTTTCCATCAGATCCTCCCTTTTGTCTCATTGCCCATCACATTCATAGCCAGGCATACTAACTGAACGTACGATAACAGGCTAATTAATCCATGTTAACAAATACAGAACTGCCTTTGTATAAGCTACACAAGAAGTCACGTTCCTTGAGTTTTTTATATTAATTATGCAAAAATGGCCCTTAAGCTGAGAATAGGTCCTTTACTGTTTATATTTCAAGAAAGGCAAATATAATAATGTAAAATTCATTACTCAGCCTTAGCTTATTGTCCAATCTTTGCAATAAACTATTAAAGCCTACAAAATATCTAAGCAATTGTTCCAAACCAGCTTGCTTGCTATCAGATATAGGCTTGGTCTACACTACCAACTTATGTCAGTATAACTACCACAGCCCTGAGAGACTTAGTTATACCAACCTAACTCCTGGTGTAGACAGAGCTATGTCAGTTGGAGGGCTTCTCTCGTCAACATAGCTACCACCTCTTGGGGAAGTGGAATACCTACGCTGGCAGGAGGAGCTCTCCCATCAGCATACATAGTGGCTTCACTAAATGCTACAGCAGCACTGTAAGTATAGATGTAACGTATGTCTGCTGCTCTGTCCCCTCTAGTGGCACCTAACTCAGCTAGAAATTGATGAGTTTGCTACAGTCTTAACTAAGAGCCATGTGCCTTTTTGCTCATGCATTTAGCTCCAGAGGTCCCAGGTTCAATCCCACCTGCCAATAATCAGGGTCTGTTGGCATTACATAGACAAGCTCTCCAATCCATTCAAAAACAACAGAAAAAAGCTAGTTCACTTTCCCCACAAAGACTTCTATGCTGTCTGACAAACCTTACCTTTTCTTTGCTATTCTTTCAACACAGTGCCACTGAAAAATCATTATGTTCCTTGTTCTTTTTCAGTTTATGGCATTGTTTTGTTTGGGACTCATCAGCTCAACTGCACTCAAAGCCATGGAATTACATTGTCAAAAGCAGTGATACTCTCACCATGGTACTCGGAAGCTACATGCAAGTCTATAACAAGCAATTTGCAGCTCTTAGCTGCACAATATACTATACCATTCTTTATTGTCTCGTGAATCAAGAAAGAGAGTTTAGAAAACATGTCCATGGAGCTCTTTGAGATTTGTAACCTTGAAAGTGTGGCTCTGATGGTAATAAAGCACCAGTGGTCAGAAACAGTAATGGTTTTTCATGGGTTGGGTCTCTCAAGTCCTACTCGTTTGCAAAATTAATCTTTCTGAAAAGCTGTGCTCATTTCAGTATAGCCTGGCAGCAACTCAAGGCTGTCTGCTTACCCATATGGTATTAAACAGATACATATTTTGTTTAGTATCCATGTACTGTGTCTATTACTGTGTATAACTGCAGAGCTTTTCAATAGTATGACTCTTACATTGAATATGATATATTCAAATGTTTCATTCAAATCAAACAACATATCTGCATGCTTTTTACTTTCCTCGTGTTCATCTCAATTTTGTGTTAAGATTTTATGCATATTATCTTTCCATATAATACTGTTTTTCCCATGTAATGTCAGTATTTTAATGTTTACTTTCTCCACTAAACTGGCAATGTGTGGGATATTAAATTAGACCAAGTGGTAGTTTTATTGAGCTATGGAATTCTAGTTACGTTAGAGTGTACCATAAAAGGTCTAAAATATTGAAACACAAGTGCTCCTACGAAGTGCTGAGCACCCATAACTACTACTGGAATCAGTGGGCTAAATTATATGGTCCTTATTCAGGCAAACTACATCCCCACTCCTGAAGTCAGAGAAATCAGTGTGAATTTGCCTGAGTGAGGACTGAATAAAAATTGAATATGGACCTCAAGATTTGGCCCATGGGAGTTCAGGGCCCTTGACATGTTCCAGCACTGTACAGGCTAGATCCCAATGTAGACAAGATAAGTAAACCCACGACAAAATAGATAAAAGTGTGGGGCACAGGCAGGAAGGGAATAGGCATATTGATGAGAAGAAAGTGGGAAACACTGCTGTAAGAAGAAAAGGAGTACTTGTGGCACCTTAGAGACTCTCTAAGGTGCCACAAGTACTCCTTTTCTTTTTGCGAATACAGACTAACACGGCTGTTACTCTGAAAGACTGCCGTAAGAAGCATTTCAAAGTAAGAACTGGAAGGAGAAGAATCTGAATTTAATTAAACTCTTCCTTTTTGATGACATCCTGACATATTCCCTCTGCCAGCTCTGATCAGGGGATTGACCAGGGACATGGGCTGCACTCCTCAAGATGCTGGGTCAATTTGCAAGGGGAGAATTGCAATTGTCTCACTGAAACAAACACAGAGATCTCCTCCCCAGTACCACCAACGCAGTATCAGAGAGTGACAAAATAGATGTACCTCCAGGGAGTTATATAGCATCCCAAAGGGAACCATGGCCCTACACTTCCCTAGAATGATCAACAAAGCAGGACTAGGGTGAGGGGGTAGTATACTGCACTGTAATAATGGACAAGCTGCACCTGTAGACCAGAGACCTTGAAGAGAAATTCTGCCTTCCTGAAGCAGGCTTCCTTCTAGAGCTCATGTGGGTGTGGGTGAGCTCCACATTGCAGTTAAAATGATGTTCTTAACAGTCATGATAAAGAGGCTTCCCTATTAACTATGTTTTGTTATAAAATTTTCCAGTCCAAACATGAGTGGCAGTAATAGTAGTGGCTAAATCCTCCCTCCATGCAGAACAGATATTGCAATTAGTAGATACTATATGGACTAACATGTATGTTACAAGTTAGCTTAATTCATGCCATCACAAATGGTTAAAACAAAAGTTATAGCTACTTCATAAGACTTTCCAATTTAATTGTCATATTCAGATACACTTACTCAAGTTGAGTAGAATCTTACTCCATTAATGGTCCTACTGATTTCAGTGGGACTACTGGTAGAATAAAATACTATTCAGAGTAAGCATATCAGACTACAGCCTTTAAAATGATGTCTCACTCTGCATCAGACTCATTAAGAAAACTCATGTTATATATTAATTTAGCTATATCCCAACATAAATTATGGTATTAGTGTTTCTTTCTCATTTAGGCATCAAATTCTTCTAAATATATCTATTTTGTTGTATTGTATCTCTGAGAAACTATTTTCACTCACTCAAAGGCTGGGATTTCTTTTGTAAAAGTATATAGCCCTTTTGTGAATGCGTCTGACATAGATTGTTAAAAGACATTAATGGCCTCCTTCAACATCTCTTGGTTTAAATATTTTCAATGACCACCTATTACTCAACTTTCTCCCTAATGTAGATGATTTTTTGTACGAGATAAAAGCCAAGTAATTTGGGTGAGGTAGTATCTTTTCTTGGGCCAACTTCTGTTGGTGAGAGATAGAAGCTTTCAAGCTTACACCTAGCTCTTCTTCAGCTCTGGGAAATGAACTCAGTGTCACCACTAAATACAAGGTGGAACAGATTGTTTAGCATAAGAAGTTAACACATTTCCAGGGACCATTCAAGGTGGTGTGGCCAGTTAACACCTCTGACACAGGGGGGAAAGGAGAAAAAAAAAAGAAAGCCATAAATAATAATAAGCCATAACTCCAGTGTCTCTATTCAGTCCATGACTTTTAGTGTCTAGCAAAGTTCCGATTTTAAGTTTGTAGGCTCGTCTTTTGAAGATGTGCAATTTCCTTTGAGGACAAGAACTGAGAGGTCAGATAGGGAGTGATTCTTTGTGAAAAGTGTTCACCTACAGGTGATATGATGTTTTTGTCTTTTATCATTTTTCTGTGTGAGTTCATCTGAGAGCATAGTGATTGTCTCATTTTACCCACATGGTTGTTATTGGGGCATATAGTGAACTGGATGAGGGACACCATATGTTGTGAGAGGACCCATGGATCTTGAAAGGTGTGTTGTGAGAGGTCGTCATCATCATAGCAGTGGAGATATGTCTACAGGTTTTGCCTGTTGTTCTGGCAGGACCTGGTGGCACTTTGGTGTGTCCTACTCTGTGAGAAGCTTGCTTCTGATGATAAGCTTGGAGAGGTTTGTGGGGAGGGGTTGTTTGTAGGCCAGAAGAGGGGATTATTACAATCTGTAACCCACGAACCCTCTTGCCCTCAGTTTATATTTTTCCCTTCTCCTTTTCTCCCTATGACTGGAGGGGTGTTAACGGCCACTTCACCTTGAAAGATCTATTGAAATATGTTTCAGAGTGGTAGCCATGTTAGTCTGTATCAGCAAAAACAATGAGGAGTCCTTGTGGCACCTTAGAGACTAACAAATTTATTTGGGTATAAGCTTTCATGGGCTAAAATCTACTTCATCAGATGCATCTGGAGACTAACAAATTTATTTGGTCATAAGCTTTTGTGGGCTAAAACCCACTTCATCAGATGCATCTGATGAAGTGGGTTTTAGCCCATGAAAGCTTATGACCAAATAAATTTGTTAGTCTCTAAGGTGCCACAAGGACTCCTCGTTTTTGCTTGAAATATATGTTAGCTACTTATGCTAAGCAACCTGTTCCACCGTGTATTTAGCTGTGACACTCTGAGTGCCTCTCCTAGACCTGAAGAAGAGCTCTGTGTGAGTCTGAAAGCTTGTCTCGCTCACCAACAGAAGTGGGTCCAATAAAAGATATTACTTCACCCACCTTGTCTCTCCAATATCCTGGGACCATCACAGCTACAACAACAATGCATATAACAAAGTAATACCATATTATTTTGCACCTATATGGAATTCATATATTAAGAATTCCTATGTTAAGTGTATTTCTAAAATCAGAGACTGCTTTAAATGCCACACTGCAGTCAACATGAAAAATTCTAGTCCATTATATTAAATAGTAGAAAGAATAATAAATATGGCAGACGACCAGCTTGGCTTAACAGTCAAATCCTTGATGATCTTAAACACAAAAAAGAAGCTTACAAGAAGTGGAAGATTGGACAAATGACCAGGGAGGAGTATAAAAATATTGCTTGGGCATGCAGGAGTGAAATCAGGAAGGCCAAATCACATCTGGAGTTGCAGCTAGCAAAAGATGTTAAGAGTAACAAGAAGGGTTTCTTCAGGTATGTTGCCAACAAGAAGGTGGTCAAGGAAAGTGTGGGTGCCTTACTGAATGAGGAAGGCAACCTAGTGACAGAGGATGTGGAAAAAGCTAATGTACTCAATACTTTTTTTACCTCTGTCTTCACGAACAAGGTCAGCTGCCAGACTACTGTACTGGGCAGCACAGCCTGGGGAGGAGGTGACCAGCCCTCTGTGAAGAAAGAAGTGATTCGGGACTATTTAGAAAAGCCGGACGTGCACAAGTCCATGGGGCTGGATGCGTGCATCCAAGAGTGCTAAAGGAGTTGGCGGATGTGATTGCAGAGCCATTGGCCATTATCTTTGAAAACTCATGGCGATCCGGGGAAGTCCCAGACGATCAGGATCAGTCAGCATGGATTCACCAAGGGCAAGTCATGCCTGACTAATCTAATTGCCTTCTATGATGAGATAACTGGCTCTGTGGATGAAGGGAAAGCAGTGGACGTGTTGTTCGTTGACTTTAGCAAAGCTTTTGACACGGTCTCCCAGAGTATTCTTGTCAGCAAGTTAAAGAAGTATGGGCTGGATGAATGCACTATAAGGTGGGTAGGAAGTTGGCTAGATTGTCGGGCTCAACGGGTAGTGTTCAATGGCTCCATGTCTAGTTGGCAGCTGGTATCAAGTGGAGTGCCCCAAGGCTTGGTCCTAGGGCCGGTTTTGTTCAATATCTTCATAAATGATCTGGAGGATGGTGTGGATTGCACCCTCAGCAAGTTTGCAGACAACACTAAACTGGGAGGAGTGGTAGATACGCTGGAGGGTAGGGAAAGGATACAGAGGGAGCTAGACAAATTGGAGGATTGGGCCAAAAGAAATGTGATGAGGTTCAACAAGGACAAGTGAAGAGTTCTGCACTTAGGACGGAAGAATCCAATGCACCGCTACAGACTAGGGACCAAATGGCTAGGCAGCAGTTCTGCAGAAAAGGATCTAGGGGTTACAGTGGACGAGAAGCTAGATATGAGTCAACAGTGTGCCCTTGTTGCCAAGAAAGCCAATGGCATTTTGGGATGTATAAGTAGGGGCATTGCCAGCAGATAGAGGGACATGATCATTCCCCTCTATTCGACATTGGTGAGGCCTCATCTGGAGTACTGTGTCCAGTTTCAGGCCCCACACTACAAGAAGGATGTGGAAAAATTGGAAAGAGTCCAGCGGAGGGCAACAAAAATGATTAGGGGACTGGAACACATGACCTATGAGGAGACGCTGAGGGAACTGGGATTGTTTAGTCTGCAGAAGAGAAGAATGAAGGGGGATTTGATAGCTGCTTTCAACTACCTGAAAGGGGGTTCCAAAGAGGATGGATCTAGACTATTCTGAGTGGTAGCGGATGACAGAACAAGGAGTAATGGTCTCAAGTTGCAGTGGGGGAGACTTAGGTTGGATATTAGGAAAAACTTTTTCACTAGGAGGGTGGTGAAACACTGGAATACGTTACCTAGGGAGGCTTGACAAAGTCCTGGCTGGGATGATTTAATTGGGGATCAGTCCTGCTTTGAGCAGGGGTTTGGACTAGATGACCTCCTGAGGTCTCTTTCAACCCTGATATTCTATGATTTCTATTAAAGGTAACAAGGATAAAACACACCTTTCTCTGAGAGCTTGCCAAGCAGTCAGGTGGAAATTAAAAGTCAAATATCTATAAATAAGCGTGCATTTTATTCCTCCTACAACCTTGTCAACAAATAATTTGTTAAGGATAAATGTATTGATTGTGCTTTGGGGCAAGCACATTATGAAGATATGAGAAGAAAAATATTTAGGAAGGATACTATATAAAAGCATCTATCAGACTCAAGGATTAAATCAGTAAACTCAAATACACTTTTAAAGATAAATAGGACTGTTACAGCCCAAAATTCTTCTTGAATTAAAAACTTTTAGAGCTTTCTAGTGTATTTTTACCTCCTGCCACAGTAAACTCCATTAATATAAATTACAGTTGCATTTGTGGGACTAGAGGAATACTGGGCCCAGTGATTTATTTTTCACGACTTATTAGTTGTGCCAGAAGCTCATATGCAAATAGAATGCAGTTAAGGCACTGGCTATCTGAAAGGATTTGTAACAGGATTTAAGACTAGGATACCAGTTCAAATCCTACCCATGTTAACAGCAACCAAATGTTGTTACCATCTGTTGGTGGCCAAGATAAAATGAGTTGATGGTCCTGGCTCATGGAGCTTGGAAGCTCCAAAGACCCACCTGGCAAAATTTGGAAATTGTGTAAGCTAAATAATTCTAGTTAAAGGAATTTTAAAGCTCCACTAGAAAAACTAGTGAAGCTTGTAAGTTTCTAAAGAACTGTTCATGAATCAGATTCTGCACAGAACTTGTTACGAGAGCTAGGCAAATAACTGATTTTTCAGTTTTCTATCCAAACTAAAAATGTCAGAATCACTTTTAGTTTTCAGTTTTAACCTTTTTTAAAATAATATTGAAGTAAAATTCAAAATGAAAATTGCCCTGCTCTTCTTGTTACACAATAGTGGTTCTGCCCAGACAGAAGTATTTATATATTAGAGAATCTGAACCCAAGGGTCTGTAGAAAAAAAAAATAATTACCGTTTCAGGTTCATCCTCATTATTTATTTATGTATGTAGTGCCATAAATGTTCACTGTGCTGTGCAGACAACAAACAAATATTTTCAAAAATGGGTGCCTAAAATTAGGCTGGTGGTTCCTTATTTAGGCACTAAAATAAGAGGACTGATTTTCGAAAGGTGGTGAGAACCCAGTAGCTCTGACTGAAATTAATGGGTGCTGCTGAATCCTTAAGTGCCTTGGAAAATCAGCCCTCCTATTTTGATGCCTAAATAAGGATTTGGACACCAAAGGTTGAAAATGCTGACCTTACTTTATTCTACCTAGCTTTCTACTGAGATTCTTTTTGTTTAAAGTATCATTGTTTCTAAGTTGAGGCCTTAATTATTTTTGTTTTGGAAACACAGAGTTTTAGCTGTCTTGTAATTACTATGGATATCTTTTACCCATGGGCATCCAATTACCCATCTTTTAAATGTCATTTGTATCATTTACCTTGCTATGGAAGTGCTTCCCATATTTTATGATGTCTCCAGAGTAAATAATTTTGAAGGCTCTCACAAGTAGTACCCTTCTCGGAAAAAGAGTATAAAACATACATTGAAAAATGAAAGTGCTGCTAAATAAATGCAAGCCTGTTGTCTTCACTGAGAGCAGTGGTACAAATACAGTAAGAGGGTTAAATGTTGGTTCAAGTGCGAGTAACATTACTAGTAACATATACATGCCAGTGTCAATGTCTATCTTAGACAGTTTGCTGAGATGAATCTTCCTTTGAAAGAAGCTAGCTGTATCATGTACATTGTACAGTGAAGGTTGCAATTGTTCCCTAGCAAGTATGATGAACAATCTAACGACACAGTATTCTATCTGATATAGTGCTATGCCTCCCTATCAATAATTATTATGAATAATAAGGTTAATAGATTAAATAGGCTTGTAGCATGAACAACACCATTTCTGAACCTTTAATTGCAAAAGGACTCTCAGCCTGGGAAGTCTGAATAGAAGGAGAGAGAAGCCTGCAAAGTATTTCTTGATCTTGTAACCACCTGAAAATGTGAAAACACCAACCTGTCTGCTTCTAACAAAAATAATTGGGAGGGATCTCAAATCTTTGACCCACCACCCCACTTACGAGCTCATGACAGAAAACAGAAGGATCTACCAGTGAAGCAGCTGTCAAGTGGGTCTCAGTGACAGAAAGCAACACTGATGAGCAGACTATGTATGGGCCACTGGATCTGTGATTATGCAAATCCAATAACTCTAACGACTTGAGGAAGTTGTGTGGAGAGGATGTGACTGCAGTTCCAGCCTTTTGACTGCCGTCACCAGGTCAGTGAGTTTCAGTGCAGTACACCTTCTAACATTTCACCTGCATAAATCCCAATCACTTTAGCTTTATGTGGGTGAAATGAATTTGACTCTTTAAACATAAGCACACTCAGACATTAAGTAGGTTATACTAACCTATCTCAATCAAATGAACAACGCAGCAATCAGCTCATATTTACTTTTCTGCAAATGCATATTACATTACATTTTCCAACAAGTTATTCTCTGAGATTACCAGCTGCAATAATTTAGCTATGTCACTTAACTGGTCACCTCCATTAGCTATCAGGATGACCATCTGAAGTTTTTAATGGCTCCTGATAGCATTATATTGCATGCCTTAAATAAGCACAGATACACTCAGCCTTACACAATTCATTTGATTTGCAGAGTAATAACTAAAGAAATTGAGCCTCTAAACTTACAAACCAAATATACTCTTTATCCTCATTGTGAATACATTTCACATAGAAAACTATTGGTTAAGGAGCCAGGGTATAATACAGAAAAGATCTGGTTGGATCAAAAACAAGCTCAATAACCAGAAACAGCAAGAAGCTATAAATGATACTCTACCTGGAAAGACTTCCCAGTTATTATGCCAAACATTGATTGTGAGACCTCAGAATTTGCTTATGATTTGCATATGATACCAAAATTGCACATAAAACAAACAATGGTCAACAGTGAAAACAGATTCAATGATCTCTTAGCTGACTAGACCTTCACAATCAAAACTAAGGGGGGCCTGGCAGGTTGGACCAATTAGCTTTTTCCTCCAGACCAACAATTCCTCCTGTCCTTATGTGCTACCACATAATGGATTTCCAATTGTAGTCTGGCACAAAAATGTGACATGGTTTGTCATTATGATAATTGTGACCATTCTTCTTTGGAAAGTGCTTTTGCTGCTGTTTGTGAGTGACAGCTTAATGCCAGATTCAGAGGAACAAGAACTGATGTGATAAATGAACATATTATGTTTTCAACTATTTGTTTTACATAGTTCTGGTCATTAAAGAGCATGGTTTAACCACTTTGAAGCTCATAATGGTTTACAATGAAACTAATACAGTATTTCTGTTAAAATTGATATGTACTCTTTAGCTATCATCCCTCTGTGCCTAGATGTTTCCATAAATTAGTCCTGTATATCCCAAACCTATAGGATTACATTATGCTCAGTGGACCAAGCTTAAATCTCACCAGTCTCTTTATGAAGACCTTTCATCTATCAAAACAAGCCTGTGGATGGGGGAAAGTGGTAGATGTGGTATATCTTGACTTTAGTAAGGCTTTTGATACTCTCTTGCATGACCTTCTCTAAAACAAACAAGGGAAATACAATCTAGATGAAGCTACTAAAAGGTTGGAAAACTGTTCTCAGAGAGTAATTATCAATGGTTCACAGTCAAGCTTGAAGGGCATATCGAGTGGTGGCCTGCAGGGATCAGTCCGGGGTCCGGTTCTTTTCAATATCTTCATAAATTATTTAGATAATGGCATAGAGCAGGGATTCTCATTTTTTTCTTTCTGAGACACCCCTCAACATGCTATTAAAAACTCCAGAGCCCAGCCGGGGGAGGTGAAGGGGAGGAATCAGGACTCTGGGACGGGTGGGGGACCCTTGGGCATAGGCATAATTTTACTTCTATGGGGGCGGGGGAAGAGCTGGTGGGGCTCAAGCCAGCTCCGCACAGCGGGGTCCAGATAGGGAGCACCAACTCCACCCTGACTCACTCAAGAGGACACCCAGCCTGTCTGGCCTGTGGGGGGACACAACTGTGATGTTGCACTCCATATGCTTTATGAAAATATGCTTATGAATGTGAATATGATGTAACTGGAATATGTTTTGTTCAAAAAGTGTCTTGTAAGATATCATTACAAAGCTTATAATCTACTGAGTGTGTTCATCCTATTAGTTTGCATGTATTATTTCTATGTCTGGAGTTAGGAGAATAATATATAAACTTGTATTACTGATGTAAACATATTAAGTGGAAGCCATTAAGGGTGCTTCAGAATCAATGAACTATAAATGGCTCTGTTTACTTGCAAACCTTCCTGTGTACACGTGTGCCAGCCCAGGAAGAATGGTTGCTGGGGTCTCACAGGACATGTAACCATGTCACATGATACTGGAATCCATCTTAATCCTTGTACTTTTCCATTGATGAGGCCAGGGTGGGGATAAGCATAGACAAAAGATTCCTGCCTTGTGCCAAAGCTATAAAAGGGGGTAGAGCAAGACAAAAGAGGCTGCCAGTCATGAGAAAAACCCTTACCACCTGAGATGTTTGCTGGATCTAACAAAGACTGTACCAGGGGAAAGTATTGGACCCAGACTAGGAAGGAGTCTATTCTGTGAAAGAAGCTTATTGGAACATCTCTGAGGGTAAGATATTGCCTTAATCAGTTTCTTCATGTATTAGGCTTAGACTTGCATGTTTTTGCTTTATTTTGCTTGGTGACTTCCTTTGTTCTGTCTGTTATTACTTGAAATCACCTAATTTCATACTGTATACTTAATAAAATCACTTTTGTTTATTAATAAACCCAGAGTAAGTGATTAATACCTGGCACAGCAAACAGCTGTGCATATCTCTCTATCAATGATATAGTGGGTGAACAATTTACCAGTTTATGAATTTAACCTGTATAAGCTTTACATACAGTAAAATGGATCTATTTGGTGTTTGTATCCCATTGGGAACTGGGTGTCTGGGTGCTGGAGAGGTAACCTGCTGAGCTGTTTTTGGTTAAAGTCTGCAGCTTTGGGGGCATGCCCCAGACTCTGAGCCTGTGTTGCAGCAGGCTAGTGTGTCTGGTTCAACAAGGCAGGGTTCTGGAGTCCCAAGCTGGCAGGTAAAAGGGGCCCAGAGGTAATTTCAGCACATCAGGTGACAGTCCCAAGGTGATCTCTGTGACCAAACCCATCACAGCAACCAAAAAATATAACTCGAAGTGGGCACTTAGTTCAAAAAGTTTGAAAACCCCTCAGGGTGCAGGGAGGGGATAGCTAGGGGCTGTTTGCAGGCTGGGAGGGTAGCAAAGGGGGCAGACAGGTGGCAACTAGGGGCTGTGTGCAAGCAGGGGAGTAGCTCAGGGTACAGGGAGGGGGTATCTTGGTCTGTGTGTGGGAGGGGGTACCTATAGGCTGTGTGCAGGCAGAAGAGTAGCTCGGGGTGCAGGCAGGGGGTGTAGGGGCTGTATGCGAGCAGGGGGTGGCTAAGGGTGCAGGAAGGAGGTAGCTAGGGTCTGTGTGCAGGTGGGGGGTACCTCAGGGTGCAGGCAGTGGATAGCTAGGGGCTGTGTATGGGTAGGGGGTAGCTCAGGGTGCAGGGAAGGGATAGCTAGGGGCTGTGTGCAGGCACAGGGGACTCCCAGTGGAGCTTCCGGCTTTAGTGTGGGGGGCGCTGGGGCCTGTCTTGGGGGAGGAGGTATGCTGGCTTAAGCCCCGCGCCTCTCCTGGCTTCGGGGAAGGTAGGCGCTGGCTTCAGCCCCGTGCCGGTTCTGGCTTCAGGGGCGAGGGGGCGCCAGCTTCAGCGCCGGGGCTCAGGGCACCGGGTTTCAGCCACAGGGCCCTGCAGCCCCCCTGAAAGGCTCACAGACCCCCCAGTTGAGAACCACTGGCATAGAGAGTAAACTTATAAATTTTGGGGATGATACCAAATGCTTTGGAGGGTTGGATTAACGTTCAAAATGATCTTGACAAGACTGGAGAAATGGTCTGACATAAATATGATGAAATTTAATAAAGACAAATGTAAAGTACTCCACTTAGGAAGGAACTATCAATTGCACACATACAAAATGGGAAATGACTGCCTAGGAAGGAGTACTGTAGAAAGGAATCTGGGGGTTATAAAGGATCATAAGTTAAATATGAGTAAACAGTGTAACACTGTTGCAAAAAAAATGAACGTTATTCTGGGATGTATTAGGAGGAGCATTGTAAGCAAGACATGAAAAGTAAGTCTTCCACTCTATTCTGTGCTGATTAGGCTTCAGCTGGAGTATTGTGTCCAGTTCTGGATGCCATATTTCAGGAAAGATGTGGACAAATTGGAGACAGTCCAGAGAAGAGCAACAAAAATGATTAAAGGTCTAGAAAACATGACCTATGAGGGAAGAGTGAAAAAACTGGGTTTCTTTAGTCTGATGAAGAGAAGACGGAGGGGTCATGATAACAGTTTTCAAGTACATAATACTTTGTTGCAAGGAGAAGGGTGAAAAATTGTTCTCATTAACCTCTAAGGATAGGACAAGAAGCAATGGGCTTAAATTACAGCAAGGGAGTGTGACACTCTACACCCTTGGGAGCGCCCTGTAACCCCCATATTCAACATTTGTATATAATTGTGATATTGCATATAAAGCATGCCATGTAAGGTATCATGGAAAAGGTTATGATCTGCTGAGATCCATTGTTCCATCTAAATATGTATATCATTAATACATATGAAGTCATGAGAATTGTGTTATATGATGGTCACTAAAATATGCTGTGGGTTTGGGAAGCGCCCAGATACTAGCTCCCCAAAGACAATAATCAGGGGGATAACCAATGCCTGGGCGGGTGTCGAAAAACCATCAACAGTCATTGTCCAGCAAGGGAGCTACAATGCAATGACTCACCTTCATAATGCCACATCAGTGGAACTGTCAGCCTTGCCAGGTGGTGACTCAACAATGCCCACCACACATGCCTGGACTTGTGTTCTCCAAGCACATGGACTAAGGGTATAAAACAGAACACAGTGGCCCCATGTTTGGCCTTTTTTCCTTCCCCCACCTATGCTGCAAGCAACAAGGATGCTCAGAAGACTGAAGACTCCAACAGAGGAGACTGGCCCAGGTTTCAAGGGTGAAACCTCTGTACTATGAACTGCAATATCCAGTGAGGTGAGAAACTGCTTAATCTAGATGTTGCCCAGTCTAACAGGGTTGAGAATTGAGATTGCATGCTTATATTTTATTTCATTTTGGTAACTAACTCTGACTTTTTGCTTTTAAGAACATAAGAACATAATAATGGCCATACTGGGGAGTCAGACCAAAGGTCCATCCAGCCCGGGATCCTGTTTACTGACAGTGGCCAATGCCAGGTGCCCCAGAGGGAGTAAACGTAACAGGTAATGATCTAGTGATCTCTCTCCTGCCATTCATCTCCACCCTCTGACAAACAGAGGCTAGGGACACCATTCCTTACCCATCCTGGCTAATAGCTATTAATGAACTTAACCTCCATGAACTTATCCAGTTCTCTTTTAAGCCCTGTTATAGTCTTAGCCTTCATGACTTCCTCAGGCAAGGAGTTCCACAGGTTGACTGTGCACTGAGTGAAGAAGAACGTCCTTTTATTTGTTTTAAACCTGCTACCCATTAATTTCATTTGGTGCCCCCTAGTTCTTATATTATGAGAACAAGTAAATAACTTTTCCTTATTCACTTTCTCCACACCACTCATGATTTTAGATACCTCTATCATATCCCCCCTTAGTCTCCTCTTTTCCAAGCTGAAAGGTCCTAGCTTCTTTAATCTCTCCTCATATGGGACCCGTTCCAAACCCTTGATCATTTTAGCTGCCTTTTTCTGAACCTTTTTTAATGCCAGTATATCTTTTTTGAGATGAGGGGACCACATCTGTATACAGTGTTCAAGATGTGGGCATACCATGGATTTATATAAGGGCAATAAGATATTCTCCGTCAAATTCTCTATCTCTTTTTTAATGATTCCTAACTTCCCATTTGCTTTTTTGACTGCCACTGCACACTGTGTGGACGTCTTCAGAGAACTATCCACGATGACTCCAAGATCTTTCTCCTGATTAGTTGTAGCTAAATTAGCCCTCATCATATTATATGTATAGTTGGGGTTATTTTTTCCAATATGCATTACTTTACATTTATCCACATTACATTTCATTTGCCATTTTGTTGCCCAATCACTTAGTTTTGTGAGCTCTTTTTGAAGTTCTTCACAGTCTGCTTTCATCTTAACTATCTTGAGCAGTTTAGTATCATCTGCAAACTTTGCCACCTCACTGTTTACCCCTTTCTCCAGATCATTTATGAATACGTTGAATAGGATTGGTCCTAGGACTGACCCTTGGGGAACACCACTAGTTACCCCTCTCCATTCTGAAAATTTACCATTTATTCCTACCCTTTGTTCCCTGTCTTTTAACCAGTTCTCAGTCCATGAAAGGATCTTCCCTCTTATCCCATGACAACTTAATTTACGTAAGAGCCTTTGGTGAGGGACCTTGTCAAAGGCTTTCTGGAAATCTAAGTACACTATGTCCACTGGATCCCCCTTGTCCACATGTTTGTTGGCCCCCTCAAACAACTCTAATAGATTAGTAAGACATGATCTCCCTTTACAGAAACCATGTTGATTTTTGCGCAACAATTTATGTTCTTCTATGTGTCTGACAATTTTATTCTTTACTATTGTTTCAACTAATTTGCCTGGTACTGACGTTAGACTTACCGGTCTGTAATTGCCAGGATCACCTCTAGAGCCTTTCTTAAATATTGGCATTGCATTAGCTATCTTCCAGTCATTGGGTACAGTAGCTGATTTAAAGGACAGGTTACAAACCATAGTTAAGAGTTCCGCAATTTCACATTTGAGTTCTTTCAGAACTCTTGGGTGAATGCCATCTGGTCCCGTAACTTGTTCCTGTTAAGTTTCTCAATTAATTCCAAAACCTCCTCTAATGACACTTCAATCTGTGACAATTCCTCAGATTTGTCATCTACAAAAGACAGCTCAGGTTTTGGGAATCTCCCTAGCATCCTCAGCCATGAAGACTAAGCAAATTCATTTATAATCACTTAAAATCTATCTTTTGTAGTCAGTAAACTTGTATAACTGTTTATCTTTACCAGTGAGTTTGCCTGAAGTATTTGGTAAATCTGTTTGGTTTACAAAGGCTGGTGTGTATCCACTTTCCATTGATGAAGTGGTGAACCAATTAATAAATTTGCACTTCTTGTCTTGAGCAGTGCAAGATGATATATTCCTGAGGTATATGCCTGGGAGCTGGGGGGATTTGGCTGGTGCCTTTCTCTGTGTGATTCATATGTGGCTCTGGGAGGATTCATGAAATCTAGCTGGGTGTGGGGCTCCACATGTGGTTGTACTGAGTGATAATAGCATCTGGAGGGGTATGCTGCTTGTCAGCAGCAAAGCATTGTAAGACACAGCCCAGCCTGGAGAGTTAAGGGGGCACAGCGGTCCCACAGTCCCAGGCTGCACCCCAGGGATCCCATCACAGGGAGGTTTAGATTGTACATTAGGAAACACTTCCTAACTCTTAGGGGTAGTTAAGCACTGGAACAAATTGCCTAGGGAGGTTGTGGAATTTCTGTCACTAGAGGTTTTTAAGAACAGGTTAGACATACACCTGTCAGGAACAGTCTAGTTATTACTTAGTCCTGCCTTGATTGCAGGGGATTGGACTTGATGACCCACTGAAATCCGTTCAAGTCTTACTTTCCTACAATTACTTTAAAAAATGCTTACTTTTCTATGATTACATTAAAATAAAACATTAAATCAAAATGCCAGGGGCCTTAGGTTGTGTGAGGAGGGGAGGGATGGTAAAGGAGTATAGGATTTTGTAATATATATATTTAAATAAAAGAAACTTTGCCTTTTAAGAGATTTGATATCTTGGAAATGAGGTCCTCTTGAAGTATTAGGGGAAATAACAAAGATCCATATAATTCTCAAATTTTGGCTTAGGTACTCTAATAGAGGGAGCTCAAGCATATTTGATAACAGTGCCCACCATGCAGGTCTTGTAATTTACCATCTTGTACTATAAGAACTGTATGTGGATATTTAAAAATACCAGGCAAAAAAAAATTGTGAGTTTGTTAGTGTTCATAGAAACTATTGTTTTTATCATGTACACTCTATAAAATTAAATATTTAAGTTAATCTATTTTTTCCTCTTTGTTTGTGACATTTGGGACAAATGTAATGCTTCACTTTACTTTATGACATTGCATGCTTTATGACAGACTGGGAAAACACCTGTGGGAAAGGTGTATGTGGATAGATAAGCCATTCAAGTTGTTCTCCTGAGACTCAGTTTTCATTTTAAAAAGTTGATCTCTAGCTCTTCAGGTTGTGAGGAAAACCTCAGAAATATCAATCCAGTGCAACATATGTAGCGATGTCTTCCTAAGTTGGCAGAGAATCTGAAATAAAAAACTGTGAGGTATGAACTTCTCATTTGCCTCAACAGGGGCTAACTCAAACATAGGTGCAGGAACTAGGGGTGCGGGCGGTTCTGCTGCACCCTCAGGTTATGCACGAGGCTCTGCTGCACGCGCCCAGGATCCCAGGTGCTGCCCCGCACCCGGGGCTCCACTGCCGGCCCCATGCTCTGGGTTCTGGCTGCCGCCCAGCACCCACAATCCCAGCTGCCGGCCAGTGTCCAGGGCTCTGCTCCTGGCCCCGTGCCTGCCCCCAGCTGTGGCCCCAGCCTCAGCACCCTTACCCCTGTCCGGGCCCCCCACCCAGAAACATGGCGCTGCTCCTGGCACCAGCTCAGAGGGTGAGGGGTGTGGACAGAAGTAAGGGGGCTGGCTTTCAGCACCCCCACTGTTAAAAGTGTTCCAGGGCCACTGAACTCAGATGTCAGCTATGATATTTTAAATGTCAACATTGCTCATCAAAGCATGAAAGAAAGGAGAAGTATTATATTATGAAAAATTGACACAATCTAATCAGAATCACCACGCATTTAGGTTTGGCCACATGATTGCTTTTGTTTTCCTGTCAGGAGCTCAGCTTTCAACAATTTGGGAACTCCTGGGTTAAAGACACACATTTTACTGCAAAATATACCAACTGCCAAATATAAAAATAAATAAATTAGTAATTATGGAAATCTGCCTGTGGAACTCATTCTATATGGAAATGTCTTGGGAAATCTCATTTCAGTTCATAATGAACAAGTGTGCAGGTTGCAAAAACCGCCACACCCACAACTGACAGGCATTAATGTTGGCAGCTCCAAACAAAGTGCAAGGAATGTCCCTGAAGATCAGCTGAGGCATATTGATGGGGCAGTATGAGAAAGCTTCCAATCACTATCTCTACTGGGGACACATATAGGACTTCTGTCGCTAGGGATGTCAATCTGGCATCTTGCAAAAGCACTAAATCCACTGAAAATGTTTGAAAATTAAGATAATCAATGATTGTATACCATTCAACATTAAGTTTGTTTGCATTATTTTTTACAATCCATGTGGGAAAGAAGTATTTGTCCTCGTATAAATGTTCATTTTATCTTACTGTTCTCAATCAGTAAATTAAGATAAATTGTTTAAACCTAGATTTTTTTTTGCTCATATTCTCAGAAGATAGTACAGATGTCTTGCCTGCATAGGCTGGAGTCTCAGTAAGATGACTATTCAGTGAGAAGCTAGGTTTTTGATGATTTTGCTAGTATCTGTAATAACAATGCAATCCTAAAGCTGCAGTTAAACAAGAGAGTAGTATTTTTAGAACAGCCTGCAGTTTAAAAGTGCATTGTGAATATTAACATATTCCAGTAAATTAGTTTGCACTCATTATCATAAGCAATTACTTACTGTTTAGTTGCTGCTGGTATTAAATTGGCAAGTAATTTGCAAGAATTAAAACATAACATAAAAATCTTTCTTACATTCCAACAATATAAAAAGACAAATGATTTTAGAAGGACAGTCCATATCTGTCTATATATATTCTCTGTGTGTTTAACTGTCTACCTATGGTATCATCCCTTCATTAATTGACTACTTATTATCTGGGTTTTTATGATAAACTTTTCATCAAATCTGTTTTGATGCTACTAAGTACTTTTTGAGTACTTACAGGTAAATTTAACAGTAATGTCTCATTCACATTAGTGCATCTTGCCTGTCTTTTTGAAAATATTATATTGGAAAATATATCAAAACAATGTTTACTTCTGTGCTCTTGACACTAATCTTATAAAACTCCGGCAAATGTAAAAAGTATGCTAACACACGTATCTGTCAGAAACAACTATATAGGGAGAACCTGTCCTAATTTAGGCTAGAATAACAAATTTAGTTTTTTGTATTCTGTGTCTATTTCTCCTCTGTGGAAAACATGAGTAATTGCTATGGAAGTCTCTGAGAGTTGCCTCAAAGTAAAACTGGCATTAAGTGAGAGGAGAATCAGGCCCATTATGTTTAAAGAAAATTTAGCACATGTGAAAGCGGCTAGCTTGTCAAATCTGGAGAGTGATGTGTTCTGTTTAGCCACAGAAGAGTCATATATGAGAAGTATTTGCATAAGCAACGATGGGCGTACAGGTCTTGCAGAGAGTGTAAAACAGGGCTGAAAGTTGCCTATTACTTAGCTTACACGTTCGCCTAAATTTTCAAAGGTGAGTAGGCCCCAATCCAACAAAGTATAAAAACACATACTTAACTTTCAGCATGTGAGTAGCCCCATTCACTTTAGAGAGATTAAGCACATGATTGGCTGCTGTGCTGGATCAGGACCTTAGACTGTAAACTATCTGGAATGGGCACCGTGTCTGCCTAGGTGCTTCTATAGCATCTAGTACAGGCCCTAACCCTAACTGGGGTCTGGGGGAACTAGAGTAATATAAACAATAACCAACAACAACATTTTAAATAATTATCAAAATACAATAAAAACAAGCCCTGATCTTAAGTCTCCATCTTTTCAGCTAAGTTTCAGTCTGGAATCAATTACTATAATCATTATCTTATTTCATGAAATACGCAGGGCTGTAATAGAAACATTAACATTTTCTTAACTACAGGAGTAGAATGGTTCCTGTCTGCAATCCTCTATTTTGTTTTTAGGCTGAAAGTACCTTAGTTAGATAAAAATAGGCACCTTTAAAAAGAAAACAAAATCACCCAATCAATTATTTAAGCATCTTCAACACTTTTAAATATCTGCAGTATCTCTTCTAGTTTTCATTTTTTAAAATTACCAGTTAAGGTGCTCAATAAAAAAAGCCCCAACCTCCCACCTTCCAAACTTCCCAATTACTTTCTGCATTTGCAGTTCATGAATTTCACAGCTGAAAATGTATAGGTTTTACCCCGGAAAACAAAATGAAGCATCCAGCTGATCAACACATATTATTTTTTGTTCTTATTGTGTTATGAAAACATTTAGATTCTTAAGTATGGGACTATTTGCAATTAAACTACTTTAGAAAGAGAAGCAAGCTAGTCAGAGCAGTGTTGGAATCATCCTATATTTTCATCCTTTCATTGGTTCTTCATTCTAAGACTGATCTGCAAGGTACTGAGTACCATCTATAAACTGTTCAGTCTCCATGCACACTGTAAGAAGTATTCAGCACCTCGCAGTGTTCTCCTCTTGGGAAAAAATATATGGACCCATAGCTACTATCCTAGGAGCTCAGTAACAATGTCCTCAGGCTACTATCTCCACATAGAATCACCTTCTAAGATATTAAGATAGAAGGAATAAAAGATGATTCAAGGAAACATTCCATTCTAAATGAATCACAAAAAGTGCAACATCTGCAGTTTTGCATGGAAACAATTAGAGGGCATTCAGAACCATTTGCTGGCATCTGATACTAAGCCCAAGATTTGCAGATTTATTTATAAGATTTGCAAATGATCAATATGATGCTTTATGGACTGTGACCTTCCTTTGTAACTTGTGTATCTGTAAGTGAGAAAACAGAGCATAACACTGATGTCCTGTGGACAGGGGGTGGAGTTTTCAAAGAAATCTACCAGCCCTCTTTCCATCAGGGACTACAATCCCTTGTATTTGCATAAGCCTGCAAAGCTTTCTCAGACTTTGCCGACCCCTTCCTTGGAAAGGGACAATATTTTTCGACAAGGACCACTGAAGAAAATGGGGATACATTTGGTTATAAGGTGTAGACTTTTGGGTGAAAAACACAACACTGAATTTAAAAACTAAATATGAGTAAACACTATAACACTATTGCAAAAAAATCAAACATCATTCTGGGATGTATTAGCAGGAATGTCGTAAGCAAGACATGAGAAATAATTCTTCCTCTCTACTCCACGCTGATTAGGTCTCCAGTGGAGCACTGTGTCCAGTTCTGGGCACCACATTTCAGGAAAGATGTGGACAAATTGAAGAAAGTCCACAGAAGAGCCACAAAAATGATTAAAGATTTAGAAAACATGACCTATGAGGGAAGATTGAAAAAACTGTGTTTGCTTAGTCTGGAGAAGAGAAGACTGAGCAGCGACATGATAACAGTTTTCAAGTACATAAAAGGTTGTTACAAGGAGGAGGGAGAAAAATGGTTCCATTAACCTCTGAGGATAGGACAAGAAATAATGGGCTTAAATTGCAGCAATGGCAGCTTAGGTTGGATCTTATGAAAAACTTCTTAACTGTCAGAGTGGTTAAGCATTGGAATAAATTGCCTAGGAAGGTTGTGGAATCTCCATCATTGGAGACTTTTAAGAGCAGGTTCCACAAACACCCATCAGAGATGATCTAGATAATACTTAGTCCTGCTACAAGTGCAGGGGACTGGACTAGATGACCTACTGAGGTCCCTTCTAGTCCTACAATTCTATGATTATTGGCACCATATGATTGGAATTGGTATAATATGATTGTGATGGGTCTGACCCCCCCAATCTGGGATGCCACCTGATGTGCTGGGGTTCCACTCAGTCCTCCGGCCCTGCCAGCCTGGGTTTCCCTTGCACTGGGTTGCTGTTGCTAGGCTCTCTAGCCCCTTTACTACACACACTCAGGCAAGACCACACCCAGCTGCAGATGCAGACTGCAGTCAGATCTGTGTGAGAAGATTCACCTAGCACTCATGTGCACACCCACTGTGGAGAGGTAAACCCCAGATACCTACAAACCTTGCAATGTGTAGAAAGATCTGCAAAGCGCAAGCTCATAAAAATTCACCCTCTCCCTCAGTGTGAAGAGAGATATGCACAGCTTCTTACCCCTCCCAGATATGAATTGCACAAACTGCATTATGTTATAAACAAGAAATGAGTTTATTAACTACAAAAGACAGATTTTAAGTGATTATAAGGGACAGAAAACAGAACAAAGCAGATTACTAAGCAAATAAAACAAAATATGCATACTAAGCCTAAGATCTTAAAAAGACAGGTGTAAAGAAATAATTTCTCACCCTAAATGATATTTTAGGCAAGTTGCAGAGTTTCTGTAACTTACAGTTCCAGTTATCTCTTCTTACAGACTGGACCCCTGTCTCAGTCTGAACTCACCGCTGCCTTTCTCCCTAGGTTAGTTCCTTTGTCTCTTCAGGTATTTTCAGCAGTCCTTCTTCTTATGTAGGCAATGCAGGAGAGTCCAGATTAATCCCTTCCCCAGCGTTAAAAAGGATTTACCTAAAGCGGGAAACCTTTTTTTGATCCCCATCCCCCTACAGAGGAAAAGTACCAGCAGTGTCCAAGGAGGTATTTTGTAGCAGGTGATCTTATCATCTGACCTTGCAGTGTCAAAGCAACTATGAAACCAAGTTTATTTGCAACGTCCACAGGAAGGAACTCCAGGCAGATGGGAGATCCACATCTTTAAAGACTCATTGTCTTTTTCTAATGGCCTATTAAGGGTGATTGGTTACTGTTTGGTGGGCATTTCCCAAGTATACACATAGATGTAATCGTTACATAGTCAATATTCCTAACTTCATATACAGAAAAAATAAATGCATACAAATTGGATAATCACATTCAGTAAATCATAACCTTTCCAATGATACCTTACAAGACCCATCTTGCATAAAACGTATCTTAGTTATGCCATATCATATCAGAACAATATTTCTATAGAAAATATGGAGTGTAACATAACAATGATTACTAAACTTTATCTACAATGACAGAGGGAAAAAAAACAAAAGACTGTGTCTTTAAACACTGGGCAAAAGTAGCAGCATCAGGAACGATACTATTATCAGGCTGCTTACCTAAAATAGAATTTAAAATTAGCAAGAGCCTCATGAACTTGATACAGATGATTAATCAAATGTTAGGGCCTGTTAAGATGCAGAGTAATTTGGCTAAGCAAATGCAATTGAAAAACACTAGAGATAGGAAAGAAACTGTTTTTCTATCCTGCAAAATTTTTCAAGATGTGAAAGAAATTTCCGATCCTGAATTGGGACAAAAAGTCAGTCTTGAAATTTTTTTTTAACTGACAGTCCAAAAAACAATTGGTTTGGGTCAATATAAACATTTCATTTCAATAATTCCAAAATGTTTCATTTTTATTTTGAACTTGTCTTTTTTTAGCCATTTTCAGACTAAAGGTATTAATTTAAAAATAAATTATTTGACTCAAAAACCCAAAACTTTCTGGTTCAAAAATGTAAACACACGTAATTTTGACAATTTCAAAACTTTTTCCCCTGACATTTTGTCAGTTGTAAGGTTAATTGAAATAGATTTACTTTTGTGAACAGTTTTGGATTTGATTATTTGACATTTTTTAGCAAAAAAAAATAAAATAAAGGGGGTTATTGAAAAATTCCCTACCAGCTCCAAAAAACCCCACACCCTTTTTGCCCACCAAGACATATGACCTGCCCAAAGTTACTCAGTAAGTCAGTGGCAAAACAGAGAAGTGAGCTCAGATGTCTGGATTCTCAGCCCAGTGCCTCACTCACAAGATCATCTTTCTTGATGGGTACCTTTCTGTACATGATCAAATATTTCAATGATTTATTTATTTATTTTTGCTGAAAGCATGAAGCCTGATATATCATAGATCAGCTGTGAAGAAACAGATAGTGAGCTTAAGTTACAAAACACCAAACCAAAGAAAACCTATAATGTACTGTAAGAATGCAATCACAACTGTCTGCCAGCTCCTATGAAAAAACACCTAATTAGAGTTATTATCTATATGAAGGTCACGTTAAATGTTACTAGGCACACTCTGTACTCACACTGATATTCTTTGTTAATGTTCATTAAAGTAATTCCTGTTTTAAAGAGGATGATTACTTGGTATCATTATCAGGCTTAGCTTCAGCATGTTACACTTTCACTGACATATAGAAAGCTCAACTTCAGAAAAGGATTAATTATCTTAAGTGCTGAGCCAGTATAAATTGTGCAAATTCCAGAGAAAATATACATGTGCTTTGTGGATGGGAAGAAGTTTAATGCCTCAGCAAGCAGTGCTGTTCCTAATTCATCCCCCACACTCTGTCCCCAATTTATGGAGGGGCCTTGCATCCCAGATCAATATCTCAGTTTATTAATTCTAAGCAGCATACAGTAAATTGCTCCTTTGCTGCAGTGTGCAATGAGGGGAAAAATTCCCCCTCCAAAGAAATCACTTTAGCTGTCACATCATGTATAATAATCAATGGTTTATCTTTCTCCTTTCATTTTCCTCCCATGTTAACAGTCTTAAGAGTTAATTATAAAAAGAAGGTAATTTGGTATATTTAAACTGCAGCCTCCTTGTTGCTGCTAATGTTATATGAGAGTTTGCATAAGAATAAGGTGCTGTGCTCATCTGAGAAAATCCCTTGACCAATTACATTTTTATTATTTAGATATATTTATTTTACTTTATTTTATTTAGATTCAAGAGAGATAATAAAGGACAACTAGCCCAACCTCTATACACCTGAGACAACTCAACATAAAAATAAAACCAGCACCAACCCCTGCCACATATGGCAGCAATCATCTTTCAGTGAAATAAAAGAGAGGGATATTACCAAGCCCTCACAAGAAAAGTGTCCCTCAAGCAACAATTTGCTCCAAAAGCTCCTTAAAAGGATGAGCTTGAAGATCAATACATTCAGAGCAAAGGCTTGAGTTCTAAAGCCAAGATGGTTTTATGGGAAAGCCCTGCTAGCAGCCCCTTCTCTATTATGCCAAGAGATCTTCTACTCACTTGTCTACTAAATTCATTTGTGACATTATGTCATGGGGCAGAGAGAGTCTCTCAGTTGTGTAGGTCTCAAGCCATGTATGGTTTTATAAGATAAATGCAACACCTTAGCCTCTACACAGAGCCCCACAAGCAGCCAGTGCAGAGCACACCGGTGTAGCATGCTTATGGCAACAAGCCCCCTTGACAAGTGGGCCGCCAATTTATGTGCTAGTTTCTGTTTCCAAATAGACTCGAGGTGTAGCACCAAGTAAAGATCATTTCAGTAACTGAGTATGAAGATGACAAAGCATGTATTGTGTTGGTGAGGTATGCACTAGGAAGATTAGGTCACAACTTTCTAGCTAGATGTGAATGGAAAAAAGGTGATCATGACAACTGTTTATCATCTAACAATAACCAGATATCCAGGTTGCAAAGATGAGTGGCAAAAGTCAAACAAACACTGTCAATCAGAGAGGCAAAAATAATCATTGACATATCCCTAGTTCCTTTCCCCAAAACACCATCAACACCTCTGTTTTATTTGGATATATAAACGTACTATAAAACAACCCACACAGTTCACAGAGCCTGTTTCTGATCTTACCTATGCAGCTTTTACACTGGTGCAGCTCCCTTGACGTCACTCTAGTGTAAGTGATAGCAGAGTCTGGCCCATGGACTGCACTATAGCACCTATGGTATCTTTGTTCCAATTTTCTATTTTAAAGTAGATATATTTATGTCTGGTTTTTCTATCTGTGCATTTAAAAATACATCCCTCACCATGGTACCTGTACTCAATGTTGTTCTATAAAACTATAGGACTGAAAGCAATCCACCAGAGCCATTGTTAAGATTTCATATGTTGGCGGCATCATGCCTTCCTTCATCTGAATGAACACTTTTAAAGGAAGGTCCAAGGGAGGGGATAATTTATGCATTTTGGAAGGTAGTAAATAATAATTAAGTAGAGAGGGAAGCAAGAAGATAATAGCAAGCAGCCATAACAGGTGGACCATGAAACAGACAACAGTACCAGGGAATCAAAACAGGAGGATAACATATAATGTGGGCAGCTGGGCAGCAACCATATGGACAGGCCAACAGAAGGAAAATATCAGGCTGTTACAAGATGGAAGAGATGTAGAGATGGAAGAAAGAGTATGAGTGTGTATGTGAAAGAGAGAGAGTGTGAGTGAGAGAGAATAGATTTTTGATACTTACCTGGAAAGCAGTGCACTGTCATATTATGGGATGTATTAAGGATGATGGTCACAGGTAAGGCTGAGATCTCCTTTTGCTCAGAACTCATATGTGTATTTCCCTTTGGACTGGCCTTGAGTAGCCTGCTGATGATTGTGTGTTACAGATTCCCCTCAGTTCCAGATCAACAGAGGATCTGCTGTTGCAACCCCAGCTACAGAGCAAGGAGCAGCTCATGCATTAGAAGTTCCTGATTCCATACTCAGTGCGTTGGCCAAGATGGTGGCTGTAATACTTGAACTGTTTAAATTAGTCCAACCCTTCGGCCAGATTCTGTCAATGGACTTATTCCATGTTTGCAATGGTATAAGGCAAATAAGACTCTGATGATTGAGACTTTATCTGCAATTCGGCCTTCTATATGGAAGAGTGAGATGAGGCTGTGCCCACTAATAATGACATACTTATTAATCATTCCTTTCAAATGGGAATGACATCAATGAACTTTTAAAAATCCAACCCAGTAACATCATAATGCACACTTGACATTTGGATCATTTTCAAAATAACAGTCATCTAGACGATGAGCACAAAGTCAGTGTTTTTTTCAATTGGAATGGCAAAAAATCGGCTCTTTTATATACCTGTACGCTGAGAGGATCAACATCAGGCAGTTTATAGGTGGTTAGGACAGAAAGAGGGCAGCTTCAATTAAGTCAGCATGCAGAAAAACAAGCAGAGGGGAGACACAATGCTCATCACATTACTGAGTATAATTTACCAGTTGGCATTTTGCACATTGCTAATAAAATAGAAAAATCAGAAGTACTAATAAGATATTTACCCTCCTGATGCAAAATGCAACAACAGCTTTAAAAAGCAGACAATAAGTGTTCTTGTCTGTTTATTTTCATTTTACTAAGTTATTGCAGGGAAGTATAAGTAGACAAAGAAACCATATTCTTATCAGAAAAGTACAGCTAGGGAGCCAGATTCTCCTTTTACTGGGGTAAATCAAGAATATCTTTATTGAAAACAAAGCCGTGCAAAACTAGTATGCAAGGAGAATCATGCTCTGGAGTTTTAAAATGCAGGAGTCCAATTTACTAGGGTTATGAGAGATACAATATTTGAGCTCAGCTTCACGGGTATGCTGAAGGAAGGATAATGAGGTTGGACTGAAGGCTCCTCAGTACAGGGACTGGGCCTCTTTCTACACTTCCAGTCCTCAATAAATAATGGTGCTATCTAACACTGACTAAAAGACAACCAGAAAGGTTGGCAATGGGTTCAGTTCCCCTAAGGGAAGGGCAGATTTCCCACACTCTGTCAGAGGTTGGAGGAGATGGGGGCAATAGATTAGAACACAATAATTGGACAAAGTAGGAGCTCCAGGGATGGTGGGTGAAAAGGGTACAAAAATGTAACTTGTGATAATTAAAGCCCAATTATTGTCATCTAACAACTGACCATTAAGTGTTGACAGACACACACTAAAAACCTGAGAGACTGTGGAAAGGCAGACAGGCAAAAGAGGTTTGCTTTGCCCAGAACAGAAGGATGCTACCTATACAACACATAATCCATCATTATTTTCTGCAATGCTGAGACACTGTACAAGAACTAGACCTGTCAAAGCATAGTCCATAAATCCCAGTAGTAGTGCCTTGTTTGTGTACACCCTTCTCTTCATTTCTCTCTCACCCAATACAATAGGCAAAGTGGCTAGTCAGCATCCCTCTGCAACTATATCTATCAGTGATTTGTATAGATCTGGTATCACCTAATCTGATTTGCTATGTGATCACTATGTTTACAGTACTTCAACCAAATAAAATAACCATAACAAGCCAGGAGATAAATATTTGGGAAGAAACAAATAAGAGGTGCTTAGAGACCATCAGAGTGAACATGGTATAAAGGCCTGTATTGTTAGAACAGTATAACAGCAAGCCACAATTTACAGGGAACAAAAGGACTGACTTGAAGCCATAAACAACACTCAATGTCCAGGGGGGAAATCCCAGCCCTACTGAAGTCTATGGGGTTTTATTTATTGACTTCATTGGAGCTAGGTGAACAGCCACTATTTTATCACACTATATGACTAAGGGCCCAATCCAACCCTCACTAGAGTCCACAGTAAAACTCCCACTGAAACAGGCACAAGCCCTAATTGCACAGTGGTGTGAATCCCTATTGTACAATCCATCCTGTCCAGGCAATAAGAAATTGCAAAGGTAGGTAATACTTTAGGAATCAAATGTCCACACACGTGTTAAGAAGCAGCTGCCTAATAAAGTCATGGTACTAGATTATAAAAAAAAGCAGGAAAGAGAATGGTTGTACCACCGGGCCCCAACACCAATGCAATTAAATCGTTGAACTATCTTGCCTTGCACAGTCATAAAAAGAAATCCAATAGCAGTGATTAATGATTACTGTTGAGCATGTACCTTATGTCTACACACTAGTATTCCATGTATTCTGAGTCACTGCTGTTGTCTGTGTTTGCTATAAACAGAGGAGAAAAATCAAGAGAAGAGTCTTTGAGAGAAATAAAATAAAATAAATTAAAATAAAATAAAAGTGTATTGTACTGTATCAGTGTATGGGTTGTAAATGGAATGCAAGAGGAATCTTTCATATAACCTGAAAATAGAAAAGACAAATTTGACATTTGGACCTGAAGGCATTATTCAGGAATACTATACAAAGCAAAATTAATTACCATAAGCTTCCACGATGAAAAGAGAGGAGTATTTCAAAGACAAGGAACTTAGGTTGGGGGATCTTAGGACATAGAGAGTAACAGGAAGCAAGCAATATAGAACAACAGAATCTAGAGTGAAAGACCTAAGTTATTAAGAAAGAAAGAAAAATATATAAAACAATAAAATCTAAAAGAATGGAATAAATGGAGAGGAAGTTATAAGAAGTTAAGGGGGGTTGGGGAAGAGGAAAAAGTTATAAGGAAAATGGTGGAAGAATGTAATAACACAGCACACACTTTGTATATGGCAACACAGAAAAATAAATTTTCTTTCTGCAATTGAATTCTGAGGAATGGTGGAAAATCAAGTGATGCATCCAGTTATTTTTCTGTGGTTTGCATCATAAGAAACACACTGAAGGACAGAGGGAAAGCACAGTAATCAGATCTGTTGAAAGTGAAATAGGATACCCTTCTTGCTTTCCTAACTCACTTCATCTTCTAGCCCTTATATCTTTACCTCTGTCTAGAGCCCTTGTAATTAACTTATCACCTATATTCCACTAGAGATCTTTTTGTTTCTCTAATGCTTTGTTCAACACTCAGATTTTTCTGACCATTAACCTTCCCCTTCAGAGACCACAGGTCTGATTCTCCATTGTCTTGCCCCTTGCACAGTCATTTACACCAGTGCAAAGTGAGTGTAAAATGCTAGCAAATCAGAACAGCAACATCTTACACTCTCCTTTGCACACACACAAATACAAAGATTACATTTTTCGCTCCAGACCCTATACACCATTCTGGCAGCACAAAGGAGCTACAAAGAGGCCACAATAGCTTGCAGGAGAATTTCCACAGCACAGGATCAGCCTCACATCCTCTGATGATGGCAGAAAAGAGAAGGGCCATCGTGCTCAGTGCAGCACCATTCTGGGCTGCAGAGCTGTCTATATGCAGCTGCAAAGGGGCTTCCACTTTTTAAAGCAGCCCCCTACTGTAGGCAAAAATAAAGACAGCACGAAAGTGACTTAAAGCCACCTTTGCCCCTTCTCCTCCTAGTGTATACCTTCTGTGTTGCATCTTTCAGGAGAAACAACATAGGACCCAGTCCATACGAATTTGTTGTTTTTTGGTTTTTAAATATGTCTCTAGCCCTTTTGGATGTGGAGAACATGTTCAAAATGTTAGCCAAAAATAAAATGATGTTATGATATCTTCTGGGTGTGCAGACAGCCTGTCTAAAATAATAGTCAGGACTTAGTTCCTGTCTGCTGGAACAAATCAGCTGCAAAGTTGCTCCCTGAACATCCCTTGATGTAGACAAATTTCTGGGTGATGGAGGACCACCAGAGCTGGCCCTAAACTGAACCCTTCTCTCCCCTCCCCCCAGCCAGGCACTGGGGTCTTGGAAGGAACACAGGGAAAAGAGAACATGAAGAGACCATTATTTCACTCTGGTGACCACTTGACAGCTTTTGCAGCTATGCATAGGTTAAGCAAGTCCTGAAACTGCTCTAATTTTCACCAGGGGCTGAACAGGCCCCAAGCAAACCAAAATATTAGCGGCATAAAGATCCCTGTGTTGAGTGCAGCTCGGCTAGATCTGTGACTTGAGCCAAAGAACAGAGTGAGGTGTAAACTGTCTTCCTCTGTTTCAAGAAGTTATTCACTATGGGGCCTATATAATGTCAGCAGATACACAAACAAATTATGAAGATCTGTACAAACTACTTTGAGCAGCATCAGAAATGGATAGGCCCAGGATTCTATGCAAAACTTGAAAGAGTGAGTATATTTCCATTTTAACTTCTAGCAGACACTTGCCCCCAAAAGAAAAGAACAAATCTATATTTTAGAATATCATTCTTGCAAAACAAGCTCTACTTTAGCAGCAAAGTTCACTGGGGTGAAAAAAGGAGCATTGTTGAGATCTTCAAATGTGTTGCAAGTAATCTTCTATTTAGTAATCACAAGCTCAAAACAAGAGCATCATTGATAACTCAGTGGACTAGGAGGCCATTCCTTCAACCTTAACTCATGCAAGTAACACTTACTCATATGAATAATCCAACTGACGCAAACAGGACCATTTGCTCGATGGAGGGCTGCTCATGTGAGAAAGCACAGCAGGATTCATGCCCTCCACTTGTATAGCAATCCTGTATAACAGGAAATCCTGTACTTGCTTATTACATATCTTATTGTTTAAAATGTTCTATACAACTTCAAGTAACAAACACATACATCTGGTGCAGCATTTGCTCAGATTCTGCTGATCCAATTAATTCTTCCAAAGAGTTCGGGACACAGAGCATTTCTAATATACTATTTTTACTTATACAGAACTTCTCACAATTTTTTTTTCAAGATGCTATACATAAAAAGAACATATAGTGAAACTACACCTTGAGAACCTGTAACATCACTTTTAGAAAGCAATGCTGAAAAGGTAGTGTGTTTCAGTTTAGTCTTAAACAATTATTTTTTACCGAGGAAGTACTTCAAATACAAAGCAGGAACATTCCACGACAGAGAGATATAAAATGGAAGTCTCTAGCACCATAAAAGTACAAAAGAAGAGCGATAGCAGGCATAGATTTCTTAATCTTAAAGCTAGTAAAGGGAAACAGGGAGTGGAATGATTGGAAACGCAAGGACAGCTGAGATAATAGAGAGTATTAAATATCATAAGGAAAAATTTTAAAGCTGTTTGGAAAAAGCTCCAGGTATACAATGAAAGGACTACAAAATGGATGCAATGTGCCAAATTCAATTCTCGGCAAAGGGGAATCATTCTCATTGGAGCCAGTGGGAGTGACATCTCCCTATACAAACCATATGTCATCTGGTTTGGCTCATAAAAGGAGCTCAGCAGCAAGATTTCATGAAGAAAATACTGTGCTCCAATGGAGATGAGGAAAAAACTCCTAGGACAATATTTATACCTCTGGAGAACATTATGTACCACGTAAGTCCTCAAAATAGGGACTGAAAGGGAATCCAGGAGCAGAGTACATTCCAGGAGGTACTGAGTACCCTCAATAAACACTGAAGAACATTCATATTTTGAGGACTTAGGTGGTGCATAAGCCGTGTATTGGCATTCAGGGCATGCAATCTAGTAGCTTCCGTGAGCTTTCTTCTGGCAGCTCACGGAAGTTACTAGATCGCATGCCCTGATTCTCATGGGTGACTTTAATTTTCCTGATATCTGCTGGGAGAGCAATACAGCAGTGCATAGACAATCCAGGAAGTTTTTGGAAAGCGTAGGGGACAATTTCCTGGCGCAAGCGCTAGAGGAGCCAAGTAGGGGGGGCGCTTTTCTTGAACTGCTGCTCACAAACCGGGTAGAATTAGTGGGGGAAGCAAAAGTGGATGGGAATCTGGGAGGCAGTGACCATGAGTTGGTTGAGTTCAGGATCCTGACGCAGGGAAGAAAGGTAAGCAGCAGGATACGGACCCTGGACTTCAGGAAAGCAGACTTCGACTCCCTCAGGGAACGGATAGCCAGGATCCCCTGGGGGACTAACATGAAGGGGAAAGGAGTCCAGGAGAGCTGGCTGTATTTCAAGGAATCCCTGTTGAGGTTTCAGGGACAAACCATCCCGATGAGTCGAAAGAATAGTAAATATGGCAGGCGACCAGCTTGGCTTAATGGTGAAATCCTAGAGGATCTTAAACATAAAAAAGAAGCTTACAAGAAGTGGAAGGTTGGACATATGACCAGGGAAGAGTATAAAAATATTGCTCAGGCATGTAGGAATGATATCAGGAGGGCCAAATCGCACCTGGAGCTGCAGCTAGCAAGAGATGTCAAGAGTAACAAGAAGGGTTTCTTCAGGTATGTTGGCAACAAGAAGAAAGCCAAGGAAAGTGTGGGCCCCTTACTGAATGAGGGAGGCAACCTAGTGACAGAGGATGTGGAAAAAGCTAATGTACTCAATGCTTTTGTTGCCTCTGTCTTCATGAACAAGGTCAGCTCCCAGAGTATGGCACTGGGCAGGACAGCATGGGGAGGAGGTGACCAGCCCTCTGTGGAGAAAGAAGTGGTTCAGGACCATTTAGAAAAGCTGGACGTGCACAAGTCCATGGGGCCAGATGCGTTGCATCCAAGAGTGCTGAAGGAATTGGCGGCTGTGATTGCAGAGCCATTGGCCATTATCTTTGAAAACTCGTGGCGAACGGGGGAAGTCCCGGATGACTGGAAAAAGGCTAATGTAGTGCCAATCTTTAAAAAAGGGAAGAAGGAGGATCCTGGGAACTACAGGCCAATCAGCCTCACCTCAGTCCCTGGAAAAATCATGGAGCAGGTCCTCAAAGAATCAATCCTGAAGCACTTACATGAGAGGAAAGTGATCAGGAACAGCCAGCATGGATTCACCAAGGGAAGGTCATGCCTGACTAATCTAATCGCCTTTTATGATGAGATTACTGGTTCTGTGGATGAAGGGAAAGCAGTGGATATATTGTTTCTTGACTTTAGCAAAGCTTTTGACACGGTCTCCCACAGTATTCTTGTCAGCAAGTTAAGGAAGTATGGGCTGGATGAATGCACTATAAGGTGGGTAGAAAGCTGGCTAGATTGTCGGGCTCAACAGGTAGTGATCAATGACTTCATGTCTAGTTGGCAGCCGGTGTCAAGTGGAGTGCCCCAGGGGTCGGTCCTGGGGCCGGTTTTGTTCAATATCTTCATAAATGATCTGGAGGATGGTGTAGATTGCACTCTCAGCAAATTTGCGGATGATACTAAACTGGGAGGAGTGGTAGATACGCTGGAGGGGAGGGATAGGATACAGAAGGACCTAGACAAATTGGAGGATTGAGCCAAAAGAAATCTGATGAGGTTCAATAAGGATAAGTGCAGGGTCCTGCACTTAGGACGGAAGAATCCAATGCACCGCTACAGACTAGGGGCCGAATGGCTAGGCAGCAGTTCTGCGGAAAAGGACCTAGGGGTGACAGTGGATGAGAAGCTGGATATGAGTCAGCAGTGTGTCCTTGTTGCCAAGAAGGCCAATGGCATTTTGGGATGTATAAGTAGGGGCATAGCGAGCAGATCGAGGGACGTGATCGTTCCCCTCTATTTGACATTGGTGAGGCCTCATCTGGAGTACTGTGTCCAGTTTTGGGCCCCATACTACAAGAAGGATGTGGATAAATTGGAAAGAGTCCAGCGAAGGGCAACAAAAATGATTAGGGGTCTAGAACACATGACTTATAAGGAGAGGCTGAGGGAGCTGGGATTGTTTAGTCTGCAGAAGAGAAGAATGAGGGGGGATTTGATAGCTGCTTTCAACTACCTCAAAGGGGGTTCCAAAGAGGATGGCTCTAGACTGTTCTTAGTGGTAGCAGATGACAGAACGAGGAGTAATGGTCTCAAGTTGCAGTGGGGGAGGTTTAGATTGGGTATTAGGAAAAACTTTTTCACTATGAGGGTGGTGAAACACTGGAATGCGTTACCTAGGGAGGTGGTAGAATCTCCTTCCTTAGAGGTTTTTAAGGTCAGGCTTGACAAAGCCCTGGCTGGGATGATTTAACTGGGAATTGGTCCTGCTTCGAGCAGGGGGTTGGACTAGATGACCTTCTGGGGTCCCTTCCAACCCTGATATTCTATGATTCTATGATTCATTCTGCTTGGTTGAATTTTACCCTTGCCACCTAATCCTACAAGGTGCTAGGCACTATAAAGACCCATTGACTTGAGTTAGCATTGAGGGTGCTCTGCACCTCCTGGAACTTATTCAACATCTTGCATGATGTATCTGCAAACCCGTCATTCATAAATTTTCAGAGTTGGGTTCTATAGCAGTCCTTTCCAGGTCCTGATATAATGAAACCCAGGAGCCCATAGAATGGGCCATTTCACTGAGTCTATGCTGTTTTTACCATGTAAATTACTTAGATTTCAGTCAGAAGCATATTTAGTATTTGACTATGACTAACATATTCAATTGCTTTTGTTAAACACAAATCGTGAAAAAATGTCATTCACACAGAGTATTGCACATCATTTTCAAATAACCATACATAGCAGCTGTTTCAGAAGAGAACTATAATAAGTATTTGAGCACTTCTTATTTGTATCACATAATGATGCATGCATACATAACAAAAGCAAGAGAGGTTGCCTCTAAAATTGTATCCATACATAGATTTGTTTTGTTATATGAGATTTATGCAACATGCCACAGAAAGATACACAGTCCAAGTGGCTTAAAGCGTCTGTTACTACCATGAATAATTCATCAAATTCACAGTTCCATTTTAGAGATCACTTTTCAAAAGCTCACATTACAGTGCTAAGGCTTGTGAACCCCTTGCTCACACTGGCACGCTGTTATTCACACAAGCAGCCTCATTGTGATAAAATTGAAGTACAAATGTAAGTGCAGTATAGCAAATCGAAATCAGAGTTTCATTTTTTCCCTATAATTTCATAGTTCTGCAACAAATATATAAGAACAGTTTATTTGGCCAGTTTCAGAGCACAATCCCCCGCCTACTGGGAAGGTTAAATAAAAGATATATTTCAAATGATTTTCAGTCACATACATTTAACAATCTGCCACTTAAAATCAATATTCTGCCTGTGATTAGTCCACAAGGTGACTTTTGCTAATTGACTAATTGCTTTTGCTATGTGGAAAACCCCTAACAAAAATAAATATGCTTAGAAATGAGTTACTTCTCATTTCCAATAACTATGCGTAGCAGGAGGCCAATTCTACAATGGCCTATGTGGCATACAAAGTGCATAAACTGGGCACTGCAGTCAGTGTATGTAGACCTTTTGAGCACTGGGCAGGGAGTTCAGAAACCAAAAAACTGGTGGTAAGATTCTGATCCTATTTGTCCACAATGGATGAAATGTACAGCATTACAGAGGCCCACACTACACTCTCTGAACCATTAAAGAACCATTAGGCTGTAAGCTCTTTTGTTCTGTGTTTGTATGGTGCCTAGCACAATGGGGTCCTGGTCCATCACTGGGGCTCCTAGTTGCTACAGCAATACAAATAAATTATCATCCTTTAGGTCCCTCCATGGTATTGGGAGACTTTTGAGAGGCCTCTTCAGTGCGGAGAATTTTACGCACACACACTGGGCTGACCCATTCACTCTGAATCTCAGCTTTTCCCATAGTATTTAAGTGGAAAAGAAAGGCATGGAGAGTGGATGGGCTATGGGTAAGGCTTCTTAACTGCTCACCTTGAAGAAAATCTCAGGTGCACAGTGGCCATTTTGTTGAAAATGAGTTATCCCAGCAAGTGCACAAGAGTGGCTGAAGATAGTACGTGAGGCAGTCAGCAGCAAGCAGCACAGGAAGGAGGGATTCTACTCTCTCAGGTGTATCTCACTTCCTTGTGCAAATGCACATCTCCCCATTGCTTTTGCATGGGACATTATTCAGCCCTGAATATTAAAAAGAATTAACAGACTAACTGACTGCAAAGCATCATCGCCGTTAGCTGGATCATAGAATGTAATGGCCCCGAAGGAGCTGTTATGGTCTAACAAGTCAATGATCCCTGCACTAAGAAGGATTTACATGAATAAACTGTAACAACTCTGAAAAGCTGTTATACTCTACCATATCACAAATTCACATTTAGCACATCCCCTCACCTCAGAGACGGAAACAGCTCCTTTGGAGTACCTATTGTTGTTCAAGTGTATAATTGTTATTATTGAAAACAGTGTATGCAACAACATATTATATTGATCAATGAACTATAAAAATAAATATTATGTCTAACTGAATACTCTATGTATTTTATACTATGCATAATTAAACTCAAAGTATAGTTACCTTTTTAAAAACAAGTAAATACATTCACAGTATCATGGAATAGTTAAAAATATTTTTAAAACATTTAATTTCTAACTTAAGTGTAATAATGTTATATTTGATATCTACACTATTGCAGGTCAAGAAATTGAAAGTTTAAGACGTATTTTGTTGTTAGTTCAAATCATAGTAGAGAGCAAGTATTGGAACTTTATCCTCACCTTTGAGGAGAATGGATTCAATTATTTGGTGATAGGCCCTTTTCATCTTCAGTTGCTATGAACTTTTGACCCCATATAAGAATGTTCTAAGGCAGAGGTGGCAAACCTGAGCCTGAGAAGGAGCCAGAATTTACCAAAGTACATTGCCAAAGAGCCACAGTAATAGGTCAGCAGCCCCCGCCATCAGCTCCCCCACCCCCGCTCCCAGCACCTTCCACACACCAGCAGCCCCGCTGATCAGCACCTCCCTCTCCCTCCCCGAACCTCCCGATCAGCTGTTTCATGGCATGCAGCAGGCTCTGGGGGGAGGGGGAGGAGTGAGGGCATGGCAGGCTCAGGGGAGGGGGCAGGTAGGGTTGGAGTGGGGGCAGGGCCTGTGGCAGAGCTAGGGGTTGAGTAGTGAACACCCCCTGGCACATTGGAAAGTTGGCACCTATAGCTCCAACCCCGGAGTCAGTGCCTATACAAGGAGCTGCACATTAACTTCTGAAGAGCCACATGTGGTTGGATGGGTGGCAGGGGGCAGTCAGGGTGGGGGTTCCAGGGGCGCTCAGGGGACAGGGAGAAGGGGCGATTGGATGTGGCAGGGGTTCCAGGGGGGGGGCAGTCAGGAAGGAGATGGGGGGTTGGATGGGGTAGCGGGGGGCAGTCAGGGGCAGGGTTCTGGGGTTGGTCAGGGAGAAGTGGTGGTTGGATAGGGCAGGGGTCCTGGAGGGGGCAGTGAGGAATGAGAGGAGGGGTTGGATGGGGCAGCGGAGGTCCGGGGGTGGTTAGGGGACAGGGAGCGGGTTGTGTGGATGGGGCAGGGGTCCCGGGGGGGGGGGCACAACCCCTTCCCCTAACTGGCCCTCCATACAATTTCTGAAACCCGATGTGGTCCTCAGGCCAAAAAGTTTGTCCGCCCCTGCAGTAGCCTGAACTGGACAGAATGTTATATTCCAGACCATGTTTTAAACTATCTGTGCCCCCCTCAACCCTGCTGAAGTGAAAAACTATGCGTCCCCCCCCCACACACACTTGAAGTGAAAAAAAACAGATTGACGGAGCAGAAGAGTACCCAGAAGTCACCTACTACAGGACAGGCCCACCAAAGAAAATAACAGAAAGCCACTAGCCATCACCTTCAGCCCCCAACTGAAACCTCTCCAACGCATCATCAAAGATCTACAACCTATCCTAAAAGATGATCACTCACTCTCACAGATCTTGGGAGACAGACCAGTCCTCGCTTACAGACAGCCCCCCAACCTGAAGCAAATAGTCATGAGCAACCACACACCACACAACAAAAACACTAACCCAGGAACCTATCCTTGCAACAAAGCCCGATGCCAACTCTGTCCACATATCTATTCAAGTGACACCATCATAGGACCTAATCACATCAGCCACGCCACCATCAGGGGCTCGTTCACCTGCACATCTACCGGTGACATATGCCATCATGTGTCAGCAATGCCCCTCTGCCACGTACATTGGCCAAACTGGACAGTCCCTACACAAAAGAATAAATGGACAGAAATCTGACATCAGGAATCATAACATTCAAAAACCAGTAGGAGAACACTTCAACCTCTCTGGTCACTCAGTAACAGACTTAAAGGTGGCAATTTTGCAACAGAAAATCTTCAAAAACAGACTCCAATGAAAAACTGCTGAACTGGAATTAATTTGCAAACTAGATACCATTAACTTGGGCTTGAATAGAGACTGAGAGTGGCTGCATCATTACACAAATTGAATCTATTTCCCCATGTTAAGTATTCTCACACCTTCTTGTTAACTGTCTGAAATGGACCTTCTTGATTATCACTACAAAAGTTTTTTTTTTCTCCTGCTGACAATAGCTCATCTTAATTAATTAGCCTCTTAGAGTTGGTATGGCAACTTCCACCTTTTCATGTTCTCTGTATGTATACGTATCTTCTTACTATATGTTCCATTCTATGCATCTGATGAAGTGGGCTGTAGACCATGAAAGCTTATGCTCAAATAAATGTGTTAGTCTCTAAGGCGCCACAAGTACTCCTGTTCTTTTTGAGGATACAGACTAGCACGGCTGGTACTCTGAAACCTGTGAGAAAGATCAAAGCGAATGACAGACATATTTCTCCAGACTAAATTATCAAAAGCATGACCATTTAAGGACACATTCTCTGAGGGCACTAAGAGTGTGGGAATAGGTTTAGCAAAGATTAGTGAAAAAGCAAGATTCTAACTACTGGATTTTTTCTGTTAGGTGTCAGCAGCTTCTTGGGCTTAATGAGAATAGAAAAAAACATTATCTAGTGCTACTTATTAAGGCCCTGACCAGCAGAGAAAAGATATATGGGATGGGGGAAGAGGGTGGCTGAAAGTTGCTCCTTGTTCTTGCTGACCTGTGGAGAGGCCTAAGGTCTGAATTACCTTGGAGGCCACCACACAATGCCAGCTAATAAAACATGGGGAGACCCCAGCCAGGCCAGTTTGCACTGCTTCACTGGAACTATTTGCTTTGGTCCAGAGTTTCAGCCATTTTATATACTTGTCCTTAGGTGCCTATTCCTTTCTTGCCTATTCATAGTTGACAGCTTTTATAGCCTTCTTCCAAAACTCATGATCATATACCAGGCACACAATTGCTCTCTCTGAGGTCTGCTGATACTCAGTCTTTGGTCTCCCCTTTGGTTGTCTTCTATCTACAATCATTGCAAGATACATCTTACTGATACAGCTCTCCAGACTCCATTGCCTGTACTAGCATAGCCTAGTCTCCCTCAACCCATCTTCATCCTTCATGCCTAGTTCCACCAACAGTGTAGATTTGCAGACGATAAGTACAAGTATTTCACTGTTTTACCGTACACTTAAAAGCACTGGGCTAGATCCTCAGTGTAGCTCCCCTGAGCTATGACAGTTTACACTAGCTTCATAGAAAAAATGCCTAGGCTGCCTCTATCTTCACTTTACACCCAAAGGTACAAACCTGGAGAGATGGCTAATGGAGTATTACCGTTTATTAAAGGCTGATGTAGGCAGTCAAAACCAACCCCTTGGCAATGATGGCCCTGACAATGAGGCTTTTACTTATTTAGAAGTGCATATAGGTGCCCATCACCAAGGCACCTGGGCACCTTACATAATTGCAATCAATTCCCAAAGAATATAAACAGAACCCCCTGCTTGACAACACAACAAACAAAAACCCCTAGTATACAGTCTACACAATGGGAAATTAAATACATTTTAGAACGAATGTCACTGGTGGTTTTGGTCACTATAATCTTTTTTCCATGCTCATTCAAGCTAAATTGTTCCAAAGAACTGGAAAATATTATTTAATATAGATATAAATATACCCATGTGTTTATATTTTACCTACAGAGAGGAAAGTAAGACTGGCAATTATAATCCTTTCTATTAAGATTTACTTCATATTTCCCTTGAAAGTATTTGTAACATTTTAAACATTGGCATAAAGATTCATTGAGAGAAGATTGCTGCAATATGTTTATATTAGATCCAAATCAGTATTGCAAAGATTTTTTGTCATGACATTGTTAATGCTAAATTGCAGACATTGCCTGGATACTAGTCTTATCCTTTCCTGTAATATGAAATTCAATAGGGAGGGTAAGACTGGAAATTACAATTTGTTCTCTTAAGGTATATTTCTTATTATGTGATTTCATAATATACTATCTATGAGGAAGCACATATATCTTTATGCTTTTACTACCTCTATAACTAGGTTTTAATACAAGCTTATTCCAAAAATGCTACGTTAAGATTCACTTTAGACAATTCAAAGTAAAGCTTGTTTCTGAGTTCTGTGTGCAGAACAGGAGTGTACCATACACCACTAGGTTACTCCAATATTTGAAGAACTCCATGGAAGAGGGAGGAGGTATGGCAACAAAGTCAACCCAGACCCATGCCATTTAAACATTCATTCCACAGCACACCATCATGTCTGGTCTCTCTCACCTATATGATTGTGAAACCATAAAAACAACACACAAGTACTTTAGTTAGACAGAATAATGCTCAATAATCTTTAGCTAGCATTTATACTATGGATTCCTATCTGGGGAACGAAAAAATATTCTAAACAAAAAGGTAACATATTTTCACTTTTTAAAAGTGGAGGAGGGGAGCTGAGACAGATGACAAGAGAGAACAATTTCCAAAGCCTAGGTACCCCCCAGCAAAAGCACCATCAGGAGATAACCTAAAAACTAGGTAGCAGTGGAGCATAAGCAGATGTCAGAAGAAGGGTAGCTCACTTTCCATATGCATCTATATATAGACAGATTACAGATAGAGATATAATATATAGACATCCCACTAATATTGATTTCTAGTAGAATCAAGTCACTTGAATTCAGGACAGGAAGGAAATATGATGTCAGTACCTTCCATAATCAGCTAATCTTTGGTAAATTCAATAAAGTTTTAAAAGGAAAAGGATTACATTCAGAATTTCAAACCTCAAATGGTAACGATGTTTCCTGAACAAACCAGTTATTGTTAGCACTTACTATGCTAAGAGACTATTAGAAATTATTTTAAAATGAAAAATAGAAGGTGGCTTTGCAAAGCGATTGCACAAGGATATTTCTAACAAGGACAAAAATGTTTTTCACATTTGTTCTGATAACAAAACCTCTCTCTTTACTGTTTTTAAATTGTTTCAGACTATGTAGAGAATTGTAAGATTGTGTGCATGCACTAAAGAACAAGCATTTAGATCGGGGTGGCCAACCTGAGAATCATAGAATCATAGAATATCATGGTTGGAAGGGACCTCAGGAGGTCATCTAGTCCAACCCCCTGCTCAAAGCAGGACCAATCCCCAATTAAATCATCCCAGCCAGGGCTTTGTCAAGCCTGACCTTAAAAACTTCTAAGAAAGGAGATTCCAACACCTCCCTAGGCAATACATTCCAGTGTTTCACCACCCTCCTAGTGAAAAAGTTTTTCCTAATATCCAACCTAACCCTCCCCCACTGCAACTTGAGACCATTACTCCATGTCCTGCCATCTTCTACCACTGAGAATAGTCTAGAACAATCCTCTCTGGAACCACCTCTCAGGTAGTTGAAAGCAGCTATCAAATCCCCTCTCAGTCTTCTCTTCTGCACACTAAACAATCCCAGTTCCCTCAACCTCTCCTCATAAGTCATGTGTTCCAGACCCCTAATCATTTTTGTTGCCCTTCGCTGGACTCTCTCCAATTTATCCACATCCTTCTTGTAGTGTGGGGCCCAAAACTGGACACAGTACTCCAGATGAGGCCTCACCAATGTCAAATAGAGGGGAACGATCACGTCCCTCGATCTGCTCGCTATGCCCCTACTTATACATCCCAAAATGCCATTGGCCTTCTTGGCAACAAGGGCACACTGCTGACTCATATCCAGTTTCTCGTCCACTGTCACCCCTAGGTCCTTTTCCGCAGAACTGCTGCCTAGCCATTCGGTACCTAGTCTGTAGTTGTGCATTGGGTTCTTCCGTCCTAAGTGCAGGACCCTGCACTTATCCTTATTGAACCTCATCAGATTTCTTTTGGCCCAATCCTCCAATTTGTCTAGGTCCCTCTGTATCCTATCCCTGCCCTTCAGCATATCAACCACTCCTCCCAGTTTAGTATCATCCGCAAATTTGCTGAGAGTGCAATCCACACCATCCTCCAGATCATTTATGAAGATATTGAACAAAACCAGCCCCAGGACCGACCCCTGGGGCACTCCACTTGACACCGGCTGCCAACTAGACATGGAGCCATTGATCACTACCCGTTGAGCCCGACAATCTAGCCAGCTTTCTACCCACCTTATAGTGCATTCATCCAGCCCATACTTCCTTAACTTGCTGACAAGAATACTGTGGGAGACCGTGTCAAAAGCTTTGCTAAAGTCAAGAAACAATACATCCACTGCTTTCCCTTCATCCACAGAACCAGTAATCTCATCATAGAAGGCGATTAGATTAGTCAGGCATGACCTTCCCTTGGTGAATCCATGCTGACTGTTCCTGATCACTTTCCTCTCATGTAAGTGCTTCAGGATTGATTCCTTAAGGATCTGCTCCATGATTTTTCCGGGGACTGAGGTGAGGCTGACTGGCCTGTAATTCCCAGGATCCTCCTTCTTCCCTTTTTTAAAGATTGGCACTACATTAGCCTTTTTCCAGTCATCTGGGACTTCCCCCCGTTCGCCACGAGTTTTCAAAGATAATGGCCAATGGCTCTGCAATCACAGCCGACAATTCCTTTAGCACTCTCGGATGCAACTCGACCAGCCCCATGGATTTGTGCACGTCCAGCTTTTCTAAATAGTCCCTAACCACCTTTTTCTCCACAGAGAGCTGGCCATCTACTCCCCATGTTGTGATGCCCAGAGCAGCAGTCTGGGAGCTGTCCTTGTTAGTGAAGACAGAGGCAAAAAAAGCATTGAGCACATTAGCTTTTTCCATATCCTCTGTCACTAGGTTGCCTCCCTCATTCAGTAAGGGGCCCACACTTTCCTTGGCTTTCTTCTTGTTGCCAACATACCTGAAGAAACCCTTCTTGTTACTCTTGACATCTCTTGCTAGCTGCAGCTCCAGGTGCGATTTGGCCCTCCTGATTTCATTACTACATGCCCGAGCAATATTTTTATACTCTTCCCTAGTCATATGTCCAACCTTCCACTTCTTGTGAGCTTCTTTTTTATGTTTAAGATCCGCTAGGATTTCACCATTAAGCCAAGCTGGTCGCCTGCCATATTTACTATTCTTTCGACTCATCGGGATGGTTTGTCCCTGTAACCTCAACAGGGATTTCTTGAAATACAGCCAGCTCTCCTGGACTCCTTTCCCCTTCATGTTAGTCCCCCAGGGGATCCTACCCATCCGTTCCCTGAGGGAGTCGAAGTCTGCTTTCCTGAAGTCCAGGGTCCGTATCCTGCTGCTTACCTTTCTTCCCTGTGTCAGGATCCTGAACTCAACCAACTCATGGTCACTGCCTCCCAGATTCCCGTCCACTTTTGCTTCCCCCACTAATTCTTCCCTGTTTGTGAGCAGCAGGTCAAGAAAAGCTCCCCCCGCCCAGTTGGCTCCTCTAGCATTTGCACCAGGAAATTGTCCCCTGAGCCTGAGAAGGAGCCAGAATTTACCAATGTACATTGCCAAAGAGCCACAGTAATACATCAGCAACCCCCCTCATCAGGTCCCCCACTCCCAGCGCCTCCCTCCCACCAGCAGCCCTGCTGATCAGCACCGCCCCCTCCCTCCCTGCACCTCCCGATCAGCTGTTTCGTGGGACACAGGAAGCTCTGGGGCAGAGGGAGGAGCAAGGGCACTGTAGGCTCAGGGGAGGGGGCAGGAAGGGGTGTAGTGGGGGCAGGGCCTGTGGCAGAGCTAGGGGTTGAGCAGTGAGTACCCCCCGGCACATTGGAAAGTTGGCTCCTGTAGCTCCAGCCCCAGAGTTGGTGCCTATACAAGGAGCCATATATTAACTTCTGAAGAGCCGCATGTGGCTCCGGAGCCAGAGGTTGGCCACCCCTGATTTAGATGAAGTAACATGGAATTTAAATATACCTTTTATAGTCAGTTTGAGCATTAATATTCATCCCTCTTTTTTTTTTTACCATTCATGTTATACTTAATTGCTAGATTTGTTCAATGTCTCATAGACAACTGAGAAAACCATTGAGCACTATGTATAAAATACATTGCTTACAACAATGTGACAAAGAATTACTGTCCCAATTAGTGACATAGAATCTTTATTCCAAGAAAAGTATTGATTCCTAAAGACAATTAGATGATCAGTTAAGCCAAAATGACATTTATCTACAGAATATTTTGAAGTATAAGAATGTTTGCTGGAGAAAGTGTAAAGGAGGTGCTAAGCAAGGTACAGAGTGAAGCTGTTGTATTGTGATCAATATCTTTTAGTTGTGAGTTGCATGGATGTATCAGGGAGGAATAATGGTATCAGCTAGCAAGGGAGGGACATTTCCGTTAGAAAAATGGTAGAAATGGTTTCTAGGATTCAGATTTTTAAACTATGGATTTTCTCACCACAGGCCGTCTGTAGTGGCTAATTGAGGGCACTGAACAGTAATTCACACAATTGCAGGGCCTATTGTTAATGCAGATATGGCAGATGGGATCAGTGCATATATAGCACAGTGATCTGTGACACCAATGTGCTTTTTCTGCAGGGAGAGCACTTCCTTAGTTACTGGAGGCTATTCTCTATTGCGTTGAGGCAAAAGGATGTCTTCATTTGCAGTAAGGGGCCAAACCACACAAACCTGAAGGAGCTGAATGCACAGAGACACTGATTTTCAAAAAGCAAGACCCCTTGACATTTCTGTTTAATTATATATATATTTGTCTCCCGTAAAGATCTGATCCTGCATCCTTTGAAATCTATGGCAGAACTCCCATTGACTTTAATAGAAACAGGAATGGGCCCTAAGAAAGCAAATACTTTTCTGCCAATTCTTATTTTTCTCTGTTTGAATCCTTGATTTAGAAAGCCATTCTTCTGTCTCTAGCTAGGTAGTTAACGTAGGTTGCCATATGACATCCATCACTGTGGTATCCTCCTTAGTCAGCCTGCAGCATCAAAGGAAACCTTGAAGAACATGCTCATCGAATGAAATGCAGCCAAAGATGTACAGCCCATTCCTTTGAGGTACTGAGCAATCTCAACACCCACTATAGTCAATGGAAGTTAAGAGCACTCAACACCTCCCAAAACATACTCAGCACTTCACAGGACTGGACACAGAGAGGGAGTCTGAGAGAATCCAAACTGTTACTTGGAAAGAAAATATAGCTGGTGTGCCTGCGGGCTATATCTTTGAGGAACTCTTAATTCTGCAACAGTGATTCAGTGGCATAAAGGGGTCTTGCAGAGTTTGCAGTTTCTTGGAAAGCATATTTGCAGTGGTGCTGTACCATTTTTAATGGGCATTGTTACAGTCTCATAGTCAGCTTTTTAAAGCTATTACAGTGTGCATTAAAATCTATACATCACTGCTGAAAACACACAACCCTATTGTTCCCCTAAAGCCCAAGCAAAAAGGGAACCCTCTTTGTACAATTCTCCCTTTGTCTGGGAACAGGGAGGAGTCAGTTGACTTCGATAGATCATCCTGGGACTCCATAAAAGGCTTCCCGTGTGGTCTGGTATTCATGCATAGCAAAAGACACATGGGGGGAAAGCACTAGTCCATTCAAACCACACTGGGAATTTCTGCTACAATTAATGCTACTCCTCACTAGCATCTCCACACTGTGGGAAAACCCCTCCAACATGGGTAGCTACCTGTGTGGGATTCTCTGGTAACTTGTCTCAATTGGAGCTGTTCTGCCTAGAAGCCAGAGCAGTGTGGATAGCTCTGTAACTATGGCAGATTTCCAAGACCCTTTCCAAGTCTCCAGGGATCATAGAATCATAGAATCATAGAATATCAGGTTTGGAAGGGACCTCAGGAGGTCATCTAGTCCAACCCCCTGCTCAAAAGCAGGACCCATACCCAATTAAATCATCCCAGCTAGGGCTTTGTCAAGCCTGACCTTAAAAACTTCTAAGGAAGGAGATTCCATCACCTCCCTAGGCAACGCATTCCAGTGTTTCACTGGAATGGGATCCATAATACATGCAGACTGAACTGGCTTCTTCTGCAAGGGGGAAAACTGCACACACCACAGCTCCTCAGAAGACTTTGGAGAAAATTCTCTTCATGGAGAATGACCCCTCTCTTCCCACACTTTAGGTTTTTCTATGGGAGAGAGCCAAGAAATGGCTCCTGGAAGCACCCTTTACTACAATGAACCACCACTGCACTTTACTACCCATCACATTTTGAGCTCCTACTCAGAGCAGATACCCTAATTTTAGGAAGCCACGAAGTAGTTTCTATTTAGATAATCATAAATGTTTTCCCTTGAGCCTGACGAATGGTGACTGTGTACACAATATCACCAGCTAAATGGACCAACTATAGAGCAGTCTGATCTTGAACTCACTAAGACTGATTTTACATTGGTGTAACTCCACTGATTTGAAAGAAATTACTCCAGATTTCCACTGGAGGAGAATTAGGCCCTAATTTTTAAAAAAATGCCCAATACTGTATTATTTTTATTTCTACCGTAATTGATTGTCAACCCATCACAACTGCCTCTGGGTGTGTTTAATATAATTAAACCCGTATATCAAAGCTACCCATACCGCTTAATAAAAACAATAAAAAACCCTAAAATTAAAAAAAAACAAACCTACATTTGTACCTCCCCATATCAACACACATCACCAACTTGTAACTCAAACCAAGAAAATAGAGAGCTAATTCACAACATACAATGTAATGGTGAACATCTCACACGCACTTGTTAGCAATGAAACCCTCGCAGCAAACAGAGCATTTTAAAATATTTCACTACTGGGACTTTGCAAAAGGAAAAATGACCCAGATATAGGCTTTTCTGGGGATAAATGGCCAGCTGGGTTAATGGGGTTCAGCTTCACCACAGACCATCAATCCCTCCCACCTGATCATTAATCACCAGGAGAAGCCATTCACCTTATCACTTAAGTGAAAAGGAAACCTTAGAAAAACATTTTGATTGTATAGCCTTGCTAAAGGAGATATAACAGCTATATTAAAAATAATAAAAATCAGTGAAGACTTCATTGGCTTTTGTAAATACTTGGTTTTCCTCCTTTTTTCCCCCCTAAGTTGCTTAATGATGGGAAGATGGGAGAATATACTCAGACCTGTTACATTCTCCAGACTTCTATACTCTGATCTGTTTCATGAATACCTTCTCATCGTGTACTGATGTATGTAAGCTGCGACGATATGGAGGAAGTATTAAAGTGCTGCAGTGTATATATTATCTTAACAGAGATAGAAATTCTCTCCCAGTTTCAGTTTTGGCATAAATGGCTGGCTTACAGTTTATTACAGATGCAAATTGGTGAGAATGTACGTTTTTCAAAATAAACATGTATCGTTCATTAATAAGATTCAGACTATTCCGTCTTCAGCTGACATCTCTAACCATCTTAGTATTTTCTGTTCTCTTTCTTCCATGTAAAGAAGAAGGTCCTTTACACTCAGAGGAGACACTTCATAAATATTGAAAGAAAGCAGACTTTCTACAAAACAAAATCCCTTGCGATAGGAGTTTTCCCCATATGATTTCTGAAAATTGAGGGAAAATACGACAATCCCTTTTAGGCACCATAGACGACTATAGAATGGCTATGAAAGGACAAGAGCCAACAGTAATTTTCAATGCTTCTCCTATATTCCTATTCAATACAAAACCACAAAAAATGAAAATACAAGTTTCAGTTTGTAACGTCATCTCTAACTGATCATAACGAATCCTCTTCATATTGGTTTTACAAAATGACTTGGTTAAATAAAAGCACTGCTACAGGCTAGGGACCGACTGGCTAAGCAGCAGTTCTGCAGAAAAGGACCTGGGGATTACAGTGGACGAGAAGCTGGATATGAGTCAGAAGTGTGCCCTTGTTGCCAAGAAGTCCAATGGCATATTGGGCTATATTAGTAGGAGCACTGACAGCAGATGGAGGGAAGTGATTATTCCCCTCTATTCAGCATTGGTGAGGCCATACCTGTAGTATTGCATTCAGTTTTGGTCCTCCCCCTACAGAATGGGATGGGGACAAATTGGAGAGTCTAGCGGAGGGCAACGAATGATTAGAGGGCTGGGGCACATGACTTAAGAGGAGAGGCTGAGGGAACTGGGGTTATTTAGTCTGCAGAAGAGAAGAGTGAGGGGGGATTTGATTCAATTACCTGAAGGGGGGTTCCAAAGAGAATGGAGCTAGGCTGTTCTCAGTGGTGGCAAATGACAGAACAAGAAGCAATGGTCTCAAGTTGCAGTGGGGGAGGTCTAGGTTGGATATTAGGAAACACTATTTCACTAGGAGGGTGGTAAAGCACTGGAATGAGTTACCTAGGGAGGCAGTGGAATCTCCAACCTTAGAGGTTTTTAAGGCCCAGCTTGACAAAGCCCTGGCTGGGGTGGTTTAGTTGGTGTTGCTCCTGCTTTGAGGAGGGGGTTGGACTAGATGACCTCCTGAGGTCTCTTCCAACCCTAATCTTCTATGATTCTAAGTGTTTAGTGTTGCCCTCAAATATGCAGCTCAACCATAAAAAGCCAGCTACTGAGTATATACGTTAGCTATCTTAGAATTTTCCATAATACCCATGGTTACTGTATCTAAGAAGTACTTATATTCTAAACAGACAACAATAAACACAAGACAAAAGAACAATTTTTATTCCACAAAAGACTAAATCTTTTGAGTGCACAAAGCCTTTACCATCTCTGCACAGCAATTTCCATGAATTTACTGTAAAAGTATTTGCATATATCTGTACATTTTAATCTGTATTAATCACTAGCATATTCAAAATACAAAATGACATATTCCATTGTAAAACCCACACTTTCCATGTTGATAGACCAGATAATATTCTTCAACAGACTCAGCATTAATGATCATATTATGTTAATAATATTCACTGCTCTCTATGAAGATGAATGAAGTGGTTGTCTTTCAAACCTACTTTACATGCAATCATTCAGGATAAATTATAAATATATTATATTACATGTAATTTAATTACAGAACTAAAATAGGAAATTAACAGAGTTGTTCATTTTAATATAAACCTTGTTAAATAGCAATGAGGAAAAAATTAAATAAATATACCTTAAAAAGGGCCAACAATAAAATAAAGAGGTGGTTTAAAAGTGGACTATGATATGTTCAGGAAAATTAATTTATATGGAGATGGTCTACACATTTTATAGCAGCACTTGTTCAAAATGCTATGTATTCAAGTTCACTATTTTATCATGTAATGAGTTCATGCAGAATTACTGTATCACATTCTTCACCAGCAGGCTCAGTATAATGGATTTTAGCTCATGCTGTGACTATCTGCCACTTTTACTCCTCACATAAGGTTCCACCAAGCAAACCAAGTAAGAGGTCTGGGATTACTTCTCTGGGAATAAGCTGTTGTGCATTTAAACAATGCATTCTGGAAATCAGTGAAGGACTGGCTAAGTCACAGGCCAAGGTGCTCTGCTACAATTAGAGGCTACAGTGACCATGTTGTGATGTGTTTGGTCACAGAGACCCCCTTGGGACTGTCACCTGATGTCTGAAGTTACCTCTGAGCCCATTTTCCCTGCCAGCTTGGGACTCCAGAACCCTGCCTTGTTGAGCCACACATGCTAGTCTGCTGCAAGACAGACCCAGGTCTGGTCCACACCCCCAAAGCTGCAGACTTTAACCAAAAACTGCTCAGCAAATCACCTATCTCCAGCACCCAGAAATCCAGTTCCCAATGGGATCCAAACCCCAAATAAATCTGTTTTACTCTGTATAAAGCTTACACAGGGTAAACTCATAAGTTGTCCACCCTCTATAACACTGATAGAGAGATATGCACAGCTGTTTGCTCCCCCAGGTATTAATCACTTATTCTGGGTTAGTTAATAAACAAAAGTTATTTTATTAAGTATAAAAAGTAGGATTTAAGTGGTTTCAAGTAATAACAGAGAGAACAAAGTAAGTTACCAAGCAAAATAAAACAAAACACACAAGTCTAAGCCTAATACATTAAGAAACTGTTTACAGGTAAATCTCATCCTCAGAAATGTTTCAATAAGCTTCTTTCACAGACTAGACTTCTCCCTAGTCTGGGCCCAATCCTTTCCCCTGGTACAGTCCTTGTTAGTTCCAGCAGGCATCTTAGGTAGAAACTAGGGGTGTTCTCATGACTGGCTGCTCCCTTTGTTCTCTTCCACCCCCTTTTATAGTTTTGGCACAGCAATCTTTTGTCTCTCTGGATCCCCACCCCTCCTTCTAAATGGAAAAGCACCAGGTTTAAGATGGATTTCACCATTTTCCTGGGCTGGCTTATAGGAAGACTGGAAGGTTTGCAAGTAAACAGAGCCATTTACAACCAATTGTCCTAGTCAATGGGAAGCATCAAGATTCTAAACCACCATCAATCAAGCACCATCAACCACACTTTGCATAATTACAATAGGACCTCAGAGTTATATTTTATATTTCTAGCTTCAGATACAAGAATGATACATACTTATAAATAGGATGAACACACTCAGTAGATTATAAGCTTTGTAATGATACCTTACAAGAGACCTTTTGCATACGGCATATTCCAGTTACATTATATTCACACTCACAAGCATATTTCCATAAAACATTACGGAGTGCAACGTCACACTTGTCATCTTATATTTTTGTACAAGATCTAACATAATGATGCCCTGATCCTGACTGGGGCCTCTGAATGCTATTATAATAGAAATAATGAACAACAATAACAAACTTCCTCCCTTATTTTGTCAGACACCCACCTGCCTCATCCCTTCTCTACTGCAGCCCACAGAGCTAGCTTTAGCATTTTATTTTATTTAGCAGTAACACAAGGAACCTACAGGCCTAAAAGACATTAGTATCAGCAGTTAGCGTAAGGCTTGAGGCCTACGAACTTTGGCATAGATATGCCCAATGGTCACTCCTAAGTTTTGGGGAACTGGGAAGAGAGAGTTTGGGGGGGGGGGGTTGTACATGAAAACACCAGAAAACTACAGGAATATGAACTAACACCAGCTTTTGGATATTTTAGGATAGGAACATCTGCAGATGTCTGACATAAGAGTGCCATAGGCAACTAATTGACATATATGATAATAAGTTGAGATCATAATATGCTAACCTATATGAGAAGGGCACTCCAACATTTGTACAGTGAGGAAATCCATATAAGGAAGAGGGAAGAAACCCTTACTGAATATGCATTAGGCATAGTGATGTCAGCGTAACATATAAAAGTTGTATCCCACCCTGTGTGCAGGAAGGGAGAGAGATGCGGCTTTGGGAAGTGCCAGGATGATGGCCAATGGTGATGGTGAGGATGGTGATGGTGGTGAGCACAGGTGCTGATTCCATGAGTGCTCTGGGCTGGAGCAACCATGGGAAAAAAATAGTAGGTGCGCCACACCCACTGGTGGACTCCTCCCCTCCCTCCCACCCCCAGTGCCTCCTACTAGCAGTGGTCCCTGCCAATCAGCTCCTCCCCCCACCAGTGCTGAGGATCAGCAGCATGCAGGAGGCATGGGGGGAAGAGGTGGCAGGAAGAGGTGGAGCAAGGGTCGGGGCTGGGGGGACATCCCCAGATGCCGAGGAGGAGAAGGGGCGGGACTAGCCCCTTCTGGCTGCTGGGATGCTGGTGGTCTGGCAGCTGCCTGAGAGAGCCTGGCTGGGGAGGCGGTTTCCACACTCCACCTGGGCTCGGATGCTGGCGACCAGGGATGAGTGAGATGGAGCCCTCCTCCCTCCTTGGCATGTTTCTGGCTTGCTGAGCTGCGGTCCCTAGCAGCCGATCCCGGGTGGGGAGCAGAAGCTGCCTCCTCCTGAGCCAGACTCTCTCAGGCAGCTGCTGGGCTGCAGAGCAGCGAATGGGCAGGGCAGGTGTTAGAAGCAACCCCCTCCCACTCCCTGCCTGGGCTCTCTCCCACTAGGGAGAGTGGTGGAATATGCCGGGGGGAGTGGGGGGGAGAAAGGCAGTTGCGCGGGAGGTGTGTTCCCCTCCCCCGCAGGTAACATGGAGCGGGGAGAGCGAGGTGGTCCCAGGCTGGGCACAAGGGGAGGTTGGCTGGGTGGGGACACACGTGAGCGGTCACGTGACCTCCCCTTTAGATCATGCCCCCCAAGTAAGGGGAGGCACCAGTCCTCTATGGTGGGGAGGAGGTAGAATGGGGCAGGAAGAGGTGGGGCGTGGGTGGGGCCTTGGGGAAGGGGTGGAATGGGGCAGAGCCTGGGACAGAGGGGGGATGAAGCACCCCCGGGAAATCAGAAAGTCGGCACCTGTGGTGATGAGGAGGATAACAACTAACCTTTTCAATTGTTTTGCAACGGATGGTGAGAATATATGGCTGTTCAGATATACAGTCTGTATTATCTCTATCTACCTTGCTGGGTTAGAGTGTTTGTGACTTTGATAAATGTATTAATAAAACTACTACAAATACTGAGGGTTCCTAAGTGGAAGTGTTGCAAATGTGTATATTGGGGCTCCCAATTGAACAGTAATTTTAAAAATACTGGGCCTGATCTTGGGAAAAGTACCTGTTAAACCTCAGAGTAATAACTGGGAATTCTTAAATAATCAGTATAATTAATACATAATCCATAGATCAGAAAACACTACAGAAGACCTTTTGGAAAAGTTCTATAGAATTTAATAGAATGAGATAAATTCTATAGGATGGTTTAAAAACCTATAAACAGGGAAACAGAGAATTATATCCATACTATAGAACCCTGCAGGATGATTTTTTAAAGTAGAATGGATATTATTCTCTATTAAATTCTATAGCACTCTAGAGTTATAGCCATGTAATTTTAATAGCTTTATCCCCATTAAATTCTACAGGACTTTAAACATCTTCTTCCTCCTTTCCCATTAGTATTGGCACCCACCCAGATTAGCTGTTGGTCCTGTGTGGTACTAGTGGGTGATACAGGTGTCTGGTGCAGGGGAATAGTGCGGGTTCTGCTGGGTTTCTCAGTTTTATAGTGTTTCACAGCATAGTTTATATCTCCGAAGGGCTATTCCCCCATCATAGGATTTGAGTAACTTTCACTGGAGTCAATGAGACTTCAAAGATAGTTAAACATATCCTGTGTGGGAGAATAGGCTCCTGTTGACTTGTGACAATTCAGGCAACCTGGATTTGGAAAAAATACAAGCACTCATAGGCCACTTACTACTCAGGGTAGACAGGATGCTTTCAGCTTCTCAAGCATCCTGGGCCAGTCCAGACCTGCTGGAAAGGGAAGAAGGAGGATCCTGGGAACTACAGGCCAGTCAGCCTCACCTCAGTCCCCGGAAAAATCATGGAGAAGGTCCTCAAGGAATCAATCCTGAAGCACTTACATGAGAGGAAAGTGATCAGGAACAGTCAGCATGGATTCACCAAGGGAAGGTCATGCCTGACTAATCTAATCGCCTTCTATGATGAGATTACTGGTTCTGTGGCTGAAGGGAAAGCAGTGGATGTATTGTTTCTTGACTTTAGCAAAGCTTTTGACACGGTCTCCCACAGTATTCTTGTCAGCAAGTTAAAGAAGTATGGGCTGGATGAATGCACTATAAGGTGGGTAGAAAGCTGGCTAGATTGTCGGGCTCAACAGGTAGTGATCAATGGCTCCATGTCTAGTTGGCAGCCGGTGTCAAGTGGAGTGCCCCAGGGGTCAGTCCTGGGGCTGGTTTTGTTCAATATCTTCATAAATGATCTGGAGGATGGTGTGGATTGCACTCTCAGCAAATTTGCGGATGATACTAAAGTGGGAGGAGTGGTTGATATGCTGGAGGGCAGGGATAGGATACAGAGGGACCTAGACAAATTGGAGGATTGGGCCAAAAGAAATCTGATGAGGTTCAATAAGGATAAGTGCAGGGTCCTGCACTTAGGACGGAAGAACCCAATGCACAGCTACAGACTAGGGACCGAATGGCTAGGCAGCAGTTCTGCGGAAAAGGACCTAGGGGTGACAGTGGACGAGAAACTGGATATGAGTCAGCAGTGTGCCCTTGTTGCCAAGGAGGCCAATGGCATTTTGGGATGTATAAGTAGGGGCATAGCGAGCAGATCGAGGGACGTGATCGTCCCCCTCTATTTGACATTGGTGAGGCCTCATCTGGAGTACTGTGTCCAGTTTTGGGCCCCACACTACAAGAAGGATGTGGATAAATTGGAGAGAGTCCAGCGAAGGGCAACAAAAATGATTAGGGGTCTGGAACACATGACTTATGAGGAGAGGCTGAGGGAACTGGGATTGTTTAGTCTGCAGAAGAGAAGAATGAGGGGGGGATTTGATAGCTGCTTTCAACTACCTGAGAGGTGGTTCCAGAGAGGATGGTTCTAGACTATTCTCAGTGGTAGAAGATGGCAGGACAAGGAGTAATGGTCTCAAGTTGCAGTGGGGGAGGTTTAGGTTGGATATTAGGAAAAACTTTTTCACTAGGAGGGTGGTGAAACACTGAAATGCGTTACCTAGGGAGGTGGCAGAATCTCCTTCCTTAGAAGTTTTTAAGGTCAGGCTTGAGAAAGCCCTGGCTGGGATGATTTAATTGGGGATTGGTCCTGCTTTGAGCAGGGGGTTGGACTAGATGACCTCCTGAGGTCCCTTCCAACCCTGATATTCTATGATTCTATGAAAGCAGATGATCTATTTCAATAGAACACAGACGGTCTGCATTACAGCACAATCCTTTAAAATCAATCCATGCCTCCTGTCCAACAGGAGGAAATAACTTATCAGAATTCCCAGTTTGAAACAACTGTAACTTTCCAGTACGTTGAAGAAATTCTTGCCTTTCCTGAGTGAACCTAACAAAGATTTCTCGTGGGTAAATACTTCTAGTGCTGTGCGTGTCCCATTCCCTTCTTCCCTCCTTTCCCTCCCACCATACCCCACACACATTGAAATAGCTTCTCACAGGAATTTGGGCTTACATTTTCAAAGCTAGGTGCCTTATGTTAGGGGTCTAAACCTGCTGAAGTTGCTCAACTCCTTTGAAAATAGGCCATTGATATCTAGGCGTTAAATTTTCGGAAATGCCTAATTGGCTTAGAAGCCCAAATCCCATTTCAAAAGTAATGTAGGAAATTAGGAGCCTAAACACTGGGACTTAGGCTTTTAAACATGGGCACAGTTTGGGGGGGGACAGGGGAGCATCGGCTCTCCCACCCCAAACTGAAAGTCTCGGGCAGGTGTGAATTTTGCCCACACACACACATAGCACTATCGGCATGACTGGAGCTGCCCCCCCAAATACAGAGGTCAAACTATGCCTGTGCTTTTAAATCACTCAGGCACTTTTGAAAAGTTTACCTTAGGCCTCGTATTTTCAAAAAAATCTAATGGAGTTTGGTTCCCATCTCCCATTGAAATAATTCCCTAGACTCCTTTGAAAACACCGAACACCTAATATGGGTTCAGGATTCTAACTTTAGGTATTAAGGTCCTCGAATATCATAACAAGCATTCAATTCCACTTTAACTGTTAGCAAAAGCAAAGGAAGAAAAAATTGTCAGGGGGAGAAATGATTCCCCTTAGCAGGTCAATGCATTGCCCATCCCTTTACCTGTCACCTCAGCTGCTCCTACACTAAGCATTTCTCTGATCTCCTTCCAAGGAGTGAAACTTGCACACATGTACTGTAAGCAGGAAGGAGAAGCACAATCCTGGGAGAGAAGGAAGAAACAGAAGGGATTTTGGGGCAGGGCTGGGGGGAATTGAACAATAACATGCAGAAGAAAAGAGGGGCGGAGTAAGAATACAAATGAAGTGAACAAGAGGGAGGTGATATGGGGTGAGGAATAAAACCAATACAAAGTTGCCTTGTGACAGCTTCTTGAAGTTCTGGGACAAACTTGGTCCTTCATTCCTTGTGTCCTCAAACCCTGGGGGCAAGATGTCACGAAAGGTGCTCTCTAAAGACCTCCCTATACCCCAGGCAATGGAGCAGTATCCACAGGGTCAAAAAAGGGTCAAAAGGGAGGTTTTCTCTGATGCACAGGCTTTGGGGATAAACCAGGGACAAAAGGAGGCTCCCTAACATGGGAAGGAAGAGTGACACAAGGGGGGGGGAGTATAAAAGAAAAAAGTGATGTGGGGACAAGGGTAGACTGACTAGCAGCAAAAAAAAGGCATTAGGTGAGAAGAATAAAAATCCAAAGAGTAGAAAGATAAATGAATGAAAAATTGAGAGGAAAAAAAGAGAGAAAAGTGAACAGCCTAATTTCAGGAGATACTTTAGTTGAGGTTTTTGGCTTCCAATACAATAAGTTTACAAAAACTCTCATTTGCGTCCTGATCCAAAGAGTCTTTACATTCACTTCAGTAGGCTTTGGGTTATGCCTCAGATGCAGAGTCAAAACCTACTTTATGGGGAACCACAATCTTCTTGCATACCTCAGCAGTAACAGATTAGCTACATGGCCCTTGCCTAGGGGCCCCAGCCAATTGGGACCCCCCCGGAAAAATGGCATCCGCCCCGCTCTGCCCCACACTCCTGACAGGGAGCAGGATCGGGGTGCAGGAGTTTGCCTGCTCCTCCATCCTCCCCCACCCCATCCCCAGTGCTTCTGCTCGGGAGCAGGGGAAGTCCCCGCACTCCGTCCCTGCTCCCCGGCAGGAGTGCCAGGAGGGGGCGAGGGGACTGCAGGTGGAAGCAGTGCTCTGGCCCAGGGCCTCACAAACCCCTAATCCGCCTCTGAACTTCAGCAGTGATCAGCTACAACCTACTACTCTTTGTACGCACTGCTTAAGTGTTTTCCTTTTTGAACCAAAACAGTCTATATATATATATGTGTTCCTCCTAAAATTGTTAACTCCATCTCACCAACACAAACATGCACGCTTGAAATAATGAGAGTCAAATCTTAGCTGGTTTCAGCATTGGTTTCAAAGAAGCTACATCATATATGCCAGAAATGATCCTGATATTCCACCTGATACACAAAAATGAAATAAGACAATTACCTTTTCCGTAACTGGTGTTCTTAGAGATGTGTTGCTCATGTCTATTCCACAATAGGTGTGGGTGCTCGCCATGTGCATTGGTACCGGAAGTTTTTTCCCTCGCAGTACCCATAGGGGGAGCATCCCACCGACCTCTGGAGTGGCGCCTCCATGGCGTGGTATAAGGAGAGCTGCGTGCCAGAAAACTCCGACAGAGGGGAAGGAGGGTGGGATGTGGAATAGACATGAGCAACACATTTCGAATAACACCAGTTATGGAAAAGGTAACTGTCTTTTCTTCGAGTGATTGCTCATGTGAATTCCACAGTAGGTGATTCCAAGCTATATCTGTTAGAGGTGGGAGGAGTTCACAGATCCCCGGGATGGAGTACGGCCCTGCCAAACCCGGCATCATCTCTGGTTTGGGAGACAATCGCATAGTGCAAGGTAAACGTGTGAACCAAAGACTAAGTGGTGGCCCTACAAATATCCCGGATAGGGATGTGGGCCACAAAGGCAGCCGACGAGGCCTGGGCCCGAGTCGAGTGTGCCTTCACAACCGATGGCAGGGGAACACCCACCAGATCATAACAGGTGTGAATGCAGGAAGTGATCCAGTGGGAGAGGCGCTGGGTGGAAATCGATCAATCCCGCATGCGTTCAGCTGAGGCAACAAACAGTTGAGAGGACTTCCTGAACGGCTTAGTCCATTCCGGGTAGAAGGCCAGCGCCCTATGCATGTTGAGCATGTGGAGGCGCCATTCCTCACTGGACGCGTGCGGTTTGGGGCAGAGGACAGGCAGGAAAATGTCCTGGCCCAAGTGATAGGCAGAGACCACCTTAGGGAGGAACGCAGGGTGTGGACAGAGCTGAACCTTCTCCTTACGAAAAACCATGTACGGGGGTTCGGAGGTCAGGGCCCTGAGCTCCGAGACCCACCTGGCTGACGTGATAGCAACCAGGAAGGCCACCTTCCATGAGAGGTGAGACCAGGAGCACATGGCCAGAGGTTCAAATGGGGGCCCTGTGAGACGGGATAACACTGAGTTCAGATCCCATGGTGGGACAGGGGGCCTAGCATATGGAAAAAGACAGTCCAATCCCTTAAGGAATCGTCAGTCATAAAATGGGAGAACGGCGTGTGTCCCTGCACAGACGGATGGAAGGCCGATATGGTGCACCTTGACTGACGAGGGTGCCAGGCCCTGGGCTCTAAAGTGAAGGAGGTAGTCCAGGATAAGCTGGATCGGGGCGGCCACCAGGGAAACACCCTGCTCGGGGGCCCATCTGAAAAACTGGTACCACTTCGCCAAGTAGGCACAGCGTGTGGAGGGCCACCTACTTTCCAGGAGGACGCGCTGGACCCCCTCCGAACACATCCGCTCCTCCCCACCTAGCCATTGAGCAGCCACACTGTGAGGTGGAGAGCCACTAGGTTGGGATGGAGGAGGCGGCCACAGTCCTGCAAGAGCAGGTCCGGGCGGAGCGGCAACGGCTCCGGCGGAGCCACTGCCAGGCCCACGAGGGTCCCGTACCAATGCTGCCAGGACTATGCTGGGGCAATCAGGAGAACCCGTGCCTTGTCCATTTTTACTTTCTCCAGGACCCTGCTGATGAGAGGGAATGGAGGGAAAGCATAGAGAAACTGGTCCTACCAGGACAGGAGGAAGGCATCGGAGATAGTGCCCTTTCCCAGCCCCCCCTGTGGAACAGAACTTTCTGTCTCATCGCAAACAGGTCCACCTGGGGAGTTCCCCACACTCAGAAGAGCTGGTGAGCCACTTCCAGGTGGAGAGACCACCCATGCTGGGAGGAGAAGTCCCTGCTCAAGCGATCCACGCGCGTGTTGCAGGCGCCCGGTAGGTGGAAGGCCCTCAGAGAGATGTCGTGGACTATGCAGAAGTCCTACAATCTGAGGGCTTCGTGACAGAGGGCGGAGGATCAGGTCCCACCTTGCCTGTTGATATAGAACATCAAGGCCATATTGTCTGTGAGGACCCTGACCACCTTGCTCTGTAAGTGCGAGCAGAAGGCCACGCACGCCAGATGTACCGCCCTGAGTTCCTTGACATTTATGTGTAGGGATAGCTCCGGGGCCGATCACAGCCCTTGGGTCTGAACGGTCCCCACATGGGCCCCCCAACCCAGGTCCAACACATCAGACACCAGCTCCAACAACGGGGCCCTGTCTTGGAAAGGGACGCCTTGGAGCATGTTGTTCGGGGTGGACCACCACTGAAAGGAGGTGATCACTGGGTCAGGCATGGTGAGGACCTTGTCATCCTGTCCCGGGCCTGGGAGAACTCCGAGGCCAGCCAAAGCTGGAGGGGCCTCATTAGGAGGCTGGCGTGGTGGACCACATACATGCATGCCGACATGTGACCCAGGAGCTAGAGGCATGCTCTGGCCATCGTCACAGGGAACTTTGTGACCGTGTCGATGAACCCTTTTAGGGTCTCGAATCTGTCCGGTGGGAGGGAGGTCATGGCCGACAAGGCATCCAGGAGTGCCCCGATAAACTCTATGCGCTGGACCGGGACTAACGTGGACTTGGTGTCATTTACTAACAGGCCCAAAGGCAGCACACGTGGACAGTAGAAGAGTCATGTGATCCCGCATTTGTGACCGGGAGCTGCCCTTGACCAGGTAGGGAAAGCTGCCCTTGACCAATCGTCCAGGTAGGGAAAGATCTGGACCCATCGGCACCTGAGGTAGGCCGCCACCACTGACATACATTTTGTGTACACCCTTGGGGCAGTGGATGGGCCAGACCATAAATTGATAGTGATTCTGTCCCACCAGGAAACAGAGGAAGCGTCTGTGCCCCTCGAATATGTGGATGTGGAAATACGCATCCTGCAGATCCAGGGCAGCGTACCAATCCCCTGGATCTAGGGAGGAGATGATGGAGGCCAGGGAGACCATGCGGAACTTGAGTTTGACCACAAACTGATTCAGATCCTGCAGGTCCATGATGGGCCTGAGTCCCCCTTTGGCCTTCAGGATAAGGAAATAGCAGGAGTAGAACCCCTTGCCTCTGAACTCCCCGGGGACCATTTCCACCGCTCCCAGGTCTAGGAGCTGCCCCACCTCCTGCTCTAGCAGGGCTTCGTGTGAAGGATCCCCCAGAAGGAACAGGGGTGGGGAATGGTTGGGTGGGGGGCAAAACAAATTGCAGCGTGTAGCCCTGGGAGACCGTGTTGAGAACCCAGCGGTCCAAGGTTAGTCGCGACCACTCCAGGAGGAAAGCACACAACCAGTTGCAGAAGGGAAGCTTTACTGAGGGGGGATCCCCTTCAGGAACTGTCAGGGTGCCCCCCGGCGTCCCATCAAAACCGCCTTTTCCCTGCCTGCTTGCCCTTGGAGGACCCAGGCTGCGGGGTAGGCCGTGACTGCCGCTGAGGATGCCTTTTATAGTCTCTCAACTTTTTATAGGCAGCCTCGTACTTAGGCTGGGCAGCTGGAGCAGGGGCCTTCTGCGGCTTAAACTTAGTTTTGGCCAGATCCGGAACATAAAAACCCAGGGTCTGCAGGGTCATGTGGGAGTCCTCCATGCCATGCAGCTTTGTATCCGTTTGTTCCGCAAACAGAGTTTTGCCATCAAATCGGAGATCCTGCATGACTGACTGTGCCTCACTGGACAGTCCGGACAGCAGGAGCCACGATGCCCTTCTCATGGACACCGCCAAGGCCACGGATCTAGCTGCCATGTCCGCAGCATCTGACACAGCCTGCAGGAATGCCCAGGCAGCAGCTGCACCCTCCTCCACCAGCGCCTTGAACTCTTTTTTTATCGTGCTCCTGGAGGGAGTCCTCGAATTTGGGCAGCGCACCCCACAAGTTGAATTCGTATCTGCCCAGGAGAGCCTGGTGGTTTGCCACCTGCAACTGGAAACTCGAGGATGAATAAACCTTTCTGCCAAAAGAGTCCAGCCTCCTTGAGTCTCTATTTTTCAGAGCGGGGGCTGGTTGGCCCTGCCGCTCCTTGTGGTTGACCCACTCGACCACCAGGGAGTTGGGCATCGGGTACATGTAGAGGTACTCATGTCCCTTGGTGGGTACAAAGTACTTGCGTTCCGCCTTCTTCGAGTTGGGGGCCAGGGAAGCTGGCATTTGCCACAGGGCATTTGAAATCCTTACCACCCCCTCATGGAGGGGCAAAGCCACCCTGTCTGGAGCCAAAGATAACAGTACATTGAACAGGGAGTCCAAGGGCTCCTCCACCTCCTCTGCCTGGAGGTGAAGGCTCGATGCCACCCATTTTAAAAGTTCTTGATGGGCCCTAAAATCCTCCCTGGGGATGGAGGTGGGTGGGGCCGCTACCACCTCATCCGGTGCGGTACTCTGGGTATCCGCCAACACTGGAGGATCCACCACCTGGTCTGTCTCTGGGCACGGTGCCAAGGACATATGTCCCACCGACCCTCTCCTCAGGGGCCTGGAGAGAGAGGCCGATGGCGCCTCTGAGGCTCCAGCTACCGAGCGGGCTCCAACCGGCGGCTACGTCGGAGGCCACGGTGCCCACTGGTTTGGCCTGGCTGGCCTGGCCCATGGAAGGGCGACTATGAGCGGAGCGCAGGCTGACAAACGACCTGCCACTGCCACGGGACGGGGAGGAACGGCGGTGCTGGGAGCAGCGTCGCCCACGGGACCGTGATCTCGATGCGGAGGACGGGTACCGCCTGTAGCTCCTGCTCCACGATCTGCTCTGATGGGCAGACCTGCGACGGCTCAGTGTCTGCGATCTATGTCCTGGGCTGAGGAGACTGTGCCTTGGCGGAGACTTGGAGCAGGATTCCGAGTGGGAATGGTGACAACATCCGTGCCACGACTGGCTGCGGTAAACCCTGCGAGACAAGGACCTCTGGCGACCTCTGTCTCAGTCCTATCGGTAATCACTCCGTGGCTTGGAGCAGTGCCGGGAGTCCCGGTCGGATGTTACCCAACCAGACAGTCTGGTGGGAGTCGAGGACAAGCCACGTGGACTATGTCCTGAACAGTCGCTGGGCAGAGAACGGCATTGGGAACATTCCCACGACCAAGACCGGTGCCGCGCCAGGGGCGACTGTGGAGAACCCAGCGGTGGCTTGCCTCTGGAGCGGGGCACCGACACCGGCAGCGCTCCTGGTACCGGTATGGTCATGACGTCTCTGGCCATCTGCAGGGCCTCCGGCGTGGACGGCATCTGGACATCCGGGGAGGCCTGGTCCGACACAGCTGGGCTACTCCGCTCAACGTGAGTCAGACCTAGAGGCCAGAGGGGATCGAGGACTGCCTGACATGGGTCTAGTCTCTGCCCCTGGTTTACCTCGGTGCCGCTGTGAAGAAGGCACTTTCTTAGCCTTCTTATGCCCTATAGACGGGGAGCGGTGCGGACTAGTCGAAGGCACCGGCAGGTTGCTGCACACTGATGCCACAGTGCCTGGTGCCGACTCGGAGCGGCGCACCAGAGCCGGGGTCAGCGCAGACTCCATGAGGAATGGCCCAGAGCCTAATGTCTCTTTCTCTCTTAGTCCGAGGTTTAAACGACTTGCAAATTTTGCAACCATCACTGATATAGGTCTCACCCAAACAGCGTAGACAGTCTGCTTGTGGATCAATCCTTGACATAGATTGCCTATAAGTGTTGCATGCCTTAAAACGCGGGGAGTGGGGCATGCCCTGGCCCGGGTACTCTAACTAAATGAACTAACTATAACAGCTAATTAACTACAGGTAATAGCACTGAACGAACAAAAAGTTCTGAGGACGAGCTACAACAAAGCTGGAGCAGCGCAGTTCCGATGCACCTTCACTGGTGGCAAGAAGGAACTGAGGGCGAGGGGAGCACTCAGCTCCCCTTATACCGTGCCATGGAGGCGCCACTCCAGGGGTCACTGGGGTGTTCCCCCTACGGGTACTGCTAGGGGAAAAACTTCCGGCACCAGTGCACGTGGCAAACACGCACACCTATTGTGGAATACCCATGAGCAATCACTCGAAGAAGAACAAATCTTTATACAACTGTGTGGCCCCAGACAACTAATGGGCAAACATACTTTTTAAAAATATACTTATGGGTACCACATTCTGCAGCTAGTTTTCAGGGTATATGTATTCTTTAATGTTCTTCTTGGAGGTCTCACCACTATTCTTACAGAATACTTTATTAGGCTGTTATTTAAATTGGAAGCTTTAGGAGAGATGCATCTCCTAAAGCATTTAGTCACCTATGTTAAGAGCCAAGCTTTTCCCTCAATTTACCAGCTGGTTTTGTAAATGTGTGAAAATTCTTTATGGCTTTATTTGTTAACAACTTGAGATCTTTCTAGCACCTGCAAGAGACATTTAGCGTTCCTCAAGGAGACTTTTTCCAATTTCAACAAGCGAGACATATTTGCTTTCAGGTGAATTGTGAGTGACTCCATCAGACCTTACTTTTCTTTTCTTTTCCAAAGAAAGACATTTTCTTAATTAGGTTTAGTTCCAGTTATTATAAATCATTGGGGAGGACTGAAGAAATACTGCTTAGCAGTTTGAAAAACTAATTGGATCTTAGATGTGGGCAGACATCTATCTTATTCTGGGTGTATACAAGAGATCATCATGATAAAAAAAGTGTCTACAGTAAACAGTGAAACATTAAAACTTTTCTGTTTTTTAGATAATACAGGCTCTATCTATGGATAGCTCAAACACATCTCAAACGTAATGATCCTGTTTTTGAGTACTCTGAAAGATATTGACATAATACAGGGAAAAACTCAGTTCTTTTATTGTGCTCAAGATTGATTTGACCCTTGAGCTACTACTTTGGGAACTGAGTTTTGTAACCATGTAGCCCCTTTCATGAAATAGCTCATTTATAGATTTCTCTCCTTCTGTAAACAGAGGCCATTTCGTATTTCTCTTCAATACAACTATGTATCCCACTATGTTTCTGTCTAAAATGGGTGGATTAAGGGAAGTTTTTTCCTGCAGAATACATTATATACCCTCCCTTAATAGTACATTATATATCATTTTCCCAGTATTAAATGCACCACACATCCATTTGCCTGCAGCAGTGTTTTAGATTCTCCTTCATTGAATAATGTAATGCAACTGTCGGTTCCTGTCCTGTCTCAGTTTATTTCAGATCATATTACTTCAAACTGTGTATGTTTCTCTCTTTATTATGTTACAGTTGCAATATATGAATCATCATAATTTTGATGTTTGCTCAACATATATTCTGAGTGATAGGCCCAGTTTTCCTATAAAAACTCTTGAAACAAAATGAGCAAGACAAAATATTACAAGATTGCAGAGGGTTCCTTATGTTTTCTGTACATAACTGTATTTGGATTTTTATGCTCTGCATCTTGATATTCAAAAAGCACATTTATAAAGTAAACAGCAGTCATAAGCTGCTAATGCTTGCAAGAGAAATGTCTGGAAAGGACCTGGTTACAAACAGGTTATTTTTCAAAAGTATGCATTATATATCCCAGTGTCTCCACATGTTAATAAAAGAGACAAAGTGTGTGAGGTAATATCTTTTATTGGACAAATTTCTGTTGGCGAAAGAGACAAGCTTTGAAGCTACACAGAGCTCTTCTTTAGGTCTTCCTCAGATATTATCTGACGCAGTTGGTCTCTCTAATATCCTGGGACCAAAAAGGCTACAATACTGCAAACAAGATGTTAGTAAGGACAGACTCTGATGTTATATGATTAAAATATGACCATGTAGATCATTATTGCCACTACTGTTATATAATTGCAACAAATCTTGTACAAAGTATGTCATGTAAGGTGTCAATGGAAAAGTTATGAGTTGCTGAATACAATTATCCTATTTGTAAGCATATATCATTGCCATGTCTGAAGTTATGAATATTGACTGTATACCTGTATTTCAAATGTTTGCTCCTGCATAACACTCACAAGATAGTTTACATCCAATCGAGCCAGCACACTGTGAATGGACCATTCAAGTTGATGGTATGTCAGCAAACACAATGGGCCACCATGGAAGAAGCTTATCCCCACCTGATGGACGTTCCTGTGGACATTTTAGCCAGAATATGGGTAATGGTTCCAGCTATGATTCATTGAAGGGCATGTGGCCAGCTCATGTGACACTGGACTCCACCTTGTACTTGTACTTTCCCACTGTCTGCACTAAAAGCAGACCCACCACATGGCAGTAGGGTTGCAAGGCATCAAGTTTTCAACCGGCATGCCCGGTCGAAAAGAGACGGTGCTGACTGGGCCATTTAAAATCTGGTCAGCAGTGCAGTGGGGCTAAGGCAGGTGCGTGCGGCTCCAAGCATTGGCCAGTATGTCCCTGCAGCCCCTAGGTAGGTACCGAAACCCTCTACCCCAGCTCAGAGCCCCCTCCCGCACTCTGAACCCCTCATTTCTGGCCCCACTCCAGAGTCCGCACCCCTAGCCAGAGTCCTCACCACCTCCCACACACCAAGCCCCTGCCCCAGCCCAATGAAAAGGAGTGAGTGAGTGAGGGTGGGTGAGAGCGAGCAACGGAGGGAGGTGCATGGAGTGAGTGGGAGGCAGGGCCTCAGGTCAGGGGCAGGGCATTCAGTTTTCTGCAATCAGAAAGTTGGCAACCCTACATGGCAGAGTTGTAAAAGGCCTTGAAAGCATCTCCATTTCACCTCTTTCCTGCTCTGATCTCTGGAGTATGGACTTATACTAATGGGAGCATTCTAACCAATGGACTGAGGACATTCCAATCTTTTGGAAGCATAATGAGGAAATTATGTGCCATCAATTTATTCCATCACTGCTTCAAGCCTGATACAAGAATTTTGAAATTCTTGTATGTATTCCATTCCTTTAACCAATTTTAAGTCTCATCTCTTTTTTTCCTCTTATAAGCCTAGATATTAGATACTAAATGATTGGCAAGAGCGTGATTATTGGGTAAGATCTGAGTTAAATACTACTGAGGGACAATGTTCACTCATTGATATATTTGCTTTCCACAACCAACTAATTCTCTGTATAAGTTTTCATGAGTAATGTACCCAAACACTTGGATGCTAATATCTAAAATGTATTGTTAAATTTATTCACTTAAATTTGGGTTATTGCAGATTATGTACTATATGTATTTTATGACTTTTAAACCAAACTTCATATTTGTGGATAATCTAAGCACTATACCCAGATGTACAGACACTCTTTCCTTAAACTTGTATTATATAATTTTAACATTAGCTTTAATAAAAATTTTAAATTTGAACTGGGTACGTGGCTGGTCCTTTGGGATCAGAAGAACCCTTTGGTTGAGGAAATTGGTTTTAAATAACCACTCATTATTAAGTCGAGTGTCTGGGTGTTGAATCCAGGACTGGAATACCTAAAAAGACTGCATTTCTGACTTCTTGTTAGCCAGTGTGGTGAGAAAGAAGTTTACTTTTGTTGCTGGTTTGGTATATTTTATGGAAGATTAACCACCAGTTTGGGGTGAGTCTGCCCCATTTCTGAGCAGTTTGTCCTGAATCTGGTATTCTTAGTTGTGACCCACTGAGGCACGGTGACACAGACTAATCCGTTAATCCTTTATGAGCAAAACTGAGCTAGTTAAAGTTATTAATCCTGGAGACAGAGTTAAGTGAATGGCTGTGCTAGCAGTAATAAGAAAAAGGAAGCATGCAATTGATAAGGTTTCTGCATACCTACCTAATTTATTTTCCTGTAAATTATCACCTATTTTTGTCACAAAGTTTCTCCTGCTCCACAAGTGTACCGGGGCTCTTTGGTGGCTTCGCCCACACAGTAAAGTCTAGGATGGCCGCACTAAATCCAGGGCTTGCAAAGTGAAGAAGTGGAGGGAGAGAGGACACAGCAGAAGTCTTTTTATGTACCTTCAATAACCCCATTTCCCCCTTCCTGCCTGTAGACAAATGCTTTGCATTCTTTGTGAAAGAGAAGGCTGGACTGGGTTTCCTCCACATCCCACCCATACTCTCCCTCAATTGCTTACTTTGGGCTTTAGGACTAAGTGAGGTATCACCCCCCTCCAACTTCATCCTCCCATCCCCATCAGAAACTAATTAATCTCTGTAGATTCCTCAACTTCTGAAATATAGAAAAAGTTATTTTTAGCTTTAGCTACTTTTAATTACAAGTCTAAGAGGGGATCAAAGTAAAAGGGAAATGTTCAGATTCTCCACTCTTCTTAAAGATAATGAACACTAATTAATACACACTGAGAAGAAAATGATTCATGAAATAGTCAAGGCATGGCTTTGTCAATCACAGGCTCATCTCAGTTCTATCAATGGTAACGTGAGAAAAACTACTGTACTAAGAAGCTAAGACTGTCCTTCCTGACAGGCAATGAATTAGCTAGACCAATCATGCTAACATGACTTTTGCACTTAGCTTTCTAATTCCTTAAGAGGACTGTCTTTTCAGTTTGCAAATAAAAAGTAACCAATAGTCATTCAAAGTTACAATCCTAAATAAATGGTCATAAAGTATTTTATTATAGATAGACAGACTATATAAACTGTTTACTTATTCAAATGAGAACACTTAGCTCAGTTAAGAGTGATTTCTCTACAACCTAACTGTGCACATTGCATGCATCCACTTCATTCATAGAGTTTGTTTTTCATATAGTAAAAGTTTCATACGCCAGCTACAAAGATTTTCTGGAAACTGAGAAAAAAATAAATTATAAAACAATATGGGGATATATATTCAGATTTCATTTAAAGTCAGGAAAATCCAGAGTAACTCCAGCAAAGTTAATGGAAATACTCTGGATTTATCAAAGTGTCACTGAGATTGGACTCTGTCCCTGTGACTTTAATCATATTTGATGAAAGACCAAGTTTTAGGATGTGTTTAGATTAAAATAATCATGTATATTCATTTTCTTATCTTTGCACGTGGCAAAACCAATTTTTCTATTCCTGAGCAATATACATTAACAAACACACAATATATATACACACATACTAAAGATACTCTCATTTATATGAGCAAAGAATACCTTAGCAACATAGAGATTTCGAGAGCATCTGCATATTTTTTTTAGTAAAGCATTGAATATCACAGCAAATTGCTCTCTGATTGGAGAAGAAATGGGCACCAAGTATTGAATATGAACTTTTACCATCCATTATCATGCCAGTTTTCTTTTCATCATGAGGCTTTTGTTCCTGGCATTCATGTAGCCTGAGAAGATGAAGGTTGCTTTATACATGCTTATATCTGTATTCAGTTGTGATTAAGACTGTATGTTTTTCATGGTCATGACTTCTGTGACTAAAACCATGATGGGGGGGGGTTACTGAAATTCATGGTATTTTTAACTCATAGATCAAGACTTTGCACATATATATATATATATATATATATATACACACACACACACACACTCAGTAGGAAGAAGCACACTCAAAGCATTAGTCTTTGTGTAATACAAAGCTTCTCACCACATCTTAGCAATGTGCAATGTTACAAGGAAATCCATTAAGAATTATAATCTAGGTTAGAACAAAATAGCCTTATATAGATCATAACAGGAAAAGAAACATATATAACTTATCCCAATTAGCTGAAAGTCCTGACAGAGCAGATTGCAATGTTGAATTCATTACTATGATGTAGAAAATATATGGCTTGTGGAGACTCCCAGTTGTATTTATCATGATTATAGAAACTCAAAAAAGTATTCTATCCTTATCTCCTGTGGACAGATCACTTTTCTGAACTACTACAGAAAAACTAGATACTAAAACCTACAAAGACATCACTTGCAGTTATCTTTGGTCAAATCCAAATACAGACAAGATTTCTTTTAACAGAGTAAATATCTAAGGAATAGTGTTAAACATCTATGACAACAGAATGGGATAATTAACACAGTTAGAAAGAAGTGACAAAGATTTCTATGCTATCTCAACCGTTTAATCACCTGAAGGAGCAGAGAGGAAGAAAGGACGTTTAACAACCAGACAGCAAGGCAACTGTACCACAAATAGAAGTAGCTCATGAACAATAGCAATTCTTGGTCTCCCCCTTCACTTTGCCACCATTTGCCATAAGTATAGTGTATTCCCAATGTAATTATATGATTCCCACACATCAATTCAGCCCTATAAAATATGGGCCCCAAGCCTACTTTATTTATGAAATACTCATTGAAATCAATGAGAGTTTCATGAACAGAGACTCTGCAGCAATCATGCCATAATGTAGAGAGATCTTTCCTAAAAAGACCAGATATCAAACACGATTACAGTTTATAATGCTCATATTTTAGCTACCTACTGCAACCTACTATGGCTAGAAACAAAAGCCTTATGCTGTTGGAAAGCTGGGACTTTTTGCCTTACAAGATTGTAAGACATTCATTTCTCCTATGGTTCTGGTTCTCATATGGTTCATACCTTGAAGCTCTCACAAATCCCTCTGTCTAGCAATATTTTGAAACTAGCCCAGGACTGAATTTTGCAAGCCCCAGACCTCAGAACAATGCAAATGTAAATCCCAAAGCAAATAATACATAACACCTGTACAATGCATTTCATTCTCAAAGCACTTTGCAAAACATTACTAAATCCTCTCAACAACTCCAAGAAGTACCAAGGTGGGTATTCTCATTTGACAGATGGCAATTCCGAGGCAGGCAGGTTAAGTGGCTTGCCCAAGATTCTAGAGGAAATGCACTAGACCCAGGATTAGAATTCAGGAATATAGCTGAGAGGGAAATGGTTTCCCCATCACATGAGAATTTGAGTTTCTGAATTTTTTTTCTGTCCCAAACTGGGATAAAAAGTTGAAATCTCAAAATATTTTGCAAACTGAAAATCTGAAAAACATTTCAGGTCAGGTCAATTGAAATGTTTTGCTTTGATAATTTTGCAGCATTTCATTTCTGTTTCAACCTACTTTATTTTTTAAACTTTTTTAAACTATAAATTAATTTAAATTTCAAAGTAAAAAAACATTTCAACCTGAAAAAAGGAAATTTTTGTTTCAAAAATGTCAAAATTGGATGTTTTAACAATTTCTAAACTTCTTTTAAACAAATTTTTCAGAATGGGAAATTTCTCAAAACTGACCCTTTCCTACAAACAGTTTTGACTTTGATAAATCAGCATTAATTGAAAAACATTTCACCAAAAACATTAATGACCAGCTCTAGCGGTACCCCACATCCCAGTCCTCTGCTCACACCAGGAGTCTCTCTCGTCGGGTCAGATTTGACTCCTAGATACACATATGCAACTCAGTGGAATCTGATGATATCAATTGGAAACATCTGCTTAAGTCAAGGACAGCATTTGGCCCTACAGGACAGATTCTAGTCTCAGTTATATTCAGTGTAAATATAGAGTAACTACTGCAGATAGTTGAGATTAGAATCTGAACCACTGAATCTAAATCTTACTCTCTACATCCGTCTGCATTTTGGCTGTTTTAACATTAAAGACACACTGGCCAACCTCTGCAGTATTTCCATACAAAAGTGGTGATATAATGTATCATTCACATTGTATCTCCACCCTAGGTTGGAAGAGACCTCAGGAGGTCATCTAGTCCAACCCCCTGCTCAAAGCTGGACCAACACCAACTAAATCATCCCAGACAAGGCTTTGTCAAGCCGGGCCTTAAAAACCTCTAAGGATGGAGATTCAGCCACCTTCCAAGGTAACTCATTCCAGTGCTTCACCACTGTCCTAGTGAAATAGGGTTTCCTAATATCCAACCTGGATCTCCCCCACTGCAACTTGAGACCATTGCTTCTTGTTCTGTCATCTGCCACCACTGAGAACAGTCTAGATCCATCCTCTTTGGAACCCCGCTTCAGGTAGTTGAAGGCTGCTATCAAATCCCCCCTCACTTTTCTCTTCTGCAAACTAAATAACCCCAATTCCCTCAGCCTCTCCTCATAAGTCATGTGCCCCAGCCCCCTAATCATTTTCATTGCCCTCTGCTGGACTGTGTCCAATTTGTCCACATCCCTTCTGTAGTGGGGAGACCAAAACTGGACACAATACTCCAGTTGTGGCCTCACCAGCGCTGAATAGAGGGGAATAATCACTTCCCTGGATCTGATTATTGTTCAATGTTCCTACTAATATAGGACAATGTACCACTGGCCTTCTTGTCAACAAGGGCACACTGCTGACTCATATCCAGCTTTTTGTCCACTGTAATCCCCAGGTTCTTTTCTCATTCTCTTTCTCACTCTCAATCTGTCCTTTCTCTTTTTCTTTTTTCTTTTTTTGTGTCCTTATCAGGCTTCATTTTCATCACTTTCAATGCTCAGTGAAAGAACTGTTGCTTTAGGAGTCTGTTGCAATATTAAACTATAGACTCTTGAATTGTAAATAAGGCTTCTTCTCCCTTCTTGGCTTTTGCCAATTTAGAATCCAAAAGGCAGTCCACAGCTTTTGAGACAATAAAATAATCAACTCTGTGGCCCATCCTGTTGGTAGATTTTGTTGGACAGATGAAACGTAGGTATTTGGCTACAGCTTTCTCCTCTTTGAACAGCTCACCAACTTCCTGGATTTGCTTCCTATGTCTCCTCCACTCTGCCATTTTGTCTCTGTCTGGTCTGCTGGTGACATGGGGGAGGGAGCCACATAGGAGAGTGATAGATGGGAGGTACATAAGCCCCAGGATGATCAGAGCCTTATTCCCTGTGGTCTGAGGAAAGGTTATTACAGGTTAATTAGAGCACCTAGAGCCAATTAAGGCTCTGCCAGAGACCTAATAAAAATCCCTGCTTCAGTCAGACTGGAAGTGAAAAGGAGAGCTGATTGTAGTTTGGAGCAGTACTGTGTTTGACCAGAGGATCCATGTACCGGGGAAGGGAAACCCTGCTCAAGAAGAGCAGAGGGACTCCCCAGGCGGAGAGGACTGAGAGAAACCCTGCCCAAGGGGGGAGAGGGCAGAAAGCCCAAGAATAGGGACAAGAGCTGGCGCCCTGACCCATCTCATGAAGGAAAAGTGCGGGACCCACCATAATAGCATCAGCCATTTGTCACACCTGGTTTCAGGGGGCAGGATTCCACGCCGTGGACTTAATCCAGTGTGAGCCAAAACCATCCCATCCCCAAGATGGACAACATGGTCAAGGCACTAATGCAAGCCACAGTGGCCCAACAGGAGGCGGTAGGAGACCAATCATCTGCTGATGAGTCAGGCTGCCCAGGACAGGGCTGTGCTGCATAAAGTGGTTAACTACATGAAGGCCCTTATGGAGCTGAGCTGCAGCTGCGACAGGACATGGACTGTACAGGCCAGCAATTGCCTGCAGAAAATGATGCAGGAGGATGATGTGGAGGCGTACTTCCTGGCCTTCGAGAGAGCAGCCCTGTGGGATGCCTGGCCCCAAGATCAGTGGTCTGGTATCCTCACCCCATTCCCATGCAGGGAGGCCCAGAAGACCTACTACGATATGGCCACGGAGACTGCAGCAGATTATCCCCAGCTGAAGGCAGAGATCCTGGCCAGATCTGGAGTAACAACGGCGTTGGGAGCCTAGAGGGTCCATGAGTGGTGGTACAGTGAGAACAAGGCAGCACGGTCGCAACTGTTTGACCTAATCCACTTCACCCGGAACTGGATGTGCCCCAAGGCCCTTACCTCTGAGAAAATGATGGAGCTCATGCTGCTGGACCAGTATATGAGGGGGCTACCATTGGGCCTTCGAGTGCGGGTTGGCCAGAATGACCCTTCCACCTATAATGAATTGATCACCCTCGTAAAGAGACAGCTGTCAGCCTATGAACTATTCCAGATCCCAGGGGATGACACACAGCAGATCCAGGAGAACTCCAGAAGAACCATAACTGGAAGGAGGAGCAGCCTGAGGCCCTGAAGGGACCTGGAGGCTTACGGGGCGAGGGCTGGGGGAGCGGAGCAAATAGCCCAAGGCAGAGGGCGACAACTGGGGTAAGGTATCAGTGTTACAAGTGTGGGGAATTGGGGGACATAGCAGCCCAGTGCCCCAACAGGGAGGAGTCCATGCAATGCAATCTGGGGGATCACGGGGAGCGATGTAGCCTAATCAGCCTTGTGGGGGTCGCAACCAACATGAGGCTGATAAAAATGAATGGCATCAAGACCATAACTTTGAAGGATTCTGGGAGTGCTGTCACGCTTGTCTCAGGGAAGTTAGTGGGGCAAGACCAACTGACCTAGGTCAAAAACACAGGAGTAACATGTGTCCATGGCACCGTAAATTTCTACCCCATGATCCCAGTATGGATTGAGGTCCAGGGGAACGCTATCAAGATGACCGCAGGGATGGTCCCCAGACTCCCCTACCTGGTCTTAATCGGTAGGAACTTCCCAGGATTTGAGAACCTACTCCCCGCAACAGTAGCAACCCCTGGGCTGAGCCCAAGGCAGCCATGAATAGCCCCTCTCCAATTTTCACTGGACTTGCCCCAGAATTATTTTCATGCCCTAGGAAGCCTCGGAAATTTAGGCAGGAAAGGAGGGCAGATAAAAGGCTAGGAACCAGGATTTTGGTGGGGAACCAGAAAACTGCCCTGGTTGGTGGGCAGGAAGCCAGGAGAGATCTCAGACCAGTGAGGACCCAGAGGAGGTCCCCAGCACCAGTAGGAGCAACCCAGGAGGTGGAGTCAAAACCAAACCCACAAAATTAGGCCAGATTGGTTCTGCATGCGAGAATTTCGGGCTGGACCAAGCCTATGACCCGCTATATGCAAACAAGAGGGAGGAGGTAGTGGAGGTAAACAGCGTGCCCGTGAAGGGGAAAGCCAAAGGCCCAGGGCCATATTATGTGGTCAAACGCAATCTGTTGTATCAGGTATCACAAATATGGGGCGGGGGCGGAGTGAGAGAAGTAGAGCAGCCCTTAATACCACGGAATCACACAAAAGCAGTGTTAGAGCTAGCTCACAGCCATTTATTTGGGGGACATCTAGGAGTAGATAAGACCCTGGATAGAGTCCTAAGGAGGTTTTACTGGCCAGGAATACAGGCAGAAGTCCAGTGCTATTGCACCTCCTGCCCAGAATGCTAGTTGCACAGCCCCCGACCTCATTTACGGGCCCCGTTGGAGCCCTTGCCTGTTATTGAAGTCCCTTTTGAAAGGATAACCATGGACCTAGTGGTTCTGCTAGAAAAACTGGCATGGAGCCACCGAAGCATACTCGAAGCATCCTTTACTACGCCACACAGTACCCAGAAGCCATTCCCCGAAGAAGCCCCACATCCAAGGCAATAGCAAAAGAACTGCTCAAGGTTTTTGTTAGAGTGGGCATCCCTAAGGAGATCCTGACAACCACGGAACTCCCTTCATGTTAAAATTAATGAGGGTCTTATGTACCCTGCTCCACATCCAGGCTCTGCGGACCTCAATCTACCATCCTTGAACAGATGGCCTCGTCAAGAAATTTAATCAAACCCTAAAAAGCATGATCCGGAAGGTGGTGGCCCAGCACAGAAAAGACTGGGATACCCTTCTACCATACCTGATGTTTGCAACATGGGAGGTCTCACAGGCATCTACTGGATTCTCCCCCTTCAAGCTACTGTATGGATACCACCCAGGTGGCATATTAGATATCACCAAGGAGGATAGGGAAGAACAGCTCAACCCAGGGAAGAACATCATTAAGCATGTGGCACAGATGAGAGAGCAAATAATCCGAGTGACCCCCATAGTACGAGAGCATTTGCAGAAAACACAAGAGGCCCAGAGGACCTATTACAACCGCTATTACAACCAGGAGAACCGCTATTACAACCAGGAGAATGGGTAATGGTGCTGGTGCTGACAGCAGAAAGCAAGCTCTTGGCCAGCTGGCATGGGCCATATGAGATAGAGGAAGCCAACTATAAGGTAAAGCAATCAGACCGCCAAAGGCTAGAGCAGATCTACCAAGCCAAATTACTTAAACCCTGGCGCAACCGGGAGATGTGTCTGATCACCCAGGGAGCTCTATCCCAGACAGATGGCCCATAAGGGCAGGTGAGGATATCCCCCGAACTAACTCTGGAACAATGAACAGAGGTCATTGAGATGATCCAGCGGATCCAGCAGAACCATGCAGCCAGGCTGTATGACAACAGTCCAAAATCATACTTTCACCTGTCACAGAGCAAGGGTAATGATAAAACCGTACCAAGTACCAGGGGCAAAATGGGAAGAAATTAGGACGGAAGTGAGGAGGATGCTGGAACTTGGGGTTATTGAAGAATCCCAAAGCCAGTGGTCCAGCCGAATTGTCCTAGTCCTCAAGCCTGACAGCACCCTGAGGTTTTGTAATGACTTAGAATCATAGAATATCAGGGTTGGAAGGGACCTCAGGAGGTCATCTAGTCCAACCCCCTGCTCAAAGCAGCACCAATCCCCAATTAAATCATCCCAGCCAGGGATTTGTCAAGCCTGACCTTAAATCTTCTAAGGAAGGAGATTCTACCGCCTCCCTAGGTAACGCATTCCAGTGTTTCACCAGCCTCCTAGTGAAAAAGTTTTTCCTAATATCTAACCTAAACCTCCCCCACTGCAACTTGAGACCATTACTCCTTGTCCTGTCCTCTTCTATCACTGAGAATAGTCTAGAACCATCCTCTTTGGAACCACCTCTCAGGTAGTTGAAAGCAGCTATCAAATCCCCCCTCATTCTTCTCTTCTGAAGACTAAACAATCCCAGTTCCCTCAGCCTCTCCTCATAAGTCATGTGTTCCAGACCCCTAATTATTTTTGTTGCCCTTCGCTGGACTCTCTCCAATTTATCCACATCCTTCTTGTAGTGTGGGGCCCAAAACTGGACACAGTACTCCAGATGAGGCCTCACCAATGTCAAATAGAGGGGAAGGTCACATCCCTCGATCTGCTGGCTATGCCCCTACTTATACATCCCAAAATGCCATTGGCTTTCTTGGCAACAAGGGTACACTGCTGACTCATATCCAGCTTCTTGTCCACTGTCACCCCTAGGTCCTTTTCAGCAGAACTGCTGCCTAGCCATTCGGTCCCTAGTCCCGTTACGGTGCATTGGGTTCTTCCGTCCTAAGTGCAGGACCCTGCACTTGTCCTTGTTGAACCTCATCAGATTTCTTTTGGCCCAATCCTCCAATTTGTTGAGGGCCCTCTGTATCCTTTCCCTGCCCTCCAGCGTATCTACCACCCCTCCTAGTTTAGTATCATCTGCAAATTTGCTGAGAGTGCAATCCACACCATCCTCCAGATCATTTATGAAGATATTGAACAAAACCAGCCCCAGGACCGACCCTTGGGGCACTCCACTTGATACCAGCTGCCAACTAGACATGGAGCCACTGAACACTACCCGTTGAGCCCGACAATCTAGCCAACTTTCAACCCACCTTATAGTGCATTCATCCAGCCCATACTTCCTTAACTTGCTGACAAGAATACTGTGGGAGACCGTGTCAAAAGCTTTGCTAAAGTCAAGAAACAATACATCCACTGCTTTCCCTTCATCCACAGAACCAGTAATCTCATCATAGAAGGCGATTAGATTAGTCAGGCGTGACCTTCCCTTGGTGAATCCATACTGACTGTTCCTGATCACTTTCCTCTCCTCTAAGTGCTTCAGGATTGATTCCTTGAGGACCTGCTCCATGATTTTTCCGGGGACTGAGGTGAGGCTGACTGGCCTGTAGTTCCCAGGATCCTGCTTCTTCCCTTTTTTAAAGATTGGCACTACGCTAGCCTTTTTCCAGTCATCCGGGACTTCCCCCCGTTCGCCACGAGTTTTCAAAGATAATGGCCAATGGCTCTGCAATCACACCCGCCAATTCTTTTAGCACTCTCGGATGCAACGCGTCCGGCCCCATACACTTGTGCACGTCCAGCTTTTCTAAATAGTCCCTAACCATCTCTTTCTCCACAGAGGGCTGGCCACCTACTCTCCATGCTGTGATGCCCAGCGCAGCAGTCTGGGAGCTGTCCTTGTTCGTGAAGACAGAGGCAAAAAAAGCATTGAGTACATTAGCTTTTTCCACATCCTCTGTCACTAGGTTGCCTCCCTCATTCAGTAAGGGGCCCACACTTTCCTTGGCTTTCTTCTTGTTGCCAACATACCTGAAGAAACCCTTCTTGTTACTCTTGACATCTCTTGCTAGCTGCAACTCCAGGTGTGATTTGGCCTTCCTGATTTCATTCCTACATGCCCGAGCAATAATATTATACTCTTCCCTGATCAGTTGTCCTATCTTCCACTTCTTGTAAGCTTCTTTTTTATGTTTAAAATCCGCAAGGATTTCACTGTTAAGCCAAGCTGGTCGCCTGCCATATTTACTATTCTTTCGACACATCGGGATGGTTCGTCCCTGTAACCTCAATAGGGATTCCTTGAAATACAGCCAGCTCTCCTGGACTCCTTTCCCCTTCATGTTCATGACTTCCGAAAGTTGAACGAAATATCCCAATTCAATACCTACCTAATACCATGCATTGATGAGCTAGTTGATCAGTTAGGCAAGGCCTGATACTTGACCACCTGGGACCCGATGAAAGGCTACTGGCAAATCCCCCGGCCAAGGACACCAAGGAGAAGACTGCCTTCTCTACACCTGACGGCCTCTTCTAATCCACCAACCTCCCTTTCGGCTTCCATGGCCCCTCCGCAACATTCCAACAAATAATGGAAAAATTATTACGACAGCACACCATGTATGTCGCCACCTATTTAGACAATGTAGTCATCCATAGCCCTGACTGGGAGATGCACCTAGGAAAAGTAGAAGCGGTGCTAGAGGCCCTTAGACAGGCTGGCCTCACTGCCACCCCTCCCAAGTATGCGGTGGGGCTAGGGAAAGCCAGATACCTCAGGTATGTAGTAGGAAGGGGCCTGGTGAAACCCCAATGGAAGAAAGTAGAGGCAATACAGGGTTGGTCCCGATGAGTCTGCAAAAAGCAAGTCAGAGCATTTCTAGGGAGAGTGGAGTACTATCACAGATTCATCCCTCACTATGCCACGAGGGACAGACCTGACAGACCTGATAAAAGCTCGGGGCCCAGATATAGTAAGGTGGACCAAGGCAACGGAAAAAGCATTCATAGATTTAAGGACCGCCCTTTGCAGTCATTCAGTGCTCACAGCCCGAGACTTTGAGAAGGAATTAATCCTACAGACGGATGCCTCGTTGGTAGGGCTAGGGGCCATCCATTCACAGATGGTTGGGGAGGAGAAGCACCCGATCCTGTACGTCAGTCAGAAACTCCTCCCCAGGGAGCAATGGTACACTGTCGTTAAAAAGGAATGTCAGGCGGTTAAATGGGACATGGAGACTCTCTGATAACAAAATTCATGTGGTGATGGGTGGGGCTGAGGGGTTCAGAGTGTGGGAGGGGGCTCAGGGCTGGGGCAGAGGGTTGGGGTGCGGGGGGGGTGGGCTCTGGGGTGGGGCCAGGGATGAGGGGTTTGGGGTACAGGCTGCCCCAGGGCTGTGGTGGGGAGAGAGGACTCCCCATAGACCTCTCTCACCGCAGTAGCCCAGGATCAGGGGAGAAGCGCCGCTCCCCAGCCATGGCAGCTCTGGTGGGGCTGGGCTGGACCACAGCAAGTCCAGGGCAGGTCTGCGCTGGGGCTGGCAGGGAGAGGCGCCTCTCCCTGCAGCGGCAAGTCTGTGCTGGGGAAGAATCATCTTTCCCCACTGCAGCCCTGAGCCCCTGCCATGCGGCCATACAGTTTAGAGCAAGCTTAGGTGACTAGATGGTTCCTATACCTGCAACCCTTCCATTTCTGGGTAGAGCATAGGGCCGGAAGCCAACACGGCAAAGCTGACAGCCTGTCACAAGAGCACTGCCTCTCATCCCAAGTAGTCCAACCCTGTAGTGTCGCGTGGGGGGGGAGCGGAATGGGGAGATATGTGATACAGCAGGGCAGCAGGAGAGTGATAGATGGAGGTGTATAACCCCCAGGATGATCAGAGCCTTATTCTCTGTGGACTGAGGAGAGGTTACTACAGGTTAATTAGAGCACCTGGAGCCAATTAAGGACCTGCCAGAGACCTAATAAAAACCTCTGCTTCAGTCAGAGGGGAGGAGGGAAAGACAGCTGACTGTACTTTGGAGGAGTACTGTTATTGACCGGAGGATCAGAGTACCAGGGGAAGGGAAACCCTGCTCGAGCAGAGAGACTCCACAGGCACAAGGGACCGAGAGAAACCCTGCCCAGGGTGGGAGAGGGCAGGAAGCCCAAGAATAGGGGAAGAGGTGGTGCCCTGACTCATCACAGGAAGGAAAAGCGTGGGGCCCACCATAACAGCATTGGCCATTTGCCACAATACATGCTAAATTACATACTAATGTTTTGCTGTTCTTATTAAACAATGATGGGGGAAATATTGACATATGACTTATGTCAGAAATATAAGTTATAAAATTCCTTAAGAAAAAAAAGAGAAAAGTAACTTGTTCCCTTATTGTTCATTTAAAGAAAGAAAAGCTTAATGCTAGAGAAAATGTGACCTGAGTGAGTAGCAATTCATGAAAACTTTTAGAAAGGTTTCTCTTCTACTGTTTTTCTTTTATATTCAGAACACAAAGACTTTTAAAATTAAATTAACATTTATACCTAGAGTTCTCGATTTAATTGAACTTTTAAAAAATAGTCAGGGTATAAAATCACATCTTTTAAATAAGTAAAATAGCTAGAGATAATTTCAGAGAGTGTATCTTTCAATAGGCAGAACATACAGTACATATTACAAGATATTCAAATGTAAGAGACACTTACAGAGAACAATTTTTATCCACTATGGTCTTGAAATCAATGGTAGTTAGGACCTAAATACTTTTGGTAATCTGGGCCTATATACCTCCATGTGATCCAGGGGGCATAAAGTAAGCTGCAAATGTACCAAGTTATTTTAAAAGCAATGCTGTGGATTCTCCACATGTTTACATGCTCCAAACAGGGATTTTGATTGCTTATGCAAAACAGCTATCTTGTTCCCAGTGTATCTCCAAAAGGGGACCTTGGCCAGGCTGAGAAAGGGTGTTTCAACTTAGTGCAGCACAAATAAAGATCTTTCTGTCTCAAAGGTATTGAAAATGATAGCCATGTTCTTTGCAACAATTCATCCACCCATTTGGTTAGGTAACTACTGCTCAACGATGTCCAAAGCTGCAAAGTCTACTACATCCATTCAAGAGGTCTTCTATTACTTACAGATCTATCAGTGGAAACATCATAATGAAAGGCAATCAAGGAAATCAGGTTTACAAACTTCCTAGAAGACATGTCCACAAGACACTACAATATCAGGTTGTAACCATCTTTCCTTAGCCAGATGGCTCATATTTTTCTAAAGCAAAATTCCCAATGACTTCAACTGGAGTTTTGCACAATTGAAGTATGCAGTACTTGGCTCTGTATGTTTCACTCTAACATGCAGGGAAAGGTTGGAGTATGACATTGCTCATATCAACACTTAAACATTTCTAAAGACTAAACTCTTAGCCTTAAGGCATTCAGAAACAAAACTGAAAATAACAGTAATAAAAAACTGTAAAAACATTAAATAATTAATCTTCCTGATACCCATGTAAAGTAGATTGAGTATTATTGTTTGCTTTTTACAGATAGAAGCAGAAAGCGTATGATTGACTTACTCAAGGCCACACAGTGAGCCTGCTGTAAAACCTGCATTTGAACATCAATGAGCAACACCCTCATCTAGAGTAAATAGGTCTAGCTCTATTAAAGACAATGAAGTTACATCCATTTTCACCAGCTGAGGATCTGATCTGGAAGTTCCTGACTCTCCGGCTAAGGGACAATCATTCTGTATCTAAAATGTACACATCACTGCAAAGCCAAATGGAGAGCATGGGCCTAATTGTCTTCTCACATCAGTTTTACAATAGTGTAAATCCACTGAGGTCAGTACACCAGATTAAAACTAGTGTAATCGGCTTGAACCTCTGTTTGAGCACCACTCAGTGTGATAAAATCTCACATAATGCAAGCAATCTAACTTCTTACATTCAGAGGTACATCGACAGGTACATCAGAGAACCCTTCTCTGGTGCAGATTATCTTACATGTCTGGAGTTAGAGGTTTGATCTTTGTGCAGTGCTTGACATTACTGCCTATAAACATGTCATTTGGTTTATGTGATGGGATCAGAGGTGGTGCAGGGGTGCCTTGCGGGGGCTATAGTCACCCAGAAAATTGCCTTAGCCTGCCCACCTGCATAGCCACTCCACAGCAGCTGACAGTCTCCAGCCACCTAGCTCTGAAGGCAGAGCTGAGAGAGCAGCAGCTGATGACCAGGTGCCCACCTCTGAAGGCGGCAGTGCCACCATCAACAGCATCTCAGGAGTCAGCCCAGGTCCGGAGGAGGGTGCCTGAGAGCAGTCCCTGGCCTGCGTTCCCAGCTGCCAGCTCTCCACAGCTTCCCAGACTGACCTGCTCCAGCCTGGGCTTCTGGACCCCGCCCTCTGTGGTCTCTGTTCCACGAGGGGTCTGCCAGCGCCAGACAGGGTTGCCAACTTTCTAACTGCACAAAACTGAACACCCTTGCCCAGCCTCTTCCCTGAGGCCCCACCCCTACCTCACCCCTTTTCCGAGGACTCATCCCTGCTCACTCCATCCCCCCTCCCTCTGTCGCTCACTCTCCCCAACCCTCTCTCACTTTCACCAGGCTGGGCCAGGGGCTGAGGTGCAGGAGGAGGGTGAGGGCTCCGGCTGCGGGCCTGGGATGGAGCCAGGGATGAGAGGTTTGGGATGCGGGAGAGGGCTCCAGGCTGGGGAAGGGTGCAGGGAGGTTTTGGCTCTGGGCTGGGGGTGTGGGCTCCAGGTGGGGCCATAAATGAGAGGTTCAGGATGCGGGAGAGGGCTCCAGACTGGGGCAGGGGGTTGAGGTGTGGGGGAGAGGGTGCATGCTCCAGCTGGGGGTGTGGACTTTGGGGTGGGGCCAGGGATGAAGGGTTTGGCATGTAGGAGGGTGCTCAAGGTTGGAGCAGATGGTTGGGGTGCGGGCAGGGTGCTGGCTCTGGCTGGGGGTGTGGGCTCTGGGGTGGGGCCATGGATGAGCATTTGGGGTGCAGGAGGGGGCTGGGGAAGGGGGTTGCAGTGTTGGGGGGGTGCCCACAGGTGCCACCCTCACAGCTCCCATAGCTCGTGGTTCCCAGCCAATGGGAACCTAGCAGCTGCCTCTGGGAGCTGCATGGAGCTAGGACAGCCAGGGAGCCTTCCTTAGTCCTGGACCCCTGCTGCGCCACCGACCAGACTTTTAACGGCCCGGGCAGCAGTGCCAACCACAGCCACCAGGGTCCCTTTTCAACGGGATGTTTCAGTCGAAAACCAGATGCCTGGCAACCCTAGCCCTGGAGCCAGGTCTACCCACTTTGGCAACTGTTACCGGCTGTGACCAGTCAAAGGACAGCGGAAAACTGAAGAGCAGCTGCAGCCGCAGTCAGGGGGAGGTTTCGGGAAAGGGGGTGGAGAGGAGGAGGCAGGACTGGAACTTAGGAGGAGCAAGGGGCAGGGTCACAGAGAGAGGCATGGCCTACCTCCACGCCCCCACTGGGAAGAGGCTGGCAGTGCCCCGATGGGATACAGTTTGCCTTGTCGCCACAATTCCAGATTTTCTCTTAATAGAGAGACCAGTTACTCTGTCTTATAAAGGTGTAGTGTTTTCTAGTACTGGACCTAAATTTTAGATGCCAGTGATCCAGATTTAATGGGTAGTACCTACACTACTATACAGTGTGTGCCTATTTAAGGACCTGGTTAGTTTGGTTTCTAAAATAAGATGATCCATCATACTACCCACATAATCATGCCATAGAGTAGTGGTTCTCAAACTTTTGTACTGGTGACTGCTTTTTCACATAGCAAGCCTTTGAATATGATCCCCCTTATAAATTAAGAACAGGTTTTTTTATATATTTAGCACCATTATAAAAGCTGGAGTCAAAATAGGGTTTGGGGTGGAGGCTGACAGCTCGCAACCCCCCATGTAATAACTTAATGACCCCCAGACAAGTCCCGACCCAAGTTTGAGAGCCCCTGCCATAGAGCCAGTGTCCAGTAGTATGATAATCTGTTTCAGAGTAACAGCCGTGTTAGTCTGTATTCGCAAAAAGAAAAGGACTACTTGTGGCACCTTAGAGACTAACCAATTTATTTGAGCATAAGCTTTCGTGAGCTACAGCTCACTTCTTCGGATAATCTGTGTACATTCAGGTTAGAACTTCGACTAATCTACTGACCAAACTCTAGCACTTTGAATCAGCAACACTCTTAAATCTAGCACCAGATAAGAGACTAGCGATTAGTACAACTCTGACAATGCACAGCAGGAGTGTGGATCTGAGAAATTCCTCACAGCCAAATCTGCAACAAACTTGGTTTCCATTTCTTAAGATACCATCAGATAAAACCAGAGATCACTGAGAAATTGGGAATTGCTTTATTCTTACCAGAATTTAATATAACTGAACAGATAATTAAAAAGGTAAATGCTCAACAATGTTATATCTGTTGCTGATTGACTGCAAAAGACAAATATAGATACAATGGGAATCTGATTTAGAATTAAGACAGAATGACAAAACATGGCAATATACTGACCCCTTTAAAAGAGCTATCTATAAACATTAGACATACACCAATACATTTTAATTACTGTGCCCTTCATCACATATATTTAACTCCAAGACAATTAAGTAAAATAAATCCAGAACATTTACTTGGATGTCTCTGCTGAAATCTAAGAGAAAGGTGTTTTTTTAATATACTTTTAAGTACTTGCCCAAGAATTAATGGTTTCTAATAAAGAGGTAATGAAAGTATTTCTAAGTTAATGGGAAGTACTGTCCTTCATCTGTGTTTCTTAAGGAACATATCACTGCTAAATCTTAATTCTTTCCCTGAGAAAACAGGCAGAAGCAATGTAACTATAGCAAGAAGAAAAATAGCTCTATTATGAAGAGATCTAAAAATACCTTTACTTAAAAATTGGATTAGAGGGATGACGGATTGTGCCACACTGGGGAAAATGTCTGTACCATTAATCAAAAAATTCTGGAATTTGATAAAATGTGGGGGGTCCTTTCATAAACACACTTAAGAGAATATGATATACTAAATTGAGCCTACAGGCATGCGCTAAATAAATATTTATGAAATTAGTAGGATCTGCAGGTAATATTTGCTCCTCAAAGAGTTGAGGATGGATCTTTGTTCCCTTTATTTAATTGTGGTTCGGTCCTATATTGTTTTTATTTATTATTTGCTTTTATTACATACATTTTAAAATGTATACCATATGTGAGAAAATAGCATTTTAAAAATATTTAACCCTCCCAAACTTCAACCCAAATTCTGCCATTACATCTATGCTACCCTGCTAAAGTCACAGGGGTTGCACCAATATAACACTCTCTGTCCACCCTAGCAGAAGCACAGCACCTATCTGTTTACTCCAGTGTGGTGTGACAGAAGATTTTAGCTTGACAATAATAGTTTACTAATTTTACACAACTACTGAGATTCATCCTTCAGGGCACTGTCAGCAGCAGAAGATGACTGTTTTCTTGTGCTCTCCTGTCTGTCTGTTCTATTTACCTGTTTTTCAACTTTTACTTAGGACACGTCTACCCTACCCCATAGTTCAGACTATGGGGGTGTGAATAGCAGGGTGAACCAAAGTGCTGCACATTCCCTCAGATAGCATGAACTTAAAGCTTTGTAGTTCTAACTAATATAAGTCCTGTTTGAAGAGGGCTATGGATCTTTAAGTTTGTGCCTACAGTGTCCTGCTGAACTGAACACAGTGCAGACATGTCCTTAAATAGGATGAGATTAAAAGAAATAAACTGTCAGACCCAGGGATCAGATGTTTGAAGATCAAGCAAAAGTTAAGGCTGACCTTAGCAACAATAACTTGTGCTCGTCACATGCAAGTCATGCAAAAATCACTGCAGGCCACAGGGCTGAGTTTTAGAGAATTGTTGCGGCCATACCGAGTATTCTGGATAAATAATGACCTGGGTCATCATCGTAGTAGATTGTGAACAATTCTAAAGCCAGGGAAAAGAAAAGTCCCAGTGCCATCACCATCTAAAACCAATGACCCAAAGCAAGCAGTCATATCAAACAATGTGACTTCATTGCATGAAATCCTTACTCCATTCACATCTACACATGGAAAAAAGGGAAATACAAAGTATACTATGAGACACAAACTCACATAGCGACTTCAGTACAGACCTGTTTATACGCAGATGATGGAAGTCAAGTCGTCACGACCGCATGTTAATGGACCGTGTGTTAAGAGGGACATGCTGAAAGATCTTAAGATATCTACAGTATATATACATGTGTAATTATCTAGGATTACATAGGTATTCACAGCATCCCAAATACTGCAGGCCTATCTGTTAATGGTGCTTTGCAAGAATATAAATTCAAATATGTAATCTAATAAAAACATTATTACTACTACTCAGGGGTGAAAGTAACTCAGGACACTTACCGGTATGGGGCAGGAGTGGCTCTGGCCCCTGGAAGGTGCGGGGCCTCGAGCGGAAGGGGCAGGGCCAGGGGTCAGCATCCCCCAGCCAGCCCTTCCAGGCGGCCTGATCTGCGCCACCCGGGGTTCCTGTGGCAACTTAAAGGCCCCAGGGCTCTGGACGGCTGCTGTGGTATCAGCGTCCGGAGCCCCAGGACCTTTTAAATCGCCGGCACCAGGGCAGCTGCTCCTTTTGTCCGCCACACTGCCTGTCGGCAGTCAAGGGGGACAAAAGTGGCAGGGACCTTAAAGCACTGCTAGGTTCTTTGCTGCGGCAGCACTTTAATGTTGATCCCCCCCGCCCCAAGTCAGCAGCCCAGCGCTGCCGCGGCAGCATTTTAACATTGCTGCCCCTTCCCCCTCCGTCGGCGGTAAAGACGTACAACACATTTCCGCTCCACACTTCCTGTTGATTTCTATGTCAGCGAGTGGGTGAGCAAATCTGTAGTGCTACATAGCAAGTTCCTGTACCGCGTGTTAATGAGTCTTGCATGTTAAATAGGTAGAACTGGGAGGCATGGCGCTACCGCGCATTAAGCAGATTCACGTGTAAACAGGTCTGTACTGTAAATATAAACACAACAGCACAATGGCAAACAGTGTCAGAAAAGTTTCAGAGTAACAGCCGTGTTAGTCTGTATTCGCAAAAAGAAAAGGAGTACTTGTGGCACCTTAGAGACTAACCAATTTATTTGAGCTTTCGTGAGCTACAGCTCACTTCATCGGATGCATACTGTGGAAACTGCAGCAGACTTTATATACACACAGAGAATATGAACCAATACCTCCTCCCACCCCACTGTCCTGCTGGTAATAGCTTATCTAAAGTGATCATCAGGTGGGCCATTTCCAGCACAAATCCAGGTTTTCTCACCCTCCACCCCCCCACACAAATTCACTCTCCTGCTGCTGATAGCCCATCCAAAGTGACAACTCTTTACACAATGTGCATGATAATCAAGTCGGGCTATTTCCTGCACAAATCCAGGTTTTCTCACATCCCCCCACCCCCATACACACACAAACTCACTCTCCTACTGGTAATAGCTCATCCAAACTGACCACTCTCCAAGTTTAAATCCAAGTTAAACCAGAACATCTGGGGCGGGGGGTAGGAAAAAACAAGAGGAAACAGGCTACCTTGCATACTATTAATTTAGGCTTAAATAGAGACTGGGAGTGGCTAAGTCATTATGCAAGGTAGCCTGTTTCCTCTTGTTTTTTCCTACCCCCCCCCCAGATGTTCTGGTTTAACTTGGATTTAAACTTGGAGAGTGGTCAGTTTGGATGAGCTATTACCAGCAGGAGAGTGAGTTTGTGTGTGTATGGGGGTGGGGGGGATGTGAGAAAACCTGGATTTGTGCAGGAAATAGCCCGACTTGATTATCATGCACATTGTGTAAAGAGTTGTCACTTTGGATGGGCTATCACCAGCAGGAGAGTGAATTTGTGTGGGGGGGTGGAGGGTGAGAAAACCTGGATTTGTGCTGGAAATGGCCCACCTGATGATCACTTTAGATAAGCTATTACCAGCAGGACAGTGGGGTGGGAGGAGGTATTGTTTCCTATTCTCTGTGTATATATAAAGTCTGCTGCAGTTTCCACAGTATGCATCCGATGAAGTGAGCTGTAGCTCACGAAAGCTCATGCTCAAATAAATTGGTTAGTCTCTAAGGCGCCACAAGTACTCCTTTTCTTTTAGTGTCAGAAAAAACTCTCTGGTGGCAGAACCATGATGTGGATCCACCAATTTGAATCTAGGCTCAATTTATCATGATTGCACCTCTCAAATAATAGACATCAGACAATGTGTAGAATGTGTCCTGAGATTGCAGGACAAGAAGCAGACTATGACACTAATGACATGTCTTTATGACCTTTTGAAAACTTGAGTTTGCAAAGATTTGCCATTGGTAGAAAGATAGGTATGTCTAACTTGTGAAGGCCAGGAAGAATTCTTTTGTTCCTTTACTATACACAAAGGATAGTATTTGATATCCTTTTTACAGCTAGATATATACAGAAATAATACAGATCGACAGCAACACAAACCCTTGGGAAGGCATAATATGGGAAAAGGTAAAAACTAACATGGGAGGAGGAGGAGCCCTTATTTTTACTGTAAGCACTTTTTTTGGTATACAATGATATTATCTTGCTGCTTGAGCAGTTCTCCAGTTATCTATATGTATCATCCTTTCTCACAGTTCAGTTTTGCTAATTCCACTACACAACTCACATGCTGAAAGGGCGGGAGAATGGTGTTTGTACAGCACTTAGCAAAACAGAGTGCTTGCCCAGGATTGAGTCTCCTAAACCCTACCACAATACAAATAAATGACAACAATAAAATGGGACTCAAGAGATCTTTGTTTAATTCCTGCCCCTGTCACAGACTCCCTCTGTGATCTTAGGGTTAGACTGTGCAACATTCATGTTGATAAACAGTTACTCTGTTTAATGGGACTGTATGTGCTAGTAACCACTGTCAAGGTTCCTTCCCCACTCTGAACTCTAGGGTACAGATGTGGGGACCTGCATGAAAGACCCCCTAAGCTTATTCTTACCAGCTTAGGTTAAAAACTTCCTCAAGGTACAAACTTTGCCTTATCCTTGAACCATATGCTGCCACCACCAAGCATTTTAAACAAAGAACCGGGAAAGAGACCACTTGGAGATGTGTTCCCCCAAAATATCCCCCCAAGCCCTACACCCCGTTTCCTGGGGAAGGTTTGATAATAATCCTCATCAATTTGTACAGGTGAACACAGACCCAAACCCTTGGATCTTAAGAACAATGAAAAATTAATCAGGTTCTTAAAAGAAGAATTTTAATTAAAGAAAGGGTAAAAGAATTACCTCTGTAAAATCAGGATGCTAAATACTTTACAGGGTAATCAGATTCAAAACATAGAGAATCCCTCTAGGCAAAACCTTCAGTTACAAAAAGACAAAAACAGGAATATACATTCCCTCCAGCACAGCTTATTTTACCAGCCATTAAACAAAAGAAAATCTAAGACATTTTCTAGCTAGATTACTTACTAACTTAACAGGAGTTGGAAGGCTGCATTCCTGATCTGTTACCAGCAAAAGCATCACACAGACAGACAGAACCCTTTGTTCCCCCCCACTCCAGATTTGAAAGTAGCTTGTCCCCTCATTGGTCATTTTGGGTCAGGTGCCAGTGAGGTTACCTTAGCTTCTTAACCCTTTGCAGGTGAAAGGGGTTTGCCTCTGGCCAGGAGGGATTTTATAGCACTGTATACAGAAAGGTGGTTATCCTTCCCTTTATATTTATGACAACCACTAAAAAACTTAATTAAGGGTTGCACAATCTAGTCCTTAACTTCTCCAGCCTAAATTCTCTGCTCTGCTGAGTTTCTGTTTGATGCAGCTGTCAGGGAAGGGGATGTCAGGGAGTTGGTTATGGCTCCCTGATCCTCAGAGAAGATCTACAAAACTCTGAGCCATGGCTTATGCTAGAGCAGTCTGGAGTCTGCACTAACTTACACCAGCTGAATATAACATGTTCTGGCATGTTCTGGCAATGCCCCAGGCATAACTATTATACCATGGCCAAGTCGGAGAGTGGCACAGAGGGAATTCTCAGCTGATGAGTTCAGCAGCTTTCTGACTCTTTTCAGCCATTCCAGAAGGAACACCAGTGAGAATCTGATTCTCTGTGCCTCAGTTTCCAACTGTAAAATAGGGATAATACTTCCTTGGAAGGGTCTTGTGGGGATAGATGTATCAATATATGCTCGGATATTACAATACCATATATGAGTACAGGTAGAATCAAGGAAGAAAATATCTACAAAAGGCCAGTGGTTTGGGGTGTGCAACTTAGTTTTGTTTTAACACAGACATTTGGAAACATTGCTTTTTGGCAGCACTGTACTGATCACATCTGAAATGTATACAGAGCATTACTTAGCTACAATGAATAGTCTTTCTCCTTCCTTCTTAATTATAGTGTAGCAATGAATTGGTACTAGAAAGCAACATCACGCACAAGCTATTATTTGCATATGTGACTCCACTCCTACATCAAACATAATCTTTACTTGGATGGATTTGTACATCCATCTATGAATATCCACAAATTCGTAAAATGGGAAAAGGGGAAGGTAAGTACCAAGCAGCCATCAGAGATTAAAGGCACCATATAAACAGGAAATACTTACAAAAGCCTAAAACACTTTTATTTGCTCAATTACATCTATGTTAATGAGCCATGTGTTACGTGTGCATTTCTTTAACAGAGATTATATGATCACAGTGGTGAAATTCACCCCTTGGAAAGAGCTAGCTGAAAGCATATGCACCAACTCAGTACACCTACTCTGAGGTCTTATGTGGGGCATCAGCTCACCCTATGAGAACACTTTTTACTGCGGTAAAGATGAAGGGTCTCATTCTCCTCACACTCACTCCATTTTTATACGTGTGTATAAACCACTGACATCAACAGAGTTAGTCTGGATTTACACCAGTGTAAGTGACTGGACAATCAGACTCACACATTTAAAATAACTTTCCTAAAATAACTAAAATAGATAAGTTTCAGAGTAACAGCCGTGTTAGTCTGTCTTTGCAAAAAGAAAAGGGGTACTTGTGGTACCTTAGAAACTAACCAATTTATTTGAGCATGAGCTTTTATGAGCTACAGCTCACTTCATCGGATGATGCAACCGATGAAGTGGGCTTTAGCTCATGAAAGCTCATGCTCAAATAAATTGGTTAGTCTCTAAGGTGCCACAAGTACTCCTTTTCTTTTTAAAATAGATAAAACATTTCTCTGTCTCTTTTTCCGATGACATCAACCTCTTTGTGTTTAACTATACACTGCTTTACAAAGCCCTTTGCACTAAAAAGTTAGAATCTTACTTTAAAATGGTAGTTTTTTCTGTTGTAAAACAGATTTTGCTATAAGTCTTTCTTCATGAACTTCTTCAAAGTGCTATAGCAGTTTATTTATCAAGTAGATTTTACTAGGTTCTATTCTGTCAGACATCAGCAGCTAAAGCTGTCAAATTGTGCTGAGCAAACAGAAGAAAACTTTATGGCCTACAGAAAAAGAATAAAAAGATTATTGTTTCAGGAGTTAAAAATCAACATCATAAAAATGATCTGGCTTCAAACCTAGGTGAATGATGGCTTTTTTGTTATAAGCATGTCAGTATTATAAACATATGTTTTGGAAACCAGAGAACAGCAGCAGCTGTTTGAATGCTATTTTAAGAATTATCATTGTGAAATCTATTATTTCAGATCAAAAATTAAAGCTAGGGTTTTACTCTGCTGCATTTTGAAATAGTAATATAACTGTAACAATTTGGGCATTAGAATTTCCCTCCTCCCCCAGTTAATCATTAAAAATGTTTGTGCGCATTTTAGTTTTGGAAGAACACAGATTTAATCTAAAATGTACATCTTCAGGCCTTGACAATGCACACATGTACTCACATGAATAACCTTGTACATGTGAGTAGTCACATGTTTACTTGCATGCAGAAATGTTTGAAGAATGGGGATTTAAGGGCCAAATTCTGATGCCACTTCAATCATAATCTTAATCTCATTGAAATCAGCAGCAAAACTTCCACCAACTTCAATGAGAGCAGATTTGGGCCTTTTCCTTGCTGCAATCCTAGTAACGGCAGTGAGGAAGCACTGGTGTAAACAAGTAGCAGCATTCTGGCCCATACAACTTAATCTATAATCAATTCTATGCACAGTTACAAAGGGAAAATATGATGCATATAATATTTTTAAACCTGTTTTTTTTTCAATTTTAAAAGGAACTGAAACCCTACATTTCACATTCTTTCAAACAATATTATTTATTATTTTAAAAAATTAAATTTCCTAAACATTAAAGTAAATCCGAACTTTTTTTCAGTTATCTCACTTTGCTTACTGACTTTTCACACCCCTTAAAATGTTTTACTTATTCTCATATGTTCTACCATTCATATTTAACACTGATATTAATATCCTATTATATACAGAAGGGAGCCCTACTTAAGATAAAAGATATTCTGTGACCTGAAAAAACACCAGAAATGTTGAGGAGTAATTTGGCACATTAGTCCTTATAGAAAAGTCCCGTAGAATTTACATAGAAAATAATGACTATCCTATAACTTTTAATCCATGGTATAGCGTTTCATACAGGATTACATCCCTGGTACAAAAACCTATAGGATAGTCAAAAGCACTTATAGAAAAGAAATGATTCTCTGTTAAATGTTATGCCTTCGATTCTCCACTGGGGTCTGGGCACCTGGAGCACAAAACAGACCTAAAGCCTGAACAGCTGACTGTAAGAGGAACATTCCAGCATAGGGGAGGGTCCTCTACTAGCACAGCTTCCTACAACACCTCCTCGCTGGCTGCCAGCCTTGGGACCATGACCATGGGAAGAAAAAGTTCCCTGTGCCCTGCTGACCTTGGCTGCCTTAGGGCCATTAGCAACCAGCATCACAAATTAATTATGCATCACTAAGACAGTTCTAATTTATGGCATAAAGCCAGCCTAGTGCATCACACAGCACAGTGGTGTTTAAAGTCATTTTCACCCCAGCCTCCAAAACTGTGTTGTGAACTCCTTAGCCATAGACAATGATTTGGGCTTATGTGTTTTTAGAACAATTTTTATGACTCTATTACTCTATTACTCTACTGACTTCATCCCTATTCCTTGTGTACTGGATATCTATTTAAAGCAAGATTCAGTACCAGGCCCCATGAAATATTTTTTTTTAAAATCCAGTAAATTACATAATTTAACACCCCACATTGTATTGCTCATTCCATTGTCAGTGGGCTTGACCCTGCAGTCCTTAAGTCTCACAACAGTCCCACTGAAGTCAATGGGACTGAAGTCAAAGCTGCTTGAATAAGTCTGGCAGAATCTTGCACATTTATTATCTAACTTTGAGATCCTGAGTGGGCTAGAGATTTAGGGTGAACTTCATCCTTGGACAGAGGGCCAGCATGAGGTTCAAGCACCACTTTTCAGTTCTTCCTAAACTCAATTTTGACACCATAAGTGATACATGGGATCGTGCTGACTTTCTGTAGGAAGCATTTCACCCTAGAATCACGTAAAATCAGTTCCCATGTTTACATAAATATTGTAATGCCATTATCAGGGCCAGATTTACGACGTATGTGCCTGTAGGCACAGCATTTTCAGTGCCCCTCCCCCTGCCTACAGCTGACACTGCCGCAATATGAACCTGAAACTTATTTCATATTGTATCAAATCTGTGCTGGCCACAATATCCTCCCTGCAGCAGCCCCTCAAAGCAGCATTGCCCACCCCAGCCCCCTTATCTCTGAGCAGAGCAGCCCAAGGGCAGCGGGGGCAGCCAGGGAACAGCCTCCATGGAAAGGCATGATACCCTCCACCATGAGAGGCACTCCCAGCCTGACCGGGATGCATCCCACCTGCCCCAGGCAAGATGCATGGGAGGGACTGTAACTCTCCACACGGCGAGGGGTCCCTGGGTATCTTCTGTTCCTCCCACAGTCTGGCGTGGCAGCTACTCTCCAGCTCTGCCATACAGGGCACTAGCCACACCCCTCCCTTTCCATCCCTGGCACAGGCAGTGAGGTGGCCAAGATTCAGAAGGGGCTGGGACACTCCCAGCACCTTCAGCAGCTGCCCCACCCAGCTGTGGCTCACAGTGCCCCTACGTGGGCTGACTCAGACGCTCACACTGCACCAGCCCCATACACTAGGTGGCCACCAACCCTTGCCAGGAGCCCACTTTTAACTTTTAGGCATGCCTAGAACTCTGGTGCCCTAGGCACATGCCTACTGTGACCAATTGGAAATTTTAGGTCTGGGATGGCCTGTTCAACTAGAGTGGGCCACTCAGTTAAGGTCTGTGTGATGGGAAATATAAAAGAGAAAATTAGAGAGTGAGTGATGATACTGAGAAGAGGGACTCACAGTCTTCTACTTCTTAAATGTTTAGTATTAGGGTTTCCTCCTGGCAAAATTAAGGGTCTAGTGTTCCCATGCTCTTCTTGGAGAACACTGCACTTTCAAGATCTTAAATAAGACCATTTATTTAAACTAAGAGTAATGTATTTCCCCTAAATCTGAGAGCTCATTTTTTTCCCTGAATGTTTTTAATTCCAAATTCCTGATTTGCAAAATAAGGCAAACAGACCAATTGATTACATCAACATGGTGTCTCCAAACACATCTATTTGCTCTATTATTTGCATTATTTTATTTTCTAATTTAAGGGTAGATTGTTTTGGGGAAAGAAAAGATACCTCCCATGCAGCAGGTATGAGAGGCATGATATCTGATGCAGGCACAATAGATCTGACCATGCAAACACTGCAGTTAATGGGAATTTTGTCACTGACTACAGAGGGAAGCAGTACTGGGTCCACTCTCTCTGGGAACACAGGAAGAACACATGTAGCAAGAGCCTCTTCTCTACCCGGTGGTTTCCCCATGCCTGTTTATCTCTGCTAGCCAGTGTAGAGGAATCAGTGTAGATGGCCATTTCTCTCCCCACCCTCGATGGGATTTCTAGCACTGCTATTGGTGCTAGCGTCCACCTATTCTTGTGAGCCAGGAATGCAAGTTCACCTGGTTTGATGGGAGGGAAAAACACCTGACGGTTGGTCTGCTCAGCAATCGAAAGACCATAATCTATAATCATATCATGTAGGATAACAAAAGAAAGAGCTTGTAGTTGGAAATGTGTATAGTGAAAGATAGAGCCATATATACCAATATATGCCCCATTAAATAATCACCTCTGTTTTCATTCCAGGTGTACCAGGTTGTTGGGATACTGCCATAGCAGTAGGCACATGAGGCACATGTAGTCATACCTGAGCTAACTTTGATCTAAGACTAAGTCTTCCCTGCAGATAGAAGGTGTACTTCCTATCTTGTGTAGATGTACATGTGCTAGCTCTGTTCAAGCTAGGAAGCTAAAAATAGCACTGAGTCTATTAAAGCGGAGGCTTGTGCAAGGGGTAAACAGTGATGTGGCAAAATTTGCGGATAATACACAACTACTCAAGATAGTTAAGTCCAAAGCAGACTGCAAAGAGTTACAAAGAGATCTCACAAAACTGGGTGACTGGGCAACAAAAGGGCAGATGAAATTCAATGTTGATAAATGCAAAGTAATGCACATTGTAAAACATAATCCCAACTACACCTATAAAATGATGGGGTCTGAATTAGCTGTTAACACTCAAGAAAGAGATATTGGAGCCATTGTAGATAGCTCTCCAAAAACATCCACTCAGTGTGCAGCAGTGGTCAAAAAAGCTAACAGAATGATGGGAATCATTAGGAAAGGGATAGATAATAAGACAGAAAATATAATGTCACGATATAAATTCTTGGTACTCCTACACCTTGAATATTGCGTGCAGATGTAGTCACCCCGTCTCAAAAAAGATATTAGAAATGCAAAATGGTACAGAGAAGGGCAACAAAAATTATTATGAGTATGGAACAGCTTCCATGTGAGGAGAGATTAAGAACACTGGGACTGTTCACCTTGGAAAACAGATGACTAAGGGAGGATATGATAGAGGTCTATAAAATCATGACTGGTGTGGAGAAAGTGAATAAGAAAGTGTTATTTACTCCTTCTCATAACACAAGAAGTAGGGATCATCAAATGAAATTAATAGGCAGCAGGTTTAAAACAAACAAAAGGAAGTATTTCTTTACACAATGTAAGTCAACCTATGGAACTCTTTGCCAGGGGATGTTGTGAAGTCCAAGACTATGACAGGGTCCAAAGAAGAACTAGATAAATTCATAGAGGATAGGTCCATCAATGGCCATTACCTAGTTATGGGCACGGATGCAAAGCCATGCTCTGAAGTGTCCGTAGTCTGTTTGCCAGAAGCCGGGAATGGGTGACGGGATGGATCACTTAATGATTGCCTGCTCTGTTCATTCCCTCTGAAGCACCTGACATTGTCACTGTCGGAAGACAGGATACTGGGCAAGCTGGACCTCTGTTTTGACCCAGTATGGCTATTCTTATGTTATGTTCTGATTACAAGCCTGTCTGATATCATAGGTACATACTCAGGTGGCTAGCCTGAGCCATCATCCATGCTACTCTGGCCATATTGCTATTTTTTAACATGCTAGCTAAAGCAGAGTTAGGCTTGGTCTATACTTAAAAGTTAAGTCATTCAGGGATGTGAAAAAATTTCCGACCAATATTTTGACCTAACCCCCAATGCAGATGTAGCTGTGTTCACAGAAGAATACTTCTGTTGACATAGTGATTATCATCTGGGGAGGTGTTTTTTTTCTACACTGATGGCAAATCCCTTTCCTTTGGCATAGGCTCTGTCTATGCTGTGGGGTTACGCTAGCTTAGCTATGCTGTTATAGTCTCCATTGCATAATTACACTTCCAGCTTCAGTGTAGATGTACCCCCTTGGTTAGATCAAAGATAGCTCAAGTAACAATAGCAGTGAAGCTGCAGAAGCATGGGCGGCACCTGCTCAAGCATGTACCCAGGGACCGGGGTGGGAGGGGAGGGGCTACCCCATGCAGCAAACTGTTCTGCCAGGGCTTCACAACCATTGTTACTCGAGTTATCTTTGATGTAGTTAGATCAAAGGTAGCTCGGGTAGGTCTACACATGCTGCAGTCACACCTCCCAGCTGAAGAATAGACATACCCTACACCCTCTTCACATCTCTGCTCATTCACGCAGGGATAGTCATAAACTAGTTTTTTAGCATTTCTTGCGACCCCCTTGTGACATTCTGTACCTTGGGGAGTGCCCTGTAACCCCCATATTCTTCATTTATATATTATTGTGATCTTGCATATAAAGCATGCTTTGTAAGGTATCCGGGGAAAGGTTATGATCTGCTGAAAGTAATTTCTCTATCCATATATCATTAATGCATATGAAGTTATGAGAATTGTGTTGTATGGTTGTCAATTAAATGCGCTGTAAATTGTGGAATCAGCCAGATATTAGCTCCCTCGAGGCAAAAGCAAGGAAAGTAACCCACACCCTGGTGGGGCATCAAACAACCCATCAACAGCCATTGTCCAGCAAGGGAACTACAATTCAATGACTCACCTACATGAGGCCACACCAGGGGAATTGCTCAACCTTGCCTGGAGACTCAGCAATGCCCCCCAGACATGCCTGGACTTGTGTGTTCCCCAAGCACATGGGACTGAGGGTATAAAACAGAACAGAGCAGGCCCATGCTTTGCCTTTCTCCTTCACCCACCTATGCTGCAAACAACAAGGACACTCTGAAGACTCCAACTGAGGGGACTGGAGCAGATTTCAAGGGTGAAATCTGTGTACTATGAACTGCAATATCCAATGAGGTGAGAAAAACTGCTTAGTCTAGAGGTTGCCCAGTCTAATAGGGTCGAGAGTTTAGACTGTGTGCTTATATTTGATTTCTTTTGGTAACTAACTCTGACTTTTTGCCTATCACTTAAAATCAATCTTTTGTAGTCAATAAATTTGTTTAACTGTTTATCTTTACCAGTGAGTTTGTCTGAAGTGTGTGGTAAATCAGCTCAGGTTTTGCAAAGGCTGGTGTATATCCACCTTCCATTGATAAAGTGGTGAACCAATTAAAAATTTTGCACTGCTCATCTTGAGTAGTGCAAGATGGCATATTCCTGAGCTTGGGGCTATGGCTCTGGTGCCTTTCTCTGTGTGATTCATGAGTGACTCTGGGAGCATTCATGAAATCTAGCTAGGTGTGGGGCTCCACATCTGGTTGTGTTGAGTGATAACAGCACCTGGAGGGGTTTGCTGCTGGTCACTATCAAGGCATTGTGAGAGACAGCCCAGGCTGGAGAGAGTTCAGGGGGGCACAGCGGTCCCACAGTCCCAGACTGCACCCTGGGGATCCTGTCACACCCCTAATTTATATTTGTATATGAGCTAAATCAAGGCACAAACAAGGACTGGAGAAGCATTAACTCTGCTGCATATGGGAAGGGATGTGATTGCTAATAAACACATTTGGAAAATAGTCAGCCTACTTTGGAATCAGAGGATGCTTGTGCTGACTTTTAAGCACCCATGGCTTTGCATTCTTCTTTGTAGTGAAAAGCTGAAGAAAAGGGCTAACAGTTTATTATTTCCAAGTGGATATGTAAGTACCCTACTAAGGCACCAAAGCTGCAGTTCTCACATGGGCAAAACGCCCATTGCTGGACCCTCACACTCTCTTCATTCTTAGAAAAACTGCTTTTTTGGAAAGAGAGACTTCTATATTTAAAGTAAGAAAAATCATCTTTGATGTTGTGTGACATTTACTTTCATTAGTGTAAAATACAGTGCTAATGATGCCACATAACAAGTTGATCTGGATAAAGTTGATCTCTACTTGATCATTCTCTCTCCCCTAATTAATTTTTAATTTGATTGGAAAATGAAGTGCCTAATCACCCTTCCCACAAAATTAACCTGCAGGAGTGGATAACAATTTTCATTTCCCCCCCAATACAATGTTTAGGGGGTCCCAATTCACCAGATTATCCTAATGTGAGGAAAGACAGGCTGTCTGATAGAGAGGTTTCGGGCAGGACTAGCAAGCCTTCACTGGCTGGGGATTGGCAAGTAACTGTCCCAACTATATAACTCCCAACCATGCTGCATAAGCAGCAGTTAGTGACCTCCACCTCTTGGCAGTATACCATACTGTCACAGGCTCCCTCATCTCAACAATGATTTCCTCTCACTTTCAGGGGCTTGGGGCCCTGAACGCTGCTTATCTACTGCATTTGGGGATTTGTATTACCTGGCAATCTCCTCCTAGGCTTGGTTCTCTGGCCCAGCCCTCTACCTCTCAGTGTGGCAACTCCACACTCCAGTGGATTTGGAATCGTGCTGATTAGAGCACAGAATGCATCACTGCAGTTTGTGTCATGGCGCTTTGCTAATTGATCATGACAGCATGCCAGACATGGTGGACGCTCCTAAGCATGTCATCCTTTCTGCCACCACATGCCCATGGAGTCCAGCTTTGTGGTATTTATGCAGAATGATATGCAGCAGCATCACTGTTCAACTCCTCCTGTTCTCCCCACCCAGTTTCCAAGGGCTTTGTCTCCTCTCTACCAGTGAGATGGAGGGGAGTATGTGACCCCAAAGAACCAAGTCTGTTCCTCTGACCAGTCTAGTAAATACATACTGAATGATGCTATCATTGAAATTTGACCCAACTTTTTGTTTCTTATATCTGTTTGCAAAGCCCATGTACCCATGCAGGGATTTTTAAAAATCCTTTTCGACTTTTATTTTTAAGTTGGGGAAAAAAATCTTGTCCTCAGCCCAACACTCAAACAACATTCTTCAACAACATATCTCGTGTGTGTGTGTGTGAGACAGAGATGAATACGAAAGAGAAAAAATGTTTCAAGTTCTGAAAAATACACGACCATCTTCCTTGCACCAAGCACTTTGAATGTTATAATATAGTGTAGATAGTTATAGTATACCTTTCTTTTATCTAATCAGACTGTTCCACTCTAATTGTAATCACAGCTACAATTGCAAGTCAACCTATTATCGCAGCAAGATCTATCAGCTCTCCCTAGACTGTATTTGCAAACTAGAATGGAAGTTGTCAGTTCATAAACATCTGACATAAATACTGCTACAGACTTGAGAACATCAAACTTAATAACAGCCAGCAAGAAAACTGAAGTGATGCTAGGGAGAGATATAAAAGACGCTAGTGGTATCATTCTGATTATTTAATGAGGTTAAGAGCTACTGCAATCTTTAACCAAGAAAAAGGAGAAAGATGAGCAAGTAAACCTTGAGCTAAACGATTTGTTGAAAATTAAATAAAATGATCATGCACGCCGCACTACAGTTAACCACTGTAATGATCATCTGTGTGAGAGAACATGAAAAAAATTGAATTACCACTATAGAATTGGCTATGCTTACTCACACTGTGCATAATAGTCTGTTGTCACAGTTTTGTCACTGCACACTGTTTTCCACTGGTCAGAAATAAAGAGGGATAATTTCCCTTTAAACCTAAGTCAACTGTTTGCTATCAGCAAAAATCAATTTTTGAAAATTAGAACAAATAGGAAGAACACTATATTGTATGCTAAAATTAATTTCTTCTGTTAACATATTTGAAATGGAATTTGATTAAAAAACAATAAAACATGTTTTAAATCTAAAAACATGATTACTGCAGGCTGAGCCAAAAGTGCTATTACTGATAAGCGACAATAGACTGTTGTTACTTATTTAGTTTTTGTAAAGGCACCACAGTCAATCAATAACTGTGCATGTACTAAGGCAGAAGGGCTTGTGTAAAGATATTTATCAGAAATCCATCAGCAGCATTCCACTTTTGATTGAAATCCTCTATAGACTTTTCACAACATCACCAAAGATTGTATACCTCTTTGACAAGCCACATTGACAGCAGTAATATTGTAGAAACCACACTACATAATATGCATATTTAACAGCATATCCAATTAACCACTTTGCTGAGTGAGATTGCTTTGTTATTCATTTTTTTCTGACTTATGTTAATACTTTGGCAGCAGACATAAAAAATGTGTGATATGGCATACTGGAAATTTTGAAAGGGAATCGAAAAATGTGTAACTTAAAGCCATATTTAGAAAATGGTTGTATGTTACAGTCTGAAAGAATGAACACTCCTCAACTGTGCATGAATACTAGTTAGACCAGCAACCTAGGTAAGTATTTGGAAATGACTTAGTGAATAAACCAATTATAACTATACATAACTCATTCTGGAACCTCTCCCTACACCCCAAAATTAATTAGTAATCATTCAAAGCTGCAAGAAAAATATCTCCACTTCACAACACATTGCTTTAAAATGCAAGAAAAGACTGAAATGCTTAAATTTAGTACCAAATTTAGTGTTGTAACAATAGTGTAAACTTTGTTCTGCAATGTAATACAAATTTTATAGCTGAAAAATATCACTCCGAGGACATGCATTTTGTTACTACTATAGGTAGAAGTACTAATTAGGTTATCCCAATAGATAAAAAATGAAGAACGAGTGACCATACAAATTTATTATCTTACCTAGTCTAATAAAAGAGTCCATCTATAACTTTCTTATTCATTGTTAAACATAAGGAAATACAAAATGCTCTAAGTGCATCGAAAGCATACCTTCCAAAATTGTTTTGACTTCATTTTTCACAGTATCATTATTTTACTGAAGTAGTATAATCCCAATCCCACTGTCTTTATCTAGTCAAAACTCCTGTTGAGTTCAGTGGATATCTAGACTGATTAAGGACTGCATGATTCAGCCCACAGTGTGACACACTCATAAAGGATGGTGATTCAGTTATAGATGCCTTTTTAAATTGCTGCAATTTAAAATTTGGAGCACATGAAATTCAGGGGCTGATATAACAGAGACAGTCATAGTGCAGATAGATATTGAGCAAGCTTCCCTCTACTGCTCTACTAGTATACCACAATTCAGACATGCAACACCCATAGGAGTATGCCAGTCTACACAGTTAAACCCAGAGTTCCTCCTGTAAAAGACTAGATATCCAGGCACCCCTTTCACTTACCTCAGAGGACCCTTAATACGTTCACAGGCAATTCCCAAAGGAAAGGACTTTCCAGTCCTAGATGTCTCTTGCAGAGTTTTGCTGCTGAGTTAAACCCCAGATGCTGAGACAGGACTGGTTATACCCATCGCTCCTAATCTTTATATTTGCTTTGGGCTCAATCGGTCCTGAGACTTCCAGTGGGTCATGGGGTCATGCGCTAATACTGAGAAGGCCTCCCTCTTCCTCCTGCTTTCCACTTTATATAAGTGTTACAACTATTATTTAAAAATCACTACTTCAACCCCCCAATTGTATCTGAGTGTCACCCTCTCCCTGGCCCCCTTCATTTAAAAAATACATCAGAATTTTTATTTTCAAAATCTGTTTAAAATTAATTTTGAGGTTAACAACTTGTGGTCAGCCCTAACTGTACTATAATCTATTAAAATCATTTATGTAAAAAATGTGCTGGCTCAATGAGCCCTCCTCAAATTGTAATGTTAAAGGATGCTGCTTTTCTAATTATATACAGAACGGGAAAGACAAAAATATTTAACTTTTGAGGTTAACTCAAGTTCTATAAATGTTGCAGTGTCATGTACTGCATTAAGTATCTATAGTAAAACCTCAGTTTTAAACTCTAATCTTACAAATGATGAGTTATGTGGAATATTTTTCGTCAGCAAGGGGGAGGACTCACACAATGAAATTGACATCAATGAAAACATGTTGACATCCCTTCATATTCCCATGCCTTCAGCGCTTTGGAAATCACTTTGGAATGGTTTGAAGGACAAGAAGAAATCAATGCAGTGCACCATACTACAGTTTCATGCACCATACCTACTGTACTTTAGCGATGTACAGTTTTATTCACTCTCTTACGTTGATGAACTCAGTCACCCATTGGGGATAGCTCAGTGGTTTGAGCATTGGCCTGCTAAACCTCAATCCTTGAGGGGGCCATATGGGATCTTGGGCAAAAATTGGGGATTGGTCCTGCTTTGAGCAGGGGGTTGGACTAGATGACCTCCTGAGGTCCCTTCCAACCCTGGTATTCTATGAAAATCTATATCCCCCAAAATGTGGACCTCTTAAAAAACCTCCCAGAAAAACTAAACAAAGTATAATCATGCCTAGTCGTATGATATGGGCAAACAACCACTGAGGCTCAGTTAGGAAAACACCAAATGTATTTTGAGTTATCAGCTAATCAGGATTTTAATCTAGATTTCTGAAGGTGAAATGTGTGTGCAAAAACACGCTGATGCAATTAGCTACCTTTTATTTTTATTGTATTTAAACAAAAATATACACAGGAGACCCTTAAATTGCAAGCGCAGTTCTAAAATCCAAGGTCAAGCACAACAGATTATTTTAGAAAATGTAGTGATGTGCATCACACAGCTGAGATTACAAACAGACCCTTGGAGACAGATTCTCAACTGGTGTAAACTGGGATTGTTCCACTGAAGTTTATACCAATTGAGGATCTGGCCTTTGGTATTAGAAATATATTCCTTCTCCCAGTGAAGAAGTTGGCAGGAGCTAACTGGGGTTAGGTTCAGTCCAGTTGAGATAGAAGAGATGTTTCAGCCAGGAGAAAGATAAGTAAGTAATGGTGGTGACTGTGCTGGGAGTATATGTCCAATCTTTGCTGATGTGATGTGCAGTCTTGGATTCGAAGTGGATCCATCACTGTTCCTGGATTTTCACATACCAGCTTTGGCAAAGGCTGCCTTTCTCCATTTAAGATTACCATTCCTTTTTATTGTGGACCTTGCCACCTTGGGCCTGTGCTTTTGTAATCTACAGGCACTGCAATGAATTGTTTGACTTTCCCTAAAAGGTGCCCGATAGCTTCAGCTACCACAGAATGCAACAGCCTTCCTCTTAAATAGGACATGGAGATGTGAGTATATAACTCCAGTTTTTCATGCTCTGAAACTTAATCAGAGGCCACTTATTTCCTGGCAAACACTAAGTAGTCTGGAACCACCTTTGCTGAGAGATCACCAATTTGCCTCTCTCCTCCTGCTACAGGAACTATGAACCAGAGTTTTGCTAACTGTGCCTGGGATTAAGTTTGCCATACACATCTGAGGAATAATCTCAGTAGAAGGCTCCTTCCAGAAGTCCATCATGGACCCACGTTTAATGAGAAGCAAAACACAGGGTAAAACATAATTTTGCTCAAGCATTTGAATTAATTTTAGCTTTTATTTTTACTTTAATGTTAATAGTTAATAGGGGTTGGGATTCAATTGCTTCATTGACAAAAAAGGTGAGAGATGACTACATGGTTGGAATTCTACACATTTGCCTACTAAGCACACTTCTGGAAAATAAAATAACATGTTAATGTGTCATAAAAAATACAATGCAAAATTCCAGCAAAAATATTCACAGAAGTGAGAGCTGCAAGACTGTGGAATTGTCCTCTAAAAAGCAAAGGCCCCATTGCTTATGTCTTTTAAAACCAGAGTGGCCAAGACCAAGGTGGGTGTGGTTTGAGGGGGGCTGGGGAATAGGATTGAAATAAGATGCTCTTTTGGGTAGAGGTGCTGTCTGTTGCCAGCCATGATGGGGGAGGGAGGGGGAAGAGCAGGTGCTGCTAGTGAGGGATCTGGCTTTGTTAAAGTTTGTTGGACACAAACAATGTGGCCTCATCTCATTCCTTCTGATACTCCTGACATTACAACATTGGAAAGAACATTGCTCACAGGGGATCAGCAAGCTGACCTGTCCTAACAGGTGGTTTCTATCTCTAATTTCTGTGATCGTATGAAAACACTACCCAAGTAACAGTGCCAAAAAGACTGTTAGAGGTCACCATAAGGACTGTAATGTTTACACATGATCACATTTCATCAGAATGAAAATACTGCTGAAGAATTAATGGAGCTAATTCCAAAGTCCACTGCTGCAGGAAGGCAAGTTTGAGGATCAAAATTCACTGCCTCACCCCCCAAGCCAGCATGGGCTAGAAGCACTATAGAGGAAATTCACTCAGCCCCTGGGGTAAGGAATGAGGGCCTAGTCTGTCTCTTTCTCTTTCACAAGCAACCCCCTTTGGCTGATGCTCAGAGCTACACTGCTGAGCTCTTCAGGGGCTATGTCCATCCCAGCTCAGCCAGAAGGCAAAATGCCTCAGTGAAGCTTATGGAAAAAAGTGGAGAATTATTAATGATAGAAATTAAATGTTTTTAAAATACTGAGAAATGATAGGGTGTCTGCTTTAAATGCACAAATGCAAAGTACTTTAGGATTAAGGCAAAAACTCTCAAATGCACTCTGATCCCTGAGATGTGTGGGACATGTACTATCCTGAATCTTGCAAAATCAGCTACTTTTACTTACAGAGTAGTTTCCCCACAACCCCCTAAAGGTTGGTAACTCCATCATGTATTATTTAATAATAAAATAATAATAATAATAATAATAATAAATTATTAATTATTACTATTACTCATCCTGACTTATTCCCTTCCTGCAGAGCACCTCCTGTTCGCCACACACCTACAATTGAATCTAAGGTAATTTTAAAAATTAGACAAGGTATGCCATCTTTACACATTCCCTAATGAAATCTATTTTGGAGACTATTTGATTACTTGTTCCTTTTCCCCCCACCCTTCATCCATCTCTAAATTTGTTAGGAAGCTCTTAAATGATTTCACAAAGTGTCCAATAATAGAACAGAAAGAGATATTAGTCAGCTTTCCCCACCTAAGTACAACATGCAGTATTCTGAGATTTCTGGGTATACTGAAGAGATTATAGGTCTGAATGTCATTGCTATTCTGGATTTAGACCACATTTTCAATATTACAATTTTAATTAGCAAAAAAAAAAATATAAAAGTAATTTCTACACACTTTAATAATAAAGAATATGAGACATAAAATGACATTTTAAAAATAACTGCTACAAACTTATCTACTGACATTGTTAAATGTTGGTAAACATCTAATGTACCCTAACTGCCTAATCTCTGCAACTGGGCAGTTTGCACAAAGATGTAAAGGCTAATAAGATCTGTTTGTTACCTTGTAAAGCTTGTAAATGACACCACATGATAGTGCAAAAGGAAGCATGGCAAGATGAGAAAATGAAGAATGAAGCTGCATAATTTAATCAAAAGTCAAGGTTTTCAAGCAAAGGGAGACTTTCGCTCAAACCCTTAAAATATAGCCGTATGCTTAGCAGTCTTTAAACTAATTTTGTTAGTCGTGAAAATATATTTAATTTTTCATATATTTATGGATATTTATATCTTCATGTGCTTATATTTGCGCATAGAAAGGCCCAGACATAGTGTGGTACAAAGGAGTATCTCACTTTAGAAACCAAAACCATTCTCTATCGTTGTAAATTCTGAACTAAAAGCTTAATTGGACTTGCAAAGAATTTCATCTTAGTCACTTTACTGCCCTTCCCTGGCTATGGTAGTGTGCATATCCATTATATCCCCCTCTCAATATTTAGATGCTTACTTCCATGCTGATCCTTTGTCTAATCGGTGGCCTCATGTTTTAGTTCATCGACTTTAGACCAAAACAATTAATTGAAAAGAACATTATTATTAGACGCCTTTTAAACAATACATACGCCACGCTCCGTCCCCAGCTCATTTGAACTTGGGGGATCTTTTGTTTCACTGACTCTGATTCTACTGATGTTAAATTCTAAAGGTGACATGAAATAATGTCCACCGCATCTTCCTGTGGTGCCTGATGAAAGGCAGTTTTGTTATCCTGGAGACCCTGGATGACTCGGAGAAGGGAAGATTGGGTCGGGGGGTGAGGGCACGAGGGTTGGGGAGTGCCGAGGAATCCCAGAGGACACATGCAGACCACAACTGAACCGGGTCAGCCCAGTAGACTCTCGATTCTTTCCCTGCATGTGCCGGACCCTGCGGCGGAGCCAAGCCAAGAGAAACCGGCTTCAGGAGGTGAAGGATCCGCGGAGCTGGCCCAGCTTGGGCTGCAGTAAACTGGGAGGGAGCTCCCACTCAGCCAAGCCGAACAGCGTCTCCTGGGACCCTGCGCTGGGGACTCCTTTGATCTGGGGCTCTCCCTCCTTCTCAGCAGCAGGCGGGTCAGGGGGAGGGTTCATTTACAAATGTCAGTCACCTAAGTCCGCCCCCCACATGCCCATGTTCAGACCGACCCCAGGGGCGCCTCCGCGGACAATAGGGAGTGGGGGGTGACCCGCATCCCCCCCTCCACGCGTCCACTCACCGTAGATCCCTGCCCTATGGCTCACTGACAGCAGATCCTTGCCCCCTATGGATCTCTGACCCCTGTGGACCATTGAGAGTAGCTCCCTGCCCCTGTGGATCACTGGCACTAGGACCAAAGAGGGCCGTGGTTCACGGACAGCAAATGGGCCAGACAAACACCACCAGCAACATGCACACAGGCTGCGGAGCTCGGGGTTACCGAACCGGCACCGAACCCACCGTGTCCGCCTCGCAAGGAAGCCGGTGACCTGTAGATAGCGATAGGCACTGAATGATGTTTGCTGCTGCCATGGAAATGGTGAATGTGGTGAGCACCCAAACTGGAGGCGCTCCACGCCACCCCGAGGAGGCCGCTGAGAGTGAGTGGAACTATCCAGAGCAGGGCCAGGCGACCTCCGGCGCCGCTGCTACTGCTGGTGGGGCCCGGCTCCGGGCTGCATTTCAGCAGCCCCCCCATCCTCTGCTGCACGGCGCGCCGGCCCGCGGGGTCCCCGGCAGGAGCAGCAGCCACAGCAAAGGTGGCAAACTTTGGAGAGAGGCGCGCACAGAGGCACCCCGCGCCCGGGGGCAGCTCACTTCGGCAGGGGGGCCATCTCTTCCTTTGGGGAAAGCTTCCGGGGATCCTTGGGTCCAGGTCGTCTTCTACCCCAAACAATCCGAAACATCGTCACAGGCGGAGAACCACAGTCAGTCCCGAGACTTCCCAGCGAGGGAGAGGGGGCAAAACCAAACCCCCACACTCAACCAACCGCTAGTTCCCCAGCGCTCCTGCTCACTGGCAATGCTCCCCAGTTACAAGTGTGCCAAGCATCGCCTCCTCCTCAGTAATCCACAGGGGAGCCAGTCAGGCCACAGTGGTGCTCCATACGAAAAAGGGGGAGGGGGAACCGCAGCAGCCGGCCGGCCGGCGCCGGAAAAGGGGAGAACACTCACCCCGCTGCTCGCCCCGCCGGTCCGCTCCGAACGGGGGAGCCTCGCGCACAAGCTCGCCCAGCGCGCTCTCACTCGCTCTCGCACACACGCTCTCATACAGAGCGAGGCAATAACCAGGCAGCTGCTCCGGCGCTCTCAGTGGTGACAGGCATACCCGAGGATGTTTTCAGGAGAATAGTGCGCCCCTATGAAAGAAGCTGGGTTGGGGGGAGGGGGGATAACTACGCTTGCGAAGAGAAGTGCTATGCAAATCTGCAGTCTCCGAACAGCAAATCACTGAAGCTTGGATGCAATGCAGAGGACGAGCCTATGTTAAAGAGGGAGGCTGAGTTCAGCTCCAATCCATTCGCCCCGCTTTTTCTCTTCCTTTCAGACGCCACATACTAAAGGAACATGTGTCAGGCAGTGCGGCGAGCATAAGCAAACGACCCCTCCTAATCTGCCATCAGATTCTGGTAACGAATTAGTCTAATGCGGGGCACCATTCCCCTCCTCCAACGGGTCGGATGTGCCGGTGTCTAGAAAGCTCACTTACAGCTTTAAAAGAATGACTTCGGGGGCTTTCATTGGACTAAACTTATCCCACCAGGTGTTCAAACCAGGTCTGCTGAACATGGCTTGCCACTATCCATCTCCTCAAGCGTCTGTTTTGATGAGCTGGTAATTACACACATCACTCCTAACAAAGAGTTCTCATTTTCCCTGACAATGTATGGCTGGGGAAAGCTAGGCAAACCAAAACACAACTAGGAAAGTGATTTAAATGCTTTGATACCGGAACAGCTGGCACAAAACAATGGAAGAAAACATTTGCCTGCATCGCTGCAGATTTAATCCAATATGTTGAAATACTGAATTTAGTATGCTGAATAGGCACATAAACACATATGCTCTTCCTCTTAAAAACAATATAAAAAAGCCATAAAAAGAAATTTCAAGTTTCACTATGAAATTATATAATTCAAATGAAAACGATATTCCCAAGGTATATTGTAGCTCATTGAACATGTATTACAAATTCAGATGCTTTTTAGAAGCCACCAGATGTAGAAGCATATTCCTTGCAATACCATACCTGGACACAACAGGGTGTGTTAACCACGGACTTTCAGCTCTCTTTATTCCAGCAGCTCCAGGCTTTTGTCTGTTTTCTGCTATGCTTTTAGCAGTGTTGTGATCTATGGGGTGAGTATGTGTGAGAGAAAAAAAGTGGGTGAAAAAGTAAAGAAACTTTTATATATATATATATATATATAATTTTAGGGCTGTCACGTGAGTAAAAATAATTGCAATTAATCATGAAATTAAAATAATTAATTTGATTAATCGACTGTTAATATAATACCACATATTTAAATATTTTTTTATTTTTCTACATTTTCAAATATATTGATTTCAGTTACAATATGGAATACAAAGTATACAGTGTTTATATTTATTTTTTAATTACAAGTGTTTGTACTGAAAAAAGACAAAAGAAATCATATTTTTCAATTCACCTCATACAAGTACTGTAGTGCAATCTTTTTATCATGAAAGTTGAACTTACAAATATAGAATTATGTACAAAAAACTGCATTCAAATATAGAACAATGTAAAATTTTAGAGCCTGCAAGTCTACTCAGTCCTACTTCTTCAGCCAATCGTTCAGACAAATAAGTTTGTTTACATTTTCAGGCGATAATGCTGCCCATTTCTTGTTTACAATGTCACCTGAAAGGGAGAACAGGTGTTCTCATGGTACTGTTGTAGCCGGTGTAGCAAAATATTTACCTGCCAGATGAGCTAAAGATTCATATGCCCCTTCATGCTTCAACCACCATTCCAGGGGACGTGTCCATGCTGATGACGGGTTCTCCTCGAAAACCATCCAAAGCAGTGCCGACTGACGCATGTTTATTTTCATCATCTGAGTCAGATGCCACCAGCAGGCTGATTTTCTTTTTTAGTGGTTTGGATTCTGTAGTTTCTGCATTGGAGTGTTGCTCTTTTACGACTTCTGAAAGCATGTTCCCTACATCATCCCTCCAGATTTTGGAAGGTACTTCAGATTCTTAAATCTTGGGTTGAGTGTTGCAGCTATCTTCATAAATCTCACATTAAGAATGGCCCTATTGGGTCAGAGCAAAGGTCCATCTAGCTCAGTATCCTGTCTTCTGACAGTGGCCAGTGCCAGGTGCCCCAGAGAGAATGAACAGAACAGGTAATCATCAAGTGATCCATCAGGTAAACATCAAGTGATCCATCCTCTGTCGCTCATTCCCATCTTCTGGCAAAGAGAGGCTAAGGACACCATTCCTGCCCATCCTGGCTAATAGCCATTGATGGACCTAGCTTCCATGAATTTATCTAGTTCTTTTTTGAACCCTGTTATGGTCTTGGACTTCACTACATCCTCTGAAAAGGAGTTCCACAGGTTGACTGTGCGTTGTGTGAAGAAATACTTCCTTTTATTTGTTTTAAACCTGCTGCCTATTAATATTGTTTGGTGACCCCTAGTTCTTGTGTTATGAGAAGTAGTAAACAACACTTCCTTATCTACTTTTCTCTATATCAGTCATGATTTTATAGACCTCAATCATATCTCCCTTTAGCTGTCTCTTTTCCAAGCTGAAAAGTCCCAGTCTTATTAATCTCTCCTCATACGGAAGACGTTCCATACCCCTATCATTTTTGTTGCCCTTTTCTGAACCTTTTCCAATTCCAATATATCTTTTTTGAGATGAGTCGACCACATCTGCACACAGTATTCAAGATGTGGGCATACCATGGATTTATACAGAGGCAACATGATATTTTCTGCCCTATTATCTATCCCTTTCTTAATTATTCCCAGCATTCTGTTTGCTTTTTTGACTGCTGCTGCACATTGAGTGGATGTTTTCAAAGAACTATCCACAATGACTCCAAGATCTCTTTCTTGAGTGGTAACAGCTCATTTAGACTCCATCTTTTTATATGTATAGTTGGGATTATGCTTTCCAATGTGCATTACTTTGCATTTATCAACATTAAATTTCATCTGCCATTTTGTTGCTCAGTCAGCCAGTTTTGAGAAATCCTTCACAGTCTGCCTGGGTCTTAACTATCTTTAGTAATTTTGTATCATCTGCAAATTTTGTCACCCCTTTTTCCACATCATTTATGAATATGTTGAATAGGACTGGTCCCAGAACAGACCCCTGGGGGACACCACTACTTACCTCTCTCCATTCTGAAAACTGACCACTTATACCTACCCTTTGTTTCCTATCTTTTAACCAGTTATCAGTCCATGAGAGCACCTTCCCTCTTATCCTGTGGCAGCTTACTTTGCGTAAGAGCCTTTGGTGAGGGATCTTGTCAAAGGCTTTCTGAAAATCTGAGTACACTGTATCCACTGGGTCCACATGCTTGTTGACCCCCTCAAAGAATTCTAGAAGATTGGTGAGGCATGATTTCCCTTTACAAAAACCATGTTGACTGTTCCTCAACAAATTATGTTTATCTGTATGTCTGACAATATTGTTCTTTTTTATGGTTTCTACCCATTTGACCGGTAATGAAGTCAGGTTTACAGGCCTGTAATTGCTGGGATCACCTCTACAGCCCTTTTTAAAAATTGGTGGCACATTAGCTATCCTCCAGCCATCTGGTACAGAAGCTGATTTAAATGGTAGGTTACAGATTACAGTTAGTAGTTCTGCAATTTCACATTTGAGTTCCTTTAGAACTCTTGGGTGAATACCATCTGGTCCTGGTGACTTACTACTATTTAATTTATCAATTTGTTCCAAAACCTTCTCTAATGATACCTCAATCTGGGACAGTTCCTCAGATCTGTCACCTAAAAAGAATGCCTCAGGTTTGGGAATCTCCCTCACATCCTCATGCAAAGAATTCATTTAGTTTCTCCGCAATGGCCTTATCATCCTTGAGTGCTCCTTTAGCACTTCAATCGACCAATGACCCCACTGGTTGTTTAGCAGGCTTCCTGCTTCTGATGTACTTACAAAGAAATGGCTATTACTTTTTGAGTCTTTGGCTAACTGTTCCTCAAATTCTTTTTTGCCCTTCCTAATTGTATTTTTACACTTCATTTGCCAGTGTTTATGCTCCTTTCTATTTTCCTCACTTGGATTTAACTTCCACTTTTTAAAGGATGCCTTTTTGCCTCTCACTGCTTCTTTTATTTTGTTGTTTAGCCATGATGGCTCTTTTTTGGTGTTCTTACTATGGTTTTTAATTTGGGGTATACATTTAAGCTGAGCCTCTATTATGGTGTCTTTAAAAAGTTTCCATGCAGCTTGCAGAGATTTCACTTTTGGCACTGTACACTTTAATTTCTGTTTAACTAACCTCCTCATTTTTGTGTAGTTCCTCTTTCTGAAATTAAATGCTAAAGTACTGAACATTGTTACCTTCTATGTGTTTTGTCAAATCTGCAGTGAAAGTGTTCTTAAAATGAACAACAACATGTACTGGGTCATCATCCGAGACTGCCATAACATGAAATATATGACAGAATGCAGGTAAAACAGAGCAGAGGACATACAATTCTCCCCCAAGGAGTTCAGTCACAAATGTAATCAATGCATTATTTTTTTAATGAGCATCTCAGCATGGAAGCATGTCCTCTGGAATGGTCACTGAAACATGAAGGGGCATACAAATGTTTAGCATATCTGGTATGTAAATACCTTGCAATGATGGCTACAAAAGTGCCATGCAAATGCCTGTTCTCACTTTCTGGTGAATTGTAAATAAGAAGAGGATAGTATTATCTCCTGTAAATGTAAACAAACTTGTTTGTCTTAGCAACTGGCTGAACAAGAAGTAGGACTGAGTGGACTTGTACGCTCTGAAGTTTTACATTGTTTTGTTTTTTGAGTGCAGTTATGTAACAAAAAAAATCTACATTTGTAAATTGCACTTTCAGAACAAAGAGATTGCACTACAGTACTTGTATAAGGTGAATTGAAAAATACTATTTCTTCTGTTTATCATTTTTACATTGCAAATATTTGTAATCAAAATATACACTTTGATTTCAATTACAACACAGAATACAAAATATATATGAAAGTGTAGAAAAACATCCAAAATATTTAATACATTTCAATTGGTATTCTCTTGTTTAACAATAAAATTAAAACTGCTATTAATCGCAATTCATTTTTATCACAATTTTTTTGAGTTAATCACGTGAGTTAACTGTGATTAATCAACAGATCATATATATATATATATTTATATATATATAAATTGAAAAGAATCCTAATATGAGTATACATTTTCTTAGACACTTTCTAACTAGGTTCACCGGGGGAAGGAGACCAAAACCCTGAGGTAAGTGGGGAAGTGGGATACCGGGAGGAAGCATGAGCAGGAGAGCCTGATGGTCGAGTTCAGGATCCTGATACAAGGAAGAAAGGACAGCAGCAGAATACAGACCCTGGACTTCAGAAAAGCAGACTTTGACTCTCTCAGGGAAGTGATGGGCAGGATCCCCTGGGAGAATAACATGAGGGGGAAAGGAGTCCAGGAGAGATGGCCTTACTTTAAAGAATCCTTATTGCGGTTACAGGAACAAAGCACCCCAATGTGTAGAAAGAATAATAAATATTGCAGGCAACCAACTTGGCTTCACAGTGAAATCCTTGTTGATCTTAAACACAAAAAAAGAAGCTCAGAAGAAGTGGAAGATTGGACAAATGACCAGGGAGGAGTATAAAGATATTGCTCAGGCATGCAGGAGTGAAATCAGGAAGGCCAAACCACACTTGGAGTTGCGGCTAGCAAGAGATGTTAAGAGTAAAAAGAAGGGTTTCTTGAGGTATGTTAGCAACAAGAAGGTGGTCAAGGAAAGTGTGGGCCCCTTACTGAATGAGGGAGGCAACCTAGTGACAGAGGATGTGGAAAAAGCTAATGTGCTCAATGCTTTTTTTGCCTCTGTCTTCAGGAATAAGGTCAGCTGCCAGACTACTGCACTGGGCAGCACAGTATGGGGAGGAGGTGACCAGCCCTCTGTGGAGAAAGAAGTGGTTTAGGACTATTTAGAAAAGCTGGACGAGCACAAGTCCATGGGGCCAGATGCGCTGCATCTGAGAGTGCTAAAGGAGTTGGCAGATGTGATTGCAGAGCTATTGGCCATTATCTTTGAAAACTCATGGTGATCGGGGAGGTTCCGGACGACTGGAAAAAGGCGAATGTAGTGCCCATCTTTAAAAAAGGGAAGAAGGAGGACCCGGGGAACTATAGGCCACCTCAGCCTCACCTCAGTCCGTGGAAAAATCATGGAGCAGGTCCTCAAGGAATCAATTCTGAAGCACTTAGAGGAGAGGAAAGTGATCAGGAACAGTCAGCATGGATTCACCAAGGGCAAGTCATGCCTGACTAATCTAATTGCCTTCTATGATGAGATAACTGGCTCTGTGGATGAGGGGAAAGCGGTGGACGTGTTATTCCTTGACTTTAGCAAAGCTTTTGACACGGTCTCCCACAGTATTCTTGCCAGCAAGTTAAAGAAGTATGGGCTGGATGAATGGACTATAAGGTGGACAGAAAGTTGGCTAGATCATCGGGCTCAATGGGTAGTGATCAATGGCTCCACGTCTAGTTGGCAGCTGGTATCAAGCGGAGTGCCCCAACGGTCGGTCCCGGGGCCGGTTTTGTTCAATATCTTCATTAATGATCTTGAGGATGGTGTGGATTGCACCCTCAGCAAGTCTGCAGATGACACGAAGCTGGGGAGAGAGGTAGACAGGCTGGAGAGTAGGGATAGGATCCAGAGGGACCTAGACAAATTGGAGGATTGGGCCAAAAGAAATCTGATGAGGTTGAACAAGGACAAGTGCAGAGTCCTGCACTTAGGACCGAAGAATCCCATGCACTGCTACAGACTAGGGACCGAATGGCTCGGCAGCAGTTCTGCAGAAAAGGACCTAGGGGTTACAGTGGACAAGGAGTCAGATATGAGTCAACAGTGTACCCTTGTTGCCAAGAAGGCCAATGGCATTTTGGGCTGTATAAGTAGGGGCATTGCCAGCAGATCGAGGGACATGATCGTTCCCCTCTATTCAACATTGGTGAGGCCCCATCTGGAGTACTGTGTCCAGTTTTGGGCCCCACACTACAAGAAGGATGTAAAAAGATTGGAAAGCGTCCAGCGGAGGGCAAGAAAAATTATTAGGGGTCTGGAACACATGACTTATGAGGAAAGGCTGAGGGAACTGGGATTGTTTAGTCTGCAGAAGAGAAGAATGAGAGGGGATTTGATAGCTGCTTTTAACTACCTGAGAGGTGATTCCAGAGAGGATGGATCTAGACTATTCTCAGTGGTAGAAGAGGACAGGACGAGGAGTAATGGTCTCAAGTTGCAGTGGGGGAGGTTTAGGTTGGATATTAGGGAAAACGTTTTCACTAGTTGGGTGGTGAAGCACTGGAATGCGTTACCTAGGGAGGTGGTGGAATCTCCTTCCTTTGAAGTTTTTATGGTCAGGGTTGACAAAGCTCTGGCTGGGATGATTTAGTCGGGGATTGGTCCTGCTTTGAGCAGGGTTGGACTAGATGCCCTCCTGAGGTCCCTTCCAGCCCTGAGATTCTATGATTCACCGGACACACTACAGCAGAGCAGCTGTGCTGATGTTGCACTTCTAGTGGAGACTAGCCCTTAGTCACTGAGTAAAGTTATGCACATGTATGGAGTCTAAGGCCTGGTGTACAGTAGAAAATTAAGTCATCTTAACTATATTGCACAGGGGCATAAAAAATCCACAGTCTCAAGAGGCATAGTTAAGCTGATTTAACATCCTGGTGTAAACAGTACTAGGTTGATGGAAAAATTATTCCATCAATTTTTTCCATCAACCTCGCTACCATCTCTCGGGGTGTTGGATTACCTAGGGCTAGTCTCTGCTAGAAGTGCTACATCCGTGCAGCTGCATTGCTGTAACGCATCTGGTGAAGAACTCTCCCATCGATATAATAACTCTACCTCCATGAGAGGTGGTAGCTATGTTGGTGGGAGAAGCTGTCCACATTGGCACTTGGGTCAGTGTAATTTATATTGCTCTGAGGTGTGGATTAGTTATAAATTATAAATTATAGCAGCACAAATTATACCAAAATAAGTAGGCTGGCAGCAGGTAGCACAACCTGAAAGCTCAGTGGGAAGAACAACAAAAAATAGACACTGGGGGCGGGGTCACCAGGCCCGTCCTACTGTATCTACAGTATCTACACTGAAGTGCTACAGCACTGCAACTGCAGCTGTGTGGTTCCACCACTGTTTCATTTCAAGTGTAGACAAGACCTTAAAGAGTTTTTTCTATCTATGGTACTTATAGCCCTCTGAGCACTTCACAATATTTAAAGTATTTGTCCTCACAACCTCCCTGTGAAGTGGAGATTATCACCATTTTACAAAGGGGAACTGAGGTACACAGGGCCAGATTAACTTTTTTTGGGCCTGACGCCAAACATATTTGTGGGCCCCCATGAGGGCAATGGAGCATGGTGCAGGGAGGTCAGTCCCTGGAGGTCAGGTCTAGTGACAACCTGCTAAATCAATGGCAGTGCGCTCTCCGGTCGAATCTGGTACTCCAGCTCCCAGAGAGGAGCAAGGTAAATTGACTGGAGAGTGTCGCCGATCAATGCAGCACAATGAAGACACTGGGGTAAGTGATATAGGTTACGTCAACTCCAGTTATGTTACTCACGTAGGTGGAGCAGCATAACATAGAGCAACTTACTTTGGTAGTGAAGACAAACCCTGAGTAGCACAACACCCGAATCCTTTTTTGGGTGCAAGACTAAGTGATTTGCCCAAGGTCACACAGGAAGTCTGTGGCACAGCAGGGACTTGTGTATCCCAAAGAGTAGGCTAGAGCCCTAGCCACTGGACCATACTTCCTAACTTTTTGAAACTGAAAAGACTGCAGGAAGAAGAAGAATAAAACCCAAAATGAAATTTCAAAAATTAAAAAAAAGAAGAAGAAAGGAAAATGAAAAAGAAAGTTAAAAGAAGTGGTTGTCTGGAATCTGCAAGACACTCATACAATTACAGACTCTAATGTATATTTCCTACTTGTGTAAATTATTTTTTGTTTCCAAAATTTCCTCCTGTATCTGTTACCACTTTGCCAGGTCATTATTCAATTGGTGAAACAGCTCCACAAAAAGAAGTTATTCCTCCCTGTCACTGAAACCAACCTTTCAATAACCTTTTCACATATAGTACTGCAGTTTTAAAAAACATCCATTATTGTCCTGACTGCTCATAATGACTATAGCCCTTCTACAGATGGGTAATTTAAAATGGATATGACTGGATATGGAAATGCAGTATTATCAATCATGCAGATAAATATTTAGCACAGATGGATATAAGGCTGACAAATGTTGAATGGGCCCTCTGTCTCTCAATCGTTCATCAGGAAACCAACTCTACTACTGCTTAAATGTGCAACATTTTTGCCATTAATTAAAAAAGGGAACAGAATTGGGCCACAGTTTAAGGTCTATTAGGTCTCAGCCTTGCAACAGTTTTGCTCCTTAGGGCCTGTCATAAATATAAAGGGAAGGGTAAACACCTTTAAAATCCCTTCTGGCTAGAGGAAAAACCCTTTCACCTGTAAAGGGTTAAGAAGCTAGGATAACCTCGCTGGCACCTGACCAAAATGACAAATGAGGAGACAAGAGACTTTCAAAGCTGGAGGGGGGGTGGGAAAGGGTCTGTGTCTGTCTGTGTGATGCTTTTGCTGGGGACAGAACAGGAATGGAGTCTTAGAACTTAGTAAGTAATCTAGCTAGATATGCGCTAGATTATAATTTCTTTAAATGGCTGAGAAAATAAGATGTGCTGAATAGAATGGATATTCCTGTCTTTGTGTCTTTTTGTAACTTAAGGTTTTGTCGAAAGGGATTCTCTATGTTTTTAATCTAATTACCCTGTAAGGTATTTACCATTCTGATTTTACAGAGATGATTCTTTTTATTTTTTCTTCTATTAAAATTCTTATTGTAAGAAACCGAATGCTTCTTTTCATTGTTCTTAAGATCCAAGGGTTTGGATTGGTGAGGATTTTTATCAAACCTTCCCCAGGAAGGGGGGTGCAAGGCTTTGGTGAGGATTTTGGGGGGAAAGACGTTTCCAAATGGCTCTTTCCCAGTAATAAACCTGGTTAGACATTTGGTGGTGGCAGCGAAAGTCCAAGGGTAAAAGGTAAAATAGTTTGTACCTTGGGGAAGTTTTAACTTAAGCTGGTAAAAGTAAGCTTAGGAGGTTTTCATGCAGGTCCCCACATCTGTATCCTAGAGTTCAGAGTGGGGAAGGAACCTTGACAGGGCCCCTTCAACCTGTGCAAAGCCCTGTTGACTATAAGAGAACTTGGAGTGAATGTAAGGCTTTTTGTAGATCCCTCTGCAAGATCAGAGCCTTAGTGTAAATCCTTACTACTGGACCTGCTGTTTCATTTATCATCCAGGAGCCTTTATAAAGTACCTAAATATCAGGTATGAATGAATAAAATAATTTGATTGTTAGGTACTTCATCTAATATTGTACAGTACGCCTTGAAGATGAAAAAGATCTATAAGTGCTAAGGTGTACTATTTATGCAGTGCACATATACAGATGCTGCTAAAGTTTCTAGTGCAAATCTGTGTTTGGAGACTTCTTGGAGAGAGCCCATAATGGCTCGTTTTTACGTGTTACAGTCTACCATGTTAATCAGGATTTAGGGACTCAAAACTATGGATCATTTGACTGCTGTATATTCCAACTAAGAGCTATGGGCACTGAGAGTAACAAACACCTAGCAGGTGCGGCTCTTCACATCAACAAATTGTGGCCATCACAACATCTGAGCCTTTATTAGCTTTTTCCGGCTTCTTAAGAACATAATATTTGAAGGAACACAAAGGGATGTCTGAAAAGTAGAGACTAAAGTTGCAAGATGATTTGTACTTTAAAAATTCTCAACACAATATTGAAATAAACTGCTCACTGTAAGTGAGCTTTCTGCTGTTCCTAACATTCTGATATTCCATGGAATTCAAGGCCTCCTACAGCAATGGATAAAAAAACTAGCAACAACACTAGGATCCTGCTCTCACTTTGTGCTCCTGTAATCCCCATCCCTCACTCCACCTCCTCTCCTTAGTTCTCCTTGGAGATATCAGCTAAAGCTCACTAACAGAAGTAAGAAATAACATATTTGAAAGAACAAAAAGAGGGTGGACCTTCCCAGTAACTCTATAGGATGTAGAGTAGCTGGGATTACTGTGTAAGGAGGTTACAGAGTTGAAAGATCATTTTCCAGTTTGGAAGGTGAGGTTCAGTCTGCAGCCAACACCATGGTCTGATGGCTGTTGTGAGTTATGTGATGTTTATATAAAATCAATAAAACACAGTTGCTCCATCCTGCCATGCAAGAGACACAGATTTGATTTCTGAGCATGGCTTCTCGTTGCCTGATCCCTCTGGCTGGGAGCAGTATGGAGTTAATGTTGGACTCATTTGAGGAAATAACACTTTATATCACTCTGCTCTGATTCTTGTAGCAGAGAGAGAAGCCAAGAGGAAACTTACCCAAGTTCTGGGGAAAGGTGTTGCATTGTAGGTCCTAGAAGAGACATGTAGGAAGCAAGCCACTGACAACAACAAAGAGGTTGCAGGTAGTGGGAATGACACGGGAAAGAGAAAATGGTGGGAGGAGAAAGGAAGAGATAAAAAAAGGGATAAGTAGGTCAAGAAGAATGGTGAAGAGAGAGGGAAGGGGAAAGAAGAGCAGCAGTGAGAAGGACAAGAAAGAAAGCAATAAAAGGGAGGAAGAATTCATGAAAGGTGGAGAAGGATGGAAAGAGGAAAAGGAGATTAACAGGTAGAAAGAATGTAGGGAAAGGACAAGAGGTAAAATCCTCTCTTTTTCATTTTTGTGACTGGGGAAAACATTTCTCTCTACTCTGAAGGAAATTGTGGTAGTCAGACACTTCCAGTCTTTTAATGTTTTTTTTAAAAAAAAAAAAAAAAACTAATTGGGAGTTCTTAACACTCAGAGTTAAGCTTTTTAATGAAAAGTAAAAGTTAAAAGTGTCTGCGAGTAAACACTGTTAAAACCTATGGTAAGCAACATTTCTTACTTAAAATAGGGGGATTTCAGAGTCATTTTTACCTCCTACTGACATGAGTGGAATATGAATCCCTGTTAGCTGTGTACTTAGGATAAAGGTAGGTGAAGTTGAAATGGATGTTGTCATAAGTATAAAGGGAAGGGTAAACACCTTTAAAATCCGTCCTGGCCAGAGGAAAAACCCTTTCACGTGTAAAGGGTTAAGAAGCTAGGATAACCTCGCTGGCACCTGACCAAAATGACCAATGAGGAGACAAGATACTTTCAAAAGCTGGGGGGAGGGAGAAACAAAGTCTGTGTGTTGTTTTTTTCCAGGAACAGAAAAGGAATGGAGTCTTAGAATTTAGTAAGTAATCTAGCTAGATATGTGTTAGATTCTGTTTTGTTTAAGTGGCTGATAAAATAAGCTGTGCTGAATGGAATGTATATTCCTGGTTTTGTGTCTTTTTGTAACTTAAGGTTTTGCCTAGCGGGATTCTCTATATTTTTTAATCTGATTACCCTGTAAGGTATTTACCATCCTGATTTTACAGAAGGGATTCTTTTACCTTTTCTTCACTTAAAATTCTTCTTTTAAGAACCTGATTGCTTTTTCATTGTTCTTAAGATCCAAGGGTTTGGGTCTGTGTTCACCTATGCAAATTGGTGAGGACTTTTATCAAGCCTTCCCCAGGAAAGGGGGTGTAGGGTTTGGGGAGGATTTTTGGGGGAAAGACGTTTCCAAGCAGGCTCTTTCCCTGTTATATATTTGTTAGACACTTGGTGGTGGCAGCAATAAAATCCAAGGGCAAAAGGTAAAATAGTTTGTACCTTGAGGAAGTTTTAACCTAAGCTGGTCAAAATAAGCTTTGGGGGTTTTTCATGCAGGTCCCCACATCTGTACCCTAGAGTTCAGAGTGGGGAAGAAACCTTGACAGATGTGGTTTTAATTCCCAAGGGCAGAGAACCCTGAACTTAAACCCAATTTGCTGATGTTTATGTTGTAATGCCAGCCTCCAGTGGCCCCACTTGAAGGACGACACTATGGTGGCAGGAGGGCTGGAAATATGGGCCTTGTCTAAACTAGTGAAAATAAGGGATTTATTTTTTATTAGTGTTAGCTCTGTCAAGCTAATGTAATTGGATGGAAACACCTACTCAACACCTAGGACTTGTCTACAAATATCATATGCTATAATCAAGCTAAAAGTGTTAAACCATGTCTGCTTTGGTGTTAAATGGGGTTTTCATTCCAGTTAAATTAGTGAGGGTATGTGTACAATTCAACTGGAAGGCATGAGTGTAGTATGTGTAGACATACCTGTGCTAGCTTTGATCTTTGATTCTCCCAATGTTGCTGAAGAAATTGGCACTGTAGCACCACAGAAGAATGCGATCCCTGACTACAACCAAAATTCTACTAATTTGGACTCCTCAGCAACTGCTCCTGCTAGAAAAAAGGTGCAAGAACAGTTTGCAAATTAATCATCATGTAGATAGATGAAGATCAAGAGTGAATGCCTATAATAGAATCCAGAGTTGCGGGACACTGCTAAATATATATTCAGTATGAATACCCTAATGATACACAATCCCTGTTTATTGTTTAAAGGTCTCTAAACAATAGGAACAATGTATGGATTACTGCACCTTCTGTACCATGTGTTGCATACAGGCTGTGGGCTCTGTGGCTGTTTATTGGAACATTAAGTGAGGTATTATGCTGTCAGATAAAATAAAATGAAAGGCTGGCGTAAGCGCAGGTGCAAGTCTCCCTAGATGGAAAGTCCACTGGGAGGAAGTTGCAGTGGCAAAAATTTGTCACAGCCTCTGCTTCATTACAGGGGTGCAGAGATAGCCAGAATAATCTCAAAACAGACTGTGCTGGTTAGGGAGTCAGTGTAGCTGGGGTAGCCAAGAAGTGCTGATTCAACATATCCTCTGAGAATTTTTTTCCTAATGGGGTTTCTCTGGAGTCTTCCTGGACAAAGATTCCAGCTGCCTTCCTCCAGTAAAACTGGAAGGAAACAATATGGCAGTGCCATTGCTTGTCTTCCCTAAGTGAATCACTTCTGGCACAGGGATGTGTAATGTAAAACAGTTTGGAATTCCACCCTGGCAGTCATACCAGTATATAATTTCTTTAAGATCTGGCACCAAGTCTGCTACAAAAAAACTATATACATTCTTGTTGAAAAATGTTAGTCTACACGATCAGCAAATTTGAGCTAAATCAAACAATGCAGCCATTTCTTTTACACACCCAGAAAGCACTAGTCAATATTGTGCACAAATAAGACAGAGAGGCAAAAAAGAAGCAGAGACCACTAACTACTTCTAACTTTAAAATGTTCAAATATAGCTTTTGTTTCAAATTTGCTTTTAAAAAAGTATCACAATTGAGCTAAGACTTTGCATTCCAGCTTGTAGCAGCAAGCAAATGTCTATATCTAAGTTATAAACCCCTAAATATAGGAGTTTAAAATGGAGATGACATTTTTAAATGTAGTGGTGCAAGTAGTGCCAATATAACCTAATATATTAGCCCTGACGGGATGGAGATTTGATTGCTGGTTTCAAAAACCTCTCTGTGGCTCCATTCAAATTGCATAATTATTCTATATCCTTCAAGTTCTTTAACATACATTTCAAATGGCATGTTGTATGTTCTAAAATATTTATTTTTGGGAGACTATTTGATTACCACCCCACACACACTTTCAAAAGATATATATGACCTCAGAGGTACATGAAAAAAATCATTAATCAGGTTTATACTGTGCACCAATTTTATGTATTTATTTATTTATTTTGTGTGGAAGACTTACTTTTTTCCAAGATTTCCTCACTTATGTTGCCAAACTGATTCCCCGAGAGAGCCATGTGTTTATCTTGACAGGTGTGAGTGAGATCTGAGTCTCGGTGGAATTGTTACTGGTTGCTTTGAGGTACAGTAGAAAACATTAAATTTGCAAACTGATGAACAATTCTGTAATGGCAGTTGAAAACAAAAACAAGGGAGGTCCCAGTGAAGGAAGAGAAAAAAAATGCAATTTCTTGCTGCTACAGCTTGGAAAGAAAATCACTGTTGCCTTTGGTATGCTATCTTAAAAAAAAAAAAATCTCCATACTGACAATGACAAAACTTCATTAATTAAAGATAGCAGCTTCTAAATATTAAATAGTTCATTGCCTTAGTTGTGTACAATTAGGATTTCTCAACCCTGAGTTGTAATGTGCTCCATTTCTGCAATCCATATCAAAAATATAATTAAAACAATAGGTGTTTTTAACCAACACACTGAAGCAGTTTCAAGCAAGATGAAACAAGCCAGTATCTCTTCCAACCAGCCATATATTTTGCTTTTAATTATGATTTGATATGTACTGTGTATGTGTATATTTGCATCTGTATGCGCACGTGTAAGATCAGAACATAAGGGGGAAAACAAAACTACCACCCCTAACACTTCCTCAGTAAGTCATCTTCTGGGAATGTGCTGCTGAATTAGGTAGAAACCTATACCAGCACCCCAAAGAATAGCTACAGTACATGCAACTTCAGCTTTGATACAGTATATCAAATCCTTAATTTCTTTTTTCAGTTTCCCATGTAAATTTTCACCTTGCTTCAGTATTAACAAATGTCCACTTGAGACTTAAAGAGCATTTTATAGTCAAGCTCCCCCCCCTTTTTATTTACTTCAAGAACAATTTAGCAGTCAAGCCTCAGCAGAGGGATAAGAAAATAGATACAGTGAAAGGAGAGCAAGAGCATGGTTCCTCTCTCCTTCAGCACCAGCACCCAGAAACAGTATGAAACCAATGGATCATGAAGAAAAGCAATTTCCTACTTCAGGGATTAAGCAGTGCCCTCTTTTGTATTGTTAAATGAAAGTTTTATATTTTTTTTCAAGTAATACTGATTTTTTTTCCAATTTAAATAAATACACTCTAGAGAAGCTATAACAGATCCCAAAACATATCCCTTCCTAGCTAATCAATAGCACAGATAAAACCATTATGTTGTACTTCTTTGAGCATTCCTACTGATGGAGCAAGAAAAATTAAGCTGCTACACAAGCCAAAGATAATTACCTTAAAAAGGAAGAATTTCAAGTGATACATGAGATCTCTTGTTTTCTTGATGACAAATATAGGTGATTTTAATATAAAAAATATATATATAATTATGTTGCAGCATTCAAACAGAGACAGGTATCTAAGTTTTACTAGTATAGTACAAGCTTTCCCAAACAAGTGGCATCGCAGAGTTAATTACTCCTCTGTCTGTATTCAGTTAAGGCTCTGGATCATATATAATATGCTCTTTTATAATATGAACCTAAGTATCCCTTTGGTAGTGGGATGAAGATGTGAGTTCTATTCCTGTCTCTGCCACAGACTTCCTGTGAGACCTTGGGCAAATCACTGCAAACCACTGCTCATATAAGAATCAGTTGACAAGAGGAGTCAGTGGTACTATTCCCATGAGCAAGGACAACTTGCATGGGTAAAATTTGTCAGAATTGGACCACTAAGGCCCAATTCTTAGAAGGGGCTGAATACCTCTATTTCCAATTGCAATCAATCAGGTACTGTGTGCCTTAATTTCCTCATATGTAAAACTGGGATAACAACTTGTAAGTATTTCACAGTGTGAGACTAAATACTATCTTTAAAGTATTCTGAGATAACTGGATGATAAGTGTTAAAATATCTAAGAATTATACTTAGTATTCCCATTGATCTGTGAGCCCTCATCAATTTTACAATTAATTATGAATAGGAAAGTATAGGTCCCAATCCTGCAAACCTCTGTTCACCCTTACTTAATGAGTCTAATATGAGAGAGAACTATTCATGTAAATGTGGTTTGTAGGATCACGCCCATCCTCCCAAGTTATGATTTCAAATAATAGCTGTACATATAAAGACTTTGGGGACAGAAACTCATTTAGCTTATCCCACAATTGCATTTTCAGCTTTTTTTTTAAAAGAGTCATGTTTAAGGAAGCTACATATTTTCTTGGCTCAGATCTGGCATACACCGTGTACTTAAATAAAAGAAACCCAAATTATCTTTCTATGAGAGGTTGTGACAGAAAAGAAAATGCAAAAAAATTCAGCTATGACTGTATGCCTCAATCCAAATTTGCCTTATTTTGCCAGTGCATTCAAAAATGTAATAAAGAATGTTTAATCTTTAAGGGTTTTCAGTTTTGCTTGCTTTTCTCAGTTTATGTCAAAACAATAATAGAAGTAGTGGAGCTGTGGAGGTATATGTATACTCGTACGAAGAGGAATGCACAAATACAGATTTTTTAAATGCTGCTATAATACTAATTTTTAAACAAGTACCAAGGGCTGGATCCTAGCGCCCATCAAAGACAATGGCAAAATTCTCATTGCCTCCCATAGGAAACCAACTGGGCCCTAAGTATAGATTATTAACCTGGAGCCTGATCCTTCAATCCTTGCATGCCCAGAACAGCCACTGACTGCCACAGGGTGTTTTGGGTGCACTAGAAACACAGGCTCAGGGGCCAGCTCATGTTATGTTACATTCAGTATTGCTGCCCAGATAAACTTTCAGAAGCTGGCTCTTTGTTTAGAAAGTTTTCAGAAACACTATATTGAGCCAATAGACTATTATAGTTCCTTCACATTTAACAGGCTAGAAGTACTTGTGGCACCTTAGAGACTAACCAATTTATTTGAGCATGAGCTTTCGTGAGCTATGGCTCACTTCATCAATGCATCCGATGAAGTGAGCCGTAGCTCACGAAAGCTTATGCTCAAATAAATTGGTTAGTCTCTAAGGTGCCACAAGTACTCCTTTTCTTTTTGTGAATACAGACTAACACGGCTGCTACTCTGAAACCTGTCATTTAACAGGCTGTCAATCCATGGAGCCTTTTCCACTTTGATGTGCACAAAGAACTGCCAGTAATGTTAACCAGGGTTATGCACAAGTATTGGGTGGCACACCTAGTATGGATTGCTATGCTGTTTCCATATCCCTGATCCTTTCAGAGCAGTTGTTTATTTGCTGCACAGGGTTGTGGTGCATATGCTTCTGATTTTGGGAGTTATCTTAACAACAACATTTAGCACTTATATAGTGCTTTTCATAGAAGGATAAGCATACATAAGTCCATACTACACCGTCATTATCATGGGCAAAACTCCAAAGTTCTTACTTAGTTTTCACTCAATCCTTACTCAGGAAACACTCTAATCGGAGGCATTGAGAAACTAAACGTGATGTGATACAGAGTAACTCTTCAAATACTAAGACCGCTTGTCTCCCATTGACTTCAATCCTATAAATTAATGTAAAATAACAAAAAAAAGAATTGTTCCTTCAGTCTGACTTGTGTATGATAAGGGAAGGTGAAGCTGAAGTCATTCCAATAGTTTATGAATGGCAGAGCACATAGAGATAAGGTTTACATAGCCAAAATACTTTTGAGCTCTAAAGCAGCGTGGCTTTGCACTGACTAGATTATACATAAGAGTCTAACGGACTGATCCTCTGCAGATGTGAATCTGGATATCTCCTTTCAAGTTAATGGAATTACATCAATTTATACCAGCCCAGGACTTGGCCAATATCTTAGTGCTAAAATATTTCAATACAATCAATATGAAATATAAATTATTAAACCCTATTTTTATTCTCACCTCCTTTGCTAATGATCAATTTATTATTAATGCAAAAAGAGATTTAGAGCAATGCTCTTGTCATTAAAATAAAGACCCATTTCATACAGAGGATACCCTGCAAGTGTACTTGCTTCTCATGGAATTCTTCCAGAAGATTGGATCTATATACATTATAATATCAATGTTTTAAATTGGTTATGAGTTATTGAATGGCACAGTGGGAAATAACATAAAACTTGAATAACTTTTAAGGTAGATTCTGTTATGTGGGAGAACTTCAACCATTCAACTTGCAATACATACAGTAAAGCTATATAATACATACAGTATATTTTATTATTGTTCCCTTGCACTTATATAGCATCTTATATCAGAGGAGCTTTATGAATTATAAACAGTATGGGTCAATCCTGCTCCCAATAGCTTAACTCAGATTGACAAGAGTTGGGCAGCTAGACTCATAGGATTATTACATATGTGAGAAAAATCCTACATCTTGACTGGCTGAAATTAATCATGTGATGTGTCAGAGAGGATTTTGTTTCTTCCCTCTCCATGCAGAAATACTGGGAAGGTTTGGGACAATGTAAAGTAGACAGATTTCTAAAATAATTAGCTGCAGAGAATTCCCTGGTAATTATTATTTAGTATAGCTCACAGCAGGTAAGTAATAGTCCTTTTATTTGTTTGTTTGTTCATTCCTAGACATCTAACTTCATATCCTGTTAGAATACTAATTTCAAAAGGACAAACATTATACTGTGAAATGTATGGCCATAATGATGAGATTTGCAAATATTTCTGATGACATTCACCATGTGTACAAGTACGTATATAGCTATTGTTGGGAGATGGCATGGATAACTGAGAACAAGGCTGGCTGTTGGAAATCTTCCAGAGTTCTAATCCAAGCTCTGTTACTGAACTGTGGTGTGACCTTTGGCAAGTCATTTCAGCTTCCCCGTATGTAATGTTGGAGAGATAATACTACCTTTACAGCATTTCTGCAGAAAAGGACTTGGGGATTACAGTGGATGAGAAGCTGGATGTGAGTCAACAGTGTGCCCTTGTTGCCAAGAAGGCTAACGGCATATTGGACTGCATTAGTAGGAGCATTGCCAGCAGATAGAGGGAAGTCATCGTTCCCCTTTATTCAGCACTGGTGAGGCCACATCTGGAGTACTGCGTCCAGTTTTGGGCCCCTCACTACAGAAAGGATGTGGACAAATTGGAGAGAGTCCAGCGGAGGGCATCAAAAATGATTAGGGGGCTGGGGCACATGACTTATGAGGCTGAGGGAACTGGGCTTATTTAATCTGCAGAAGAGAAGAGTGAGAGGGGATTTGATAGCAGCCTTCAGCTACCTGAAGGGGGGTTCCAAAGAGGATGACGCTTAGCTGTTCTCAGTGGTGACAGATGACAGAACAAGGAGCAATGGTCTCAAGTTGCAGTGCGGAAGATCTAGGTTGGATATTAGGAAACACTATTTCACTAGGAGGGTGGTGAAGCACTGGAATGGGTTACCTAGGGAGGTGGTGGAATCTCCATCTTTAGAGGTTTTTAAGGCCCGACTTGACAAAGCCCTGGCTGGGATGATTTAATTGGGGATTGGTCCTTCTTTGAGCAGGGGGTTGGACTAGATGACCTTCCAACCCTAATCTTCTATGATTCTATGATGCGGTGGCAGTATGTGCAATAATTAATGTTTGCACAACATTTTGAACTTGACAAATGCTAAATATTATTGTTTTTATTAATTTCTTGTTGTGGTAAATATGCAAATGTATTGTTCTTCAAGACAAATATTGTTTTTGACTTTCTTTGGTCAATATTTAGCTCTGCCGTCATTACATCTTGCCCTTGATCTTATTTATCTTAGAGATAGATAAACCAGGGCAAAAAGTTTAGGGGCCCAAAACTACAGGCCCAATTTGTAAATCAGGCAGTTGAACATCCTGGGTCCCATATGAAGACATAAGTGGATGTTTGAATACACAGAATGAAAGAATGTCCAATTCGGAAGGCACACCTTCAAGCCTGTGGTTGCAGCTTTAGAGGCTGAGGCTGAAAAATGATTTCCAAGGCTCAATTAACCCTACGATCAAAGCCTGAGTAAAACAACTTTGCTTGTTTGAGGGAGCTGAAGGAAAAATAATTCTCACTCCCAACCAAGATATGGGGTGTGCAGCACCTACAGAGCCAGATCAGGTCCAGCGGCACGGGAGTTGGGGATCCTGGGTATGCGGCAGCACCTCCTGCTTGAAGTAACAATAGCAACCAAATGTACAGTTTCCATCATAAACAGGGTTTACAGTTTTGGTCAATGGCTTTCAGTATGCCCACTCTAAAAAATTTTCCAGAGCCCCTAACCAGGTCTAGTTATTGTTGCAGAGTGAATGCAATACAATGCTCCCTCCCTACACAGGCTGACATCCCTGTGGGTCAGCGCTGGCCACACTCCTGATATGCCCCAAACACACATCATTTCTTCTCCTTCTCTATGGTGAGCTGCACTGAGCTCCCACTGAGAGCTATTCTGCAGCGCACAGGGATGGCTGGAGTTCCCCTGTGCAAGGTACCTGTCTCAGGATTTAGTTCTGAATTAATAATCTCTTTACAGATAATTCTGATTATTGAACATCCTTTTAGCAGGACACTCTTGTCTGTAGTCCCCATTTTCTCCTTTCTTCAAAAAAATGGTTTCCTTTGATCCATATTGTACTGTAAAAATAGACCTGTTGCAACTCACTCTTCCTTGGATTGCTGATGGCTGCATTGTATATACTAAGAGAAATATCTCAAAATAGACTTTTCAGGCATGTGAGCCTCTTCAGAAAACTTTTGTACGGGCTTTACAATACATATCTGCAATTCTCTGACACTGATTTAAAAACAATAAATTATGGTTTACAATTTCAGTGTGGATCCTTCATCACTATAATATTAGTGAAACAGAAAAGCACCTAAATAATATAGGGATTGCAGTGGCAATACTGAACAACTGATACACCAAAGAAACTTCACTATTTCTGATCAAATTTACAAGAGCAATCTGACACCCATCAAGTGCAAGAGTCGTCATCACCACAGCATGATGGAAAACCTTTCAATCAGTGAACAGAATGCCACCATGGGAAGTAGGGGGACAGGAGTCAGAGGAGGTGGGGAAGAGTGGAAATAGGGACAGGAAGGAAACAGTAGAAGAGAAGAATTTTAATCTATGTGTCCTACAAAATAAAAACCAGGAGCGTTTTGATTTATGGGGGCTCTAATTCCATCAATGGAATCCAGTGACATGAGAACAAATCCCTAAGATTCACAATTATTTATTTTCCCAATATATTATGGAACTGACAGTTAAACACGAGGATGCTTCTCTAATCTGGAGAGGGAATGGGAAACTCCTGCTAATCCCCTTTCAAAAGTGCCTTAGCATCAAAATGGGGTGACTATATTTCAGATTAAAAGCACTGAAAGAACAAGATGATTTTGTCCCATCCCCAAAATACACGAGGTCTAAGAGATCCAGGAAACAGTCTTGTATTACTAAAGTCTGAAATACACAATGTGGCTTTGATTTGTTGTACACAAGCTTGACTTTTCTCCAAGCTGCATAAGAGTGTTTACAATTTCATTGATTCATAACTGTCCAATTAAATATAATCTTTGTTTACTCAACAAGGACCATTATTATGTCATTATTTTCCTCCTGGCTTCTAGGAAGCCAAGCACTGCTTGGTTCAATAGAATATCATAATGAGCTGGGTTTTTTGTCTTCTCCCCACCCTAACACATTTTCCAGTATATGGTATTTAAAATGTACATGCCCGGGTACGTACACACACACACACACACACACACACACACAAAACCAAGTTGCACTGTCCACCATATTACAAAGCAAAAGCTTTTCTGCATCCCTGAGAATTCATCGTGACTGCATCTTGACTGAGTATTGACTGCTGGTCAGAAAACCATATCTATAAAGCAGACCATTGAGCTTTGTAATAAAGAAAGGAGAGAGAGAGAGAGAAAGAGAGAGAATAAGAGCTCTAATGTCTTGTTTATGTACCCTTCACAGCATTTTAGAGATGCTCAGCAGTCCCCAACCAAGCTTCTGTTCATATGCGTTTTTGATTAAGGCAATACATATCAAGACAATCTAATATTAATGTGCAATTTACTAAATGAATGAAAAAGAAAGGCAATCTTCAGAAACACTTTAACTAAACAATCATTGAATACTTAGGCTCATTTAACTCTTCTTTATTAAATACATGCTTTATTGTAACTCCCAGAAACATCTGTAATATATTTTAAATATCCAAGTCTAGCACTGCATGATTGGTGGCATTAAATCTTGTTTACAACACAGCTCTGTGAGAGAAAATATATTTTTTTCCTTGAGAATAGTTCATAAGCAGTGACAGGTTTAAATTGTAACTGTACCTATCAAATATCTGCCAACCCCCTCTTGTTTCTCCTTTTCTTTTTCTACCTTTCCCCAGTACTTCTGTCATAAATATAAAGGGAAGAGTAAACCCCTTTGAAATCCCTCCTGGCCAGGGGAAAGCTCCTCTCACCTGTAAAGGGTTAAGAAGCTAAAGGTAACCTCGCTGGCACCTGACCAAAATGACCAATGAGGAGACAAGATACTTTCAAAAGCTGGGAGGAGGGAGAGAAACAAAGGGTCTGTGTGTCTGTCTATATGCTGGTCTTTACCGGGGATAGACCAGGAATGGAGTCTTAGAACTTTTAGTAAGTAATCTAGCTAGGTATGTGTTAGATTATGATTTCTTTAAATGGCTGAGAAAAGAATTGTGCTGAATAGAATAACTATTTCTGTCTGTGTATCTTTTTTGTAACTTAAGGTTTTGCCTAGAGGGGTTCTCTATGTTTTTGAATCTAATTACCCTGTAAGATATCTACCATCCTGATTTTACAGGGGGGATTTCTTTATTTCTATTTACTTCTATTTTTTATTAAAAGTCTTCTTGTAAAAAACTGAATGCTTTTTCATTGTTCTCAGATCCAAGGGTTTGGGTCTGTGGTCACCTATGCAAATTGGTGAGGCTTTTTATCCAACATTTCCCAGGAAAGGGGGGGTGCAAGTGTTGGGAGGATTGTTCATTGTTCTTAAGATTCAAGGGTCTGGGTCTGTAGTCACCTAGGCAAATTGGTGAGGCTTTTTACCAAACCTTGTCCCGGAAGTGGGGTGCAAGGTTTTGGGAAGTATTTTGGGGGGGAAGGACGCGTCCAAACAGCTCTTCCCCAGTAACCAGTATTAGTTTGGTGGTGGTAGCGGCCAGTCCAAGGACAACGGGTGGAATATTTTGTACCTTGGGGAAGTTTTGACCTAAGCTGGTAAAAATAAGCTTAGGAGGTTTTTCATGCAGGTCCCCACATCTGTACCCTAGAGTTCAGAGTGGGGGAGGAACCTTGACAACTTCTCTCTAAGATCCTCACACTATTTACATATGGAGCCAGATTCTCAGCCAGTGTGAATCACATAACTAAACTGATGCAACTCCATCAACTTCAGTGGCATTATGCTTTTTAACCCTTTTTTTTAAATCAGGCCCTCGAATTACAACTTTGATATTTGTGTCCATTAACTAGAATATTTTGTCAAATTTTAAATAATGGCATTTGATTGTATATTCAGAAATAATATTGAGGCCAGGTCTGTATTAAAAAGTTAGGTTGACCCAGCTATGTCACTCAGGGGTATGAAAAATCCACACTGCTGAGCGACGTAGTTAAGCCGACTTAACCCCTGGTGCAGACAGTAGGTAGCTACTGCGTCTTGGGGAGGTGGCTTAACCACAGCAATGGGAGAACCCCTCCTATTACTGTAGTGAGTAGCTACACTGAGGAGCTACAGTGGCACCACTGCAGAATTTCTAGTGAAGACATAGCCTTAGTAATTATATAGCATTTTTCATCATCAAGTTGATATACAAACACTAACAGTTAAATAATTCTCACAGTTCTCCTGACAGGGCAAATAAGTATTATTACCACCAAAACTCAACTCAAGCACAACTCAAGCAGAAAGTTTTGGCAGTTTATTCAAGGTCACAGAAACTTGCTATTTGTTTGACAAAGGGAGTCAATGTCAGAGCTAGGATTAGACTCAAAAGTCCTCGTACCCAGAACTTGCTTCTCTCTAACTATTTCTTATTCACTCTGTAAAATAAGTAATTCTTTGTTTTCTTATTATAACATCTTAATTAAAAATATAAGTGAATCATATAAATTGCTTCAGTAGAGTCAAATATAAAATATATTGAGTCAAATTATCAGTTGGTGTAATCTGGCATAGCTCTATTGATTTCAACATCAATTTACCCAACATGAGGATCTGGCCCATTATTTAACAAAATAAACATTTTATGTTTGATGGGTTTAAAAACGCTCTGTAAATATAGGAGAGGAAAGCTTTGTGTTTGAATGAAAATATGCAGTACTGCCTCTCTACAAATGGGCAGTCCCCATCCCTTCCTCCCATTTATTTATATGACCGCAAAAACCTAATTTCAACTAATTCTAATACTGTAGAGATGGGGTTCCAGATTGAAAAGCTCTTCTAGTGCAGCAGCACGACGTAAGGCATCATTTAAGTTGTGAGACAAACAGTTGTGCTATGACACAATGCCTATGTGTAGGGTGACCATATGTCCCAAAGGTAAAATGGGACACCCCCAGTCTCTTGCCCAAGCCGCTCCCCCTACCCTGCTATGAAGCTGTTGCCTGTCACTGGAACCCTGACAGCTCCCCACATACTGGAATGCTGCCTTCCCCCACAGCCCTGCCTCCTCCCCTGAGTGTGGCTGACATCTCCACTCGCCCCCTGCGTGCTCCTCTGCACAGAACCCCACCTTTTTGACAAAAATGGGCATTTGTCCTGTTTACTGTGATGCATGACTGGAAAGGGTTAAGCATCCTGCAGGATAAATGTCTCAAATTCTACCCTTATGGGTAGATAACGTTTGTGTTTTTGTGTCTTTACAAATATATTGGCAGAGATCAACAATGTAATCAAACAGTCCCTGTCTATGCTGTATTCTGTTAATTCAAAGATCAAAAGAACATCTTAACATTTACATTAACAGTAAACATAGGATATCGCTGTATTCATCTCTCTTTGAAATGTATAGCAAATCATCTGTGAATAGTAGAAAACAGATAATTGACTTATGTTAATCTGTGTGGATAATTACCAGCAATGCTTAGGAAATGAGTGTCTATTGTTTGCAGAGGGACTCCAACCTGTCAAAGAAGGCTTGAAAAGGTATAAAATAGCTTGGGTCCTGATCCTCTTTATCTCAGATCTGCTTGAAGTTTCATGCAAGGGAAGTCTAAGCCATAAGGACTGAGATCCCAGTTCTGACTGGACCACCCTGAATATAAACATTGGACTACATCTTGTGAACTATTTCTGAAAGAACTCTTTGCATCTACAAAGCTCTCCATCTCTGCTATGAATCTGAATCTCAAGAATGACTCATGTCTGCATGCATACTGTTCTTTTAACCAATTATATCTCCCTTTTCTTTTAAAATACATTTTAGTTTAGGTTTCAGAGTAACAGCCGTGTTAGTCTGTATTCGCAAAAAGAAAAGGAGTACTTGTGGCACCTTATAGACTAACCAATTTATTTGAGCATAAGCTTTCATGAGCTACAGCTCACTTCATCGGAAAGAAAAGGAGTACTTGTGGCACCTTAGAGACTAACCAATTTATCTGAGCATAAGCTTTCGTGAGCTACAGCTCACTCCAATGAAGTGAGCTGTAGCTCACGAAAGCTTATGCTCAAATAAATTGGTTAGTCTCTAAGGTGCCACAAGTACTCCTTTTCTTTTTGCGAATTTTAGTTTAGTTAATAAGAACTGAGTGTAAGCGTGCATTTGGGAAATGTCTGGAATATTCATTAACCTGGGAGGTAAGGTGTCCAATCCTTGGGGATTGGTAGAACCTTTTTTATATGACGAATAAGATTTTCACAGATCCTCATCATATCTGACTTGGGTGTCTGGGTGGAGGCCTGAGGCTGGGTTACTTTAAGGGAACTGTGCTGTTGACTTCTGAGTAACCAGTAAGGTATAATAGAAGCTGCTTTGTGCTGGCCTGGTAAATCTAAGCATTGGAATATCCACCAGCTTTGGAGATTGACTGCCCCATTATTTGCAGTTCACCCTAATTGAGTGACCTCAGATGGCTCCCCTGGGATCCTGGTCACATCCTCACATTCAGGTTCACTTTCACAGGCTGGAGTGCAGGTATTTTTGCTTGACGAGGTTATAGTTTCAACAGTCATTCTCCCAAACTTCTCTCCATCCTTTTCTTAGTCTGTGATTATTTGAAATAAATATTTTGCACACATAATTGGAATGGCATATTTAATGACAGGCCGGATTTTTGGTAACTGGAAACCCTAGTGGGCCAAGTTATTCTGATTTAAATTGGTGGTGGCTGGGGGAATTCCACTGAAGTCAATTCAGTTACTCTGGTACATAACAATGTAGTAGAGCAGAATTTGACTTCTCCCATTACTTAATTTCATGCTTACACAGAACCTTTGCTAAACTGTATTACAGCTACAACTGTTTAATGGTGTGGAGTTCCGCTCCTAAGACTTTGGAATAAACAAAAATATTTGGAGTTATAATAGTAAATATTAAAGAAAGTAAACAAGAGTTTAGAGGGACATAAACCCTCAAGCTTCCAGGCACAAGCCAGCCTCCGGCTAGTAAGGGTTAGAAAGAAACTTTCCCTGGGAGCAGGTAACCCTATAACTGCCCATTGCAGGGGTTGTCACAACTTCCTTTGAAGCAGCTGGTACTGGCCATTGTCGGATACTAGATTAGATGGACCACTGAACTCATTCAGTACAGCAACATGCATGCTCTAATTTTGGAATTTAGATGACATGAGTTCAAAGTTTTTCTCTGAGTTTAAATTCAAAATTAACCCAAAAAATTCACTGGGATGAAGCCAAGATGAAACTGCCACGTTTCCCCTGCTTTTGGGTAGAAGCCATGCAAAACAACTGAGTTTTGTTTAATTCCATTTGGAAATAATAAATCAGTCCAGGCTTTCTTGAAAGGTATGAAAATCACAACAAACCATTTAGGGATCATGGTCTATGTTATATTTACATATAAAACTCCATCAGGTGGCTTCTGACTTGCAAATTTTATTATGAAAGTTTTCAGTTGTAATAAGGACCTCGATGTTTAATATGACCCCAAAAGATTACATTACGTGAAAGAGACAGACATAAATCTAGGTCACAGATACACTAATTACTGAGATTTACCAGTGTATGGTTCCTTAATTCAACAGCATCATGTACTTAGCAAGACTGTAGATCAGTCATGTTCTCCTTACTGCAATGTAAAGTGAACTCAATATTTGGAGTGAAAATTTCAAGACTGCACAGGGAAGAAAAAAGAAAAATGAGGCCCCGCTCATCATCATATATGCAAGAGAGACAGGGGCGGTGTGGGGGAGGCCACCCACCAAGGGGGATAGAGACAGAGTTTTGCTTTTGTAGAATTGATCCCCATTTTGAGATTCTGCGGCTGCTCAGATGGGTTTTGATGGGTGGATGGGAGGGAGACTGTCTACAATGCTGGGGGTGAGCCTCCCAGCCTGGGTAGACAGGCTCAAGCCAGTGGGGATCAAGCTAGCCCACTAAAAATAACAGTGTGGAAGTTGCGGCTGGGGCTGCAGCTCAAGCTGTCAAGCCCACCTGACCTCCTAGGCTTGAAAGCCCAAGTCACAACTTTATTTTGGCTATTTTTAGCACGTGAGCTCGAGCCCCGCTAGAGTAAATCTGTATACCCAAGCTGGGAGCAAGTGTAGACATGCCGGCCTTTCTGCTAGTGGAGATGATTCAGCCCTCAGGATTTTATGCATAGCCCAGCAAATCTATCTTATGATCAAAACATTTTATATTCCTTTAAATGGGAGACTTAATTTGTCAGGTGAAATCAGTTGCTCATTAATTGCTATCTAGTTCAGTTTTCTCTCATCCTCTCTCAATAGGGCATCAATGGCTGCACAGAACCAGTGACAATGTCATTGATGATCTGACAATGGTAGTTCTGTGTGCAAAATGAAAGTAGGCCATGCCCCATACTGGCCAGTATTAGTCATGGCCTCATAGTTTATCCCTTTAAAAACAGCACAGGAGCAAGACATCTTGTCCCCTCCACCCCTTACCTTTGTGTTTTCTAGCTCTCTGCAAGTAATTGCAGCACTTATGAAAGGTAGGAAAACTGAATGTCAAGTTCAGCTACAATTCAGTTAGTGGTGATGAAGGCTAAAATTACAGGAAGAGCATGAAGAAATAGTTGTCAGCTGATGTGCACAGTCCTAAGAAGCTTTTCCTTGGGGAATCTGTGATTGCTCCTAATAGCATTTTCAAAACACGTCCTGTTAATTTTCTAGGTATTTTTAAGCCCCCAATTACTTCTAAAACAATCAGAACCATTCTGAAGTCCTAGGAGGTTTTGAATTTAGAAATTAATACCTTAGTATTTTATAACATTTTAATAAACATTGACTGCATACAATAATGCAATTATTGGAACTGAGGAACAACATAATGCATATGTAATGAAAGCAGACAAGGAAAAAAAGTATTTAGCAGCTAATCACTGATTAAATTTCACTTAGTTTTAAAAAATATGGGAGTAATACTTTTAAGTTCTACCCCCTAACTGCCCCCTCCTTCCCAATTTTGACTAGTCTCTTCAGAGGATTGATGCTGAGTAGACCACGGTGGAAAACTTAACAGACAATAGGACAAAGTCAATTAAATCAATTAAAAAACCCAGACCATGGGCCCAGTTCTTTCAGGTGGGATCAATGAAGGGATTTAAGTGGTGCAATGCTGAATGTCAGAACACCTAACATTTAGGTGCTTAGAAAATCACAGAAACAACATTGCGATCCACAAAGCTGAATTGGGTGCCTAGGCTCCTTATAAAATGAATTGGGAGAGATAGGTCCCTAAGAATGTAACCCACAAAAGCCAACACTCAAGGCAGGAAACCACCTAAGCTATTCAGTGGGAGATGCCAACCAAAGGGGTGTGTTGTAAGTCCAGACCCTGTGTCAGAGATAAGCACCTCAGTCTGGGCTTCAGGGAGGCACCTATCTCTGTTAGCAATCGAGAAACAGGAACTAGCCACTTGTAGTTAGGCAGCTTAGGCCTAACCTGCTTCTTAGGGGAACAAGTTATGAATCTGCCTGGCTCTACATAAAACATGAGGGGAGGAAGAGGTGGTGCTGCTTACCTGATCACTATTACCCTAGTGGTCAGAGCACTCACCTTTCCCCTCCCACCCTCTCTGGCCCAATGACTATTGTCACTGTGGATAAACACATATATAATCATTGGGTCAGAAAGAGTGAGAATGATTCTGTAGTCTAGCGGTTAGGTCACCCACCTGGGAGGTGGGAAACCCAGGGTCCAGTGACCCTGCTCCAATCACCTTTTTGTTATTTACCCAGAGTGGAAGAGCTTCAACAAGAGAATATCCTACAGCTCAGTGGTTAGAGCATGCTCCTGAAAAGTGAGACCCCATTGTTCAAACCCTTTCTTCCCTTTTGGTAAAGAGGGGGGAATTGAACCTGGGTGTCCCACATCCCAAGTGAGTATTCTAACAACTAGTCTAAAAGTTATAAGGTATATACTACCATCCCACTATCTCCTCCTGGATTTTTAATAGGACCCGCTCCAGTAGGCATGATCAGCAGTTGCCTACCAGATCAGGTCCTGCACATTACTTAGGTGGATGAATACCTATCATTCTCCAGTTTGTGAACTGTTTTGGGACTTGAGCACCTACCAGGTAGTGTGCATGGCCAAGGGTCTAAAACATAGGTACCTAGGGAATTTTTACAGTAGGAAATTAGGTGCTGAATTAATTTAGGCACCTACAAGGGTCAGATGGCAGCCAAGTGGGAGCACTGTGCATCACAGTACTGCCGTGCATGCAGATATAGGTGCCTAACTCTGGTGTTTAGGTACCTGAATTGTTTCAGGGATCATATCCTTAGTTCTTATGTAGGCAAAACTCTCAGCAGTATTAAGGGCTGCAAGACTGAGCATGACTTGTTTTGCAAACTGTGATGATGATAATAATTTTGCTTTTTGTATAATCTATTAACATAAAAGTAGGAACCACAGCAATGGTATTGTTGAATGGGAAGCACATGGATGAATTATCTAACTCAGTCTATACTGCATGATACTCAAACACAGAGGGTACAAATTGACTCAGACTGGGGCAAGGAGGTGAAATTCATCCCCACCTTCACCCCTGTGTCAGCAAATCCTCATGCAATCCAGGGAAGAGTCCCTTAGAGTGGGCAGATATCAACTTCTCTCAAGGTTTCAGCAGGGTAAAGTAGCTTTAAATTCCATTCAGGGCTCCATAAGAGCCCCATTAGCTAAGATTGCTCATGCTCAGGAGGGTTTATAGAATGAGCACATCTCTTGGGAAACCTGGCCATGCTACCTTTCTGGCCTGAACCACAGACTTTCTGCTTGTGCTGACTCCCACAGCTGTATAGAGGTTTGGTCCGTTTGCTGCTGCTGTAACTTTTCCCACTGCTGGGGTGTCCAAGCGCAGAGTCTGGGCTTCAACTGGTCTAGTAGATTTTTGTAGTGCAGATGGAGCCCTTAATAGTTCAGATTTGCTTGGGAACATTTGTTTCAATATTGCTTTTGATGATATAACCATGAACACTGATTTAGGATGTTATTGTAGGTTAGCATGGTGTTTGGCCATCTGTTACAGTGTCCATAAAAAGATTTGTTCTTGTATAATACGTTGCAATTCCAATAAATAAAGGTAACAAATAAAGAACATATTTTCTAAAGCAATTTGTATGCATCAGTGCCTGCTCACCATAGTCACACGAGTATCCCCACTGATTACAAACTATGCATTTTGTGTGCACAGTACAGTCTATATAGAACACAGTTAATCCCAAACAGTCTCTCATATGCAGATACCTGCCTTTGAAAAGTGAAGGCATTAACCTATAATTTTCTTACCTTTCTTTTGATTGTTTAATAAATCTTGCTTGTAATATTATAGGCTAGAGACTATGGTGACTAGTTCAGTATGAATAACTAGGCTGGTTATACAACTAAGAATACTGTGGTTATTGTGGTTATAGGAACAAACCATCCCGATGTGTAGAAATAATAGTAAATATGGCAGGCGACCAGCTTGGCTTAACAGTGAAATCCTTGCTGATCTTAAACACAAAAAGAGGCTTACAAGAAGTGGAAGATTGGACAAATGACCAGGGAGGAGTATAAAAATATTGCTCGGGCATGTAGGAGTGAAATCAGGAAGACTAAATCACGCCTGGAGTTGCAGCTAGCGAGATATGTTAAGAGTAACAAGAAGGGTTTCTTCAGGTATGTTGGCAACAAGAAGAAAGCCAAGGAAAGTGTGGGCCCCTTACTGAATGAGGGAGGCAACCTAGTGACAGAGGATGTGGAAAAAGCTAATGTACTCAATGATTTTTTTTGCCTCTGTCTTCATGAACAAGGTCAGCTCCCAGACTACTGCACTGGGCAGCACAGCATTGGGAAGAGCTGGCCAGCCCTCTGTGAAGAAAGAAGTGGTTCGGGACTATTTAGAAAAGCTGGATGTGCACAAGTCCATGGGGCCGGATGCGTTGCACCTGAGAGTGCTAAAGGAATTGGCGGATGTGATTGCAGAGCCATTGGCCATTATCTTTGAAAACTCATGGCGATCCGGGGAAGTCCCGGAAGACTGGAAAAAGGCTAACGTAGTGCCAATCTTTAAAAAAGGGAAGAAGCAGGTCAGCCTCACCTCAGTCCCTGGAAAAATCATGGAGCAGGTCCTCAAGGAATCAATTCTGAAGCACTTAGAGGAGAGGAAAGTGATCAGGAACAGTCAGCATGGATTCACCAAGGGCAAGTCATGCCTGACTAATCTAATTGCCTTCTATGATGAGATAACTGGTTCTGTGGATGAAGAGAAAGCAGTGGATGTGTTATTCCTTGACTTTAGCAAAGTTTTTGACATGGTCTTCCACAGTATTCTTGTCAGCAAGTTAAAGAAGTATGGGCTGGATGGATGCACTACAAGGTGGGTAGAAAGTTGGCTAGATTGTCGGGCTCAATGGGTAGTGATCAATGGCTCCATGTCTAGTTGGCAGCCGGTACCTAGCGGAGTGCCTCAAGGGTTGGGCCTGGGGCCGGTTTTGTTCAATATCTTCATTAATGATCTGGAGGATGGTGTGGATTGCACTCTCAGCAAGTTTGCGGATGACACTAAACTGGGAGGAGTGGTAGATACGCTGGAGGGTAGGGATAGGATACAGAGGGAGCTAGACAAATTGGAGGATTGGGCCAAAAGAAATCTGATGAGGTTCAACAAGGTCAAGTGCAGAGTCCTGCACTTAGGATGGAAGAATCCAGTGCACCGCTACAGACTAGGGACCGAATGGCTAGGCAGCAGTTCTGCAGAGAAGGACCTAGGGGTTACAGTGGACGAGAAGCTGGATATGAGTCAACAGTGTGCCCCTGTTGCCAAGAAGGCCAATGGCATTTTGGACTGTATAAGTAGGGGCATTGCCAGCAGATCGAGGGACGTTATCGTTCCCCTCTATTGGACATTGGTGAGGCCTCGTCTGGAGTACTGTGTCCAGTTTTGGGCCCCACACTACAAGAAGGATGTGGAGAAATTGGAGAGAGTCCAGCGAAGATCAACAAAAATTATTAGGGGTCTGGAACACATGACTTATGAGGAGAGTCTGAGGGAACTGGGATTGTTTAGTCTACGGAAGAGAAGAATGAGGGGGGATTTGATAACTGCTTTTAACTACCTGAAAGGTGGATCCAAAGAGGCTGGATCTAGACTATTCTCAGTGATAGCAGATGACAGGACAAGGAGTAATGGTCTCAAGTTGCAGTGGGGGAGATTTAGGTTGGATATTAGGAAAAACTTTTTCACTAGGAGGGTGTTGAAACACTGGAATGCGTTTTCTAGGTAGGTGGTGGAATCCCCTTCCTTAGAAGTTTTTAAGGTCAGGCTTGACAAAGCCCCGGCTGGGATGATTTAGTTGGGGATTGGTCCTGCTCTGGGCAGGGGGTTGGGCTAGATGACCTCCAGAGGTCCCTTCCAACTCTGACATTCTATGATTCTATGAAGTAAAGTAAGTCAAATTCTTGCTTCTGGTCTTTTTAAAAACTGCAGATCTGAAAAAAGGCCAGATTATGCTGAGCATTCTGATGTTCAACCTTAACAAGTATTAGTCTACACATATATTGGATACATCATTCTTTAATTAAGCAATAAGTCACAACGGGAGGTGTGGCTATCAAGAGACAATCACTCCTGTAGAGTGTTAAGGATGTTAGAACTCACAGTAAGTACCTTTATCCCCAGCTGTGTGATTATTTTGCAGTAACCACATTCCCTCAAATTCCTTTTGCTTTTATAAAGGAGAAAGGACAATTATTATTTCTTAAACTCCAGAAAAACCCTAGAGGATATATTATATTTGTGTGCATCCACGAGTTGTTTTAACCTATGAGTAGCTGTTATGCTCACATACAGATGTATATATATTCACTCCAAAAGGAGGACAATAAATACACCCTGAAATCCCATTTTTCTGATTATTTTAGCACCAATTTAGAAAGTTGAAATAATCAGTTGATGAACATGAGTAATGAAATAGCTTCTCTCAACAGTCTCTCTATTATGATCTCATATGTTCCCATCTCTTGGAATTTCTCCAAATTCACCTGTCAATAGCAACTCAGCACAAGGCAGCATCAGAAGATATGAAGGCTTGGGGTAGCAGCCAAAGAAGGCAGAGGGGCATCAGAAAAGAACAGAGATGCAACAGAGAACTAACATTTCCCTTTAGGGTTTGCTACTTTGCATCAGCATTGGGAAGTGCTTGGTTAACTGAATTCTAAATCACATCCAAACCTGCTTTTGAGGTTCGCTATGAAACTTCCAGGTTTATTTAGACAAGTAAGAGTCACAGGAAGCTGGCAGAGCCAAATGGCTCAGAAAGAAATGGGAACAATTGATTATAATTTTTTTTAGTTGCGCATTTTCTCTGCTCTGTTAATACAACCTCATTGTACTAAACAGGATGCTTCTGTGCAATTGAAAGATGGATAGCCGAAAGAACTGCCTCATTTGATAATATAGTTGCTATGATAATTTTTAAAAATCCACAATGCAATTGAACTCCTCTTTTTACATGTGAATGTCTCTGCAGATTATTTTTTGCTTCTATTTAATGAGGCAGGTTATTAAACTTGCTTATCAATTTATCAAACAGTTGCCATCTCTGGTAATCTTAGAGGTGTTTCTGTTTTGAGTTATTATCCGTACATCATTGACAGACCAATTACAGATTTCAGCAGTTAATTGATCATAACGTGTGTAATAACTGGTAATATTTTACAAAAACAGACATTTTTATAGTGCTTTATAGAGGATAAGGACAAATCTGCACATAATGCAAAATAATGTTGCAAATCATGCTTATAACCTAAAGCTGTAACCTTTCACATAAAGTGTGATCATAGGTAAATAAGCAATAACAACAAAGTGATGGACTATAGGTTTCTAGAAAAGCTATTCCAACTGAGAAGTATTATGGGAGGCCAAGTTCTATGGAAAGCTGAAATTGTCAGCCTAGGTAGTATTTGCCTACAGTAGGTCTACTTCTATGACATTGACATCTAGGTACAGAATGGCTCTAAAGGAACCAATGCTAGGAGCTAGAAGAGTGGGAGAGAATGGTTCTTGGAATTACTGACAAAGCTGTCCCATGGGAAGTATATCGCCTGGGAATAATGTTGTTTAGGGAAGGCTGGCCAAAATACTTGATGAGATTGTGAGTGGGGCAATGAGTACAAAGAATGGCAGCAGACTTAAGAACATAAGAATGGCCACACTGGGTCAGACCAAAGGTCCATCCAGCCCAGTATCCTGTCTACCGACAGTGGTCAATGCCAAGTGCCCCAGAGGGAGTGAACCTAACAGGTAATGATCTAGTGATCTCTCTCCCATCATCCATCTCCACCCTCTGACAAACAGAGGCTAGGGACACCATTCCTTACCCATCCTGGCTAATAGCCATTAATGGACTTAACCTCCATGAATTTATCCAGTTCTCTTTTAAACGCTGTTATAGTCTGAGCCTTCACAACCTCCTCAGGCAAGGAGTTTCACAGGTTGACTGTGCGCTGTGTGAAGAAGAACTTCCTTTTATTTATTTTAAACCTGCTACCCATTAATTTCATTTGGTGCCCCCTAGTTCTTATATTATGGGAACAAGTAAATAACTTTTCCTTATTCACTTTCTCCACACCACTCATGATTTTAGATACCTCTATCATATCCCCCCTTAGTCTCCTCTTTTCCAAGCTGAAAAGTCCTAGCCTCTTTAATCTCTCCTCATATGGGACCTGTTCCAAACCCTTGATCATTTTAGCTACCCTTTTCTGAACCTTTTCTAATGCCAGTATATCTTTTTTGAGATGAGGGGACCACATCTGTATGCAGTATTCAAGATGTGGGCGTACCATGGATTTATATAAGGGCAATAAGATATTCTCCATGTTATTCTCTATCTCTTTTTTAATGATTCCTAACTTCCCGTTTCGTTTTTTGACTGCCACTGCACACTGCGTGGACGTCTTCAGAGAACTATCCACGATGCTAAATTAGCCCTCATCATATTGTATGTATAGTTGGGGTTATTTTTTCCAATATGCATTACTTTACATTTATCCACATTACATTTCATTTGCCATTTTGTTGCCCAATCACTTAGTTTTGTGAGCTCTTTTTGAACTTCTTCACAGTCTGCTTTGGTCTTAACTATCTTGAGCAGTTTAGCATCATCTGCAAACTTTGCCATCTCACTGTTTACCCCTTTCTCCAGATCATTTATGAATAAGTTGAACAGGATTGGTCCTAGGACTGACCCATGGGGAACACCACTAGTTACCCCTCTCCATTCTGAAAATTTACCATTTATTCCTACCCTTTATCCCCTGTCTTTTAACCAGTTCTCAATCCATGAAAGGATCTTCCCTTTTATCCCATGACAACCTAATTTACGTAAGAGCCTTTGGTGAGGGACCTTGTCAAAGGCTTTCTGGAAATCTAAGTACACTATGTCCACTGGATCCCCCTTGTCCACATGTTTGTTGGCCCCCTCAAACAACTCTAATAGATTAGTAAGACATGATCTCCCTTTACAGAAACCATGTTGACTTTTGCGCAACAATTTATGTTCTTCTATGTGTCTGACAATTTTATTCTTTACCATTGTTTCAACTAATTTGCCTGGTACTGACGTTAGACTTACCGGTCTGTAATGGCCAGGATCACCTCTAGAGCCCTTCTTAAATACTGGTGTTACATTAGCTATCTTCCAGTCATTGGGTATAGTAGCTGATTTAACGGACAGGTTACAAACCATAGTTAATAGTTCCGCAATTTCACATTTGAGTTCTTTCAGAACTCTTGGGTGAATGCCATCTGGTCCTGGTAACTTGTTCCTGTTAAGTTTCTCAATTAATTCCAAAACCTCCTCTAATGACACTTCAGTATGTGACAATTCCTCAGATTTGTCATCTACAAAAGACAGCTCAGGTTTGGGAATCTCCCTAGCATCCTCAGCCAAGAAGACTGAAGCAAAGAATTCATTTAGTTTCTCTGCGATGACTTTATTGTCTTTAAGACAAAAAAAGCATGAGAAACAGTTGGCTAAGCCAGGATAAGAAGAGGTACAAGTTCCCAAAACAGCAAAGTCATTGCCTCTTCTTGATCTGTTTGTTCTTTGATTACTTTCCCGATTTTTTATCTTGATTCTTTCTCCTCCAAAATGTCTCCACACATGCGTATCATAATAATTATATCATCTATCATATGTTAAACACTGAGATCTTTCTGGAGATTGGTGAGACAGTCTTAGTTCAGTTGTTATTCTGTCTCTTCTCCAGCTAATATTCCATAACCTCATACAACCACTTACATAACAAAGTGAACCTAAGAAAATTATTGTTAAGGAGTCTTGAGGCAAAGCATCTCTACCTCATTTGTGCTTTTGACCTTAATTTTGTATTTCCACTGCTAGGGTGGTAAAATTGCTTTACCTGGTAGCTGAGCCCTGAGAAACAACGCAAGTGAAGAGAGACTGAGCTATTTTAATATTAATCACTGTAAAGGCTCCTGTCTATTCACAGACCTGGCTGCGCTGGTACTAATTAGCATAAAGATGGCATCATGAAAAGATGCCAAGCTTACTAGGCACTGAAAAATATACAGTTATTGGGGGGGAAGATGGGGCTGGGTTTATCACGAGTCCAAACCAGCACAGTGTGGGCTATCTGGAGTAATATGGATACCACTTAAAGAAAAATCAGTTCTCAGATTGCTCCCATGTGCTATGCAGGGGATAACCTTTTAAGAACAGAATGTTAACATAGGAATAGACAAGTCTAACTCAGTTTAAACACTTGACTGGTCAGAGCAGGTAAAGCCTACCTGGGTTAAACTGAATTTAGATTAGGCCCCTATGGTACCTAGTTTCCTACGACACCTAGGCTAGTCTATAGTTTTCAAACTCAGTTTAAACATATCATCCTTAAATCCACATTAGTTGGTCAAACCATAATTAAATTTAAGATTGTGTGTACATTAGGGGTGGAATTTTTGAAAGCACTCAGCGCTAGCCCAGCTGAAATCACTATCTCCACTACGAAAAAAGGTGCTTTTAAAAACTGAGTTTGCTAACTCAATTTAGTTAACGTGACTGAAACCCTGACCTGACATCTAATGTTGACACACTTTAGCACCTTTATGATTGTATGATCTGATCATATTGTAACCTAGGTTCGAGCCAAGGCTCTAACATGACCATCTAACACAATGGTAAAGGTGTCTACACTAGGAGAATGTCTTCACTAATATGAAAGCATGTCTTTTACAAGAAGACAGCTATCTAATTGTGAAATCCTAGTGAAGACTAGACAAGTGATAGTTTTAACTTGTCTTCTCTTGGGTTTCATAATGATGGCTATCTTATGTTAGCTGTCTCCTTATAAAAGACTCATCTTTTTAACCACTGAAAACACAACCTACAGGTGCATTCACATTAGTGTGGTGTATTGAAAATGCTGTAACAATTGTAAGCTATCACTTTAAATGTTCAGCGCTTTTTCCTGATCTTGCACACAGGGTAGAGGATTCTGTAGGGGAGTGTGTAATCTGGGTCATGCAGACTAAATCTTCAGAGAGCCAGCCTAGTGTAAATTGTGCCTCTCTCTTTTAGGGTTCTGGCATTATGTGCAGATTTGTTAGAATTCTCAATTTTAAGAAATGAAGTAATGTTACAGTCAGCCTTTGAGCAAGAATATTTTATATTTTTTATCAAACTTCTCTGTGTATATGCTGTGAATCCAAATAGGAAAACATGGGATTTTTTTAAAAACTATGCGTTAACTAAGATGTCATAACACACGGTAAAAGACTGGTGTGAACAAGGCAGTTGTAGTTTAAACACATATTCGAATGTTGAGGTAAACTTTTACCTCCCCTTCCCTTTAACTTTATGCTTGCACATGTGTTCTCTAATAAAACCTTCTTCCCCCAACAGCCTTGATATTTTTTTCTTTATCCTGCAGTGTTACCACAATCCTCTATTTATAATATCAAAGTCTGTTGCATTGGAAAGAATGAGATATAAACTAAGAATTATGGGCAAATTCAGTCCTCTGAAACACACATTTCCCATTCAAATGAAAGGGAATTTAATACTCAAGGACTTCACAGCAGGATCTGATATGCAGAACAAATGGGAAGGGGGGAGGAAGGAGACAAAAATTGTTTAAATATGAAGCAGTAAATCTTGCCTTCATTCATGTCTATGCAACTTCAGTGAAGTCAATTGGGTTGCCTGGGTGTAACTGAGACAGGAATTTGGCTACAAATATCTTTTATACTTATTTTAACAGGCAAGAACAATTGTGAAAAACAAGAGAGACAAACATTCATTTTCAGCATCATATATTTCAAAGTTTTCTTTAGTAAGCAAGTTCTATTTTAAGAGTGCTAGAAGAAAAGGGTGAAATATGCCCCATTTTTTCTATCCACAGCAAAAGCAGAGATAGTTAAATCTTTTATTCCCCTAATTCATCTTTAGTGGACATTTTCTGTAAAAATCCAAGATACCATAGATGTAAGTGGTGGATCTGTTAACTTGATTTCCCTTGAAAAGTAGTTGCAAAAGTTTGAGTTGCTTCCAGGCTGAAAAACCAGAGAGTACACTCCAACATCAGAAGTATGAGAATCAAATTATTTTCATTGTGGATTAAGTGTTGTTTTGTGTATAACACATACACACAGTTCTATGCATGTGGTCTAGGAAGGAAAATAAACTACTTAATTTAACTATGATAATAATTGGTAACATTCCACCTGGGCTAACACAAGCAGGGGAATATGTATAAAAGCACTCCAATGAGCAGTTCAAATTTCTGTAGGCATAGCTGCAGTTAATGTCCAGTCAACCATTAGTTACTGTACACAGAGAAGATCTAATATTCTTCAGACCCAATAGCTTTGTCTGCTGTGTTGCACCTAAATGGAACTTTTGCATTGGCTAAGGTTACCTCATTACTTCCAGTTGACATAAAACTGTTTACTAATCCTACATTATTTGGAGTTTCCATTTAAGCACACCCTTTATCATTGATTTAAACAGCATGAGATAGTTTCATTCCTCCCTATTCTATAGTGCATGGCTATTGTGCCTGGGATATTATTATCTCAGAATTCAGCAAGCATGACATTCTGATTGTTTTCTACTGCAAATGCATATCTGGTAATGACAAGTAACTAAAGAGTGTGTGTAGGCTTTAACGCCACATTATTCAAACATTATGCTCTCACCAAAAGAGAGAATATTTTAACCCCTTCCTAGTCTCCCCTCTCCTCACAAAATAATTTGGAGGAAGAAGGATGGGTGAGTGGTTGGGGCTCTTGCTTTGGACGTGGGAGACCTATGTTCAATCCCCTGCACTACTACTGACTTATTGTGTGATGTTGGTCAACTAACTTATCCAAAGATATTTAAGTGTTTCTGCACTCAGTATTGCAACATCTAACTGATTTAGGAGCCCAAGTCATTTTCAAAAGGCATTTAGGTACTTAGGTGTCTAAATACCACTGACTGTCCATGGGATTTTGGCTCTTAAGTGGCTAAATCCCTTTTGAAAATGAGACTCAGGACTTGTCTACGTTGTGAGGTAATGCACATTAGGGTAGTGTGATTTCTAAAGCTCACTAACGTTACAAATTAATTGGTGTATGTAGACCAGTGATTTTCAAAATTTTTGTGTTGGTAACCCCTTTCACACAGCAAGCTTGAGTGTGACCCCCTTATATATTAAAAACAGGGAGGGGGTAATTTAATTTAAAGGGGAATTGGGGCTGTGAGCCTCACAGAGCTGATAGCTCACGATTCTCATGTAACCACGTTGAGACCCCCTGAGAGGTCACAACTCCTAGTTTGAGAACCCCTGATGTAGACCTTGCTGGTGCTGTTTGAAATAGTAATATGTTTGAGCATATTGGGAACTTCTAGTGTACACCAGCAAGGTCTAAACCAGCAGTCCCCAAACTTTTGAGGATTGTGCCCCCCCTTACCCTTGTCTGCCCCTCCTACCCCCAGGAGCCAGGGCCAGGAGCAGGACCACACATCCAGGTGTGTGGGGGGGAATGTGGACAGGGGTAAGGGGGCTGAGGCTGGGACCACACATGGGGGAAAGTCTGGGACCAGGAGAGGGGCTGCAGTCAAGGGCTAAGGATGAGGGCAGGGGTGGGAGCAGAGTCGCAGCCAGGCTGTGGTGGGGACCAGCAGCCTTGCCCCCAATCTTGTCCCCACACCAGGAATCTTGTTGCTATGGCAACTGAGTTAGATTATTAGGGGATAGCCCAGCCAGTCTTGGCTGGTTGTTGGTTAGTTCAGTGTGTGGCAATAAATGGCTGCTTTTCAAGGTTTACAGCTCTCTGCAGCTCCAGTGATTTCTTCCTAAAACTGTTGCCCCCAAGGATACAACAATAAATAATAATAAATCATAAATCATGAATAATGAAGGTGCAATCTACCCAGCCATCAAAGCCTTCAACTAATAAAAATCTCTCCCATAAGAGCAGTAGGTAATTTAAAAGTTGGAGGGCTCGGACTCTGGTAGATATACACCAATTGAAGAACCCCATCGTAATGATAAAGCCTGGATAGTACACTTTTGCCAAGTCCTTAATGATTTGTCCCCTCCCCCCAAACAGTTTCTTAAATCTAATTCTGCCATAATTGACGCAATGACGAATTCTCGCTTTGATTTGACTCTGGCCTTCAGTAATGGACAGTGAAGTACAGCCATTTACTTTAGCCCACCAATAGAAAAAAGCTCCAGGGAAAGATTTTCTTCCCATTGAAATTTTTCAGGAAAATGTTAATTGCTGGTGCCCATCTTGGCTTAATTATGTACTGTTATTAATCATACTGGATGGATTCCATCTGGCTGGAAGTTCAGTAGTATGGTTCCTATGTTTTAAAGAAAGGGATAAAAGAACCCCTGCTTCATAAAGATCTATTAGTCTGTTGGATGTGGCAGGCAAAATTTACTTCAGATTTTTAATTTCTAAGCTTGAAGTATGGGCTTTAGAGGATAATTTATTACATAAAGAGCAGTCCAGCTTTAGGGCTAGTGAAGCCATAATTGATAATTGCTTTATTTAATCTTAAATTATTTATAAATATGCTATGGTTAAGGGTGCCAGATTGCATGCTGCTTTTATAGATCTAAAGATGGCATTTGATGCTATTTAGATAAACTTTGGGTGAAATTAAGAAAGATGGGTATTGATCTAAGGCTTTTGCATATTTTGGAGGTGCTATACCATGGTAATGTGGCTAGGGAAAGAAATCAGTTAATGGAGAATGAACATATGTGTTTTGCGAATACAAAAAGAAAAACATTCAATCTGAAACAATGCTAACATCCATATAATACTTTAAAATGTCAGTTAGAACGTAATATTTCTAATGGAGTATGGCAGTAAGATAATTTTTCTCCACTGCAAATTAAGGGTAGATCTATCCTGGTGTTTTTATATGCCAATGACATGGTTGTTTTATCTCAAATTCCAAGAGCCATCTGATGCTTGTTATCTCATTTTTCCTCTTACTGTAAACTCTGAAGACCTGATTCTCAATTATAAGATGATCAAGGTTATGATTTTTGTGAAGAACCCACTGCAAACTGTGTGGAAGATAGGTGGGCACCCTGTAGAATAGGTCTCTGCTTTTATTTATTTAGGGACACAGTTTCATCATTTTGTCCATTGATCCCCTGATCATAACGACTTCAAAGAAAAGCCCCTTAGTTCTACTCAAGGGATGCTCTGTTTTCTTTCTCATATGGTGGGAAAAAAAATCGCCCAAGTGCTAAGAGTTTTTAATGGAAAAATATTACAGATGCTTTATGCGTCCAAAGTTTAGTTTACGAGTCCAATTTCAGCCTTAGAATAATTTTTAAGGAGACTTTGGATTGCTTCAAATTCTACCCCACCTCATTTTTACATGTCAAGATGGTGTTTTTTTCCGAAAGTAGTAGAGCTTATATTGCTTTTCTTCAACTTCAGCAAAAACCTCCAACTTTTTAAAGCTAGGTTGGGCTTTCTGTTACTCACACATTGACAATATATTTTAATGAATTTAACCAACTACTTAAATAGAGAGTGACAGATATTACTCAACAAGAGGATGTGGCTATGATTCCCAAATCTAAATTTGCCTTTTGGTTTTCTACTTTGAAGATGGCTCATGTTTTTTAACTATATTTGAATGAATTATCAAATTCTCATTTCCATAAGGCATTAAGATTACATAAAATCAGTTAAGATTCCAAATCTTGGAAACTGCTATCCTTAATTGTAGATATGCAAAAGTTTCTTCACATCTTCATTTTTGCCCATGTACATTTGGAGCGTTGTAAGAGCTGTCACTATCTCTGAGAGCATGTTGGATTTTATCTCTTTTGTATATAAAAATTTTAATTTTTATTACCATCTCAAAAATAATTATTTTAGTTTTTTCTCAATCCGTGGTAGTAAATCAAATTGGTGGCATTTTTTTCCTTTTTAGCGTTGTGCCAAAGAGACTTATTAGGTTCTAACTGACAATTGAATGTATTACATAGATGTTGCTGTTGTTTTAGATGGTGTATTTTTTCCTTTTTGTATTCACAAAAGACATATGTTATATGTGATTTAATAAAATTGAATCTTACACAGATATAATAATGATGTCACATTTTAACCCAAACTACAATCAAATTCAAATGTAGGTTTATCACTGCTTTATCTATTATTGAAGAAATTAATAGCTGTTCAAAATTGAGTTTATGATGTCAGTTTAGCAGGCTGGTAATATATTTTTTCTTCTCCTGATATTTCTCACTGTTCCAATGCATGTGGTGACTTTGATTAGAAGCTATGTGAGGGCAGGGATTGTCTTTTGTGTTCTGTGTTTGTACACAGCACTTGGCACAAAGGGGTCCTCATTCATCAATTGGGAACCTAGGTATTATTGCAATGCAAATAATGATATCTTTAAATAAATAAAACAACATCAATGAAGGAGCAAGCTACCTAGCTATCACTCCTTTCAACTAATGAAAGCTCTCTGCATAGAGTAGTAGATAGCTTAGACAGATGGCTGGAATAAGCAGTGCGTGGATGAGCAAAGGGAGAGCTTGTCATGTCTGAATATACTACTAAGAGAGGGACAAACTGAAAGAAGCAAGCAGCCATCCCATTGTCCTAATCCTGCAAAGGGATCAACAAGCATATATTGAAGATATACAACACTGGAATCAGAAGGGTCCCACACAGATGTAAGGTTCCACACTGGCAGATACTTTTAGAGGGTTGGATTTTGCAAAAGGATCTGTAAGGCTCCAATCTTACAAAAGAATCCACCCTCTGTGCAGGGCCAGCTCAAGTGCTTTTGCCGCCCCAAGCGGTGAAAAAAACTGTTGTCGCTGAATTGCCGCCACAGATGGCAGGAGAGAGAGAAAAGCTGCCGCCGAATTGCCGTCGCCGCCACAGAAACTCTGCCGCCCCCTTCTGACTGCTGCCCCAAGCACCTGCTTGGAAGGCTGGTGCCTGGAGCCGGCCCTGCCTGTGTGGAGTCCAAATGAAGTCAAATCCAGGCAGGCATTAAGGGTTGTGTTTACAGTGATGTAGTGGTAAAAAAAAAAAAGTAGGTAAACTCCTAAAGTGAACTCCATAGTCCCCGAATGAGAAGTGGGTGAACATTGTTTACCCACGTTTACCCTCACTCACACCATTGGCCAGCAGTGCCTTTGCAGAATCAGGGCCTCAGTTCGTCTCACGATCTATATCAGCAAGCCTAGAACAATGCCTTTCTATTTCGATCTACTTTGAAAAATTAATAAACTATGCTGGTCTTAGTGATATCTTTTAATTCTTTCAACTGCTCATTTTCTTGACAATGGAATAAATGGAATAGCAATAGAATAGGTATGTGAAGTTGTCCCAGGAAGAAGCTAGGGAATGACTATCAAGTGCTACAGCCCATCATTTTTAATGAGTTTTTCCAAATTCTCAAATGCTAAGCCTTTTTTAAAAGGATAAAATGCCTATTTTTCTAGGATGTTTAGTTATGTCATTATTAAAAATAATATTTAAAACCACATTAAATAGTGTGTCCTTTACTAAATATAGACATCTGAAGATGGAGTTTCCAATGATAAGTGGGACAGCAGAAGAGTGGTGTGAATGTAACCAGTGAGTGAAGTTTGAGAATGGACATGGAGAGTATTGCTGAATGCACTGTCCTACCATGCCCCCTGCTAGTCCCGCTATAAAGTGACTGTTGCAGTCACTGAGGAGGTATTCACTGATCCTGTAGTCTCAGCTGAAGAAAAGACTTCTGATCCAAACCTCAACACTCATTAATTCTGCGAACACTTATGTACATAACTTTGTTCACATGAATAGTCCCTCTGAGTCCCCAGTTTACATACTTACTCATATGCACAAGTATTTGCAGAATTAGCCCCTAACACTAATGTTTTAGGGCTAGCATGAATGTCATGATTTTCCTGTTTCCCTGGGATTTCCCCACCCCAATTTTCAGCATTGTGGATGTTTTGGGATTTTTGCATGAAAGTGGCTGAACATGATGGTGAACAATCAAACAAAGTACAGCTGCAAAGCTAAATACTAGACTCCATGGGAGGCTAATTGAGAACAGTTCAGTTACAAAGTTGCTGTGACACAAAGCCCCAGCCCCTGAACTTTGTCAGAGAATCACAGAGTTTAAGGCCATAAAGGACCACTAGACCATCTATTCTAATCCCATATATCACAGTTCACCAACACCATCCACACATTAAACCCAGCAATTGAAATGAGACCAAAATACTACAGCCAACAGGAGATTAGACTATAATGTGCCACAGGCACAGAATAGGAGGGACCAATGTGTACCAGTGATCAAGGTGCCCAAAGACCCAGGGAAATGAGTTATTGACAGTTTCTATTCCTTAATGAGGAGGTTGTGGGATTTGTTTTTCCCTCTTTCTCCACATGGCTAAAAAGAAAAATGCAATCAAGAAAAAAACCCCTAAAAAACAAACAAACAAGAAAACAGGAGAGCTGGCGTGGCTTTTATAAAGCTTGACTCTAGTACAATTGAATAATAGAAATTAGACATGGAAAAAGACCTATTACGACCCGGACCACCTCTATCACATACAGGATGGCACTCCACATTACATTAACAAGACTCCTTTCCAGTCACATTATTCTGAATGATGAGTTTCCCACCATTTCCCTTGGGAGACTATTCCACATACTAAAGCAACTCACAGCCAATGTGTTTTTCCAGCTACTCAGCTCTAAATTTTCCCTATCTTAATTTCAATCCATTGTTGCTATATAAGCCATTGGACCACTCTAAGTATTTATTTTTCCGAGTTAGTATTTATACTCTTCAAATATTTGTAGACTCATATGTCTCCCATTAGCCAAACTATACATATTTAGCTCTTTTAATCTTGCCTCTAGGCCCCAGGATTACTACTTTATGAATTTCTTCCAAATTTGTGTATAGTTTTCAGTCTGCCCAAAGCATAGCACCTGGCTGCTTATGCATCCAGAAGTGAACAGAGCATAGTAAAATCTAGGCATGGTAACACCAGGTAACCCTGCTAATATACATTAATTCCCCATTCTGCAACACTCCATCTCTATCTATGCACCCCAGACTGGCTGATATATATCTTTGCAGGTGATGTTGATTTGCTGTCCGCTCTCACCCTATATTAACCTTCAGCATTAAGTCTTCATAGATTTTTCTCTTTCACAAGAATATGAGTTTCAGAATATTTACTCCGAGCTATACTAGGACCAAATCTTGTGAATATTGATGCCCTTGAGTAATGCTACTCACACAAGGACTCCTAATGGACTTAATGAAACTACTCGTGAATATTATTTGCACCTACATATGCCTTTATAAGGTCAGGCACTAAACACATATTTTTCAAAATGCGGCAGCTACAACAGTTTTAGAATTGTTCACATTGTCACAACTGATGCAGTGGTCCTGTTATTTTCACTGCATAAAGTTTATTTTGGATTTTTTAAAAAAGCTTGTAACATTACTTTTAAAAATGATCTTTTCTGGACTTTTTCCCTTTTCACCATGATCACTCTTTCTTTCAAGAAAAGAAGAAAAATGAAAAAGCCCTAGTGGACACACAGATATTTGTATTGTTAGATGGTCAAAGATAACTTAGCCTTCTAGCAGTACATGGCTTTGGAAGACATGAGGGGCATTGCAAAAAAATGGAAGAGAAAAGGAAGGAGATTGCTAAGAATAATACAAAATTGCAATTCCAGTTCATCATAATAAAGTGACTATTGAAACGATATGAATAATTTAGCATGATATGCTGAAACTATCCATCTCTCCATAGTACTTAAATTGAGAACTTATACTTATCTCCTATATTAGAATTAATTCACATGCATTTTATATTTGATCTGTCTATATTAAACATGTGTACACTATAAACAGAGTTTATATTAATAACTTTAACCAAAGGCCAGAAAAGTTTACTCCACATTAAATCTGAAGTACAGTATTTTTAAAAGTTTAGAAAGATTAAAAGCTTTACAAGAACATTTTAAAATCACTGGGGATGGTTGTAAGTTTGCTAAGGAGAAATCTTCAAGTTAATTTATTAGAGCCTTCATTTTAGCCAAAGTACTAAGGATCTGTCACAGCTAAAAACTCAGGTACACTACATGATTGAGAGGTACAGCATGTATCATTTAATTCTATGTTAGGAAAATGTTACCAGACATATTGTTGCAGTGTATGTAGGTACAATGTTTCTGGGCAATCTGTAAGTTGCAATTATAGCAATCATGGATAAGAAATGAGATATGGAGACAAATATGGGACCCTATATTAAGAAGTGTTGAGTGTCTCTTAAGAAGTCACAGGATCAAACCTGTATTGTTCAGCATGCAGCAGGATTTGGAATTGGTTTCAACTTCCCCATTGTTTCGCATGTTATGATCTGCAGTATTGGCCACTTTGTATTTCCTCCTTCTCAGACTGATGGAGATATTGGGCACAGTCCTGCAGTTTTTATTCAGGCGAAACTTCCACTGAGTTCAAATAAAAACCTAGCTTGCATAAGGCATGCAGAATCATGCCCACGGCTTGTACTCTGCTGTTACAGTTGAGCATTATTTATTTCTGACCTGAACCAAGTCTTTCTCACCAGGAAAGCTTGTTTTATGTTTGTATTGAATAAAGATATGTCAGTAGCAAGTCTGCCCAAAGCATAGCACCTGGCTGCATAGGCACAACTGCAATGGAGAGGAGGAGATAATCCACCCTCTCTCTCTGGCATTTTACTATACTGTTGATATCCACATCTGGGCAGATGCAGGATTCCTGCATTCTCACTACTGGTTCCCCTCAACCTTTTTACATGTATTTTTACATGGCTGTATTTCAAGGAATCCCTGTTGAGGTTACAGGGACAAACCATCCCGATGAGTCGAAAGAATAGTAAATATGGCAGGCGACCAACTTGGCTTAATGGTGAAATCCTAGCGGATCTTAAACATAAAAAAGAAGCTTACAAGAAGTGGAAGGTTGGACATATGACCAGGGAAGAGTATAAAAATATTGCTCGGGCATGTAGGAATGTTATCAGGAGGGCCAAATCGCACCTGGAGCTGCAGCTAGCCAGAGATGTCAAGAGTAACAAGAAGGGTTTCTTCAGGTATGTTGGCAACAAGAAGAAAGCCAAGGAATGTGTGGGCCCCTTACTGAATGAGGGAGGCAACCTAGTGACAGAGGATGTGGAAAAAGCTAATGTACTCAATGCTTTTTTTGCCTCTGTTTTCACTAACAAGGTCAGCTCCCAGACTGCTGCGCTGGGCATCACAAAATGCGGAAGAGATGGCCAGCCCTCTGTGGAGATAGAGGCGGTTAGGGACTATTTAGAAAAGCTGGACGTGCACAAGTCCATGGGGCCGGACGAGTTGCATCCGAGAGTGCTGAAGGAATTGGCGGCTGTGATTGCAGAGCCACTGGCCATTATCTTTGAAAACTCGTGGCGAACCGGGGAAGTCCCGGATGACTGGAAAAAGGCTAATGTAGTGCCAATCTTTAAAAAAGGGAAGAAGGAAGATCCTGGGAACTACAGGCCAGTCAGCCTCACCTCAGTCCCTGGAAAAATCATGGAGCAGGTCCTCAAAGAATCAATCCTGAAGCACTTGCATGAGAGGAAAGTGATCAGGAACAGCCAGCATGGATTCACCAAGAGAAGGTCATGCCTGACTAATCTAATCGCCTTTTATGATGAGATTACTGGTTCTGTGGATGAAGGGAAAGCAGTGGATGTATTGTTTCTTGACTTTAGCAAAGCTTTTGACACGGTCTCCCATAGTATTCTTGTCACCAAGTTAAGGAAGTATGGGCTGGATGAATGCACTATAAGGTGGGTAGAAAGCTGGCTAAATTGTCGGGCTCAACGGGTAGTGATCAATGGCTCCATGTCTAGTTGGCAGCCGGTATCAAGTGGAGTGCCCCAAGGGTCGGTCCTGGGGCCGGTTTTATTCAATATCTTCATAAATGATCTGGAGGATGGTGTGGATTGCACTCTCAGCAAATTTGCGGATGATACTAAACTGGGAGGAGTGGTAGATACGCTGGAGGGGAGGGATAGGATACAGAAGGACCTAGACCAATTGGAAGATTGGGCCAAAAGGAATCTGATGAGGTTCAATAAGGATAAGTGCAGGGTCCTGCACTTAGGACGGAAGAACCCAATGCACAGCTACAGACTAGGGACCGAATGGCTAGGCAGCAGTTCTGCGGAAAAGGACCTAGGGGTGACAGTGGACGAGAAGCTGGATATGAGTCAGCAGTGTGCCCTTGTTGCCAAGAAGGCCAATGGCATTTTGGGATGTATAAGTAGGGGCATAGCGAGCAGATCGAGGGACGTGATCGTTCCCCTCTATTCGACATTGGTGAGGCCTCATCTGGAGTACTGTGTCCAGTTTTGGGCCCCACACTTCAAGAAGGATGTGGATAAATTGGAGAGAGTCCAGCGAAGGGCAACAAAAATGATTAGGGGACTGGAACACATGAGTTATGAGGAGAGGCTGAGGGAGCTGGGATTGTTTAGCCTGCAGAAGAGAAGAATGAGGGGGGATTTGATAGCTGCTTTCAACTACCTGAAAGGGGGTTCCAAAGAGGATGGCTCTAGACTGTTCTCAATGGTAGCAGATGACAGAACGAGGAGTAATGGTCTCAAGTTGCAGTGGGGGAGGTTTAGATTGGATATTAGGAAAAACTTTTTCACTAAGAGGGTGGTGAAACACTGGAATGCGTTACCTAGGGAGGTGGTAGAATCTCCTTCCTTAGAGGTTTTTAAGGTCAGGCTTGACAAAGCCCTGGCTGGGATGATTTAACTGGGAATTGGTCCTGCTTTGAGCAGGGGGTTGGACTAGATGACCTTCTGGGGTCCCTTCCAACCCTGATATTCTATGATTCTATGATTCTATGTGGTTGCACTTCTACTTGGTAGTTTAATCAAATTCACTCCAAATATAATTTGTTGGCTTCCAGCCATAAATTTGGCCCATTATGATTTAACAAAAGTCCATATTTAGACACAGATATTGAGGGAATATTAGGCAGAAACATGACTATGAAAAATCTACCTAAAGACAAATCTATGCATAACAGCTCAACTATAACAAGCAGAGCACTCCAGAATGTATACAGTGTTGTCCGTATAGGGTTAAATGTAGATCTAATGTAGGTACGCTTGCTAATGCTAGCACTGATTTTGGCCATCCATATACAGAGATGCACTTTCTTCCCTACACAAGGATTAGAAATGAGTCCTAAACACTTGCTCTTTAGATTGCCTATTTGGCTTTTAACATCTGTATCAAAATGGGGGGAAAGCCTCCAAGCTCCTACCTTAAATAAATAATTTAGGACATTGATCTTGGTGTCCGCATTCTGCTAGATTATTTCCAAACTAACAAGGCAACTCTTTACAAGCCTTCCATTATAGAATTTTGGAACTAAAAAATACTGCTATAAACAGGTTTAAGCCATTTAAAGTGTTGAAAGATCCCTCATGAAATAGGCTTTTCTGATTATTAGAATGTCACCTGCTACTGCTGTTATTGCTGATATTGCATCAGCATTTACATCATAACTTCCTATTTTAGGTGGTTTATTTCTAAACCGTGAAAAAGGCTCTGTACAGGAAACTGATGCCAAAAATTAGCATTTTCCTGCATATATTTAAAATCATCAGTCCATTCATTTTTAAGTACAGCAGAGAAAAATGATGTCACTTCACGAGTTCAACGCATTTATTCCTTCCCCCCTCAAAAAAAAAAAAAAGGGAACATCATGGTGCTGTCAAACTATTGAATTACTTTCTCTTGTAGTACGTTATATCCCTTGCCCTAATCCTCCGACTGTCTTATCCAGTAAGATTACAGGCTATTTGGGGCAGGGACTGTCTTTTGCTCTATGTTTGTAAAGTTCTCTGAGGGGGGTTATCATTAAAATAAAGAAGTTAAAAAAATACCTTTTGAAAATTCATAAGTCACTAAAAGTGGCATTACTCACATTTGTAATTTTGAAAATAAAATAGCTGAAAAGCATGCCTCCTTCACATTTTTCCATATTTTACAAAGGCCATTTTACAAGGTGTTAAATCCTGTCCCCAGTCAAGTCAAGGGGAGTTTTGCCATTGGCATCAGGATTTCACACAATATTTTTTAAAAACATCTAAAAGGTAGCAGAGAGCTCTGACTAATAGCAATTGCAATCTGTTGGGTAAATAACAACGCATGTTCTGAATTGTTTTTACATACTTATTTACATTATAGCTCACAAGGGTTCCAGAGGAGCTGTTCAATCTACTGGGTAATTAACAACATATAACTTTATTTTTAAAGATTGCTGTGACACTGCATCCCATATTCTTCACAGTGTTATGATTATGGCATAATTGTTATGCACTTTGTACAAGATGGGTAATGTAAGGTATCATTGGAAAAGTTATGATTTGCTGAATATGATTATCCTATTTGTATGCATGTCATTTTTGTATCTAAAGCTAGGAACATTGACTATGTATCTATATTTCAAATGTGATTATTCTGAGTGACACCCACTGCTAGCCTTTCTGGTATAACAAAGAAGCCAGATGGTGCTGATGGCCCATCAGCAAAGACAATGGCTCCTAGAAGAACTTCACCTTCCTGTAAACATTCCAGACAGCCTGTAAGTAATGGCTGCTATGACTCAGCAAGGTATGCAAGGGCATGTGACCAGGCACATGACTCTGGACTCTCCATCTTGGGATGTCAGTGTTTTTCCACAAACTGAGTTTGGGACAAAGGGTTCTCGCCATATGCTAAAGATATATAAGACAGGGAGTGACATCTGTTGTTCTTCACTCCCCACACAAGAGGACTCCTGAAAACACCTGAGGAATAAAGACTGAACTGATGGAAGTGCTGGACCTAGGCTAATGGGATTTCTAGCCTGCGTATGAAAAACCTGGGGATTACAACCTGCAAAACAAGTGTAACTTGTGCCTTAAGAATCTGCAGCCCACTTGTATCATCAGCCAGGGTGAGAATTTGTTAATTCATAACCTAATTTTTGAGTATTTGAGGCTTAGTTTGCATTTTTGTTTATTTACTAAGTTAGCATTTCTCAAACTGGTGCATGTGGACCCTTGATCAACTTTTCCCCCTCCAGACATGCAGCAGGGCTAAAGCAGGCTCCCTGCCTGCCCGGGCTCTGCGCCGCTCCCGGAAGTGGCTGGCACGTCCCTGCAGTCCCTAGGCAGAGACCAGGAACTGCAGCCAATGGGAGCTGTGAGGGCAGTGCCTGGGGGGGTGGGGGAAGTGTGCAGAAACCCCCTGGCCTCCCCTCACCTAGGAGCCGCTGCCAGAAAGATGTGCCAGTCGCTTTTAGGAGCTGCCTGAGATAAGTGCCGCACACTCACACCCTCCTGCACCCTAACCCCCCCAGCCCAGAACCCTCACCCTGCACCCAAACTCCCTCTCAGAGCCTGCACCCCCTCCTGCACCCAAACTCCCTCCCACACCCAAACCACTTCCCAGAGCCCATGCCCCCTCCTGCACCCCAATCCCCTGCCCCAGCCTGGTGAAAGTGAGTGAGGGTGGGGGAGAGCAAGCGAGGGAGGGAGGAGGGATGGAGTGAGCGGAAGAGAGGAAGAGGTGGGGCAGCTGTGGGGTTGGGGCCTTGGGGGAAGGGGTGGAGTGGGGGCAAGGCCTGGGGCAGAGTGGGGGGGTTTGGGGTCCATGAAAAATTTTAAATCAAAATGGGAGTCCTCGGGTTTCTGAAGTTTGAGAACTGCTGTACTAGGTGATCTGCTTTGATCTGTTTGATCACTTATAATCACTTAATTTATTTTTATAATTAATACATTTATTTCATGTTTTATCTAAACCAGTAAGTTTGGAGTGAAGTGCTTGGAATCTTAGCTCGGGGGCTATTGCATTTCCTCTCCACACTGAAGGAGGGGCAAACTCTATGAGCTTACGCTGTACAGTACCCTGTGCACTGAAGATGGTATAATTTTGAGTTTATACCCCAGTTGTAGGGAGGTCCTAGGCTGGAAAGCTGGTGGTTATTTTGGCTGCAGCCTATCTATCATTGGTTCATGCAGTGGCTGGTCAGATAGCCTGCATGTAACTGCATCTGTGTCACGACCTGTGTGAATGCTGGAGGAAGTGTAGGACTGGGAGTGGGTCTGCAGCTTGTCACAGCAACACAGTGTGCGAGGGAGCTCAGGCTGAGTGGTCCCCCAGTTCCAGATGGCACCCCTGGGGGATCCCATCACAGTTGACTGAATCTATATTGACACAACTGAGTGGATTGGTTTCAGAAAAGGTAACAGGTCAATAACATACATTTTGAAAAGTTGTCTCTTTATGTAAGTTTCAAAATATAGACCTACATAATCTGCATTTTAATAACTCCTAAATGTGCATTAGTAGAACAGACTTAGAGGCTGTTCTGTTTCCCCCTTCAACTAGCATTGAAATGGATGCACACTGGCTTCCAAAATTTAACAGTTTTTCTATTAGTGTCCCTAGTCCAGCTACTATGTAGCAGCAGCAGCTTTATGCTGCACTGACATTCTATTAGGATCACAGTGGAACACTGGGATGAATCCAGTACACTGGACACCACTAAAGCTACATCTAACCCATTGTCTATGGCATGATAAGACAGAGATACTGTTAAGTGTGATGAATTTGTGACACAAACTTATAACAACAGCTAAGAACATTTGAAGTTGCACTGAGACTAACTTATCTTTGGTTAACAAGGGATTAACCTCAATTCCCCATCTTCTGGCACACATGCTCAGTGGAAGGACTTAAAATTTTCTGCTTGGTGCCACAGTGGGGAGAGAGTGCCTCAGGAAACATATGGCCACAAAACTCAGAACTATAGGGCTTGGTTGAAACTCAAACTGGATAGTTTTCTGTCCACTTATTTTGATTCCTTGTTATAAACATTATGGGGCAGATCCTGAGATGGCATGACATTTCATTCAACATTTGGGGTTTTTTTTAGAGATTTTTTTTTTAATGTCAAGTTTTGGGGTTTGCTCCTTTCTATTTGTTTTCTTTTTTATGTAGTTAAGTTCAATAAAATGAACATCCAGTGGTTTCTCCCCCCATCCCAACTTTTTCCTTTTGCCCCATAGGAAACTTTTAAAACCAAAAAAACATTTTGAAAATCTGTTTTTGAAAGTCAAAATGAAAAGAAAATTTCAATTAAAAATTAAATGAAAATTTCAATTTGCTATGGAAGAAAAAAGTTTAGTTTTATTGACATTTCCTATTTAAAAAAGTGAAAAACATTTTCCCATTAAAAAAATCTGTTTTGAAAAAACTCACTTAGCAGGAAAAATATCCAGTCAAAAATTATATACTTTCTATTAAATATAGTTTTTATGCTTTACTTATAGCACATCAGAGCTATCAATAAGGAGTTAGAATTTCTTTGATGAACATTCTCTTTCAATGGTTTGTAAATTGTCTATTTCATGGGGATCAGTTCTTTTCTCTGTGCACATATTCTTGGGAGTTATAGACCAGGTACCTATGGCTGCATGCATACGGACACTATCAGCAGAAACCTTGAGTTCTGTTTCAATGCCCCCCTGAATACACCTATTTGACAGCTAGATAATGTAGAGAAGCACCTCGCCAGTGCATCAAAGTACCACCTCTACTAGTTCAATCAACAGAGGGACTGGCTAAACACTTGAACAGATCTTGTACTTACCCACGCTGGTCCACATACAAGCCATTTGTCACATCATAGATAGCACAGTGATTGGTGCCTTATAAATGCAGAATAAAAAAGTAAATGCAAACTGAAAAGACAACAGGCTGCTAGACTTGCTTTAGCGTACAAAGCCCTGATCCTGCAATGGGTCCATCTGTTCAATTCTCATTACAAGTTTATAAGAGGCCTATGCTAGCATGCAACTTCTTAGCTTGGGCCTGATCCAGTGAAGTCAATGGGAGTGAAGTAAAGGTTGCTCGTCAACTGCTAGGTACAAAGTACCTAAGCAACAAGCAACCTAAGCAAGTACACACAACCTTACTTACCATGGTGACCTGAGGCCTAAATTCATCCCTGGTGCAGTTCCACTGATATCAGTGAAGTTCTGCTGGGGATCAGATTTGGCCCAAGATATTATACCTTTTGTGAATGGTTCCTTATGCTTAATTCAGTATTTCTGAAAACAAATAAGAAAATAAACCATTGTTTCCCTTGCATATCCTGAATAGTTTAAATTGGTGAACTTCGAAGGTTTTGTCACTGAGCTAGCATTTGTGTCACAAATTCATCTTTGTTAATTCAATGTTAATTCAGTGTTGCAAAGAAGGCATAACTGTTAAACCATATGCTGCAACTAGAAACTATTTTAAAAACCATGATGATAGATTATTTTATTTGAGTCTTGGTTGAACTTTGTTCTTCTGGAAGCAACCCTGGGGGTCAGTGGTATTTTGAAAAGCAGATCATAGTACATGAATAGTGCAATAAATCCCTAACATTTATTTTCAAAGTATGGCTTTTTAGTCCCTTTGATTTTTTTCACAACACAATTAAAAAGATAAAGAATTGTTTGTGTGATGCAGTACATTTTCATCACATAGAGTCTATATTATAATGAGCTGACAACACATTCGACACAGTGGGCTGGATTTTCAAAACTGTCCGCCTATTTTGTGCCAGAAATAAGTGTCTATTTTGCCCAATGAAAACCCATAAACACTCATGCAAGCATTTTTGGGTGCACATACAGAAGTGACTATTTATGTACAATTTCCTTCTTGCAGAAGCATATATGCATTTTGCCCTATATTTTACATTATGCAGTGTAGTTGTCCTACAGTTCACACAGAATTTTAGTTCTAGGCCTATTTTCCCCATTTAGAACACTTGATATAAGAGAGAAGGAGTGGGGGACAGTGGTTTCTATCAGCTGTAAATATCTGCACTTTAAAATTTTGTTGGTACCCAGAACACCCCCTCCTCCCCGACACCTGCCTAAGGGAGGAAGTTTGGGTGGGGGAGGGGGTGAAACGCAGGCTCTGAGAGGGAATTTGGATGCAGAAGGGGTGAGAGGTCGGGCTCTGGGAGGGAGTTTGGATGGAGGAGGGGGTCTGGAGTGCAGACTCTGGGAACAAGTATGGGTGCTGGGTGCAGGCTCTGGGAGGGAGTTTGGGGACAAAAGTAGGTGCAGGGGAGGGGTGGGAGTGCAAGAGGGAGTTGGGGGAGGCGTATGGGGTGCGGGGGGTGAGAGGTGCAGGCTCGGAGGGAGTTTGGGGGTGAGAAGAGGTGCGGGGGTGGGGGTGCAGGAGGAAATTTGGGGGCTGAAGGGTGTGTTTGTGGAGGGGGTGTAGGTGCAGGATCTGGAAGTGGATGGGGGGGGTTCGATGCTTATCTGGGGCAGTGGCTCCTAGGCGGGGTAGGCCGGTGGGTCTTCTCACACTGGTGTCTCCAGGCACTGCCCCTGCAGCTTCCCATTGGCCGCAGGGGAGTTTGGGGCGGGGGCAGTGTGCAGCAGCACAACCCCCTCATACAGTCTGCAAGGACCTGCTGGTAGCCATGTGGAATGAGCGCGCAGGAAGCCGCTCAGCCCCGCTGTGCTGCTGGGTGGCGGCAGGAGCCCCAGGGTGTTTTAAATCACCCGGGGGCAGCAGGTGGGGCCATGGGGGGAGTGTGTGTGTGGGAGGAAGGTGGGAAACTTTGCTGGAGCCGGGCCCCTGGGACAGGAATATTCCTGGTGCCCGGGCACCATGGGCCCATAGAACTCGCCGCCCATGGCTGTATGCTAATAAATCCCATCACCACCCACTACCCCGGCTGTGAGCCTTCTACCGGGGCACCATTTCAGATTTTGGTGTTGGTGGTGCGGGAGGGGGCAACTTTAATCATGATTCCAGGGTTCTACTTAGGCACCTGGAAACTCTAGTGTTTTTGCAGATAACTTAGAAATTAGCATTGTATCTAATTGCTATATAAAGAAAGAAAATTAAATAAATATTAGACCACTCCGCTCTAATATGAACATGTTCTGACATCTTGTGTCAAGTCATTTAAGGGACACTGGTTAGGTTTAAAATGTAAATGTATATTCTTACTTTGTTACTAATTCTTCAATACAACAATTGAACCAGTTGTAGAAAAATCTAGATGACTATCAATCTTTTTTTTTTTTTTTTTTGCAGTTCACCAATCTTGGAATAGATCATTTAACTTTTGACAACACTGTACTAGAGCAAGGCCTTGTGAGTTTATACCGTACCTGCCTGGGGCTCTAGGAGTGTTACCCCACTATAAATAATAGATTAGAAACTGACTTTAAACAAGAGTGAAAATGATACTTTCAAATCACTTTCATAGTATTGTCAACTCCAAATGTTCAAAAATCATGAATCAGGCTCACCAAAAATCAGGAGATTAGCTTTAAAATAATGAGATTATGTATATAAAAGTAATAGATTTGGTGTTTTTATTTGCTTTCTGAGCCCATCAGGGAGCACTGGGGTCACATTTTGAAGCTTTCTTCACAGCCACGAGGGCTAGAAACGTCATTTTTCTTTAAGAATGAAGGCTGAAATGATCACATATCCACTTGACTCCAGGAGCTGGGGCTTTAAGGAAAACAATAATTACCATGAAACTCATGACAAAATCATGAGAGTTGGCAACACTTCTATTTGCTTCTATTTAAAGAAGAGTTACTTTCCTGAAGATCTTAAACACAACACTGCAGTGATTGAGTTGCTGTTCTCACAGGAGAATATTTAAAACCAAACACCAAGAAAATTCCACATTTTAAAGTTGAGAAAAAATATTGAGAGTTCTGAGGTATATCAGGGCCACAACAGGCAGGAAGGGAAAATAAACAGGCACAGGAGCTCTTTCTTCCTCTTGAAAGAAAGTTGGAGGGTCAAATCTTCTAGTCCTTAATCAAGTAAAACTTCTATTGTCATCAACGCTTCCACTCATAGATACTAGCATCACAGTTGTCATAAATATAAAGGGAAGGGTAAACCCCTTTGAAATCCCTCCTGGCCAGGGGAAAGCTCCTCTCACCTGTAAAGGGTTAAGAAGCTAAAGGTAACCTCGCTGGCACCTGACCAAAATGACCAATGAGGAGACAAGATACTTTCAAAAGCTGGGAGGAGGGAGAGAAACAAAGGGTCTGTGTCTAACTATAGGCTGGTCTTTACCGGGGATAGACCAGGAATGGAGTCTTAGAACTTTTAGTAAGTAATCTAGCTAGGTATGTGTTAGATTATGATTTCTTTAAATGGCTGAGAAAAGAATTGTGCTGAATAGAATAACTATTTCTGTCTATGTATCTTTTTTGTAACTTAAGGTTTTGCCTAGAGGGGTTCTCTATGTTTTTGAATCTAATTACCCTGTAAGATATCTACCATCCTGATTTTACAAGGGGGATTTCTTTATTTCTATTTACTTCTATTTTTTATTAAAAGTCTTCTTGTAAAAAACTGAATGCTTTTTCATTGTTCTCAGATCCAAGGGTTTGGGTCTGTGGTCACCTATGCAAATTGGTGAGGCTTTTTATCCAACATTTCCCAGGAAAGGGGGGGTGCAAGTGTTGGGAGGATTGTTCATTGTTCTTAAGATCCAAGGGTCTGGGTCTGTAGTCACCTAGGCAAATTGGTGAGGCTTTTTACTAAATCTTGTCCAGGAAGTGGGGTGCAAGGTTTTGGGAAGTATTTTGGGGGGGAAGGACGCGTCCAAACAGCTCTTCCCCAGTAACCAGTATTAGTTTGGTGGTGGTAGCGGCCAGTCCAAGGACAACGGGTGGAATATTTTGTACCTTGGGGAAGTTTTGACCTAAGCTGGTAAAGATAAGCTTAGGAGGTTTTTCATGCAGGTCCCCACATCTGTACCCTAGAGTTCAGAGTGGGGGAGGAACCTTGACAACAGTGAACATGGGATAACATGTGCTCAGTAACTATACACTTCATACTTAAATATCTGAGCAATCTTATATTCATTGGCTCAGGGACTACATTTTCTGGCATATTCTGAATAGTGCTGAGCACACAGATGGTGACCAGTGAATAATACAAATCATGACATTAATCATCGACTTTATGGACTCTGAATGCAATTTTTGTTCTTATTCTGGAATTGGCTTGGATACATCTGGAACCCAAAGAATTTAAGGCATAAACAGATCTGATACCCATACAACACTTTCTCATTCTTTCCTTTTCTCAAATTCAGAACAAAAAAAAAGCAACAAAATGGTTCACAGTTAAAATCGCACAGCAGGTACTGCTCTGTAGCCCAGCCTGGGGCAGAACCTACCACCCCTTGGGTGTTAAGTGAGCTCCTCTCATCATCTCTCTTTCTTCATCCTTCCTGACCTTTGTGCTGCTTTTCATGCTGTTAACCATGACATTCTTCCCAATCTCCTGAGACTGATTGCTGGAGTCTCAGAAAACTGGTCTTGGTTTTGCTACCATCTATCAGAGTCCTTTTTCTTTTTTTGCAAGATGCAGCAGAGAGATAAGCTGGTCTAAAGGATAGGGAGCTAGCCCTGAAAGACCTGGATTCTAAGCTCCCTCCCCTTCTCCCCCTGCCCGCTCTGCAATAGAATTCCCATATGACCTTAGGGACAGAGTTTCAAAAGCTTTTAGGCACCCAAAGATGCAGCTAGGCATCTAGTAGGGTTTACAAAGCACCTAACCTACTCGGCGCTTTTGAAAATCCCACTAGGTGCCTAAATACTTTGAAAATCTGGCCTTTAGTCTGTGTGTGCCTCAGTGCCCCATTTGTACAGTGGGGATAAGAGCACTACTCTACCTCACCGAGGGGCTATGAGGAGAAATAGGGTGGACATTGTGAGTAGCCCTGTCAAGCGATTAAACAAATTAATCACGATTAATCATCATGTTAAACAATAATAGAATACCATTTATTTAAATATTTTTGGATGTTTTCTACATTTTCAAATATATTTATTTCAATTACAACACAGAATACAAAGTATATAGTGCTCATTTTAAATTTATTTTAGATTACAAGTATTTGCACTGTAAAAAAAAAGTATTTTTCAGTTCATCTAATACAAGTACTGTAGTGCCATCTCTATCATGAAAGTTGAACTTACAAATGTAGAATTATGTAAAAAAACCCCTGCATTCAAAAATAAAACAATGTAAAATTTTAGAGCGAGGTGGGCACACTATGGCCTGTGGGCCGGATTCGGCCCACCAGTAGTTTTAATCCAGCCCTCAATCTCCCACTGAAGACCGGGGTCTGGGGCTTCCCTCCCTCCAGCACTCCAACCAGGGACCAAGGTTGGGGGGCGCTCCACACGGCTCCCGGAGGCAGCGGCATGGCCCCACTCCAACTCTAACATGTAGGGGCAGCCATGGGGCTCCACTCTGCATGCTGCTCCTGCCCCATGTGCCTCCCCCACAGCTCTCATTGGCCGGGCACTGCGACCAATGGGAGCTGCAGGGGTGGGACCTGCAGACGGGGCAGCATGCAGAGCCGCCTGGCTGCGCCTCCACATAGGAGCCGGAGAAGGAACATTCCGTTGCTTCCGGAAGCCACTTGAGGTAAATGACAACCGGATCCTGCACCCCTGAGCCTCCCCCCATGCTCCAACCCCCAGCCCTGATCTCCCTCCTGCCCTGACCCGCTCGGTCCCAGCCCAGAGCACCCTCCTGCACCCCAAACCCCTCGTCCCCAGGCCCACCCCGGAGCCTGTAGTTTCCGCATTGGAGAGTTGCTCTTTTAAGACTTCTGAAAGCATGCTCCGTGCCTCATCCCTCTCAAATTTTGGATGGCTCTTCAGATTCTTAAACCTTGGGTCGAGTGCTGTAGCTATCTTTAGAAATCTCACTTTGGTACCTTCTTTGCATTTTGTGAAATCTGCAGCAGAAGTGTTCTTAAAATGAACAACATGTGCTGGGTCACCATCCGAGACTGCTATAACATGAAATATATGGCAGAATGCGGGTAAAATAGAGCAGGGGACATACAATTCTCCTCCAAGGCATTCAATCACAAATTTAATTAATGTATTTTTTTTTAATGAGTGCCATCAGCATGGAAGCATGTCCTCTGGAATGGTGGCTGAAGCATGAAGGGTCATAAGAATGTTTAGCATATCTGGCATGTAAATACCTTGCCATGCTGGCTATAAAAGTGCCATGCAAATACCTAATCTCACATTCTGGTGACATTGTAAATAAGAAGAGGGCAGCATTATCTCCTGTAAATGTAAACATACTTGTTTGTTTTAGTGATTGGCTGAACAATAAGTACAATAAGAACAATAGCAAGACTGAGTGGACTTGTAGGCTCTGAAGTTTTACATTGTTTTGTTTTTGAGTTCAGTTATGTAACAAAAAAATTACATTTCTAAGTTGTACTTTCACAACAAAGACTGCACTGTAGTTCTTGTATGAAGTAAATTGAAAAATACTACTTTGGTTTATCATTTTTACAATGCAAATATTTGTAAGCAAAAATAATATACATTTTGATTTCAATTATAATACAGAATACAATATATATGAAAACATAGAAAACATCCAAAACATTTAATAAATTTCAATTGGTATTCTATTGATTAACAGTGCAATTAAAACTGCAATTAATAGTGATCAATTTTTTAAATCATGATTAATTTTTGAGTTAATCACATGAGTTAATTGCGATTAATCAACAGCCCTAATTGTGAGGCACTCAGATACTATGGTGATAGGGTGACATAAGTACCACAGGTAGAGTGGGAACTTCTCTATACCACTGCTATCCCTTCACTGGGTTTTGGCCCCTTCTTTTCACCTATACTCCTCAAATCTCCCTCTTTTCTAAATGAAAACTTGTCTAAGTGGGCTTGGCGATATTTCTTCCGAGTCCCCTGCATTGTCTCTCCCACACCTTTCTACCCTCTGCAGAGGGATTCCTGTTTTACAGGCTCATCTAAGGACTTCCAGATCCTTCATTTAATTACCAGCCCTTTCTAACCTCCCTGCCCTTGCAGCTTTTTGTAAACAAAATACTGACTCCCTGCCCCAAGGACTCAAACTGGAAGAAGCACCTCTCCTCTGTGAACTCACAGTCCACACTAATGCTGAGAAGTTAATAGCTCCAGGTGAGAGCCCTGTACAAAAATAGGGCTGGAGGGGAGCCCCCTGCCTCCCTTAAATGTTCTTAAATGTCCCTTCTGCCCCTGTTAGTACCTGGATATTGCCACAGGTGAGACTCATAGAAGGAGGAGGCAGGACAATGCTCTCATGCCTGGAGAGGTAGAAATCAAAGTTCCCAGTAGACAGGATGGACTGGTTCCACCAGAAGTCTTGACCCACCTCTCATCCCCACCGGAAAGCCCCATCCAAAATAGGGAAACCAGCAGCTGGAAGGACAAATATTTGCAGTGTCCTAAAGGGTTGATTTGAACAGTCCTGCTCAATGAGAGATTCTGATCCCAACCCTGTTTTTCAAATCATCCCAAAAGAGGGCTGAGAGTCAGCTCTTCATTACATTAGTGTAGCAGGAAGCCTGTCCAGATGTGAGGATGGTAGCACAACACACCAGTGAGCAGCCAGCCAGCTCAGCCTAAAAAGTGACTGGTGGCTAGGGATGAATTCTGACCAGGGAATGGGGTGATTCCACATATCTCCTGGACACATTCTGCAAACCGTGGAGCCCTGAGCTCAACTAGGTGTTCCCCTCAGCTGACCCTCAAGGCATGGTAGTAACTGTATCCCAGTTTATATCATGAAGCCAGTTTAGGAGCTTGCTATCTTTTGCATCAATTTTCATGTAATATTTTATTCTAGCTATATGTCAATCATGATATCTAAGCATCTCGTTATCTATGCACTGTGACCAATGGCTTGCTCATGTGCTAGCGCAGACCAGCTGAAGTGTTTAACAGTTCCCTGTGTTTGCTGATTATATCTCCCTGAGCTAAACAGGGGTGAATAGGGTTCCAGGGTACAGAGTTACAAATATATTTAGGTGTTTAAAGATGCAGAAAGGTGTCTAGTAGGATTTACAAAAGCTACTAAGTTAGTTAGGTGTTTAACTCCTTTTGAAAGTCAGAGAGAGTTAGGTGTCTAACTCACTTAGATGCTTTTGTAAAAACCCACTACAGGTGTGATCCACAAAGACACTCAGGTGCCGAAGTCCCAGTTTTGGCTCCACTGTGATCCACAATATGCCCCCCAAACCTTGTAGGTGCCTAATCTCACTCCACGCCTAAGTTTTCAGAGAAAGAGTTTCCTTGGTGACTATATTCCTGCCTTCGGGTATGCACACTGCTGCCTTCCTCTAGGCATCTGGGTACCTATCTCCCACCTAAGCCTCAGAGCAATTCACAAAACAGGGGAAGACAGGCATTCAGTCATCAATGTTGCATGTAGGGTATCATCTGGTAGGTGTGCTTGGAGGCTGCCTATCAGATCAGGCCCCATTCTGAATGTGGCAGGAGGAGGTAGCAGCAGCCATCTTAACTTCTAGCCCAGTTGTTAGTACGCTTGTCTTGGATGTGGGAAACCCAGGTTCAATTCCCTTCTCTGTCAGAGGGGGAGAAAGGATTTTAACAGGGGCTCTCTCCCACATCTCAGGAGAAGGCTCTAACCATTGAGCTATGGGATATTCTGATGTCGGGCTCCCTCAGTCTCTCCTTTTGAGGCTGTTTCACTGTACAGAAAACAACAAAAGAGTGATTGGAGCAGGAGGACTGAAACCTGGGTCTCCTACATGCCAGGTGGATACTCTACTCACTGGACTGAAGAGTCATTCTCTCCCCCTCTCCTCCCATGACTATTTAAGTATTTATCCACAGTGGGATAGTCATGGGGCTAGAGGGGAAGAGAGACGTGAGTACTCTAACCATTGAGATAGCAGTTATAAGGTGGGCACCACCACCACCAGCCTCCTCCTCCTCTCCCCCCACCTCCCTCTCATTTTATGTGGAGCACGGCAGGTGCTAACTCATTCCCACAAGAAGCAGCATAGGTGCCTAAACTGACTGACTCCAGGTGAGGAGTTCCTAGCAGAGATAGGCACTTAAGTCTGGGCTACTGAGAGGCACCCCTCTTGTTGGCATCGCCCATTGCTTAGCTTAGGTGGGTTCCCATCTAGCATGCTTTCTTTTGTTGATCTCAGTCTTAGGTGCCTATATCCTTAGGACATAGGGAGCCTAGGTGCCTAACTCAGGGTTTGTGGATCCCAGTGTTGTGCCTGTGATTTTCAAATGAAAATGCAACCCTCACAGATTGAACTAGATTTATTAACTTTCTCAATATTTTCTCCCTTCAATTTGGTTTCCTATAAGGATTACTAGAAAGTGAGAGAGCCCCATTACCCCTTTTCATACCAAGCCTGAACCCATCTTCACCCCCCAGCCTCAGTCAAAGAAATCACATATTAGTGCAGGGAATTGCAACATCCTTTGAAATCCATGTAGCATCTTCCTACCTGCTGGGTTTAATTTCAGACTCCAGGGCTATCATTTAAAAAAAAGGATGCCTTTTCTTTCATCTGTGCACTTGCATTACACTCATTCTCTCAAAAAGTCATAAGCTTTTTCAATGGGCACATGCCCCTGGGTCCCACATAGGGATTCCAAGCTGTTAATTAATCCTATGGAAATGTGAATGACATGGGAAATGTTTCAGAAATCTCTTTGGAGATTGTGGTTTTTTTTTTTAAAAAAACCCTGCTTCCTTCTCTATGAACAGGGAAAATGCCATGTGGCTTAAATAACAAGATGTGGTGGCATCTCACCCCTTGCCAAGCTCCTACAGACAGGTCAATATGTGGTGTAGTAGCTGATGACATGTCTGGGCAGGACATCATGTTCTACCAGCCCATTTGCATCTACAGAATGTGCAAAGCAATCTTAGTCATTAGAGGACAAGGCCTCCTGCACAAATGACATGTCATCAACAACATGTGATCTGACCGACCCAGAAGCAGCTACTACACCACATGTGGCTGGCCATAGGCGCCGACTCTACACCTCTACCCTTCACTCCCCATCAGCCCCCACCCCCACAGCACACCGCATCCCCGCTCCTCCACCTACCTCCCAGCGCTTCCCGCCACCAAACTGCTGTTTGGTGGTGCTTAGGACTTTCCAGGAGGGAGCGGGGAGGAGCGGTGATGCAGCATGCTCAGGGGAAGAGGTGGGGAAGAGGTGAGGCCGGGGCAGGGATTTGGGGAAGGGGTTGTGGTTTTTCTCAGCCAGCCCCTCGCTAGTTTCTTGGGGCATCACAGAGTTTTCACATTTGAAAACAGCTCCTCCCCTGGAAACAAGCACAATTTGCAAACTGGAGGTGGGTGGGGGGAGGGCTTTCCAAGCTGCATGCTTCCCTGCCCCTCTACTTCCTTCTGCTCCCTCGTTACACAAGCCCTGTACTGCTAGATACCTCTTGTGGCTATGGTAACACCCCTCCTTTCATTAGGTGCCAGAAATGTGCTTTGTAAGACCTCAAACAGCTTACAGTTTAGCAGAGATATACAAGAGACAGGATGCACAGGATGACTCAGAGGGGGGATTAACTTGGAGCAGTCTGGGAGAGGGGGTTGTTTATTTGGGCATCTGTGGCATGATTTGAATCATACCTGTCATTCCCCTTGGCTTCAGAGCTTTGTTGCAATGCACGTGCTATCCGAGCCTGTTCTGAAAGGTGCAAAGCACCCTGAGATCCCACTGGTCTCAGTGGGAGGAGAAGGCAACTCAGCTCCGCACAGAGGAAGTTCTAACAGAGAGATGACCCAAGGGGAAGGGATTCAAAAGCTGCGTCCCAGCCCCTTGCTGTTCTGGGCTGTGATCTGAGGCTGAAAGGAGCTGCCGGCTGCCTTCTGTGAGTTTCAGCGCATACTCATGGCCAATGGCTCTTAGCCCATCAGTCCCCATGACAGCTCCCTCTGCTTCCGCAAGGGTAATGGCAATGTTTGGAAGTACATATATATGTGAACAGTTTTTCTCTATTCCATGAAGATTAACAAATCTGCGTTAAGGTCAAGGCTCACTGATGAACATTTGCAAGCAACACTGAGATTGGTTTCGTCTCAGGATATCAAACCTAATATTGATGCTCTAGTTGATGCAAAACGCTGCCAGCAAAGTGGCCAAAAATGAAATGACTGTCAAAATTAGCACTGACTTTTTGCATTACCATTTTAAAAAAGTTAATACATTGACTTTTAATAGCATACTATATTACTCTTCACTTTTTTCATTTTTGACTATACTTTTGTATCATTGTATGATGCGGCCTTTGGGCCAATGTTCTAGTCCTCATGTGGCCCTCATGGTGATTTGAGTTTGAGATCCCTGGGTTATTTTATAGCTACCAGTAGCATAAGCAGCAATGGGTCAACTGGATCATATAAATCCAAAAGGAATAGAGAAGCAGCACAAATGAATCCAGACCCTCAATGTTCAGATCAGTTCACATAACAAATGAAAACTACATTTAGCTCCTGCTAACCATTCAACAGAGGAAACACCTTTTGTCTCACTGAGCCTTCTCCTTCTGTCCCATCAAGCTATCCTGGCTGTCCCTCTCATATATGTGGTCCAAATTCAAGAGACAAGCATCACCTGGCCAAAGCCTCCTTCTTTCCTCTCTCTTCACATCCTTAGAGCCTCCTCTATTTCTCTAATACAATGAAATGTCCTATAGCCTAAATGCCATTGCTATTCCAGACTGTTCTCTTGAACCTTGAACCAGTGCTGGGACGCTACATTCCTCCAAAGCAGGGGTGGCCAACCTGTGGCTCCAGAGCCACATGCGGCTCTTCAGAAGTTAATATGTGGCTCCTTGTATAGGCACCGACTCCGGGGCTGGAGCTACAGAAGCCAACTTTCCAATGTGCCGGGGGTGCTCACTGCTCAACCCCTGGCTCTGCCACAGGCCCTGCCCCCACTACACCCCTTCCTGCACCCTCCCCTGAGCCTGCCGTGCCCTCACTCATCCCTCTCCTCCCCAGAGCCTCCTGCATGCCACAAAACAGCTGATCGGGACGTGTGGGGAGGGAGGGAGTGGCGCTGATCGGCGGGGCTGTTGGTGGGTGGTAGGTGCTGGGAGCAGAGTGGGGGAGCTGATTGGGGGCTGCTGACATTACTGTGGTTCTTTGCCAATGTGCATTGGTAAATTCTGGCTCCTTCTCAGGCTCAGGTTGGCCACTCCTGCTCCAAAGCCTCACAGAAAGGAAGGAAACAATGCTGAAAGCAGATTCAAAGCAGTAAAGACTGGAACAATGGCTGATACATGGGCAGTGATGCAGTGCTCTGATGGAAAGGGAAAGACAGCTAAGTAGAAAGGAGCTAGAGAAAGGAATGGGAAGGGCAACTGGTGTCTGCAAATGAGAGGAGTCTTAAGCAGAAGGGCTAGGGGAAAAAACCCCTCAAATAGTTTAGTTAAGATTTTGGATAAGTGTCTGAATATTTATGGATTTTATTCAATCTCTCTGAACCATCTGAAGGTTGAAGTCAGATTTTTAGAAAAGCTGGCCCTGGGTTCTGTGCCCAGAAATGGCAGGGCAAATAACTACGGGTACCAATTTGCATCTGCAATTAAATGGAAGCACAATCAATGTGATATAGATCCCTAAGAGCCTGATTGCACTCAAAAATAGTCTTAGGTAGTCAAGTGACCTTAATTGTGCCAGCAAATAACTGCAGATGCAATTTTCTCCCCACAGTTATTTGCACTGGAAAAAACTAGTGTGGACACCTAGTTAAAGCTGACTTAAAATGTGTCCCTAAATCTTTTTATCTAAGGGCATGTCTGCACTACAATTTTAAGTCGACCTATGTGGCTATTGTCCACACTACCCTCCATTGATGGTGCGCGTCCTCTCCAGGAGTGTTTCCACCAATTGAAGGGGGCAGTGTTTGGGGCTGGGAGCAGAGGGGCAACTGCTTGGAGCTTCTTGCATCCAGCAGGGTGAACCACACCCAGCAGGGAGCTAGGACCCGGGGGAAACAGGACTCCCAGCAGGGAGTGGGGAGCCCAGACAGAAGCCCAGCTTGGAGCAGAGACCCAGGAGCTGGCTTTCTTGTCAATATCATGGCTCCAGAGGACAAGACAGCCACAGCCGATGAAAGGAACGCAGGGTCTACACAGATGCGGTGTCACCCTAATTACATCAAAATAAGCCCTCTGCCTCTTTTAGAGGTGGAGTTATGATGTCAGTGTAGTAGGCACTTATATCGGTGGGAGCAAGGCTGTAGTATGTACACTGACATAGTTAGGTCAACAAAAGCTGCCTTATGTTGACATAACTTACTATAGACCAAGCCTAAGGCAATCGAAACACTAATCTCACCACCACTAAAGGGGCACAGAGAAATTCCCCCGTGTGGGAATTAGTACAGCCATTTTACTATAAAAATGGTGCAATTAATGTGTATATGTTAGCTCTTCTCTTTTTCATTTAGAGACCAGATAAATGATTTCTGAATGCATACTAAAAATGCATTTTTTTTATACAGGTGCAGAATACACAGGAGTTTGTTAACAGCATCTGAGGGACAAGTGTGGTAAATGCAAGTAAGGTACTGGATAGTTTAGCTAGCAGCTTCCAACAGCGAATATGTGGGGCTGTTCCAAAGGAAAGCAACCTTTTGTAGTGGAGTATACCAATGGACACAGACTTTAAGCATCATCCTAGAGTCTTATATTTCCATGTGTCCTGCAGAATTTTTTATAAGAACTCAGTGTTAATCACTGGAACTCACCCCGCAGGGCAGGAAATCCCAACAGAGCAGCAGAATTGTAAGGCTCCACAACTGTATCTGTTATCAGACTCACTATATTAAAAAGGAATATCTCTGTCATCATCAAAAGGTGTGTCAATGGCATCTACCAGAAATGGCATCCAAGCAGATAAGGCAGTTCCATCAGCTGCCTATTCACATGACAGACAGACCCAGAGGCAACTCCAAAACATCAGTACAACTGCCCAAGGAAACTGCCAAGAAGCCAGCTGCTGCTACTGGAAAATCTTCCAAAGCTTGGCATCTGGGTCCTGCTACTGCTGTCCAATACTAAAATACAACAAAAAATCTGCAACCTCTGCCCCCACCCCTGAACAAAAACCGATCCCCCCATTCCAAAAAGTTAGTTTCATTGTGTTGTTGTTGTTAAAATGTCTTGATATATTTACAATTATAGAAAGAGCACAACAGAGAGATGGAAAGGGACAGATTACATATTGATATTATTGATATTAAGTTTATTTTATGTGCTTTAAGGAATCTCACACCATTTCCCTTATTTAATTCTAATGTCTGTCTAGAGGATTTGCAGACTGGAAGCCTTCTGTGATTGCTAAGAGGATCTCTTCATAGGTGAGGCACAGTCACATCATTTGGTTGCTCCATTTTGCTTGCTCCATAATACTGGGGATGGTGTGAGCAAACAGAAGAAAGGAGCTGGGTAGGTGCTCCCATTACAAGAAAGATTATTCCCCTCACTGTTTAATGTTTCTATACCTCTACATTTTGATTCTGTTCAGCTGGTCAGAGAACATGAACCTCAAGAGCCTTTGTTTGCAGTGTGGCAAAGCCCTGGAAGCTATTGTGGAGAAGTCTGAGCTACTACCTCAAGGATTCATTTGAAGAGAGGTGCAGCCTGAACAAGTTGGGATGGAGGTAGAGGTTAGTAACCAGACAGAGCCATTTTCAAGTCATACTTTCATCTATGTTCTTGGCCCTTAGGAAAATCTCAGGGGGGCAAAAAGTGCTTACAGTATTCTGAGGGAAAAACAGGTATATACTAATCACTAGTCAGAGCCATGAATATTAATGGCCTATAAATGTACAACTACTTTCATCATAGGAGGTTTATATCTTCCTGTGAAGCATCTGGCATCAGTCAGTGTAAGAGACAAGAACCCTATTTCAGAGACAAGTCTTAATTAATACCATTTTCCAGTGCTCCAGTATGTATATTACACCACACTAGACTCCCCCTCAACTCCGCTAGGCTTACTTAAACTTGCCCCCACTCACATGAAATTTACACTCTCCATTACCTTGGAATCTAGCCCACTGGAAGCCTCAGCTGATGTAACTCAAACCCTAAAGGGCCAGAAAGAGAGTAGCAAAAAAGCAACTAAAAAGAAGGTAAACAAAAGAATAAATTAAACAAGACTACCTCTATATTCATTTGCACCTTCTTCCAGATCCTCCACAAGTTACACTAACTTAGACCCACTTACACCCCAGTAAGTAGATTTAAGGAGATCTAAGGGAAGTACAGGGGCATAAGGAAGAAGATCACCCTCATCTGTGGGATAGTTTAAAATTTACTTGGGTTGTATAATCTGCTGCCTGATGGCATTGCCAGCTGGATAAATTCCATCTAGCAGGCCTCTTTCCAGAGCCACAGACAAAAGAAAGGCCTCCCACTATCCCTCCCAAACCCTGAGAAGGAAGACTAATGAATATATGGAAGGGAAAAGAAATAGGAGGAGGAAGGAGAGATTATAGGGAATTTGGTAAACTTCAAGAATACACTCCATGAGGGAACCTATAAATCTACAACTAACCCGAAGAGTCAGTGGCTTTTAGCACATTGAAGTTAATTCTAGATTCCTAAGGATATTACATTGACTGATTTATGCCAAACAAGAATGTCCTTTTCTCATGATGTTTGTAGTATCAAAAAAAGGTTTTTACATGAGCCCTTTAAAGTATTGTGTTTCTTAAAACTTCTCTGTGGAGTCTGATGGGAGGAAGAACAGCGATTAATTGTTGTTTGCTGCTTTGCATGCTAAAATAGCAATTTTCAAATTTAAATCTCTTGTATAGTTCTGTAAGAATGCAGTTTATATCCTCCCTCCTGTGACTTTCCAAGTTAAGGCACAATTTAAATATAAATTCCATACAATATTAGACTGGGGGGAAAGCAAGCCCTTTGCATTGACTATTCAAGAAAAGAAAGTTTTAATAATGCCACAAATCATGCTTGTCAAAGCCTTCAAAGGAATCATTCTGTACAGTTACCTTGTCTGTTATTTAGAAAGCACAAATATTGAACATAATCCAGCCATGCTCAGTGTCTCTGATTCACATATGGCTGTCTCTCTTTAATCTAGGCTTTCATAAAAGGAATGTGATGAGTAATTTTCAATTTAACTTAGAATTTGTTGAATTTTATTTTGATTACCTCATAATTGCAGTGCACATGCATATTTAGAGCCATTTGGACTCCTACACAAAGATGATTCTGTGGGCTTGATGGTAAGTAATGAACCATGTGAATTGAGAGGTGCTGAACTACTACATTCAAGGCACATAACTCACCATGAAATTACTGGCACTTTAGCCTATCCTGTCTTTTCTCCTAACTACTGCTCAGCAAATCTAGCTGAAATTTTCTAACAAACTGACACAGCCAAAGCCAGACTAATTCCCATTGGCTAATCAGAAAAGTTAAGAATCAAGCTCTCCATATGGATTAGTTTCTCTGGATTTTTGCAGTTCTAGAACATTATCACACACTCATTCATAATCTTTGCTACTTGTTAAGGATCCTTCATATCAGTAAATTATCTGTGACCCACATTCCCACAAGGATTTGTTTCAGCAGAGATGCTTGACTTCATGTGACTGATAAAAGGAAGCATCACATTTTATACAGCAAACACAAATCTGAATTTATAATTTATAAAAACCCAATATATTATTTAGTGAAATTCAGCTGAAAAACAAACACTTAAATGTGTGGTTCTGATATGTTACTTTCTCACCACTCTTAGACTTAAAAATTCTCTGTTTTAAAGGCTTAAAAGGAGATTGATTTTGATTTCCCAAACCATTGATAATGGTTTAATAAAAAAAATCAATGCACTAAAAGAAAGCAAAAATGCAGAAAGCAGAAAAACCCTTTGATCTGAAAATTCAAATTGCAGATTCACAAGATTTGGTGTGAACTTGGACATCCAAATTACACCCCCAACTCGAAGGATGGAAAACATACTTAATCAGCTGCATGACTTGCTTTAGAAAACTGCTGTGGAGTGTGTGTGTTGGATGAAATATTATTGCTTGGTGGAATAGTATTGCTTGCACAATGGTCCAACGGTTGTATTATTAATTGTGGCTATGGTCCAAGCCATCATCCAGTTCAGGGGCCTGGCTCTAAGCAGTGGATGTTTTAAAATTCCAGGTACAATTTTCAAAAGCACCTAAGTGACTTAGATGCCTATGGTAAAAGTCAGTAGAATTTAGACACCCAAAGGCACTTAGGTGCTTTTGAAAATTTTACTTTCTTGGCCAGATTTAAACCAGTTTTTAGGCACCTAAAAATTAAGCTAGATGCCTACGAGCTTTGGAAAATCCCACCAGGTGCCTAGCTGCATCTTTAAGCACCTAAGTACACTAGAACCTTGATTTTACAAACACCAAAATTATGAAAAACCTGTTATATGAACCACTTTTCCAAACTCTAGGGTGGGCAAATCATATGAGAAAAGTGATGAAGAACAAGCTGTCATCTTTTCATATTCCAGTGTCTTTCGTGCTTTCCAGAGGTTTGCAGGAGAAGGCAGCAATGCAATGAAATGCAATGCATTACAATGCACCAAATTACAATTTATGCACCAGACCTATTTTATGAATTTTTGATTTTATGAACTCCTCAATCCCCAGTTAATTTGTAAAACAGGGGTTCTACTGTCTCTTTAAAAATCTGGACCTCTGTCACTTAAATAAAAGGAGGATTGAGCTGATTTCTTCTGTCCCAACAGGTGTGATCCTTCTGCTAAAGTTGACATTGTTGGGGCTCTCAAAAATGTTCCTGAAGAGCAAATATTTTGCCTTTGCAAAGGACGAGATTGCACCAAATGTTTTCAAATTCCACCCTCCCCGACATGTCTAACTCTGTGTGCTGAATACTGTTCTGTACTATCTACAGTCTCAATATAGTTTGTAGGACCTAAGGATAAACATTTTCATAGTGCAGCTTAACACCATATATTTGTTTGCACAATGGTGTTGCCTTTCATAGTTACGAGAAAGTGTTTGTTTAAATGGAAAAATAAATTAATAGATCTTTATGTCATTTAATCCTCCTCCCTGTGAGCATATGTTCCTTTGGGACACAGGGTTTATCACAGGATTGGTGGGGAGAGGAATTGTGGGAGTCACTTGTTAAAATATTGGTAGTGCATCACTGGCCCTAAGGGAGCTAGCAGGCAGTTAGACTGTCTCAGGAGGAGGTCAGTACTTCTCTGCAGAGTATGTAATTCTGAGAGGCAGCTTTTAGTGGCCACATACAGACGCCTTAGAAAAAATGGCAGGTTTCAGAGTAACAGCCGTGTTAGTCTGTATTCACAAAAAAGAAAAAGGAGTACTTGTGGCACCTTAGAGACTAACCAATTTATTTGAGCATGAGCTTTCGTGAGCTACAGCTCACTTCATCCGATGCATACCGTGGAAACTGCAGCAGACTTTATATACACACAGAGAATATGAAACAATACCTCCTCCCACCCCACTGTCCTGCTGGTAATAGCTTATCTAAAGTGATCATCAGGTTGGGCCATTTCCAGCACAAATCCAGGTTTTCTCACCCTCCGCCCCCCCACACAAATTCACTCTCCTGCTGGTGATAGCCCATCCAAAGTGACAACTCTTTACACAATGTGCATGATAATCAAGTTGGGCCATTTCCTGCACAAATCCAGGTTCTCTCCCCCCCTCCCTTTATCAAAGACACATGCCTCCCATTTGCCTAGGTACTTACTATGAAGATTTGCTGTTTTAATCAGCTCAGCACTATTCTTGAAAACTCCACAACAGTGATGGGAAATGTCTTTCTCACCCTCCAGCTTTCTAGGTAACTATGCTGCTGCTTCTCTTATGAGGGGCTAGCCACAGTGATCTCTGGACTGGACTACTGTAACTAATATCTTCTGTGTGGATAAAGAAAAGGAGTACTTGTGGCACCTTAGAGACTAACCAATTTATTTGAGCATGAGCTTTCGTGAGCTACAGCTCACTGCATCCGATGAAGTGAGCTGTAGCTCACGAAAGCTCATGCTCAAATAAATTGGTTAGTCTCTAAGGTGCCACAAGTACTCCTTTTCTTTTTGCGAATACAGACTAACACGGCTATTACTCTGAATTCTGTGTGGATGCAATTCCAATTTATACAGAAAGTTGCAGCCATCCTCCTTAGCAGGAAAGCTGCTGAGAACACATCATACTGGCAATTCTGTAAATTGACTCCCAGCTCAAAAGTCAATAAATATTACATTTGCTCCCTTGTACATTGCACTGTGATTTGTTCTCACATTGAAAATTCTCTGGGGTAGGGATTGGTGTCTTCATGTGTGTTTATACAGCACCTAGCAACATTAAAGACCTAATCCACAATATAAAGAATAAATAATAAATTGTGCTGGCAGGGGTGGACTGAGATTGCTAGATGAATACTCTAAAATTAAAGCAGAATAATTAAGCTGTATACATAAAACAATCAACTCCCATGAGAAAACATAAAATGACTATCAACAGAAGTGCTGGCTAAATGTGTTCAAATAGGTCAATTGCACATGCCAGGGGAATAGCTATCACTGCAGACTACGTAGATCCACGTAGTCTGCAGGATCATTGCAGACTACGTGGCTCTGGGGAGAAGGATAAAGGAGTTTGAGGCGCAAGTGGTGTTCTCGTCCATCCTCCCTGTGGAAGGAAAAGGCCTGGGTAGAGACCGTCGAATCGTGGAAGTCAACAAATGGCTACACAGGTGGTGTCGGAGAAGGCTTTGGATTCTTTGACCATGGGATGGTGTTCCAAGAAGGAGGAGTGCTAGGCAGAGATGGGCTCCACCTAACAAAGAGAGGGAAGAGCATCTTCGCGAGCAGGCTGGCTAACCTAGTGAGGAGGGCTTTAAACTAGGTTCACCGGGGGAAGAAGATCAAAGCCCTGAGTAAGTGGGATACTAGGAGGAAGCACGAGCAGGAGTGCATGAGAGGGGAGGGCTCCTGCCTCATACTGAGAAAGAGGGGCGATCAGCGGGTTCTCAAGTGCCTATACACAAATGCACGAAGCCTGGGAAACAAGCAGGGAGAACTGGAAGTCCTGGCAAAGTCAAGGAATTATGATGTGATTGGAATAACAGAGACTTGGTGGGATAACCCACATGACTGGAGTACTGTCATGGATGGATATAAGCTGTTCAGGAAGGACAGGCAGGGAAGAAAAGGTGGAGGAGTTGCACTGTATGTAAGAGATCAGTATGACTGCTCAGAGCTCAAGTATGAAACTGCAGAAAAACTTGAGTTTCTCTGGATTAAGTTTAGAGGTGTGAGCAACAAGGGTGATGTCATGGTGGGAGTCTACTATAGACCACCGGACCAGGGGGATGAGGTGGACGAAGCTTTGTTCTGGCAACTCGCAGAAGTTACTAAATCGCACGCCCTGGTTCTCATGGGAGACTTCAATCACTTTGATATCTGCTGGGAGAGCAATACAGCGGTGCACGGACAATCCAGGAAGATTTGGAAAAGGTAGGGGACAATTTCCTGGTGCAAGTGCTGGAGGAACCAACTAGGGGCAGAGCTCTTCTTGACCTGCTGCTCACAAACCGGGAAGAATTAGTAGGGGAAGCAAAAGTGGATGGGAACCTGGGAGGCAGTGACCGTGAGATGGTAAAGTTCAGGATCCTGACACAAGGAAGAAAGGAAAGCAGCAGAATATGGACCTTGGACTTCAGAAAAGCAGACTTTGACTCCCTCTGGGAACTGATGGGCAAGATTCCCTGGGAGAATAACATGAGGGGGAAAGGAGTTCAGGAGAGCTGGCTGTACTTTAAAGAGTCCTTATTGAGGTTACAGGGACAAACCATCCCAATGTGTAGAAAGAATAGTAAATATGGCAGGCAACCAGCTTGGCTTAACAGTGAAATCCTTGCTGATCTTAAATACAAAAAAGAAGCTTACAAGAAGTGGAAAACTGGACAAATGACCAGGGATGAGTATAAAAATATTGCTTGGGCATGCAGGAGTGAAATCAGGAAGGCCAAATCTCACCTGGAGGTGCAGCTAGAAAGAGATGTTAAGAGTAACAAGAAGGGTTTCTTCAGGTATGTTAGCAACAAGAAGAAAGTCAAGGAAAGTGTGGACCCCTTACTGAATGAGGCAGGCAACCTAGTGACAGAGGATGTGGAAAAAGCTAATGTACTCAATGCTTTTGTTGCCTCTGTCTTCATGAACAAGGTCAGCTCCCAGAGTATGGCACTGGGCAGGACAGCATGGGGAGGAGGTGACCAGCCCTCTGTGGAGAAAGAAGTGGTTCAGGACCATTTAGAAAAGCTGGATGTGCACAAGTCCATGGGGCCAGATGCGTTGCATCCGAGAGTACTAAAGGAGTTGGCGGATGTGATTGCAGAGCCATTGGCCATTATCTTTGAAAACTCATGGCGATCCGGGGAAGTCCCGGAAGACTGGAAAAAGGCTAACGTAGTGCCAATCTTTAAAAAAAGGGAAGAAGGAGGATCCTGGGAACTACAGGCCAGTCAGCCTCACCTCAGTCCCTGGAAAAATCATGGAGCAGGTCCTCAAGGAATCAATTCTGAAGCACTTAGAGGAGAGGAAAGTGATCAGGAACAGTCAGCATGGATTCACCAAGGGCAAGTCATGCCTGACTAATCTAATTGCCTTCTATGACGAGATAATTGGCTCTGTGGATGAAGGGAAAGCAGTGGACGTGTTGTTCCTTGACTTTAGCAAAGCTTTTGACATGGTCTCCCACAGTATTCTTGTCAGCAAGTTAAGGAAGTATGGGCTGGATGAATGGACTAAGGTGGATGGAAAGCTGGCTAGATTGTCGGGCTCAACTGGTAGTTATCAATGGCTCCATGTCTAGTTGGCAGCTGGTATCAAGTGGAGTGCCCCAAGGGTCCATCCTGGGGCCAGTTTTGTTCAATATCTTCATAAATGATCTGGAGGATGGTGTGGATTGCACCCTCAGCAAGTCTGCAGATGACACTAAACTGGGAGGAGAGGTAAATACGCTGGAGGGTAGGGATAGGATACAGAGGGACCTAGACAAATTGGAGGATTGGGCAAAAAGAAATGTGATGAGGTTCACCAAGGACAATTTAGAGTCCTCCACTTAGGACGGAAGAATCCAATGCACTGCTACAGACTAGGGACCGAATGGCTCGGCAGCAGTTCTGCAGAAAAGGACCTAGGGGTTACAGTGGACGAGAAGCTGGATATGAGTAGTGTGCCCTTGTTGCCAAGAAGGCTAATGGCATTTTGGGATGTATAAGTAGGGGCATAGCCAGCAGATCGAGGGACATGATCGTTCCCATCTATTCGACACTGGTGAGGCCTCATCTGGAGTACTGTGTCCAGTTTTGTGCTCCACACTACAAGAAGGATGTGGAAAAATTGGAAAGAGTCCAGCGGAGGGCAACAAAAATGATTAGGGGACTGGAACACATGACCTATGAGGAGAGGCTGAGGGAACTGGGGATGTTTAGTCTTCAGAAGAGAAGAATGAGGGGGGGATTTGATAGCTGCTTTCAACTACCTGAAAGGGGGTTCCAAAGAGGATGGCTCTAGACTGTTCTCAGTGGTAGCAGATGACAGAATGAGGAGTAATGGTCTCAAGTTGCAGTGGGGGAGATTTAGGTTGGATATTAGGAAAAACTTTTTCACTAGGACGGTGGTGAAACACTGGAATGCGTTACCTAGGGAGGTGGTGGAATCTCTTTCCTTAGAAGTTTAAGGTCAGGCTTGACAAAGCCCTGGCTGGGATGATTTAATTGGGGATCGGGCCTGCTTTGAGCAGGGGTTGGACTAGATGACCTCCTGAGGTCCCTTCCAAACCTGATAGTCTATGATTCTATTGTGCCTGATTTGTACTAACACACGCATCTTTTTGTGTATAAAACAGGTGCATTCAGGGATCCCTGTATGTTCAGGTGCAAACTCTGTATTGTTATAGCATACACTTGTTAAGACCTTGGTGCAACCATGCCTGGTCCTGCAGGGCTTTACATACCTCTCTTGGAATAGCTATTCACTATAACAGAAATTTACACACGATTCTCAACATGCAAACCCTCCCTGCAGGATTCTGTAGCAAAAGGTTTTTTTTTTTCTGTCCTCATTGTAGGCTTGTATCTTTCCATGGGGCGGGGGGAAATAGGATACATTTCAGCTTGGTTATTTTCAATATACAATGCCACTGCCTCCTTCTGAATTTAATCTGAATATTAATATGCTCTGAAGTAATAGGTGACAACAAAAACAGCGTTGAGAACTTCAGTCCCTTTTGACTTTAGGAGCTTTCTTGATAGCGATAATTAGCTTTAAAATATTCCACTGAGATTTTGAGATGTAACACTACACCATGATGGCTTCTGTACGGTGCATGGCAGTTGTTCAGGACAACTGGGAAACTAGTCTCTGTACAGTCAACCTACTTTTTGTTTCAATTTGATCACCATCGTGGTTGCCAGTAAAATCTAAATCTAAGCTACGTATTAGCATAAATATATGGAGATCTGAAAGGGTTGCTATGTACAGCACATGTAAATCATCATCTAGTCAACTCGAGTAACTGCAGACACTGTAAAAACGATGGCTGTTGCTGGTGCTAGAACCTTCAAGCTGTTTCTTATGTGGATATTCATATTAAACTCCTGGAAGATTTTAGGGGAACATTTAGTCAATAAAAGTATATTTTGTCATCAGTAGGTAATAAGCAAAATAATATGCAAAGGCTATAGAGCAGCTGTTCTTTACAAATGAATGCCTAATTGTGAAATGTTTAGACCTTAACACTTATGGTTTCCTTAACATTTCCTTATTTTGCTAGAGTAGATTAGTTTCCCTTGTGTTTCATTTAGATTCTGTTTCTTTTATTCAAACACTCCCATAGGACTTAAAGTAACTTTGCTCAGCTAGGGATTCAAATAAAGCATCTTTAAATAATAATGGCCTACACTTATGTAGTGCCTGTTATCCTGAAGTATCCCAAAGTGCTGACAAACTAGTTATGGCATATGTAAGAAGCAGTTTGCTTGCTACTGAAATGCAACTTCTTCCTTGGATCCTGATTCAAGCCAAAATGCATTTATGTGCAACTCTGCATGCCTTCCAGGTTTCAGATGGAGTGGTTTGGCCAAAAAATAGGGGATTCAGCACAGTGCTCAAGAAATGCTCCCAAGTGAGTTCCACTGCCTGATCAAAAATTAAGTCACCTATAGCATGGTTCAATTCATGCTCAGGAAAGGGTCTCTTATGTAAGCTAATAGGTACCTAGTTGCCAAGATATATGAGCACCAATATATTTTCTAATGCAGATCATAGTCTTGTAAGCTGCTGTGCACAGGCAGAGCTCAGCATCCATGCAGGCCTGTTGACATCAGTGGGGTACAGTTCAAATGTGTGAGTTTGTCTACATGGAGCAGTTAACAGGACTTCGACTATCAACAGCATAATGCAAACTTATCTCAAAATGCAGGGTGAATAAGAATAGCCAAGGGAGTTTGTATCCATAAATATTAAACAATATAAACTAGGGCTGTTGTTTAATTGCAGTTAACTCACGTGATTAGCTCAAAAAAGTTAATCACGATTAATCGCACTGTTAAACAATAGAATACCAATTGAAATCTGGGAGGGACGAGGTGTGGAGCATGCTTTCAGAAGTCTTAAAAGAGCAACACTCTGATGCAGAACCTATAGAACCCGAAACACCAAAAAAGAAAAATCAACCTTCTGCTGGTAGCATCTGACTCAGATGATAAAAATGAACATGTATTGGTCTGCACTGCTTTGAATCATTATTGAGCAGAACCCATCATCAGCATGGACGCATGTCCTCTGGATTGGTGTTAAAGCATGAAGGGACATATGAATCTTTAGCGCACCTGGCACGTAAATATCTTGCGACGCCAGCTACAACAGTTCTCACTTTCAGGTGACATTGTAAACAAGAAGAGGGTAGCATTATCTCCTGCAAATTGTAACCAAACTGGTTTGTCTGAGTGATTGGCTGAAGTAGGACTGAGTGGACTTGTCGGCTCTAAAGTTTTACATTGTTTTGTTTTTGAATGCAGTTATTTTTTGTACATAATTCTACATTTGTAAGTTCAACTTTCATGATAAAGAGATTGCACTACAGTACTTATAATGCGGGAATTGAAAATACTGTTTCTTTTGTTTTTTTTTACAATGCAAATATATAAAGTGAGCACTGTACACTTTCTATTCTGTGTTGTAATTGAAATCACTATATTTGAAAATGTAGAAAACATTCAAAATATTAAAATGGTATTATTCTATTATTAACAGCACGATGAATCGCAATTAAATTTTTTTAATGGCTTGGCACCCTAATATAAACCTAAAAAGAAAAGGAGTACTTGTGGCACCTTAGAGACTAACCAATTTATTTGAGCATGAGCTTTCGTGAGCTACAGCTCACTTCATCGGATGCATACCGTGGAAACTGCAGCAGACTTTATATACACACAGAGATCATGAAACAATACCTCCTCCCACCCCACTGTCCTGCTGGTAATAGCTTATCTAAAGTGATCATCAAGTTGGGCCATTTCCAGCACAAATCCAGGTTTTCTCACCCTCCACCCCCCCACACACAAACTCACTCTCCTGCTGGTAATAGCCCATCCAAAGTGACAGCTCTCTACACAATGTGCATGATAATCAAGTTGGGCCATTTCCTGCATAAATCCAGGTTGTCTCACCCCCTAACCCCCCTCCAAAAACACACACACAAACTCACTATCCTGCTGGTAATAGCTCATCCAAAGTGACCACTCTCCCTACAATGTGCATGGTAATCAAGGTGGGCCATGTCCAGCACAAATCCAGGCTCTCTCACCCCCCCCCCCCTTTTTTCCCGGACACACACACACACACAAACTCACTTTCCTGCTGGCAATAGCTCATCCAAACTGACCACTCTCCAAGTTTAAATCCAAGTTTAACCAGAACGTCTGGGGGGGGGGTAGGAAAAAACAAGGGGAAATAGGCTACCTTGCATAATGACTTAGCCACTCCCAGTCTCTATTTAAGCCTAAATTAATAGTATCCAATTTGCAAATGAATTCCAATTCAGCAGTTTCTCGCTGGAGTCTGGATTTGAAGTTTTTTTGTTTTAAGATAGCGACCTTCTTGTCTGTGATTGCGTGACCAGAGAGATTGAAGTGTTCTCCGACTGGTTTATGAATGTTATAATTCTTGACATCTGATTTGTGTCCATTTATTCTTTTACGTAGAGACTGTCCAGTTTGACCAATGTAAATGGCAGAGGGGCATTGCTGGCACATGATGGCATATATCACATTGGTGGATGTGCAGGTGAACGAGCCTCTGATAGTGTGGCTGATGTTATTAGGCCCTGTGATGGTGTCCCCTGAATAGATATGTGGGCACAGTTGGCAACGGACTTTGTTGCAAGGATAAGTTCCTGGGTTAGTGGTTCTGTTGTGTGATATGTGGTTGTTGGTGAGTATTTGCTTCAGGTTGCGGGGCTGTCTGTAGGCAAGGACTGGCCTGTCTCCCAAGATTTGTGAGAGTGTTGGGTCATGGAAATGGCCCAACTTGATGATCACTTTAGATAAGCTATTACCAGCAGGACAGTGGGGTGGGAGGAGGTATTGTTTCATGATCTCTGTGTGTATATAAAGTCTGCTGTAGTTTCCACGGTATGCATCGGATGAAGTGAGCTGTAGCTCACGAAAGCTCACGCTCAAATAAATTGGCTAGTCTCTAAGATGCCACAAGTACTCCTTTTCTTTTTGCGAATACAGACTAACATGGCTGTTACTCTGAAACTTAATATAAACCTGTCCCCCATATCAATCTGCTCCCATGCATTTCACACTATTCCAAAGGAAATGGGAATTTGGTACATTTGTATTATACTGATCCTCTGACAAACAACTGACACATAAAATTTTACATTTGGTTAAAATAAAAGTAAAAAAGATAAGATATCACCACCAGCAGCACCCTTGGGAAACCCCCCCCCCCCTTAAAAGCTGCATACAAAAGCTATTATTGTGGATCATGTTATTGTGAAATATCTTTTTTAGAATATTCATTTCAGTGTTTAAGTAGTATTTTACATATGCCTGCCAATAGGGTAGATTTGGGCCCTTTTCTTTCAGCAGAACTGTTAATGTGTATTGGCTATTATAATTCCAAGTGAGGAAAATGATCAATACAAAGTCAAATATTACAATGAGCGATTCAGTTCTGTGCTCATAAACAAGAATAAGGCTCTTTAAAGTCCCAAAACATGGGGATTGCATAGCCATGGATAAACATGTGACTAACTATAGTTTGAACCCACCCACTCTGTAGGGGGAGTTGGGAACAACATTCTCACACAGTGAAATGAATACTCTGCAGCTTGCCATGAGAATACTGCGTGACAAAAGAATTCAGTAGCATCTGAATAGCCCCCAAAGTACTCAGAGATCTGCATTCAAAATGGGACTTACCCAAGTGGATCTCTATAAATATTTCCAACTTGGAATGAATTAATAATTACAACCTTAAACAGGAACATTCTGAAGCATAAATTCACCTGGTCACTGGTGTTAATATCACTGGAACATTCCTTCATACCATAACCCTACATTGAGCCTACATTGGTTAGTAATTTGGTATGCCGACTAAACAACACAAGGTTGATCCCTTTTACAGATTTACCTATGCTCCTCTCCGAGCATTACCAAGGAGATAAGGACATTTGGGTAACCAGAGCTACAGTTTCTCAGCCAATCATGGAGGATTACATTTCTATATTATCTATTTACATTGCATCTTCTGTTGAAAGGTACAGCGATAAAACTAACAAAATTTACAAAAAAGCAAGAATGAAAACAAAAATCTACCAAACAAACAGTGTGGTCTCTTGGAGCGAGATTTAAGTGAGTTTTATTGCACTTTGTAAATGTCTTAGGGAAAGCTTCACATTGGGTGAATTCTATTACAGCAATCATTCTTTTTCTCCCCTCTCCGCACACCATAGCATCCAGCGACATCATCTTGAGATGAAGAATTTTCTTCATATAGTGGCATTCCATGAAGATCCTCTCCACAAGTAAAAAACGGTTACCTACTTCTCGTAACTGTTCTTTGAGATGAGTTGCTCTTGTCCATTCCAATAGGTGTGTGTGTGCCATGTGCACAATTGTTGGAAGGTTTTCCCCTCATAGTACCCATCGGATCGGCTGTGGAGACCCCTGGAGTGGCGCCTTTATGGTGATGTATATAGGTCCCTGCCAACCTGCCACCTGCTCAGTTCCTTCTTGCTGGAATACTCTGACAGATGGGAGGCAGGTGGGATTTGGAATGGACATGAGCAACACATTTTGAAGAACAGTTACAAGAGGTAGGTAACTGTTTTTTCTTCAAGTAATTGCTCATGTGCATTCCAATAGGTGACTTCCAAGCAGTTTCCTTGAGGGAGGGGTTGGAGTTCACCTGAGTGCAGGAGTGCCCTGCCAAAGGCTGCATTGTCCCTTGCCTGGTGGATAATGGAGTAGCGTGAAATGAAGGTGTGGATGGAAGACCACGTTGCTGCCTTGCGTATGTCCTGGATAGGGACCTGTGCCAGGAATGCTGCGGACAATGCCTGCGCTCTTGTGGAGTGCGCCGTAAGTGATAGGGCTGGAATTTTAGCTAGGCTATAGCATGTCCTGATACAGGACGTGATCCATGATGAAATGTGCTGGGACGAGATTGGGAGCCCCTTCATCCTTTCTGCAATTGCAATAAAGAGCTGAGGTGACTTACAAAATGGTTGTGTGTGCTCAGTGTAGAATACTAGGACACGCCTGACATCCAGGGAATGGAGCATTTGCTCTGTTACTGGGGTGAGGCTTAGGGAAGAACTCAGGTAAAAATATGTCCTGGTTCACACGAAACTGGGAGACTACCTTTGGCAGAAATGCAGGGTGAGGGCGTAGCTTCACCTTGTTGTCATAAAAGACCATATAGGGGGGCTTGGAATTAGCTCTGAGCTCGGATATCCTTCTGGCCAAGGTGACCACAAAGCAAAGAAAACATCTGTGGGCTAGGATAATGGATATATGGAAGTATGCGTCTTTCAAGTCAAAGGCGGTGTACTAGTCCCCCAGATCTAGGGAAGGAATGATGGTGGCCAGAGAGATCATGCAAAACTTCACTTTCCTTATGAATGTGTTGAGTTCTCACAGATCCAGGATAGGCCAGAGCCCACCCTTGGCCTTGGGGGGTATGAAGAAATTGCGGGAGTAAAACCCCTTGCTCCTGAACTCCGTGAGAAACCTCCTCTACTGCCCCTAGACCAATGAGTGATTGCACCTCCTGCAAAAGGAGTTGTTTGTTAGAAGGGTCCCTGAAGAGGGACGAGGAAGGGTGGTGGGAGGGCAGGAGGAAACAGAATTGGATAGAATATCCCACCCATACCGTGCTCAGGACGCAGTGATCTGACGTGATCTGGGACCAAGCATGATAGAAGCGAGAGAGTCTATTCACAAAGGGGGGGTAAGGAGCCGAGTTCGATACTGATGCTCCGTCCTCGGGCACATCTTCAAAAGTTTGGCTTTGGGCCCAGGGGCTATTTGGCCAAACACCAGCCTTGGCCTGAGGAGCACTGTGGAGGGCACCTCTTATTATTTCTGTCCCGTCTCCTGGACATCTTGCCTGGGAGGTCCAGAATAGAAATGGGATGGGGGCTGAGGCTTAAAAGCCTTTTTTTGGGGTGCAGGGGTGTGGATCCCCAAAGACTTCAAAGTCACCCTTGAGTGCTTAAGGCAGTGCAGGTGAGAGTCTGTATTTTGGGTGAACAGGCCTGCATAGTCAAAGGGGAGGTCCTGAATCATGTTCTGGACCTCAGGTGGTATCCCCGACACCTGCAGCCATGCACTGCGCCTCATTGTAATGGTGGTGGCCATAGTCCGAGCCACCGAGTCTGCTGTGTCTAATGCAGCCTGGAGGGAGGTTCGAGACCACCCTGCCCTCCTCATGGAGTGCGTTGAACTCCTTGCTTGAGTAAGCTGGGAGCAACTCCTGGAATTTTGCCAACGAGCTCCAAGAATTGAAAGCATAGCAGATGAGTACCACTTGCTGGTTGGCCACTCGAAGCTGGAGGGCTGTGGTCGAGTAGACCTTTCACCGAAAAGGTCCAGCTTCTTAGTGTCCTGTGGCTTAGGCACGGGACCTGGCAGCCCTTGTCATTCCTTATGATTCGCTGCATCGACCACCAGAGTCCCTGGTTGGGGGTGGGTGAAAAAGTGTCGGTATCCTTTCTGTGGCACAAAATAGCATCTCTCCACCCCTTTAGTGCTGGGTGGTGTCGAAGCCAGAGTCTGCCAGAACACCTTAGTGGTGTTCTGGATCGTTCTTATGAGGGGCAAGGCCACCCTAGATGGACCCTCCAGGGTGGGATGTCAACTATTGGGTCTGACTCCTTTGTGACCTCCTCTGCCTGGAGATTCAGGTTTAGAGCCACCCTCCTAAGAAGGTCCTGGTGTCCATTGCTGGAAGGGTGGTGATGGTGCCCAGCACTGACTCATCTGGCAAGGAGGAGGTGGCCCATGGGCTAGGGTCTTCCTGCCCTTCTGGCTCTCTGGAGGCTGGGTCAGGTACCTCGAAGCCCCCTGTGACTGGAGGTGGCTCAGTATAACTGATGGTGCTGGTTTGGGCTCTGTGCCTGAGTGTGACAGCCCAGAGTCTGTCTCGTGTGAGGTTCTCAGGAGCCCTGGGGGTGTGGCGAGCCAGCGACATTGCTGAGGAGTGGGCATAGGGTGCAGGTGCCACCAATGCCAGCCTGGAGCCCTTGACCCAGAGCCTGATGGTAGGCCCAAGGAGTCCAAAAGGGCCATTGTACTGGGCCCTGCCACTGGGACGGCCAGGCGACTGCTGGTGCCGATGAGTCCACTGGTCTGCGGTGCCAGGAGCAGTGCTGGGAGCAGTAGAGGTACCAGCTGCATCGAGAGACAGAAGACTCAGCATCTGACTCGGAAAAGTAGTCTGTGTCCGACCACTGGAGGAAAGGGGGGAGGGGAGCCCGACAGTGTCCAGGAATGGTACCGAGGTGATGGTGAGCTTCGTCGTAACATCATGGTCTTGCTGCGATGATGAACTGGGGCGGTGCCACCATTGGTGCTGAGAAGAGTGCCGGAGCCATATGTGGCACCAGGATAGATGCTGCAGCGCTGACGTCATCAGTACCACTGACGGTGCCTGAGCTTGCGGTGCTGGAGCTTGCACCTGAGGGGCCGGGGACTGCGCCGTCATGGCAACGAGGTCCTGCGCTGCCTCGTAGGTATCTGGCATGGAGTGGAGGTCAAGCTCTTCCACCACATCCTTCTGAGTTGGGGAGTCCAACAGCACTAGACTCAACAGGCCTCTGGTTGGGGCTGGAGTCAACGGTGCCGGGTCTTGAGGTCCAGACCCTGGGTGTCCCGCCGGAGGACGCATCCTGCTGGAATCTCCTCGCGGCTTCTTGACAGGGGAACGACCCCGTCCACCTTCTTTTTCTTATGTGGCACTGGGGACTGTGAGCAGTGCTACCTGGTAGCACTGTCTTTACAAGCCGGGAAGTGATGCTGGTGCTTCTTGGAGGAATCCTCTCTCAGTTTCAGGACATCCCACACCAAGGCTGGGGCAGTGCGCACTGATGATGCTGGTGCTGTTTCCGGTGCTGGCTGGGGGCAGAGGACTGACTCCTTTAGGAGGAGGTTTAAATGATAGCCCCGCTCTCTTAGTCCTGGGTGTAAAGCTCCTGCAAATTGGACACTTGTCTGTCTGATGACCTTCTCCTAAGCACTTGAGACAAGCAGCATGCGGATAACCTCTGGGCATAGGTTTTGCACACCTCTCGCATGCCTTAAACCCCTGCAACCAAGGCATGCCTTGGTGCCTGGGGAAACTAGAAGGGGGGAAGCCCCCCCCAAAGTAAGCACAACTACTACAACCTACTATATAACTAACTAAACTATTTACAACTAAGAAAAGAGAACCACTAGGTAGGCACTTGTGAATGTCCAACGACCATCACCAGCAGTAAGAAGGAACAGAGCAGGCGGTGGGTCAGCAGGGACATATATACACTGCCATGAAGGTGCCACAGGGGTCTCCACAGCTGACCCGACGGGTACTGCTAGGGGAAAAAACCTTCCGACGTGTGCACGTGACACACACACACACCTCTTGGAATGCACATGAGCAATCACTCGAAGAAGAACATGCTAGTTCTCTGGAAGTCAATCACATGATGATTGGCCCCTTTTCTCTTTCACCCTGATGGAATATTTTGTGTTTGTTTCTAGTGCATTCATTCTGGAAATTTGCTGCAAACCCGATTCCTGACCTGATCTAGGAATAAAGCCACATTCACAGTGATGCAGAAGCTTGTTAACAGTGTGACATATTTCAAGAGTAGCAGGGTCTAAGTACTATACCCTAGCCTACTTAGGCACAATGCCAGCCGTTGCAATAGATATTTAATGGCTATGACATTCAATTTATATTTACTTAACTACTAAAGGGAGTTGGTTGCACAGATTATATTTAAAATATTGGATTGCACCAAATGTTTTTTTCCCCACATTCTTTATTATTGAACAGTGGTAGCTAGGAATTATTTAAAATAGCTTAAGTCTGCTGTGTCTTACTACCTAACAGAGGATTTAAAAAAATAACCATACTTATAACTAATTGTCTTCCTTGAAAAGGAAATACAATTTGGCTCTCCTTTTCCTCGTCTTTAATTTCAAAAAGGATAATTGCTCCAAGGCATAGGTATCTGAAGTAAACCACTGGATTAGAAACAAAGGTCACTGAGCCTGTAATATTCATAATGAGTTTCATAGGAGCAATTGAGGCCATCCACATTTTTAGTAGTTATACTTACTGTACCATTTATGAAGAATTTAAAAAAAATAGAAAAATTTGCACTCTTTCCTTGGGAATAAGCCCATGTAACTATGGGATACTTCTGCATAATATGCGTATATATCTTAATATCTGTATATAGATATAGATCGGGGTAGGCAAACTTTACCTGAGGGCCACATCGGGAAATAGAAATTGTATGGTGGGTCATGAATGCTCACAAAATTGGGGTTGTGGTACGGAAGGGGGTGAGGGCTCTGGTTGGGGGTGCGGGCTCAGGGGTGGGGCTGGGGATGAGGAGTTGGGGGTGTAGGAGGGTGCTCTGGCTGGGAGGAGTGTGGGAAGGGGTTTGGAGGGAAGGAGGGGGATCAGGGCTGGGGCAGGTGTGTGGGAAGTGGTGCAGGTTTCAGCTGGGAGTGTGGGCTCTGGGGTGGGGCTGGGGATGAGAGGTTTTGGGTGCAGGAGGGTGCTCCGGGCTGGGATCGAGGGATTTGGAGAGCAGGAGGCGGATCAGGGCTGGGGTAGGGGCATGGAGAGAGGCTCAGGAGTGCAGGCTCTGAGCAGCGCTTACCTCAGTTGGCTCCCGGAAACAGTGGCATGTCCCTTCTCCAGCTCCTACACTGAGGGGCAGCCAGACAGCTCTGCACACTGCCCCATCCGCAGGCCACCACCCCTGCAACTCCCAGTGGAATGCTGGAGTGGGCCATTGGAGCGCACAGGAGCTGGAGCAGGGCCTGCAGCTCAGCCTCATTGTTGCCACTAATGTGTTCAGAGTGGTAGACAGTGCCTTTCAACTGAGTATGTACAAATACTTCCAACACAGAACCCAAGTCAAAAGCTAAAGTATTCTGGGTCAAAAGCAATAAGGATTAGAGAGGATGTGTATTAAATTGTCTGTACATAAATGCAAGGAACATGACAATCCAGAAAGAAAAATTAGAAGTGGTGGTGATCATGATCTAGGTGCCATTAAGTGTAACCTAGCCCAAAGATTCTCATCACTAGACCATTAATATAGATAGGTCCCATAGTAGGAGGGATAGGAAAGGCAGAAGAAGTGGAAAAGTGGTGATATGTTCAAAGTATTTGCAGTGCCAGAGTGAGTTAAAATTGACAATAAAGAATATGACAATGACATTCTTTGGGCTATGACACAAAGGGAAAAAACAACAGCAACTGCTGCTATCATGGCCCATAGAGGAGGGTGAGGATCTCAGGAGATATAAAAGATATAAGGACCATCTCTTGAAACCACAAGACGTCATACACACAGGGCATATCAACTACGCAAATATTGAGTGGGTTATACATTCTCTGTAAACTAGAGTTCAGGCCAGTCTGCAAACTGTGGAGGTCCAATTTTACTCACACCGGTATAAATTGAGGCAGCTCCCTTGAATTTATACCAGCCTAGGACCTTGCTGAAAATGTCCATTGATTTCAGCTGGATCAGGATCAGCCATTGCATTAGAAACTTTAAAATTGTAACTGAGAGAAAGGGATGTGTCTGAACTCCAGAAAGAATCTAAAAGATAAAGATTCCATAAATAAAAATTCCATTTTAAAATATGCATATAGCAGAAAAAATTAAACAAAAGAGAATATGAAACCACCTTTTTATTTAAAAAGTTAAATGTCTTATCACATTTTCACAGCTATTTATATCTGCCAATTTACAGGGGTTATTCAAGAGTCAAGTAATTTGGCATTCATGTAGAAAAGATCAAGGAAAATAATGAGCGAACAGAAAGATGCAAACATCCTTAAGACACAGGTCACCAGGATCTCTCTGCAAGGATTGTCCATTTAATAAACAACTTGCTAAAGACCAATTAATGATGGTCAACTCCACCAAGAAGCATCCCTAATTTGGTGGATGACTTTACCTACAGAACAATTAAGAATAGTTGAACACTAGCTGCCCAAGAGGAAGCATTCAATTACTGAGATCAGGACCTGCACATTTCCAGTGTAACTACAGCCATAAACACATTGGAATAAGTCAAGTGGGACCAGGTCAAGTGTAGGTCAAGAGAGCTAAAAGGTTCATTGGAACACCTGCTCATGAAGCTTTCAAAAGCCATCATTTAAGTGCTTCTTTTACAGTCATATTATCCAGAAGTTGGTTGATGTAAATATTAATATTCTATGTCTCTTCCAGTCTCCACATACAATACCATAAATCAAGCACATTACATAAATAAAAATCCACATGGCCAACCTACCCAGCAGACTCTTTAAAAAAGAAAAAGGAAGCACAGTATGTACCTTATATTATTTATTCTGCATATGAACAAGGGGTAGATTTTGCCCCTTCCTCCCTAGATGTGGAGGTCCACCTGGTGGCATAATTGGTGCTATTCTCCTCTACAGGTGGGAAAGGATTTGAGGAGGTATGTAGGGCTGCATCACCCATGCACAGCATGGAATTTAGCTCCATGGAAGCTTTTTGCATGCTGGCATGGAGGGGGAAGGTTTGGGCAGAATAAGGACAGGCTGAGTTCAGAGAAATCCCACAGTTATGTGGAACCAGGAGCATGAGCAAGGGGGGGCAAGCAGAGGTATGGGTCCCCCAATAACCAGCAGGAGCACAGAGCTCCTCTGGCCCCGGGACAGTTCACAGAGCTCCTCCGGCTCTGGGGCTGTGGTGGGTCACAGAGCTCATCTGGCTCCAGGGCTGCAGCAGGGGCACAGAACATGCCCCTCCAAAAGTCTCAGATTTTTATTCCTGTGCATGCCCGAGTGGAACCTCTTTCACTGAGGAGGGGCACCACAGAGTTGTGGATGTTACTAGCACATCAGTGATAATTCTGCTGATCTTGCCTAATGGTCTTCAGGTGAATCCCCAAGAAGACCACACACCATTAATCCAATCTGGAGCTGCCAAAGGCAGAGGAGTCCTCACCTGGAAGAAAAGGCCAGGCAACTACTGAAAAAAAACCACATTTGGCCATTGCTGCTATGAGAACACATACAAGCAGCCAAAAGCCCACCAAAAACCCTGGAGTAGTGAAGCTGAATAAACTCTTTCACTCTACAGGGCAATACCTATCTCATGTTCTATTAATAAATGACATAAAATAATAACTATGCAGCCACCATATTTACTGAAATTCTATCGTCAAAACTGAATGAAAATCATTTTGCAAGTTGAACCTTACAGATGTGAGCCACAATTTACAAACAAACTATGTACAATAATAATTACTTCCAGTAAATTATGCTGCATTAAAAAATATAGATGACAAACTCCACCTACCAGTTGTTTAAAGAAATACCTCTCCCGGGTCTGCATGATGTGTTAGCCAAGATTATCTATTCCCCCAAAAAATTGCAAAAGTCAAAAACAGAGTGTAATAGTGGCATTTTCACACTGAATGGCATGTTCCCATGTGATAATGAGATTTGGGCAATAGTAGGGTCTTTCTGGTTCCATTAAATTGCACATGAAATGAGATCTTCATTTTTGGTGCTTGTGCACCTTTGAAACTTTTTGTGAAGCTTGGAATTTGAAATGGAACAGAGATATAGTGGCCATTTAAATTCTTCTTTGGAGATGTGTGGTAGCAGTGGTCTGTATCACAGTGCCACTACTTCTGGGTTCAAATGCTGTTGCTGAGAGCTGGGCAGAGAGGTTGTTTTATATGTGCTTTTTCTGTCCACATTTGAAAATTTGTCTTAGTGCAAAGCTACTTGTTATTCTTACTGAATGGGGGGAAAATTCTGCGTGGACATGGCTCTTGAATTCCAAGGGTCATTGTGACGGGATTGGGACTCACCACTGCAGCGCTTCCCGCTGGCATGCATGGGAATTAGCTCAGTCCATATGGAGCGCCCCCCGTTAGTGGTGTCCCATCTGACTTTCGCCCTCTGTTGGCATCTGGACGCACATTGCTCCTCGCTTGGTGGCATCCTCTTCAGGATACTGCCCTCCGGCAGTGCCCCCAAGTCCACACTCACCCCCTTTTGGGGAGGGGGTTAACAGTAGTCTTTCCAGTTCACTCCTGCTGCAGTGGCCAACCACAACCCCTCAAGTCTAGCCCCTCTGTTCAAGGGCTGGTTGCAGTCTGTCACAGCCACCCTTCCACAGCCAGGTGCTGTACAAGGAGGAAGGGGGGACCCAAGCCCGCCCACTACTCTGGGTCCTGACCCAGGGACCCTCTAGTGGCAGCCTCCCTGCCCTCCTTCTCTCCCCTTGTCTAACTGTCCCTGGGCCACTTCCCCTCTGGCACTTTGCACCCTCTAGGCCCTTTCTATCAGGGCCTGCAGTCTGGCAGGTATTGGGCCAGAGCCCGTCTATACTCCCCCGAGCCTGCCCAGCACTGCTCTGTCCAAGGTGCCAGTCTCCTTCTCAGGAGACAGAACTTCCTCCATGAAGGTCTGGGACAGACTGCCTGCTCCCTTCCTGGGCAGCCTTTATATAGGGCCTAGCCTAGCCCTGATTGGCTGGCTGTAATACTGGCCCTGATTGGCTCCCAGTAGGCCTTTTACTGATTGGCTGCCCTGCTGCGCAGCTGCTCCGGCTTACTCTAGCCCAATCTGGCCTGGGGGTGGGGCACCGCCCCACCACAGTCATATATGGATTCAGCTCTGAATTTTCTGCAAGTTTGTTGGCGAACTGATCTGGAGGGTTTGGTTCAGCCCCTTCTCTGATTTGGAGTTCTGGATAAGAATCCCAAATGATGATCTCTTCCCATGTCAGTCCCCCACCTGCTAATTAACACCCACTGCCATGAATGTGGAAAATTTTACTGGAAAGCAAAATAGATTCAGAATGCCCCAAGATCTTCTGAAAAATATTACAAAGAGGATTATATTTTAAAAAAAAAGCTGTGTTGGAGCAAACTTCATTGTTCGGACATTGAAAAATACACGACTGTACAGTATTATTTACCTTCAATCATACTAATTCCTTACTGAGATATAGACAGTCCCTAGATAGCAAGTTCTTGTTTTGAATAATTATTAGCAGCAATCTTCTCAGATTCTCTACACAGAGTTGTTTTCCCATTTGTCTAATCTCCCATTCCCCTCAAAAAGAAAATAGTTGATTAAGAATTTTTCTGTGCTTCCTTTTGATTTCCATCTTGCAATTCTTTAATAATGCTACATAATTCAGTAATTATACCTTGCATCTTTATCAAAATGCTTTATGGCATGACCAAAAAATAAAGCAGAGGCAAAACTAATTTGTTCATGTTGATCTTAGCATATGAACTTTAAAGGCTTTATGTCATATAAGATATCTCTACTCTCAGAATAATGCTGGTAATGTCATTTCATCCATAGACTTTTCCATTTATTTTCTGTCTTCTTTATTAGACTTTAAGTTATTAACAGGTAACTTTCTGGTATTTTCACCACTGGAAATGAGGCCACAGGGATTTCTCATATTTATATCTGCTGCTTCTGTCTTATTAACTCTTCTGTGACATTCATATTCACCAGTGCTGTCACCTGGAGAGCTGGTGCCGGAGCTGGCTGAGGTATCAGTGCCGAAACCATGTGACTCGGCGGGGCCACTCCACCCAAGGGTGCCACCGTCATAGGCGGTACCGGCGCTGACTGTGGCACGAACAACGCCAAGGACACCAACACCATTCTGGAGCACGGACCATGGACTTGACCCAAGCTCTGATGGTACGCCCAGGGCATCCAGAAGGGCCATTGAGCAGGTGGTTGCCACTGTTGCTGCCACGGTGCCGGGTATGGTTGGTGACTGTGCCAGGACCTGGACCTTCTGCTCTGTGATCTGCTAGATTGAGCTGAGCCCACCTCCAATTCCGAGGTGTCCAAATAAGAAGACCATGGAGGAGCAGTCCCCTGGGTCGCCAACGAATGATGACAAGAGCGGTGCACTTCCTGTGTCTGTGCAGGCAGTCCCGGAGATGGAGACTGATGGGCCATATTTGTGGATGATACTAAACTGGGAGGAGTGGTAGATACGCTGGAGGGCAGGGATGGGATACAGAGGGACCTAGACAAATTGGAGGATTGGGCCAAAAGAAATCTGATGAGGTTCAATAAGGATAAGTGCAGGGTCCTGCACTTAGGACGGAAGAACCCAATGCACAGCTACAGACTAAGGACCGAATGGCTAGGCAGCAGTTCTGCGGAAAAGGACCTAGGGGTGACAGTGGACGAGAAGCTGGATATGAGTCAGCAGTATGCCCTTGTTGCCAAGAAGGCCAATGGCATTTTGGGATGTATAAGTAGGGGCATAGCCAGCAGATCGAGGGACGTGATCCTCCCCCTCTATTCGACATTGGTGAGGCCTCATCTGGAGTACTGTGTCCAGTTTTGGGCCCCACACTACAAGAAGGATGTGGATAAATTGGAGAGAGTCCAGCGAAGGGCAACAAAAATGATTAGGGTCTGGAACACATGACTTATGAGGAGAGGCTGAGGGAACTGGGATTGTTTAGTCTGCAGAAGAGAAGAATGAGGGGGGATTTGATAGCTGCTTTCAACTACCTGAGAGGTGGTTCCAGAGAGGATGGTTCTAGACTATTCTCAGTGGTAGAAGAGGGCAGGACAAGGAGTAATGGTCTCAAGTTGCAGTGGGGGAGGTTTAGGTTGGATATTAGGAAAAACTTTTTCACTAGGAGGGTGATGAAAGACTGGAATGCGTTACCTAGGGAGGTGGTAGAATCTCCTTCCTTAGAAGTTTTTAAGGTCAGGCTTGACAAAGCCCTGGCTGGGATGATTTAATTGGGGATTGGTCTTGCTTTGAGCAGGGGGTTGGACTAGATGACCTCCTGAGGTCCCTTCCAACCCTGATATTCTATGATTCTATGATTCATGGTTGGCTTACCCCTGGAGTGGAACAGGGGACGTGCGGTCACTGGAGATTTGTCCCTCCTTTGGGGGGAGGATGGCACCGGGAGGCGCATCAGGTCTGTTGCTGCCTCGAACGCCTCCGGCATCGATGGTGGTTGTATATCCACCACATGGTCCAGAGACCGAGGAGGGTTCGGACTCGACTGGACCCTGGCTGGGGCAGGAGTCAATGAAACCCTGGGCGAAAGCAAGGCGGAGGTGGTCTGTCCCAAGCCACTCGTGGACGGCGCCGGCCCCTTAAGTTTCAAGGGGGGTGATCAGTCCCTCACCGGCCTCTTCTTCTTCACCGGCACTGGAGATGGAGAACGGTGCCGAACTGAGGCTGATGCCCTATGGCCCGAGTAGTGGAGGTGCCGGTGGGCTTTAGGGTCCTTAGCCAGGCCCATTTCGCTCGCCGTTGGCGCTGGAGCACTGCAGACCGAAGAGGACGTGCTCAGTGCCAGGTTGTTGGGTCCTGGATCAGATTGCTGTCTCAGAGCCGCCTCCATGAGCAGGAGTTTTAGTTTCTGCTCTCTGTCCTTAAGGGTTCTTGGGCAGAAACCCTTGCAAATGTGGCACTTGTCCTTTTGGTGAGTCTCACCAAGGCACCGCAGGCAAGATGAGTGAGGTTCACTCTTGGGCATAAACTTTCCACAGGACTCACAGAGTTTAAACCCCAGAGACCAGGGCATACCCCCAAAGGGGAAATGAAGTATCTAACAAACCACTACTAACTATATGAAAAAGTATAACTATAGAGAATAACTATTGAACTATGTACAATAAGAAGAAAAACACTGCTAAGACGCTTGCTGTAAGAGCGAGCAAAGTTCCAGCTAGCCATCACAGGCGGTAAGAAGGAACTGAGGAGGTGGGGGGGTCAGTGGGGCCCAATATTGGGAGCTGTGAAGGCGCCATTCCAGGGGGCGCCCAGGCCAACCCTACTGACACTGCTAGGGGAAAAATCTTCCGGCTGGCGTGCACGCGGCCGGCACACACCTGCTTGGAATGGACATGAAGAATCACTCGAAGAACTTACTTTTAGCATCTTCCAAAGATGTAGAGTCACTAAAGAGATAGGTAGGTACCAATTATAAGTTTGAACACATCTATTAATGTTAACTAGACCCCATAAAGCAGATTTTTGCAATTAAAAATACTGGACCAAATTCCAGCCTTCTATCTGAATTTAGCTCTTCAATCACTAGAAGACTTTTGGCCCTATAAAGAAACTTTGCAGCCTGTGGTATCAAATATTACCTCTCACAAATCAGACTATTCAATGGTGGAATTCTACCCATTTTCACCAAACTAGCCCTGATATATCAAAAGAGAAGGTAGCACCTCTCAAAATAGCTAATTCAGATATAAAGATTAAAATAATTTCACAACAATTTAGGAATGTCAGGCTCTTTAGATAGGTAAAGTGGCTACAGCTTTCAGTTAACATCCATATGACGGAACACAATGGAGTGGAAATTGCTTATCCAAAATGTGCGGGAGGTTGCAGCATTTTGTGATAGTTGCTAATATTTATATAGGGTGTAATGTCATGGCTTTTGATGGCACTGCTCCAGGAATGAATATGACCAGAGTTCTCTATGTGGTTGAACTATTCTTTTTCCAAGTTAGATTTCTGGTGCTCGTGAAACCCCTTGTATCAGATATATTTCTCCTGCCCACTCCTTATTTATGTCTAATACTATCCCCACAAAGTGTTACCTACTTCTTCCTCTTCTTCTTTTTTTCTTTTAATTTCTCCATTTACCAAATTACCAGCCAATGGCAACATTATGAAAGATAAGCGACTAATGATCAATTTTAAAAGATTACTGGTCTTAAATCCTTGAGACAGGACACAGTGGTGTGCAAAGCATGTAATTTTATCCATGGGACATCCATTTTCTATCATTAAAGTACACTGTATAAAAGTAACAAGTATACTGTTAAGAGCAGTTATTTTGTCAAGCACAATTCTCAAGGAATTTTAAAAAGAGTGCAAAGTGCAAACCACATGCCATAAAACTATGTAGTTACTCCCATCCTCCAAAAAACCCCTTTACTGTAGTGGTTAAAGAGTTTTGTACACAGGATGTCTGAATGCATGCAAGCACTAACATCCTAATGATTAGCAAACTTCATTGATAGGACTGGCTGCAAATTTTTAGAACAAACAAGAGCTACAGCAAATTAGCTGAGGACTTTAAAATAGGCTAAATGTATATTGTGCCTGGGGAGTCAATTTGAATGGCTTCTTGGTGGAAAAGAGGGCAAAGTCAGCAACTGTGGCAGCATGTCGTAAATATAATAATGGCTCCATGCCATGCTATAGTTTACAAATCATGCAGTAGACTATTTAGGCCAGGGGAGGGCAAATTACGGCCCGCGCACCAGATGTGGCCTGCCAGCCATTTTAATCTGGCACTAGAGCTTCCGCTGGGCAGTGGGGTCTCGGGCTTGCCTCGCTCCAGCCGGGGAGCAGGGACAGGGGCCACTCCCAGAAGCTCCTAGAAGCAGTGGCATGTCCTCACTCTGGCTCCTATGTGTTGGAGCAGCCGGGGGCTCCTCTCTGCATGCTGCTCCCACCCCAAGCACCGCACGCTCCCATTGGCCAGGAACCACAGCCAATGGGAGCTGCAGGGGTGGCAGCTGTGGATGGGGGAGCATGCAGCTGAGCGGCCTGGCCATGTCTTCGTGTGGGAGCCAGAGAAGAGACATGCCGTTGCTTTCGGGAGTCGCTTGAGGTAAGCACCTGCACCCCTGAGCATCCTCTCGCAATCTTCATTCCAGAGGTGTTCATAACTCTGAGATTCTACTGTATAATACCACTGGGATCTCAAATCAGAACTTCTTTCTATATCAGAGTGATGGGAAGTTAGATTTAAATCTCTGGAATTAAATTCAGCTTTCTGGTGTTTGTTCTGAGTCATCTCAGAATCTGGAAAGAGGCTATTTTGGGACATTTACTGTGATTTGGAGTAGGCTGAAATCTCACAACAAAAACAATTCTTTCAGGATTAAGGACTAAAATGGTGGAAATCTCATAGCAGCAGCAGGAGCTAATCTCATGAAATTTCTACTTTTGAAGATGGCAGTAATCTCACAAGCTCAGATGGGTTTTGCAAGAATTCTAGCATTTGGAGTCAAAATCTCACAAGACTTTGGTGCCATCAAATCCTATTCTGAACCCTACTCCAAATTTGGCCTTAGGTCTGAATTCCAAATTTTAGAGTAAATTCAGTCTGGTTCTGAATGCTATTTTTTGCCCAGTTCTTCACTGAAGGTTATGCTTGATCTGATATCAGATTTTAGTAACATTAATAACAACAGATTTTAGTAACATTAGAAGAAATTTATAGTGAAACCTCCTTGTCGGGATGGATTTAGCAACCTCCCATTTTGATCACGTGATTGATCACTGTACCCAGATTTCCCAACTCAGAGATATATAATCTAAACAATCTCTACATATTGCAAGGACAGAAATAAGTCCTGCTAGGAATTTTAATGCAAAGGCATGTCTTTCAGGTTACAATTGGCTATAATTGGCATTCCCACAGCTGTAACGTTCTAATTTACCTGCAGCAGAGCTGCATTCAGAAAGGTAAGAAATTATTTCCTACCTTTAAAAACATCAAAGAAATTGCTTCCAGTCTGATCCTTACAACTCAGTGTCCACAGTATAAGCATGGGGCAAACATCAGCGCCAAAAAGGAAATGGCTTTTAAAAAGTGTTTTTTAATCCACGTTACCAAATCATTAAATTCAGATTTCACTGCATACAGAGTTGATACATGTTTATATGATTAAATCCTTTATAACTGGTTGCAAGCAAATATTCATATTAATGGAGAGCATTAATCTCTCACCATAGAAACAGATTCTGTTAGGGCTCCCACTGTATTTCTCAGAAAGCGCGTGTAAAAAGGGACACCCTATGTGAATTTCTAATTTGTCTCCAGTCAACATTTCTAATGTATCCATAATCTGAGTACTTCCATTCCATGTTGAAATAGTTTAGATAAAGATGTGTGAAATAGATTGTGTTTCTGATACATGCTAATAGTTTGGAGTAAAGACACAGTTGTTTGGAAAGCTGCACCCCATCAACTGCTGGCGAAGGTGATGCTTTTAGACAGCACAAATCTCTTTTTGAATACAATATTGTAATACCTTAGATGAACACTTTATTGGTGTACCACATGCCATTGGTATTGGTGTACTACATGCCACAGAATGGACTTCCACACTGGCCCCGCATAGACCAGCATGAAAAGCTGCAGTACAGAGGCCAGGGGAAAGACCATGGAATCTGCATTAATGTAGATCCAGGAGTCCCAACAATCTGTGCAATTTGCTGCAGCCTCAGAAGGGAAAGGATTCTGTTCAGGCTTGCTCACTCGCCCTGGGTTACCCGGCGTAAGGGAAGCTGGATTTCACAACCCAATCCCACCGTACTCTACCTACATAAACTCAATTACTCTATACAGATGTTGTGGATTCCAAGGTAAGGCCCTTTATGCTACTCTGACAGCATAAAGGGGCCATAAAGTGGATGAAAAAAAGACAGCTGAGAATACTTCCTGTACGCAAGGCCTTCCCAAGACAGTGGGGTACTGGCCTAAATGCTCCATGTCAGTCTTGCTACCATCCTCCAGAAGAAGGGGCATGTCAGGGCCCAGGGCTAGGGACTTGTCTATAATGCACTGCACCATGACTAATCCCTGCTTTTAAGGACACACAGGGGGCCATGTAATTTAGAGACAGCTCTAAATTACACTGGAGTCCAGGCATGCTTGCTATTGTTCCAGAATACAGGGAGTACAAAGGTAACTGGAAGCCACACTCCCCACCCCATTCCTACCCCAAGACCGGGGCAAAATAACTGAGAATTAGGGCCCTAAGGCCCAGATCCTCAAAAGTGCTCAGGTTTCTAACATCAACTGATTTCAGTGGAAGATGGGAGCTTAAATACTTTTGAGGATCTGGACAAAATTGTTTGTCAAATTACGGGAACAGATAAATCACTATTATTACAAATCAGTTTATATTTGAATGCAATTTGATAGCACAGATAGCTATGGAAACAAATTTCAGCGGGTATGTTTTCTTTTTTAAAAGCTGGTGTAACCGTGAACACGAAAATAGCCAGCATTTCATTTTAAGGTTAAGTGCAGGTTAAATGACTAAGATATTAATAGTTGATATCAGGCAAATTAAAATTAAAATTAGCCTGGATAAGAATGTGTGCTTTGCATGACGTAAGACAACGATGATTGCTATTTATGGCCAAGTAGCATGTGATTGTTAATTGAGTTTTATAACACTTTCTGCAAAAAATAAAATGTATACCCTTATGAGTTTTATTAGTACAGTGAGATATATGTAGAACGTTATACAGAAAAGCATATGCAACAACTCTTGAAAAAGCACTGGAGTGGATTACCATGGTTTCCCTTTGTGCATTGGCGGCGTACAATCAAGGATTACTGCCACCTGCCAACTCAATGAACTAAACCATGTGCTTCCACATAAAAATAAGCAATTCTAACATTAAAAAGAAAATGAGTGTTAAACCATAATGGCCTTCAGGGACAGTCTATTATAAGCTGAGTATTTCTTCTACCTTCCAAATGACTGATTTTCACCATTATCTCTTTTTACTGGCCCAGAAAGATGTAGGCTCTGCCAAAACCTTTTTCTAGTTAAACTAGCCCATCTAATGAAATGCCTGCAATCCACGCGACTCAGGAGACAGCTGGTTCGAAATCAAGACTTCTAGTGTTTGCAGGTTCACATTAAATTCCAGTTTCAGGTTTACAGATTGTTCATTGTACAGAAGCAAAAAAATACACAAAACTGGTTAGAGTCTTACAATGTATTAAAAACCAGAAACTCAACTTAGAGCATGGGCAGAGGGTATAAGAGGCCAGGGATGTGGCCCAAACAGAATTTGGTGCATCTCCCTCCAGAGGCTCATTGGCCAGCTGCCTTTGGAGTGCTGCCACCGAAAGGGCTTCTGAGCTGTAGCTCTGCCCCGAGGCCCCACTCCCACTCATCATCTCCCCCCATAACCCCACCCACGCTGCTCCAATTCCCACTCCCGCTCCTTTTCTTGCTCCCGAGGTCCTGCCCTTACTCTACCTCTTCCCCTGAGCTCCACACCCACTGTTTGTACCTCTCCGCCCCCTCCCCCAAGGCCCTCCTCTCCTGCTGAGGAGTGGCAGGAGGGGGGAACTTGAGAGAGAGGGTGAAGTAGCCTGAGCAGCAGGCAGGGAGGCCTCAGGGGTAGGGTGACCAGGCGTCTGGTTTTTGACCAGACCCTGGTGGCTCCGGTCAGCACTGGGTCATTAAAAGTCCAGTTAGCAGTGTTGCGGAGCTAAGTCAGGCTAGTCCCTATCTCTCCAGGCACCGTGATGCACCCTGGAAGCAGACAGCAGGTCCACCTCCTAGGCTGGGGGTAGGCGGGGGAGAGGACATGGGGCTCCATGTGCTGCCATAGGGGGATGGGGTGGAGGGGGCGGGTGGGGGGAATCTCAGGGGGAGGGGGCGGAGAGGCACAGGTGGGAGGATTTTGAGGCAGGTGGCTGAGCAGGAGCCAGGCCTGGGGCAGAGCGTGGGCGTGGCTTTGGGGGGAGGAGGTTGAACAGGGGCAGGTCTCAGGGTGGAGCAGGGAGTGGGGCCATAGTCCAGGTGCCGGAGGACCCTCCTCACTTCTGGGAGCTTCCAGTGCTCACGCCTACCCTCCCCGAATTCAGGAGTCACATGCTGCCTATGTCTTAGAGTATTAAAAGATAATGTGAAAAAAGGGTTATTGGAAAAGAATATGGCAAGGTATAAAGCAATTTTCCATGCCAGCTATTATGGTTCATTATATAGTTTCCCTCCCCTGCCCCACACCCAGGATTTTCACTGTATTTTAACCACTTAGAGAGATAGCAACCAGTTTATATAGACTCACATGATGATTAAGATATGAAAAAATAAATTATCATTGCAAATGGCTCAAATCAATTGGGAAATATATGTGCCCCTTAGAGGCTACAGTTATGGATAAATATGTACCATATCCATATTATAATCAGTATCACCTTGTATTTATGTAACTCCCAGTCAAACCATTTACACTGGGAAATGAGAACTTGCTGCTGTGAGGATGCCATGAAATGGTCTATTTTTTATTTTATTTTGAAAAGTCCCATAGGGGTTCATGGTGCTTTACAGACCATATAAGGACCCTACCCAGAAGATTTTACAACCTAATGCTCTGATTCTGCAAACCCTTATGCCTGTGCTTATCTTTCCCTGTTGTATTTCTCACCCTACTACTCCCCACCTGTTTTCTTTGTTATCCTTTTCTGGGTTAAAATGAACAAAGGCCTGATCCTGCAAACACTTAGACGTGGATAACTTCAAACACATGAAGTCAATAAGACTATCTATTTTTAATTTGCCCCTCACCAAAGTAACTAAAGATCTATTTTCATCATGACGAAGTAAGCATGCTGTTATTTACTATTAGTTTCCAATAGTGTCCAGCATGTGCTAGGTGTAATACAAACAGAAAATGAAGACATGGTACCAGTGGGGTTAAGGGTCTTAGGTCCTTATTTAGTAAGGCATTAAACTTGTGCCTGCGTTACGCCCATGCTTAAAGTTAGGCACATGTGTAAGTACATTGCTGAACTGAGACCACAGGCCTTTCACTTCTAGGTTCAAATCCATCCGGATTAGTAGTAACCAAAAGTTACTCACTGATGTCTTTTTGGTGTCCTATGTTAAATGAATTTTATAGTCTCAGTTCAGTTTCTAGCAGGCAAATCTCACATCAACCTGATAGCTTGTTGGCAGTTTCAGGAAGATGCCAGGAAGAGTGAACAGGTTTGAAGAGTGAACTGTTTGCTACCATTCTAAAGAGGTACAAGTACTGCCCCATCAGTACAGAATTATATTGGCTGAGTGGTGTTGAGAATCTTGCATTGCCACTGTGTGTGCTCTTCCTGTTCTACAGATATAGAAGACTTCAATTTCCAAGACTTTAAAGCTTGATACCTTTCAAAAGCACTAAATGAACAGGAAAATATTTTAAAAATCAATGCATTATCTCTCTCTAATTATTATAGACTTCATTCTGAAATGCAGAGAGAATGCTATTGAAATCCATGATAGGTGAGTTTATCAGATGATTTAATCATCTCATAGTAATTTGGATTTACAAGTCAAACATGGTAGGAATATATAGATTATGAGAAATACCTTTTTTTGTTAGATCTCTGAAGCTACATCACACATCATTTATATTACAAGCTTATGAATTAGCATTCACAAGCTTTTCCCTGTTGTCTGACATATTGCATCTTCCACAGGAAATGGTTAATCTTCAATGAAAATTTCATCTCTCAGCCCTGTGAATTTATTGGGGTAACAGAGGGAATGTATTCTTTGAAGTTGGCTGTCATCGCAGTAAAGCTGCGTTACGTAGTTCAAATTAAGTATCTGTAGTAATACATATCAGTAGTGAGTAAAAGCTGGGAAGATCAAGGCTTTGGGGTACAATTGCAAGGGAAAACTGGATTATGCTTGTTCTGTAAAAGCTTCTACCTAAAATTGTTTGTGATTTTTAAAAATTACTAGGATTCACTTGTACAGAAATTAAAATCACTTATAGTTTCAATTCTAAACTATCTGAACTTGATTTGACACACCACTACCGTTCCAGTAAAATTGAAATAGTTTCCATTTATTCATGGTAGTACATTCTATTACATAGATATAATTTTGAATAACTTTCCCCTCAGGGTTTATAGAAAGACATCTATTAAAATGTGTCCCTGTCTTTTAACAGAATAAAACCAGGAAGAACATATGCTATGATGGACATATGCTGTGGGTTTAAACTTGTGGGAATTCAAAATGACAAGGGGAAGAAGTTGGCTTGAGATGTATAGCAGGGGGATCCCAAGGGTCAGTACAGCAGGGTTTTGGTGCTTCTAGAAACAAACACGTATAACAGTGTTTTGAATCACAAGGGTGGTTCATCTGCAAAGTACGGAAGTAAAAATATCGAAGGCATCAGTACAGACCATCTTTCTCATTTTACCAGGCATTGCAGTGCTTTTGATTCACTCCAGGACAGCTACTTCTTGTCCAGAGCCAAAAAGAGAGGAAATATAATCTGGCTGTAATTCTGGTTAACAAGTGACAACAACCACAATTACAGGGCAAGAGGTTACTAGAACAAAGGAGCAGCTAAGAGGAGTGTTTTAAAAAACAAATACAACTAAGAGGAGTGATGTAGCTCTCTGCTACTTAAGATGAGGATACGCTGCTGGCTGCTGTCGGTGGTAAAATTGGCTTTCCATGAAATGTTTGACTAGACTGGAGAGGCAACCTACAATTACTAGAAGACTGTGAGAAAGTCCATAGCTGTAGTCAGTTGAGGCACAAATCAAAGCAATCCAGACATCCAAACCATTGAAAAGCCAGCAAACCACATGAAGAAAGCAGACAACAGCGTGAGACTCAAGCTGCTCCCCAAACTCAGATACATCTGTGACTTGTATTTGGAGTGTGCTCATACTGTTGTTATATTCCTGGTAACTTTTAGTAGATATAGTTCAGGTTGCTGTTTAGGGCTTATCTCAGAATTTGTATGTATTATTGGAAATACATCCTGTGAATAACATCAGTAGCCTCCTGCATACAGTATCATTTATTCTCTTTAAGTAATTAATCAATGACCTGATTTTCAGAGGAACTGAGTACCTTCATCTCCCAATGACTATTAGCTCCTGGGAATACCGGGCCTCGCACCCCAATCTTTAATAGATGATTCATACTTTTGAATATCAGGCTATAGTTTCCACACAGCGATACCTTGTGCTTTACAAAATATAATATTTTAAATAATCCAAACTTTAGCCATTGGCTCAGCTACAAGTTTTCTCCAAATGTACATTGTTTCAAAGGGTTAGAAATTTAAAGCAATAAATACATGCTAAAGCTGGGATTGGTAGTTTTGCTTATACTCCATAAAACAGGCTAGATTACAGCTTGCAAATTGTGGCTGTAAACATTAATGTATTCTGACATTGGATCCTGTATATCATACAAATGGAGTACTTTTTTACGTGTGAAAATTTACAATTATAATGTGTCTCTTCCTGTGGCTATGTTTTAATTAGTGGTGTGGAGTCACTACACAGGGTGTTAGAGAACACCAGTGTAAATGTTGTTAAAGAATAAGCACTGAGTTTGATAAAGGTCATCCATATGGCCTTTAAATTGGTCCAACAGGGACCAAGCAACTTGATGGAGATGCCTTAGAAGAATTGTGCTTCATCACCCTTCCTCTTTTGCTTACCACTTACTAGTGAATTTGGTCTGTGATCTTTATTCAGTGGGCTCTTTCTGAATTGTTTTGATGATGTCGGTGGGGAAAATGTACCCAGTAAAGAATTTTTTTTTATATTTGAGAGATCCATGGACAGTGTCACACATTATAAAACAGAAAGGAAACATGAGATGGGACAGCTCTGGGCTGCTTTGCTGCTCTGATCTGTGATAAAGAGTTGTTGCAAGCCCTTCTCTAATTCCCCCCCACACCCCCCCCCGCCCAATGCCCTCATTTTTTGGTGCTTGTTGTCTGCATTATGGCATCTGAATACTAAAAAGCTTGAATAATTTCTTCAAGCCTGGAGGTACTGCTTCATCACAGTCTTTGCAAGCTGTTTTTACTACCCCCCACCCTGGTTCTCTTATTGCAGTCTCTTAAATGACTGAGCAGAGAATGGATACCCTGCATATATGGCTACTGAGACCACCAAAATGCCATGACCAAGAGCAATACAAAATTTACAAGTCTCAGCCAAGAAGAAATTTTGAAGACTCAAACATCACAGATGCCAGGCGGAAGAACTAAAGAATGGACAGAGAATCCAGAGTACAGGAATCATAGACTCAAAGATAAGGGCTGAGGGAAAGATCGGAAACAGTTCACATAAACGGGACAGCTAACTACCTGTATTGAAAGCTGTTTGGAGGTAGATCAGTGAATAAAGGCCATAATCATTACCTCTCTCATGGTGTGAGAATATAACAGAATTTTAAAAGCAGCTAGAGTGGTGGATGTCATATATATAATATAAAACTCACCTTTCTCTATGCCCTCCTTGACTATACTGAAGTGCATGCTCACATCCACAGCAGCTAAGAAAACTGAACTTAAAATTCACAATCCAGAATGCCTTAATTTATCCACCTAGGCTCCAGGTTCATTTTGAAGGGACGCTCTACATATTTATTGCATCTACAATAGAAGAGGCTTTTCTTTATTTGAAATTGTTAAAGGCACCTGGTAAAGGTGAGGACATGGAAGACCACTGAGATCTTATTGAGCTACTGTAAAGTTCTACTTTCTTAACTAATATGTTTTCTTCTTTAAATATATATTGCTTAGTATCTATTTAGCTATCAGTCAAGAGAGAATACATGAAAGTGAGGGTCAGGTTGCCTTAGAAACATAAGCCCAATTGTACAGGCTTTGGAGAGAAAGAATAATTCTATTTTAGAATTTTGAACTGCCATCCATCATTATAGAAACTGAACACCTTCCACATAAGATATATTGGCAATAGCAAACTCCCTCGTAGAATTAAAGGACATTCTGGCTTTTCTCTCTTTTGGGGGGTTATAGAACATTCTACCTGGGGTAGATTTATTTGTTTATTTATTTTTTAAATTTAAAGATGGGGGGGTTATTGAACCCTGAAGAAGATGGCCTTTAAAGAAGAGGAGAAGACACACATCAATATCTGGGTTCTGCTGGAGGGGAAAGATTGTAATGCTGTTACATCAACTCCAGCTGTGTCATGTATTATAATTAATACTATTCAGAAATCCTAGAAGTTACTTAAAATGGATTTTCAATATATCATATTGCTAGAATATAAAGGTTTTTCAAGGCCGGGAATTAAAGTATTTTACAGACAAAACTATAAGAAAGCATACTGATAGCAGAAATCTGCTCTTGTTACTGTTGTGGACAGCTTTTGGCCACTCAGTTTTAGACCTGAACTTTGTACAATATGACTTTAAAGCATAGCAATTGAAAGTCCTAAGGAAAAGAGTCTCTCATGATATCTAGCAGACCGATTTTAGTTCCATGAGAATACATTCAATTAACCCTTAATCATTTTCATGATACTGGAAATGCTTCCAGGATTTGATTTATAGAATTATTATGCTATCAGTTAAAAAAAAAGATATTCCTGAAATACCAAAATCAAATTTAATTACTCCAGTGATTCCTCCAGAGATACAGAGAAATTGGTATTTTTCTGACATTATGTTCTGTTTTTAATATGTTGGAATAGAAGAGTCTCTCTGAGTATGGCCTAAGAGATCTATTACATAATTACTGCCATCTGAGATATAAACACAATTACAATAGTGCTACCCTTGCCAAACTGGAAGTTCCCAAATGGCTACACCACGTTGTGTTTAAGGTTCAGGGAAAGGGTTGTAGTGGTACATGCCCCTCAAATGTCCTTCTTGAATTCTAAAGGGGGTGCAGAAAGAAGTGATTCAAAAAATCTGCCATTCTGTGATCCAAAAATTTGTACTGCTTAAGCCCTGATAAGAAAATAAATCCAGTTCCAAACTTGTTGCATAAAACCATATTGCAATGGAAACTGATTGAAAATAGATGAGATGCTAGGCGAAGCCTTCAAAAAATTCTTTGCCATAATAGGAAGGTTGACGAGTAGCTGATATCTTGCCAAAATGTTCAGTATAGGAAACTGATCAAAATATATTTCAGTTTTCCCTACATATCACATTTACTTCTTTCCTTATATGGTCACATAAGAGGTTACCAGAAATGCTCCATCATATAAACACCTTCTGCAGTCATTGTAAAACAATCTTCTCTTGGTTCACAACTTAAAAAAAAACCAAAACCGTTTCTATATCATTTAGAAAATGTTTTTTTTCCCCCAGAAAATAAGTAAGGTTATGCAAATCATCTGATACCAAAATATCCTAGTATAGTCTTAGATAAAATACCTATATGCCCTTCTCTGGAAATTGCAATCAAACCACCAAGAACAGTAATACTGTAACTCACATAATACAGTTAATGAAAGCTTTTATTACATTAATTCATTTCAAGTTATGTGAAACAGTAAAAAAAAATCTGTCAATGTAAAAAAAGGGGAAAGAAAAAAAAGTCATAATTATACATATCCATAATGTTTCCTCTTGACATTTTTAAAGACCAATCTAGTGAGAATTCCTTCTTTAAAAAATCTCAGCTGGGCAAACAAATTAGACAAATGACATTTTTTGAACTCTTTCCTTTCCCTTTGTCATTTTCTTCCTTTTAACTTCCCCATACTCTCCCTGCTCCTGCTGAAGATTCTCTCACTCCCCCAACTCCTAACCAATGACTCCTGAATAGCTCTTCCTGCTCCTTTCACAGCTTTCCTCCTCCCTTGAGGGTTCCCAGCTGTCTGAACACACCTCCCAAAAACTGACCTTGTAAAAAATCCTGATCCCTTTGAAGTCAATGAAAGTTTGGCCACTGATTTCAGTGGTGCCAGGATTTTACCCAATGTCTCGTAATAATAGATTAAGAAAAGGTAAACTGGACAAATCAAACTTTCCCCAATTAGTTCAACTGGCTTGCCCACTATTGTAGTTTTGTTAATATCTACCTTTATTTCTCCTGTGCACTGTAAGCCTTCGAGGGAAAAATAACCATAATGAACATTTGGCTTGCTATGTTATCAAGGGCAGATTTTTAATTCTCAGCTACTAGGGACTGAAATCAGATGGCTGTTAAAACACTCACAGAAATTTCCCATTCCTTCTTTTTACAGCACAGGGGATGGGGGTGGATATCTTAATTAGTAACTAGTAATCTGTGACAGCATGCCTGAGGTGTTGGGTAGGAATTGTTAACACTACATTGAAAAGGAGCAGTAAATAGCTCATATGACTATTGCAGCTCTATGTCACTGATTCAGTTTACAGCCAGATCAAAAGTACTACCCATCAGAAATGAAGGATGGTCATGCGGCTAAGGCACTAGGCTTAGACTCAGGAGCTCTGAATTCAATTCCGGGCTCTGCCCTAAAATTCATGTGTGACTGAGGGTAAGTCACTTAACCTCTCTGTACAATAGGAGATAATAATCATCCCTTTTCCCCACCTTTTATCATCTTTGTCTATAAGATTTTAAGTTCTTCTTGAGAGGGACTTCTCATACTATCTGTGGGTGCTGAATTTAATGCAATGGGACCCCAAATTTTGGTTGGGGCTTCTATGCATTACCATAATACAAATAATTAGAGCAACCATAATCTGACCTCAAATGGATGGTTGACAAGAAATGTTTTGGTGGATTTGCTCTTGTTTCTTGCAGAAATGTGGCCACATCAGAAAAGACATAATTATGACTAGCACCTTAATGTGAATCTCAAGAGTGGCCCAAGAAACAAGAAGTGGCACACCCAGAGCAATATTAAGGTATACTGGCAGAGCAGCATGTAGGGAAGAGATGTGGACAGAGGATTTTAGTCTCTTGTTTGTATTATACTGGACTCCTGTGTCAACACAGATTGCAAGAACCTGCATCCCCAGACTTGCAGTTTCTAAAGGAAAAAAGGATTTTGAGAGAGGGGAGTTTCTACAACAGTCCTACTGTCATCCTATGACAGCTCAGAAGACTTATTATGTTTGTAGCAAAAAGAGTAACTAGGTAAATGATCCCATCATCATATAACTGTAATCACACACACAAAAAACTATGTTCAAAGAACATTATTAAGATTGCAAAGTCAAGCAGTCAAAAGTAGGAAATGCCATAATTCAGGTTACTTGTTTAACCTCAGTTCAGATCCTTTGCGTGTATCCATTATGATACAGTCATTAATTACATGATCACATACTATTTTTTCTACAGGATCACTGTCTCATTCAATTCACAGGATGGACCGGCTCTGGAGATGAATCAGGGGTGCATAGTGAAGGAGACTTTGTCTAGAGGATCTTGCTTCATTTGTTGCAGGAGTTAGATGGATGGTGCTCACTTAATAAGCAACTATTCAATATTTTATTTCCTCCTTCACTACACAGCCCTAATTCTTCCCCAGAGCAGGTCCATCCTGTGCATTGAATGGCACAAGGTTCCTGTGGAAAAATAGCATATGATTATGTAATTAAAGACTATCATAATGCATACACGCAAGGGGGAGGGGGGGAAATATGGTTGCACAGGCAACCTTAATTCTGACATTTCCTAATTTTGACTGATTGACTTTTCAACCTTAATAATGTTCTTTTAATATAGTTTTTTTGGTGTGTAATTCCTAGTGTTTTAAAAGAGCAAACTGGAAAAACAGAAATTCCATCTTGTGACCGTATATTGACTCCCACGTAGTTCATATGCAGAGCTGAAACCTTTAGATCCACTTACCAGGCCTCTGCCATTGGAGCTAATGATAGCAGTAGTATCTTTTCATTCTCTGTGTGGACCAGCACTAAATACTGATATACTTTGCCAGCTGGTTTCACAGATATTTGCTGACAGCAGAGGAATGGTTCCATTCCAGGCTTTGGAGTGGAGTGCTCTAGTGGGCACAGATTCTTCAATCCATTTCCCACAAACATGACCCCTTCTGATCATCCCCTCCAACCTCTCCTTGTCACAGTCCCATCTCTGCCCCATCCCTGGCTTCTCATCCCAGTCCCATTCTCTTCCCCTCTCTCAGTCTCCTCCCCTCGGGTTTCTCATCCCAGTCCCAGCAAGTCCCAGTCTAACTCTGCCAAACTCTCATTCCAGCCGCCCCCTACTGGGAGTCCCAGTCTCCTCACCCAGCGAGTCCCAGACTGCCACCCTACCCCAACTCCCTGTCCCAGTTTCTGCCATATTCTCAGTCTCCTTGTCTCACTCTACTCCCCTCCCTTTCCTGCAGGTCCAGCTCATATCCCCTCTTCATTTAATCAGGCAGCTCCCTTCTCCACACTATGTGCCTTAGGCGGGAATCGGGAGATGAGGAAGGGTCATTAAGAACACAGCTCTTAGTTGAGGTGCAAGAGGTACAATTGCAGGGCAAGTCCTGCTTTAGCCCCAGGTGGGGCATCCCCAGTGCATATAGAATCTTTGGAAATTTAGCCTCTAAATTTGAGGAAATCAGAACTGAGGATGTATGAAAGGCTTATAACTTCATCATATTGGAGCAGGCTTTCACAGGTATGACAAAAGGCACATCCCTGATGCAAGGGTCACCTGCCAACCCCACCATATTTTAAGTCCCTGATCCAAATCATGGGAAAGATAGAGCTTCTCAAAGAAAAGATCACCAGAAATTATTTTTTACTATGGCAAGACAATGTATTTTCCCCTAGTTTTGTTCTTGGAAATGGCTTTATTTTAGCTAAAATACATGAATAAAAAAATCAGTCTGAGGCAGCTACCAAGCTCACCAAATTTAGGCCAAGCAGTTAAAGTTTGGCAAAGTTATGAGCAACTGAAAACAAGGTTTTATAGTGGGAAGAGTCCAGCAACTGTATTTACAGGTGGTGCTATCATCCCTGCCTACAATTCCACATATAGCCCAAACCTGCAACTGCATCAAGTTGCCTTGAATTCAAGTTGTGAAGTTTTATGGATTAGTATCTAAGCAACTGTGGAAGCAAATCTGACAATAACTATGGGCAACACCCTGATTTGTTAAGCAATGTAACTTTGATTCTATACTATATCAAAAAATTAAATTACCACATCTACAGTAGTCTTGCAACATTGATATGTTTCTTTCATTTGTTAAAAGTCAGAATCTTTTGTTAGAAAAGATTTACAATAAGACAGAAGGATTTTTTGTATATCCTTAATGAAAATCTGAACTTAATGTATTCATATTTCAGGAACAAAGTTTCTCTATTCATACAGGCTGTGAATGTCAAGTGTCTATTCAGAAGAGATTACCTGGTGAAGATCTAAACCATTGGAAAGAGGGATTTTAATGGTAGCGTTGACAAAGTGTTAGCTACACCATCACAAATACAACTCTTTGATATATTATTCCCTTATGGTAACAGACAGCATTGAAGCTGCCCTGTAATTTGGCACCTCAATGCTTCAATATTAATGTAATGTGGCAATGTTATTATTTTTGCTATTTTCCAGGCCATAATAGTGGTATTTGTTTCCAAAAATATGACATTATGCTCACTAATGTAGTTACACTTATGGACTGTGGTGGTGAAAACAGATGTAAAGTCATAGAAAGACTCAGAGCATTTGATTTAGTTTTTGCTATTGTTGCCAGAGTTATTTTCAGCCTACTCTTATGAAAAGGCTGAGTGCCTGAGGAGGACAGTTTTCACTCCACAATCTGCAGTTACTAATACTTAGGATATTTGTAATGTTTTTTCTCAGAGGAGCCAGGATGCCAACCATTTGTAAGAATAGTCATTAACTGTCCTTTTTGCACAATGTTCTATGTAATCCTATTTTGTGAGAACATTTTCTAGTAGCCTGCTTTGCACTTAACAATATAGCATTTCCAACACACCACATCTACAAAGCATTGCTGCCATGCATCTCCAAGTGTCATATCATAGCAGAAGTAGTGATAACCTCGTCCTCATTGTGGGTCAAGACATCCCTACATTATTTCTCTTTCAGTAACTAGGAAATAGCACCATGTAACGTGTCCCTACCTGTGTCATCATGGGCATTAATGATCTGCAAGTGTGATATATCTGTTACACTGGATGCACTTAAAAAGTTTCTTCTGGACTGAAAATGTTTACAGATTCTAGTGATATTCCTGAATATGGTCCCCTATGCTGTAAACTGAGACATGCTGGCATGAATCAGTTTTCACAGAGGATATTAGCTTCACTCTTCCAGGAAGTACGTTCCCTGATCACTGGAATCTTTTCCTCCCCACTTACAGATATGTATAGGACATACTCAGTTTGTCAGAGGAAGAAACTGCTTCATGCTTTCCTTATTTTGAGCTGAATTTTGATACTCTTAACTTATGCTGAATAGCACTTTATAAAAAATCTCTTACATGCATATATATATATGTATTATGGTATTTTTGCATAGCTATCACAACTATATTTTTCTGTACTACTTTTTCCCCATTTTCCGTTTCCTCTGAACTTTCTGCTATGGAAATTAAGGACCAGGCGAGAGGTATGTAAGTGAAGACTAGAGATGACATGATGTCAAACTTTCATGAACTGAGGTCAGACTAGTTGACAGTAGTTGAGCAATGGTCTAAAGTTGCCGTTGGGGAGGTCTAGATTGGATATTAGGAAACACTATTTCACTAGGAGGGTGGTGAAGCACTGGAATGGGTTACCTAGGGAGGTGGTGGAATCTCCATCCTTAGAGGTTTTTAAGGTCCAGCTTGACAAAGCCCTGGCTGGGATGATTTTGTTGGGGTTGGTCCTGCTTTGAGCAGGGGGTTGGACTAGATGACCTCCTGAGGTCTCTACCAACCCTAATCTTCTATGATTCTATGACATACTGAAAATATCAACCTAAAAAGAACAACATCATTTGTACAAATTTCAAGAAATATCTTAACTAAGACTTGCAAGAAAAGTCAGGAAAAGTAGCTAGACAATGCTTTCTTCTTAATCCTCTGAAAAATAGTAGGATTTTACATGCTACACTTATCAAGTCACAGATAATGATACTTTATTATTTTTTTTAATTTTTCACATTATTTTGATAACTTTTAAAGTGCTACCTACCTTAAAATAACCCAGTTTTTTTGTTACTCTAATATGCTACATGCATCATTTTGATATACTAAGCATTCTGTTTTACTTAGGTTTGTAAATATGAAACAGGCAAATCCAAATTTATGAATTAACAAGTACAGAAATTTTCTTATTTCAGAATACTGGGGCAGATTCTCAGTTCCTGTAAATCAGTGTAGTTCTGTTGGCTTCAATGGAGCAATGCTAAAATACACCAGTTGAAGACTGCACTTATTATGTTTTAAAGTGCACTTTATTCTTCAGCAGCAAAAAGTGTTATTACTAAAATGGCATGAGACAATTCTGCTGTCCTTAACTGAGCCAAATTTTTCTCGACATCAGTGTAAGCTCAGCTCAGTTAAACACCACTGAATTTTACCCAGTGTTTTGAGATCTGTAACAATATCGATAAGACACCCATGAAAGTGTATATGGCATCCAAATTAGCATCAAAACCAACTGCCTTTAGTAGTACCAGAACCCCACCCATTTTACCTGCACATCAGGCCTCTGAAATTTGGAATTGTGTGTCTGAAGGCTTAATGGTAGACTCTCTCCTAAATGCTTTGAATCTCCCATTATGCATTCTATCAGAAAGTGCAGATATCCAGAACTGGTTTTCTTCCACTTTTGTGATGGGAGATCATGAAAAAATGGGTATAGTTTGGGCAACAATTAAAAATAATAACAGAAAACCCCAACAATGGGAATCTTATGAGAATCTTTTGCCATACATTTTCCATATATTTTAATTTCTAATCTCATAACTGCTTGGGACCTACCATTTGAACTAAGCATTGTTAACTCTTTTGAGATAATCACAGTTATGATGCTGGTCTAGATCTTGTCCAATAAAGAAATGAACTTTGTTGTAGACTGGACAGCCAAAATTGCATATAGTAGCCAAAAAATGCTTGACTAGATATTTATATTAACACTTTCTACCATATTTGGCAGGATGTGGAAACCACACTCTCATTAAAATACATGTACACAACTGTGAAAATCAAGATGCCAAGTCTGATTGAAATGACCTTCTTGGAAATATGCAAAGGTTCCCAATAATCAGACATCTCAAATGGGATAAAGTTTAATCCTCAGTAAGAAATCTTGATAGTTTCTTTAATCAAATAGGCCTTATTCATTGCTGCATTATTGCAGTTTCATACCAAGCTAACTCCAGTGAAATCAAGGGGTCTAGACTGGCATGAAACCAGAGCAGCATGCTGGTGAAGCAGGTCCCATATTTATCACAACTTCCATTTGTACTTGAGAACCAGATGGCTGGTATATGATATTTGTGTTTATTCAGATGAAATTTTAAAAAAACCCTAAAACACTTGGAGTGCTTTTTATTTGACAGAGCTTAATGTGTCACCTAAAGAAATCCACAAAGAAAGATAATGAGCCTTGTCAACTGTTTCATAGTAATTACAGCTCTCATGAAATAAAGTTACAAAACTACAATATAGCTTAAGATAATGAAATATGAAAAGTTTTTTCTAATCAGAAAAAAACTATTTGTAATGTTTATGCAAGACTCATTTCAAATATGTAACCATCAATTCATTAGATATGCAATCAAATATAATAAACCCAAATTCTTTCACAATGTTAGATGTAGTATTGTTATCCCCCATTTATACTGTAATGCTTTATCACGTTCTTCCTACAAGCATCATAGATTTTCTCAGAGTTTTGCCAGTTCAATTAACTATATAATATTAGAATAATACAAATTTCAGACACTTTCTTTAAATACTGCCCTAGAGCTGTAAGGCTTTTAGATAAGCATTCTCTGATATACTTACGGTCATTGCACAATGGTCCACTAAAGGAGGTCATACTGCAGTCACAGCTGAATCCATCCCACTGCTGTAAGCACACTCCTTGGTTTGCACATGAATCCTCTTGGCATGTGGTGCTGGGGCCTGATGAGAACATACAAAAGCGACTAGCATTTTGTCTTTCAAAGTAACATGTTTTGTCTTTGGATCACATGGTAGTTGCCAACATCTTAAACCTAATGAGCAAAGGAATCTAAAGTAGAATTTATTTAAAACTTTCTGTGTTATGTGGAGGCATATAACATTACAAGATCTTTTGTTTTGGCTCTAATTCTGACAGAACAGAATTCATAAAGAAAACAAGGGCAGTAGGGATGTTAACACTGTAGCAAGCTATGGTTAATTTCACATCACACCATTAACAGGTTAAATCTTTTCTTTCATGAAATTAATGTATTTATTCTTTTTCCTGCAAAACGTGTTCCAACCAGCAAAACCAGGTACCATGGAAAATGGGAAATAAAGCTACACGAAACAAGATCAGAAAATTAAAAACAAGCTAGGAAATGAAGCTACATTGTAATGTACCTGAAATCCAAGAAAGTACTTTAAGAAAGAGCTGAGTCTAAAATAAAGAGGAGTTGGGGGATGGGTTTGCAGGAAGGAATGTTGGCAAGTATTGATTCACATGCTTTAGTGATCCCATGCAGGTTCTTTTTTAAACAGAAAAAAAAAATATCAGAGTACTAATGAGCTGGCATGCCCAAATGTGACATACACATGAAAAACAAAGCTATTCTATTTCTAGAGATTCATAACTAGACCACTGAAAAATAAAAGAACTTTTTAAAAGGTATGATCAAAGCACTAAAGCAATCACTATACAAACATATTCAAGACTGAAAGCCTTTATGCAAAATATGCCGTAAAATGAAGGTTCTTTATCATGTTTAGGGGTAAAAAGAGAAAATCTGAAACAAAACAACATACTTTATGGCAGGAAATGTACAGAGCATTTATTGTAGAAATCCAGCTGTGCATTCTGGGTTTCAGTCTTGTTTAATACACACAGGGCTATCTACCTTGCAAATCAGCTTTCATCAATGCAACTTTGTCGGCAAAATAAAAAAAAGGCAAAATATATTATATGTTAGTAAGCAATATTGAAATGGCAGCAAACACAGGAAAAACATTCAGAGTAAAGTGCATGCTGCTGTTAAAAAGAGAAAGAAATGCCATATAACACAAACAAATTAATGCTAATAGCCATAAATCTCTAGGCAAGCCAAAATGAGAAAGCAGTAATTTGCCAGTATTTTACTACAAATATAATGGTTAATTGAGCTGATGACATGTAATGAAGGAAAATTAAAAGTTTTTTTTCTTCTTCTTGGATAGATATGAATGCATTAGCAAAGTGAATGCATGGCTGCATCCTGAGTAGTCATTTGTCATGTTCAGATACAGTGAATTCTAAAGTCATTAGCACATTATCGCTTCCCATCTTCCTCTCCTCTAGACCTTTCTGTATGACTGGGAGAATTAAGATAGAAATATACATTATGAACCATATATTGCCTTGGATCAACATACACAGATCTCCCATTGGCATGCACTAATCAAGGAAATAATATGGTCCTAATCCTTATAAAACCCTTTTCAGACATTTTGGAGACAGAGACATCCACTTAAATCTTATTTTAAATTAAATCCCACTGAAAGTTCCTACTGTGGAATTTTCTAATCTAATCGTATAAGAATCACTCATTTGGGGGTATTTAACAAGGCCCAAAATCTGTGAGATACTTAAGCATGTGCCCAGTTTAAAGCACATAAATGTGACTAGTCACATGCTTCAAGTTATTCAAGTGCTTAAGTACCTTGCTGAATTGGGACCCAAAAGATTGTCACAAGACTAGGTCTAGCAATAGAGTATACTATTGACCACAGGTTAGCCAAAAGTATGAATTAGCTCTGATATATTTAGCCTGTGTACTAAAATGCTGGTATCTATCAGATTAATCTGAAATTTTATGCAGCAGCTGATGATCTGCATTCAACGAAGAAGGGACATCTAGGGCAGCCATTCCACTTTCTTAGCAGTTTTGAGTTCAAAAGTTTTTCTTTAAACATTTGGGCATTGCATCATTCTTTGGGTATTATGATGGTTGACAAGTCACTCACTTTTTAAAAAAAAAACAGAATCTGCTACTTGGACACCTTACAAAAATGAAGTGAAAATATCTGTAGGTGTTTAAATGCTATATATACATGCATTTATTTACACTTTTGTTATGCAATGTTAGATCTCATCATCAAATTAAAATTAGAAAAAAGTCATGCAGAAGTAAAGTAGAAAAACACAGACACCGAGGCAAAAAAAAAAAAATATAGAATAAAGTGAATGCTAAAATGCATGAATGTAGAAGGAAATACTTTTTGTAACTTATGGAACAATTGCCTTAATGAGTTTTTGCTATTGCTCATATCATTCTGAGTGTTTATGGCTTTGCAGCTCTTGCATATTATGTGTAAATATTTCTCCAACAGAATTTGCTAAAAAACACAGATTGGTTACAACCATATGACTGGTTTTAAGTGTAAATAATATTTTTTTAAAAATCATACTTCTTGACAGAATAAAGTATGTTTAACTGATGCTAGAAAATGTCAATAAATATTACCATTGGGTTCATAATTTTATGTACATATTATAGATCTATTTTTATTTATCTAAGCTATTTAGTCAGATGCGATAATATGCAGCTTTGAGTACTTGTGGTATAAATATAATTTTGTTTCATCTTTGTTGCGGACTTTTTAAAATTGACTGGATTTATTTCTTTGCATGGGTAGTCAATTTTATATTTGTAAAGTAAGGACATGGATCGGTTTGGGAGTTACACATTTAAACAAAAGCTTCATATTACCTACTGGTCTGTCTTGATGTCTTGTGGCACATCAGAAAGGTAACTCAGAAGTTACCTTATGTCACCACTGTCCATCACCATGTGTGCTGAAGAAAATATTAAACTTTTCTATGGCAGGCCCTGATCCCACTTCAACTGAAGTCTATGGAAAAATTATTGAATTCAGTCGAGCAAGATCTGGCCCTAATGATCAAACCATAAAAGTGACTGAAATGATCTAGCTTTCGGTTAATTATTCGCAGGTCTATTAAGCAATTGTTTACAGTTCTATCTTTATAGTTTCTTGTCACTGAAGTTTTGTCAACAAAGAGGTCCCCAAAAAGTTTAACGTCTATTCAAGAACCAAAACTACATGGAGTTCAGGCATTTGTTGTTGGCGGCAACCCCGAATTCCTGTGATCATTAAAAACTTGCCTTTTCTGTCCCACCTGCCTACCTGTGAAAAGTATCACAAACTAGGCCATGATCTTGCAAACACTTACGCACATGTGTTACATTAAACACAGAAGTAATTCCAATGAAATCAATAGGATTTCTCATGGTAGCAAAGTTAAGCATATACATATAAGTGTTTTCAGGACAATAACCTAATAAATAGAAACCCTGATCCTGCAGGTGATAGCGCAAGGGTGAACTGTGGCAATGGGTCTCTGAACAGACATAGCAGTCTGTCAAATGCTATCAATTGTAGGATGGAGACCTAAAGGGTATGTCTACACTAAAAAATTAGGTCGATTTTACAGAAGTCAATTTTTATAATTCAATTTTATACAGTTGATTGCGTACGTCCACACTAAGAGCACTGAGCCGGCGAAGTGGGTCCTCACTACTATGGCTAGCATCTACTTACAGAGCGGTGTACTGTGGGTAGCTATCCCACAGTTCTCGCAGTCTCCTCTGACCATTGGAATTCTGGGTTAAGCTCCCAGTGTCTGATGGGGCAAAAGCTTTGTCGCGAGTTGTTTTTGGTACATGTCGTCGGGCCCCCCTCCCTCCCTCTCTGAAAGCAATGACAGACAATCGTTTCACGCCTTTTTTCTGTGGTCCAGTCCGCCGGCCCCGCTCAGCCCGCTGTCATGCTTGCCATACCACAGCAAGCATGGAGCCCGCTCAGCTCACCGTCACCGTCCGTCTCCTGGGTGCTGCTGGAAGACTCGGTACTGCATTTCTACACAGCAGCAGCTCCTTGCCTTCACGGCAGATGGTGCAGTAGGACTGATAGCCACCATATGTCTCCTGGGTGTTCCTGGTAGACCTTGGTGAGGTCGATCAGGGGCGCCTGGACAGACATGGCTATCCTCCTCTTAGAGTGGGAGTGACTCCAGGTCATTCTTTTCTTTAAGTTTCGTCTCATGGAGATTCAGTCCTGCCTGGAATATCATACGAGCTGGAGGCTTCTGCCTCAGGCTGCTCTCCCCGCCAGCAGCATCGTGCTGTCACACCTACCCCAGCCTGCCCCTTGCTCCCATGGCTTATAGAGCCTGGACAGTAGTAAGGAGCAGTTCAGCTTGTGGAATGACAAATCCAGAATGTGAAGGATTGCACTCTATGGGCCACGTTAAGACTATTTCAGAGTCCTAGATAGCATTTAGTCCCTATAAAAGACTTCATGAAAATTTCCCCCCACCCCTAACAAAAATGTTAGTTTATCAGAGCAGCTGAAAGGATAAGGAACCTGGGACTATAACTTAGAGAGAGCTTCCATATTATTTAACTCATAATTGATATAAGTCAAAGTAAAATTTCACAGTGCGATCTGTTCTAAGATTAAAATTGCAGGAGGGGAGTCAGAAAAAGGAACAGGGACCTGTTTCTACCCAGTTTCAAACCAGGGACCTTTTGCATGTTAGATGAACATGATAACCATTACACTACAGAAACCCAACTTGAACAGATCCCTCGCATTGTCCCTATTATACTTTATGTAACATGTGGTTGTACATTATTAATAGTTCGGTGTGTCATGGGCCTTCTCTTTTTTTACCACAGACTTTGCCAAATGCACAGGAATGTTTTTTCTAGCTACAGAATCTACCTAATGCAATGTCTATATCTATGGCCTTCCTGCTAACAAAACAGTCATGCCCCCACCCAAGGCTGACACAGCGCAGAGTGCATGTGACACAGTGACCTGGCTCGGGCAGGATCGCTAGCGAGGCATGATACTTTTGCTGTTAAGCAAATACAGCAATTCTTTCCTGGCCTCTGCCACTGAATGTCTCCATGCATTAAGCTGTGCCCTATCAGTGCAGGAGGACTGCATGAGCCTGGAAAACATGTCATTGCAAGTGCGTTTTTTTCGCCTTCTGATCTGGAATAACCACAGGGATGGAGATGACAGGGGGAGCATAGAAACATTCTACGCTCTATGATTCTGGGGGGACTGCATGGTCACCTGTGCTGCTGAGTGCTGCTGAGTTCGCCATTCTGGCCAAACAGGAAATGAAATTCAAAAGTTCCAGGAGCTTCTCCTGTGTACCTGGCTAGTGCATCTGAGTTCAAAGTACTGTCCAGCTCAGTCACAGTGGAGCACTCTGGGATAGCTCCCAGAGGCCAATACCATCAAACTGCATCCACACTACCCCAAATTCGACCAGGCAATGTCGATTTCAGAGCTAATCCCCTCATCGGGGAGGAGCACAGAAATCTATTTTAAGAGCTCTTCAAGTCGACAAAAATGGCTTTGTTGTGTGGACGGGTGCAGGGTTAAATAGATCTAACGCTGCTAAATTCTACCTAAACCCATAGTGTAGACCAGGGCTAAGTGAGCATGTACAATTCCAATGCTCACAATTTGGTCAAAAGTCTCATGATATTTGGCATTTTTCTCAAAGTCTCAACTCATACAGTCAATTGATTATATGATCATCTTAAAGTAAGTTCCTATCTCTTATGATTAATGGAGAAAATCTACTCAGAAACCAGAAGGCAAATACAAATATTATGATTTTTAAGCCAATCTCATGATTTTGGGCTCCTGTGTCATGATTTTTGAGTGCCTAGGCTTGGCAATATTGCAGTCTTCTCACATAGGGGAGAACTTTAAGAAGCTGACTGATCAAACATGAGCAGCCAGTCTTCCTCAAAAGGAAAATAGATCATATAAAACTTAGAGCTGTCAAATGATTAAAAAAAATTAAACATGATTAAATATGAGTTTTTAAAAAAATAATTGTAATTGTGAGATTAAAAAATCACAATTACTTGCAGTTTTAATTGCACTGTTAATAATAGAATACCATTTATTTAAATATTTTATATGTTCTCTACATTTTCAAATATATTGATTTTATATACAACACAAAATACAAAGTGTACAGAGCTCACTTTACATTATTATTTTTATTACAAATATTTGCATTGTAAAAAAGATAAACAAAAGAAATAGTATTTTTCATTTCTCCTCATATAGGTATTATACTGCAATCTCTTTATCGTAAAAATGCATCATAAAATGTAGAATTTTTTTAATAAAACTGCACTCAAAAATAAAACAAGTCCACTCAGTCCTATTTCTTGTTCAGTCAATCACTAAGACAAACATGTTTGTTTACATTTACAGGAGATAATGCTGCCCACTTCTCATTTACAGTGTCACCTGAAAGTGAGAACAGGCAATCACATGGCACTTTTTTAGCTGGTGTTGCAAGGTATTTGTGTGACAGATATGCTAAACATTCCTATGCCCCTTCATGCTTCGGCCATTATTCCAGAGGACATGCTTCCATGCTGATGACAGTTGTGCTCGACAACGATCCAAAGTAGTGCAGAATGCCGCACGCCCATTTTCATCATCTGAGTCAGATGCCACCAACAGAAGGTTGATTTTCTTTTTTTTTTTTTGGTGGTTTGGATTCTGTAGTTTCCAAATTGGAGTCTTGCTCTTTTAAGACTTCTTACAGCATATTCCACACCTTGCCCTGCTCATATTTTGGAAGGCACTTCAGATTCTTAAACCTTGTGCTGAGTGCCGTAGCTATCTTTAGAAATCTCACATTAGTACCTTCTTTATGTTTTGTCAAATCTGCAGTGAAAGTGTTCTTAGATTGAACAACATGTGCTGGGTCATCATTCAAGACTGTCATAGCACAAAATATATGGCAGAATGTGGCTAAAACCACAGGCAAGAGACATACAATTCTCCCCACACCCCAGGAATTCAGTCACAAATTTAATTAACACGTTATTTTTTAAACAAGTGTCATCAGCATGGAAGCATGTCCTCTAGAATGGTGGCCAAAGCATGAAGAGATACGCGAATGCTTAGCATATCTGGCAGATAAATAGCTTGCAATGCCAGCTACAAAAGTGCCATGCAAATGCCTGTTCTCCCTTTCAGATGAGATTGTAAATAAGAATCAGGCAGCATTTTACAGGAGATAATGCTTGTTTGTCTTAGTAATTGGCTGAACAAGAAGTAGGACTGAGTGAACTTGTAGGCGCTAAATTAATTTGGTTTTGAGTGCAGTTCTGTAACAAAAACATCTAAATTTGTAAGTTGCACTTTCATGATAAAGAGATTATACTATAGTACTTATATAAGGTGAATTGAAAAGTACTATTTTTTTGTTTATTTTTACAGTGCAAATATTCATATTAAAAATAAAAATATAAAGTGAGCACTGTACACTTTGCATTCTGTGTTGTAATTGAAATCAATATATTTGAAAATGTAAAAAAAAATCCAAAAATATTTATAATAAATTTAATTTGGTATTCTATTATTGTTTAACAGTGTGATTAACACTATGATTAATCCCAATCAATTTTTTAAATTGAGTTAATTTGTTTTGAGTTAATCACTTGAGCTAACTGCAATTAATTGACAGTCCTATTAAAAATGCTATTGACATTACATGTTTAGACTGGACTATATTTTATTGACCTGGATATGGATAAGAGCTTGCTATTAATACTTATGCTCAGGTAAGTAAACGTAGGCTACTCCTGTCTGATTATCTCTCATTTTATATGACAATAAACTAGGTTAAATAATCAGTGGTGTTTTCATTATTCTGATGACTTCTTTACCGACTGTTCATCTCTTTTATACTGTCTATGTACATAAATGGGTGGTTAGGGTTATTTTAGTTTAGGAATGAATGTGAAGGAATGGTAGGCATGTCAGTCCCAGGATATTAGAGAGACAAGGTGGGCAAGGTAATATGTTTTATTGGACCAACTTCTGTTGGTGAGGCAGACAAGTTTTGAGATACACACAGCTCTTCTTCATTTCTTTCCCAGACCGATAGAAGGCCTGTGTGGCTCCAGATCTTCTCTCTATTACCAACAGAAGTTGGTTCAATAAAACATATTACCTCCCCCACCTTGTCTCTGTGAAGGAATGGAATAGATAGTAATCAAGGTAATCAATGAGTGTTTAGTTGTCTATATGGTGACTCTAGCGAAATCATATTCAAGGATTTTAATTTCTTACATTCTTTTTCTTATTTTTATTATTTTAAAATATATATTTTGGCATGCTGCATTATTTCTAGTACATATTAAATTAAAATTAATATATATTTTATTCATGGGCTCTTCTGTGGTGCTTATCATTGTCTTTATTGCACCCCTCACACACGTACTAACACTGTTGCCAACTCTCTCAATATTATAAGGAATCTCCCGATTTTAAGCTACTCATGATGCTGTTAATGGCCCAATCTTACTAGCTTACTTTTGTCTGGATCTAAAGCCCTTAGTAATTATGAAGAGACTCCCATTGACTTTAATGAGCTTTGGATCAAGCCCATTAACCAAAACCATCACTGAAGGTAAAATTGACTTCCTGCTGATTCTTAATGGGAATTCTCCACAAGGACACAGGATAGGATGGCCCTCTAAGGGAGGTGGGCTCAGCCCCATGACTAATTAAGCTGGATCTCAGGGGACGGCTTTAAGACCAGGGATCAGATAACAGCCTGAAGGTAACCTGGTTCTCAGATAAAAGACCAGTAAGCATCACAGTTAGGCAGAAAAGTGAGGGGAGTAATTAGGAGGCCCAGGACTAGGGGAAAGTACCTGGAAGGCAGCATTCCACTAGCTTGGATCGTGAACTGGGCCTCAGTTCACAAGAACTTTTAAGCACCTATAAAATCAATGGGATTCACAAAGCCTGAGAGCAGTGCCCCGGCTCTCTATACAACAAACGGGGAAAGACAGTTGCCTTCAAATGGGATTCCCCAAAGTCAGCATGCTATGAAGCTCCTCACTTAAGAGAACTAATGGGAGATGACAAACTGTGGTGTCTGTGCTAAGCCTCACCCATCTCTCAGAGATAGGTGCTTAAGTCCATGCTGCAGGCAGGTGTTTCCCTCTACTTGGGAATCTCAGCTGCAAACCCTCTCTGGGTGCTAGGCACATATACTATTTCAGCAAGAAGCCAGAAGAAGAACCTCCCTTATAATTTTGAGGCTAGTGGATAGGATACTCACCAGGTAGACCCCCTCTCCATCTGAGTGGGAAAAGAGATCTGCCATCTCTCAGGTGGGTGCCCCAACAGCTGGGCTAGGGGATAATCTGATGTGGAAAGGGGAGCTCTTTCATTCTCTCCTGTTGAAGCTGTTCCACTTTGCATCAATAATTTTAAAAGGTCATCGGAGCAGGGGACTTAGATCCTGGATCTCCCAAGGGAGTGCTCTAACACCCGTGATACAGAGTTATTCTCATGCTTACTCTCTCTCTCTCTGGCCCAATGTTGAAGCTATGTCAGTGTGGCTAAATAATGAGAGACTCACTCGGCCAGAGATAGAAAGAATGAATTAAGCTTAAGCAGTTCATGAAAAAACCCAAACATTTTCTTGATCTGAAAGTCATTGAGAGAATATTAACATGGAACACCACAATGCCATTTTTGTAGTCACTTTTCAAAGCAGAATGGTACTTTAGTGAAAGTAATGTACTGGAAGACAGTTGCTAAATTCAGAATGATGTGAATAAAGTGTGTGTAGGGACAGAGAATTGATTTAAACTAATATATAAAAGTGAAAACTCTGTGGAATGAAGCTACTGGAGGAATTAGAGATAGACCGTAGACAAACCCTTAAACATGAACACCCTAGTACTACTGACTCCTTGAAAACAAAATCCACATTTTATAGCCCATCTGCCCTCATAACCAAAACTGTAATCATCCAGGGCAAAATCCTTGCTTTCATATTCAAATGAATCTTTTGGGGCCTAATTCGGTCCTAACTTGCATCCCACACTATTCCACTGGAGCCACTAAAGCTGTACAGTGTGTGACAGAGCACAGTTTGGCCTTATTAACTTCAATGGATAGGAAGATTTACAACCAAAAAATCATAATCTAAGCACTGGGATACTGCTTATTCATTAGCTAATGTCTAAGTATTATATAGAAGCTAATTGTTACTGTTACCATGATTAAATAAAATATGTCACAAACAAACAAAAGACATGAAAACCAGCTTGTCACTAAAGAGGAGCAGAATCTACAGATTATATTCAAGAGGTAAATTAGAGTTCTCAGGTTAGTTTGTGCTTTGTTGAGTAGGTATACATTTCTCCTCGTGGGCATCTACCCTCATTAATAGTGTGCACAAGTTATACTACAACTGAGGCACAACGCTAATTACACAGGTAAAATATAAACCCACCATATAGACAGTACAAATAAACAGGACTCAGCAGATGGGTCTAACACTTGCACAATGAGATATAAGAATATCTGCTTTATATTGGAAGTACGTATGATGAAACTATTATGATGTTCAGTACCTTCACATCCTCTTTCTATTTGCCCGTTGCAAAACAGGGCATCCGAGATCAGATCAGGCAGACGTCCATTTAAGTCAACTGATGCAAGGCAACCTTGAAATCCCTCCTTTGCATGCACCAGTTTTGGTAAGGATTTATACATTTCTTTCGCCACTCCTCCAATATACAAATCACCTGTTAAACAGAAGTAAATATTAGTCATAGAAAAGAGAGCTAGTAGGTCTTTTGGTTTGCTTAAATATCTGGCCTTCTCTTTCTAAATAACATAGAATCATAGAATATCAGGGTTGCAAGGGACCTCAGGAGGTCATCTAGTCCAACCCCCTGCTCAAAGCAAGACCAATCCCCAATTAAATCATTCCAGCCAGGGCTTTGTCAAGCCTGACCTTAAAAACCTCTAAAGAAGGAGATTCCACCACCTCCCTAGGTAACACATTCCAGTGTTTCACCACCCTCCTAGTGAAAAAGTTTTTTCCTAATATCCAACCTAAACCTCCCCCACTGCAACTTGAGACCATTACTCCTTGTTCTGTCATCTGCTACCACCGAGAACAGTGTAGATCCATCCTCTTTGGAACCCCCTTTCAGCTAGTTGAAAGCAGCTATCAAATCCCCCCTCATTCTTCTCTTCTGCAGACTAAACAATCCCAGTTCCCTCAGCCTCTCCTCATAAGTCATGTGTTCCAGTCCCCTAATTATTTTTGTTGCCCTCCACTGGACACTTTCCCATTTTTCCATATCTTTCTTGTAGCGTGGGGCCCAAAACTGGAAGCTGTACTCCAGATGAGGCCTCACCAATGTCGAATAGAGGGGAATGATCACGTCCCTTGATCTGCTGGCAATGCCTCTAGTTATACAGCCCAAAATCCCATTAGCCTTCTTGGCAACAAGGGCACACTGTTGACTCATATCCAGCTTCTCGTCCACTGTAACCCCTAGGTCCTTTTCTGCAGCACTGCTGCCGAGCCAATTGATCCCTAGTCTGTATTTTGTGTTTTGTCACATATTTTTTGGGGAGACACCATCACTACATTCTGAGTGAGAGTATTGAGATGCTGGAACTTGCTCCCACTTTGGTCCAAAATAGCCTGATTTTGGTGATCTTCCAAGCATGTTGCAAAAGACACACATGACTGGGGAGCTTGGAGAGGGCGTAAGGTATGCTTCCAACAATAATGAAGGGGTGGAAAGGAGCTTTTTTGTAAGAGGCTGACTTCCAGACTTCCCAATTGAATAATTTTAATGCTGTGGGGTTTTTACTTTATTTTTTTTCCAGTACCAGTTATGTTTTAAGGCTCCCTAGAGTCTTTTATAATCATCTTTTAAAATCAAAATAAAGAAAACAAGCATAGATTGCTGGTTTGATGTTACCTTCATGTGAATAGATTTTTAGACTTTCTGACATCTCAATGAAAGATAAAACAGGATGCAATATTTGTCTGTTTCAAGTGGCTACAAGTACAATGCCACCATTCTATATGATTATTTTGTATTCTGTGCCATAGGATAAGTAGAATAAGACAGGTTCTTGGTCCCAACAAGCTGATACCCCAATACTACTCACTGTTTTATAATTAGTTAATAAAACTCTTAGGTACTTACATGACCTCACCACCATAGTATCTGAGCATCTCTGAGTGTTTAATGTATTTATCCTCACAACACCCCTGTGAGGTAGGGAAGTGTCCATTTTACAGATGAGGAACATAGGCCCAGATCCTCAAAGTATTTAGGCTCCTAACTACCATTAACTTCAGTGGGACTTAGGAGCCTAAATACCTTTGAGTATCTAGCCTCATGTCACACAGGAAGTCTGTGATAGAACATGCAATTGAATTTGGGTCTCCAGAATCCTAGGTTAGTATCTTAACTACTGTACAATACTTCTGTGACACTCTTTCCATTGGGTGAGCACCCTGTAACTCTCACATTCCTCATCTGTATATAATTGTGATATTGCATATAAAGCTGGCCATGTAAGGTATCAGTGGAAAGGTTATGATCAGCTGAAACCCATTGTTCCATCTAAATATGTGTATCATTATTGCATATAAAATTATAAGAATTGTGTTGAATGGTTTTCACTAAAATACATTGTGGGTTTGGGAAGCACCCAGGTACTAGCTATCCAGAGACAACAACAAAGGAAGTAACCAATGCTCAGGTGGGTGCTGAACAGACATCACTAGCCATTGTCCAGCAGAGGAGTTGCAGTTTAATGACTCACTCACAGGAGACACACGGGGGTGTTTCTTCACCTTGGAGTCAGCAAAGCCCACCAGACATGCCTGGACTTGTGTTCTCCAAGCACATGGACTAAGAGTATAAAAAAGAACACAGTGGCCCCATGCTTGTCCTTTTCTCCTCCCCCCACCAATGCTCCAAGCAACAAGAACACTCAGAAGATTGAATACTCCAACAGTGAAGATTGGCCCAGGTTTCAAGGGTGAAACCAGTTTGTTATGAACTGTAACATCCAGTGGGGTGAGAAAACTGCTTGATCTAAATACTGCCTAGTGTCTTACAGGTTTAGGATTTAGATTGTGCGCTTATTTTGTTTTCTTTGGTAACTATCTCTGCCTTTTTGCCTATCACTTATAATCACTTAAAATCTATCTTTTGTAATCAATAATCTCATTTACCTTTACATGTGAGTTTGCCTGAAAAGCTTGGTAAATTTGCTCAGGTTTACAAAGGCTGCTGTATATCCACTTTCCAATAATGAAGTAGTAAACCAATTAATAAATTTGCATTGCTCAAGAAAGGGTCTTGAGCACTGCAAGATGGTATATTCCTGATGTACAAGGCTGGGAGCTGGGGGGATTTGGCTGGTGTCTTTCTCTGAGTGATTTCATGAGTGGCTCTATGAGCATTCACACTTTAGAGCTTACAAGTAGAAGTATGAAGGGGCATACAAATGGTTAGCATATCTTGCACGAAAATATCATGCATCGCCGGCTACAACAGTGCCATGTGAATGCCTGATCTCAGTTTCAGGTGGCATTGTACATACAAAGCAGGTAGCATTATCTCCTGTAAATGTAAACAAACTTGTTTGTCTTAGCGATTGACTGAACAAGAAATAGGACTGAGTGGGCTTGTTTTATTTTTGACTTGCTGTGCTGGCCAACACAAGTTAATCACAGGAAAGACCATATACCAGTGGAGGTTTGTTGTAGTAGAGACACATTCTACCAGAATCCTCTTCCTGTCCTTCCATTCTCCTTACACTGGCATTGAGGGTAGTATGTCTAGCACAGGAACTGCCCCAACAGGTTTACACCACCAGAGAGTTCCTCTCCACAAGGGAAATTCTCCACTAGCCAATTATGGCCAAACTTTCTGAACATCACAAAGTGCAAAGATCATACTGGATATTCTGGCCTTAAGTATATGACCAGGTATGAAAAGGAGCTAGATAATTTATGACTGTTTCAAAACCAACCAACCAAATAACATAACACCATGTGCTAGTGAAAGGTATTGAGTTTCAGGGATCTTATAAGAATACCACAATATTATACACACTGAAGTACACCTGTATTACTAGTGTAAAATATAGTGGTTTTGACCACAGCTGGAGGACACTGTAGTGCTTCTTTATATGGAAGTCCTTGAGACTTGAAATCCTATATCTTATACAAAAGGTTCTAGGGAATGCTTCAGCAAAGTGTCTTGGCCCTTACATGGAAGGATTATATATAGGGCTGAGAGTAGTTCAGTTTCGATTCCCGTTTAAATTTTGGTCTCTGCTGAGACTGACAGTAAGGTAGCCAATTAATGCCAGTAATGGTGATTGTTAGATTGTCTATAGGGAATTGGACTGAGTCCACCAATTCATTTCCCACAGGCCACCAAATGTCTTTCAGACACTAACAATTTTAGTCACTATGGACCAGCCTGTCAACCTGAATTGGACATGAATCAGTGAGCTAGAGATTAAGTACTTTGTATCATATTACTACTCCTTTGAGTCATCCAGTCCACACATTAGCAATATCTATAGCAATGTATACTAAGAAAAGAATAATTAAATCTCATGCTTCAGAACATAAGCTTGTTGCCTGCTGGGGTTCAAGAAGGAATTCTCTGCCCATCTCAAATGGCTACGTGATCTGAAGAGTCAACAATGGTTTCCTCTGGAGCATTAGCTATTGTCAACTCTTGAAGGTAGGACATCAGATAGAACAGAATAGTGGTCTGATCTGCCGGTAGCAATTCCTGCATTCCCACAAATAGGGCATAATTATTTCCTTAGTAGGACTGGAATTGGTACATTTTCAGTCCATTGCATTGGAAATAATGCAGATAATAAAAATGTTCCTTCTTTTTCTCATGTGAAACACAGTGAAAATCAAACCCTAAGAATTTTTCTGAACTACTGATCTGTCAATGGTTGTCTGACATAGATATAATTTCTCTGATTTTATTATGGTAGACTTGAAAGTGGGAAGATTCAGAAAGGTAAAAGAAAGTCAACAAAATACTAGAGCTATAGCACAAAGATTAATTTCATCCTCTTTCATTTCACATTCTTGTCCACTCTACTATAAAACCTAAAGAAGTTTACATTTTCCACACAGAACCTTCCAGATTCTTTTGATTCATTAAAACCTTTAGAGATATTGATTCAATATGATGATATCCCAATAATGCCTAGACCTGTTTCTTAGGCAAGGCAGTCCACTGTTCCATGAAGCCATGTATTCAAGGGCCAATTATGGTGAATAACTATTACAATGCAAGGTCATAGCAGCATTATAAGAAGAGAAGCTCAGATTACTCCTGTAAATATGTGTTGGAAGTCATCAACAAGATGCTCCCTTAGTTAACCATAAGACCCACAGAAACATGAATATACATAGCGTGATGTGTATGTTTCTGGTGAAATAGTTTATGGTTTAATTACAGCTTCCTAGCCATGATTAATCTTCTAAAAAAAATAGGACCATCGTAATAGCATATAATGTGTTTTGTAAAATATACCATACTTAGCATTGTAAAAGATGTCATACTTAGCAAACTGCTTACTTTGCTCATTGGTGACTTCCTGCATAAACTGGAACATTGGAAATATGTTTGTGATGAGATGAAAAAAAATCTGTGGCAACCATAGGCAACTCTTTCCAGGCTCAGTAAATATCCTGACTAAGCTGCACAAGTAGGACAATTTATCAGCTGAAGCAGCAGGTTTCAAATCACTGAACATTATTTCCTATATGCTTGAGAAACTCTCAGAACAGCAGAAAGCTATGCTCCACTACTTAAAGAAGCACAAGACAAACAACCAAAACTAACTAAATAAAAAACAGCCGCTGGAAAGAATCCAGTCCATTGAACTTGATAGCCAGTGATGAGTTCATAAACCAGACACTACCACAGATACAATTAATTTGGAGAAAAATGTGACATCTCTGCTTGAGCAATAGAACAGTGGTTCCCAAACTTGTTCTGCCACTTGTGCAGGGAAAGCCCCTGGCGGGCCAGGCCAGTTTGTTTACCTGCTGGTGCGGGCCAAGGGACATACTGGCCGCAGCTTCCAGCAGCTCCCATTGGCCTGGAGCAGCGAACCACGGCCACTGGGAGCCGCAATTGGCCGAACCTGCGGATGCGGCAGGTAAACAAACCGGCCCAGCCTGCCAGTGGCTTTCCTTGCACAAGTGGCGGAACAAGTTTGGGAACCACTGCACTATACTAACTAGGCAAAATATTTCTCATCACTGACAAAACTGATGGAAAATAAAAGTAAAATATTTACTAAAGGGAGAGCTGGTTAAAAAAAAAGACTGTTTTGGGGAATTTTTGGATTTTTTAATTCCCTGATATGTTTTCATTAAACCAACATGTGAAAAAAAATCTGCTCTCAAAAAACAAAAACTGAAGGCTTTTTTGGCCTTTGGGATTTTGCACCCATCCCTGTCTTTTCTGCTGTCAAAAAGGGGAAGAAGATGTGCAGAAAGGGAAAGAAAAGGGGAAATAAAATTTTCCAGAAATTTGTTGTTTTTGGTTTTCTATGGAAGAAATATTTTTAAAAGAAATTGCTTTTTTTCTTTAGAAAAAAAGGCCATTTGCTATCAAAAATAGTTGAGATGGGTAATTTTTGACTAGCTTTATGGGCTATGTTAGGATATAGATATTCAGGCCTGTCTGTAAAGGCCTACACTCTAAGAATTTAGGTGTATTCTTATCACTTGGCTAGTGATAGAGGTATAAAAGAAAGAATCAAAATCACTGTCTGCTGGTGTAAGGGCCTTCTCTTACTGTGACAGTCTGTGGCCCTGTGCTTAGGCTCAGGCCTTTGGCTAAGCAGCAGAGGCAGCCATAAGCTGGGAAGCGAACGGTCACATCCTCGCATTCCAAACTAGTCACATTGAAATAAGGTGCTATTGGGCTGTTAGGCACTATCAGGACAGGATTGTATTCCTATCACCTCCAGAGAAAGGGAAGTGCCTAGAAAATGTAAAAGGAAACTTAGTTTGATAGCATCCTGTCTGGCAAGAACTCACTTATCAATAGCTGGGATGTGAAATCCTCACTTCTGTATTGTTTTGTCATTATAGTTCCCACTTTGCTGTTGTTTGTCTGTATAATCTCTGTCTGGTTCTGTGATTGTTCCTGTCTGCTGTATAACTAATTTTGCTGGGTGTAAACTAATTGAGGTGGTGGGATATAATTGGTTACATAATCATGTTACAATATGTTAGGATTGGTTAGTTAAATTTCAGGAGAATGATTGGTTAAGGTATAGCTAAGCAGAACTCAAGTTTTACTATATAATCTGTAGTCAATGAGGAAGTGACGGGGTGTGGGTGGGGGTGGGCATGTGGGTGTGTGAGATGGGAACAGGGAATGGGGGTAAGAAAATTGGAATCATGTTTTGCTAAAGGGGGAGATGGGAACAGGGAATGGGGATAAGAAAATTGGAATCATGTTTTGCTAAAGGGGGAGATGGGAACAGGGAATGGGAGTAAGGAAGTTGGAATCATGTTTGGCTAAGGGTAGGAATGGGAACAGGGACACAGGTGTAAGGCTCTGTGGTGTCAGAGCTGGGAAGGAGGATACTAAGGAAGGAAACTGGAATCATGCTTGCTGGAAGTTCACCCCAATAAACATCGAATTGTTTGCACCTTTGGACTTCGGGTATTGTTGCTCTCTGTTCATGCGAGAAGGACCAGGGAAGTAAGTGGGTGAAGGAATAAGCCCCCTAACAGGCTACATTTTGACTCAAGATGACATGCTCAGACAGGGTCAGAGGGGAAATGTATAACTCCCCTCATGCCCATGTATGGCCACTTGAAGCTTCAGTTTGGGCACAAAAGAGTAAGGGGCACTGTATGGTCACTCTCCCTCCCCTCCCCCCGCCTTCTTTCCCTGGGGCCAGTTTTGTTCAACATCTTTATTAATGATCTGGATGATAGAATGGATTGCACCCTCAGCAAGCAGATGACACGAAGCTGGGGAGAGAGGTAGATATGCTGGAGGGTAGGGATAGCGTCCAGAGGGACCTAGACAAATTGGAGGATTGAGCCAAAAGAAATCTGATGAGGTTCAACAAGGACAAGTGCAGAGTCCTGCACTTGGGATGGAAGAATCCCATGCACCGCTACAGGCTGGGGACCCACTGCCTAAATGGCAGTTCTGCAAAAAAGGACCTGGGGATTACAGTGGATGAGAAGCTGGATATAAGTCAGCAGTGTGCCCTTGTTGCCAGGAAGGCTAAGCAGATATTGGGCTGCATTAGTAAGAGCATTGCCAGCAGATCGAGGGAAGTGATTATTCCCCTCTATTTGGCACTGGTGAAGCCACATCTGGAGTATTGTGTCTAGTTTTGGGCCCCCTACTACAGAAAGGATGTGGATAAATTGGAGAGTCCAGTGGAGGGAATGAAAATGATCAGGGGGCTGGGGCACATGCCGTACGAGGAGAGGCTGAGGAAACTGGGCTTATTTAGTCTGCAGAAGAGAAGAGTGAGGGGGCATTTGATAGCAACCTTCAACTACCTGAAGGGGGGTTCCAAAGAGGATGGAGCTCGGTTGTTCTCAGTGGTGGCAAATGACATAGCAAGGAGCAATGGTCTCAAGATGCAGTGGCCAAGGTCTAGGTTGGATATTAGGAAACACTGTTTCACTAGGAGGGTGGTGAAGTACTGGAATGGGTTACCTAGGGAGGTGGTAGAATCTCTATCATTAGAGGTTTTTAAGGCCCAGCTTGACAAAGCCCTGGCTGGGATGATTTAGTTGGTGTTGATCCTGCTTTGAGCAGGGGGTTCTTCTAGATGACCTTCTGAGGTCTCTTCCAACCTTAATCTTCTATGATTCTATGAAGGAGAAGGGAAAATCTTGCTTCGCCCCTCAATGCCCTAGGGGCCAGGAGAGCTGACATGTCATTATATAAGATCCAGGAGTTGTAATTTGTTGATGTTATGCTCTTGTAGTGGCACAATGATGTCTTACTCTCTACTAAAAGTTGTATTGTTTGGATATAATCTAGCACTAAATTTTTGAAAAAAAGCATTTTTGTTGTTTCTTTGTGACTTGTTCACATTTTCCACTGAAAAAGAGAGAGCCACTGTCATAGCACACACACACCCTCTTTATTTTCCATGAAGGCTTTAATTCCACATTCACAAGGGACAATTAGATTCTCTACATAATTCAATCCATCAGAAAATGAAAATAAGGCAGAATCTCTGAGTGTTGCTAAGTAGAAATCAAGTATATGCAGTAAACACCATTGGGGGTTACAGGACGAGTAAGTCAGAGGAGAATTTAGCCCGTTGTCTACTGAAAGCGGGATCAGCAGACCATGCTCCAAACTCTCTTACACCTGCTTTTCTCTTGTTTACAGTGAATTGTAAACTCTCTACACAAGACATTCATGCTGAATATCTCTGTCTACATATGATCACACATTATGGGCCTTCCTCCTGCATGCTCCCCATACAGGTAACTCCCACAGACTTCAATGTGAGTTACATGATCTAAGCACTTGGAGGAACAGGCTCTAAATTTGTGTCTGTTTATTTGTCTGCATATTGTCTATGTGAACTACTGTCCTCACTGGAGGGAATGACTTATCTGTTCAATGGTAAGAGAGCTGGACACCTTCTACAGGCTGCAGCCTACCCAAAGTAAACCCTATTACTAGTACAAATGTTAGAGTGCTTCATGGGTTGCCTATAATTAACCAACTTCATGTCCAATTATTTTCTTTCTTTCTTTTTTAACATCTGGAAAAAAAACGCAAAAGAGATAAATTGTTTATTAAGTTACAAAGTTAACCACCATAATTTATCTGGAGCAAAAGGTTTCTTTTTTTTTTCAGAATTTGTTTTCCTCCTAGAATTATTTTGATTTTTTCACATATACTCCTGTACTGTCTTCAAATTCATCTTGACATTTTTAATTAAAAAAAAAAGAATTCAAAGTAACATATCTGGAAAGGACAAATAAGGACAGAGAAGTAGCAAAGGAAGAAAAGAAAGAGGCAAAGGGTAGAAAAAACAGAGGATTCCTTTTCTGTTATCCAGGCATGCTTGGAGGAAGAGGTCTATAAGTAGGAGAAAATATTCCTTAACCTCATAATTCTCCTTCCATTTCTATTATAAAAGTCAATATTATAGAGGCATCTTCATTCTTGGTCAAACATTTAGCAGCATGGTCATTTCCATGTTCAAGATAGTTAAGTCCCAGACAGCCTGCGAAGAACTACAAAAGGATCTCACAAAACTGTGTGACTGGGCAACAAAATGGCAAATGAAATTTAATGTTGATAAATGCAAAGTAATGCACATTGGAAAACATAATCCTAACTATACATATATAATGATGGGGTCTAAATTAGCTGTTACCACTCAAGAAAGAGATCTTGGAGTCATTGTGGATAGTTCTCTGAAATCATCCACTCAATGTACAGTGGCAGTCAAATAAATTAACAGAATGTTGGGAATCATCAAGAAAAGGACAGATAAGACAGAAAATATCATATTGCCTCTATATAAATCCATGGTACTCCCACACCTTGAATACTGTGTGCAGATGTGGTCGCTCCATCTCAAAAAAGATATATTGGAATTGGAAAAGATTCAGGAAAGGGCAACAAAAATGATTAGGGGTATAGAACGGCTTCAGTATGAGGAGAGATTAATAAGACTGGGACTTTTCAGCTTGAAAAAGAAGCGACTAAGGGGGGATATGATAGAGATCTATAAAATCATGAGTGATATAGAGAAAGTAAATACAGAAGTGTTATTTACTCCTTCTCATAACACAAGAATAAGGGACCACCAAATGAAATTAATAGGTAGCAGGTTTAAAACAAACACAAGAAAGTATTTTTTCATGCAACGCATTGTCAACCTCTGGAACTCCTTGCCAGAGGGTGTTGTGAAGGCCAATACTATAACAGGGTTCAAAAGGGAGCTAGATAGATTCATGGAAGCTAGGTCCATCAATGGCTATTAGCCAGGATGGGCAGGAATGGTGTCCCTAGCCTCTGTTTGCCAGAAACAGTGATTGAGTGATAGGGCATGGATCACTTGATGATAACCTTTGGGGCGCCTGCCATTGGCCACTGTCAGAGGACAGGATACTGGGCTTGATGGACCTTTGGTCTGACCCAGTATGGCTGTTATGTTCTTATGTCTTTTTTGAATCCTCTGATTCAGCACTATAAATAAGTACCAGTATTTCTAGAGGACATGTATATTACAACCTGCAGAGGCAAGCAGTAAAGGAAAAGGAGTGAAGGAAGACAGTAGTACAGGTAGTGCTAAGAGTCATGCTGCTGGGTCAGGGATACCACAATGATGGCAAAGAAAACCTCTGTTAGGGTGAAATCCAATTCTCCCTGAAGTCAATGAAAGTTTTTCCACTGATTTCATTTGTAGTTGACTAGAGCCTTTGGTGCATATACTGAGATGCCATTTTCAGTATAGAGAGTTAAGATTTACTGCTTAATAAATCAATCAAGCTTCTGAGCTTATCTTGTAAATTATTTGTATCAAACTGCTATGGAAAAAATGATACAGAACCACTGTATCACATAAGTGATACAGAAACAAATGTACTAATGTTCACCTAGTAAACAACTTATACACAATTTCCCCCTTCTCCCCACCCCCCAAGATCTTTTTAATTTGCTGCACTTGTTCAGCGAGGAAACTAAAAGAGTTGTGAAGGCTGAACCAATGAAATTTAAAATAAAACTTTGGGACAGAGTGGCCCACATCCTTTTTTTTACTGATTTTAGTAAATAATTCTTACTTTTTGGCACTATCTTCATCACTAACATGCTATTAATGACACATGCATTGCTTCTCCCCCATGGATCAGTCATCAGCCAAGACCTTCTATATTGCATGCTCTCGGGGGCAAAGGCTATTTGTTGATTTTGATAAACATCACTGTCTTCAAATTACTTGTAGAGAGAGAATTTGTTTAGTCATTGCCTCATAAAAGTGCCAGCAGCATATAAAATGTACTCCGAGTAGACAGAGTAGATATTTGAGGGTAGTTAGCTAAGATATTGTACCGCAACTTTATTCACTGTTGGCAATACCTTTTTCTTGTTGTGCCAAGGAAAGGCTCAGTACTTTGGGTGAATAATACTGTTCATTCAGATGTGGTTCCTACTATAGAGAAACAGGCAATGAAGATTTGACAGGAACCACAACTTGTGTCTTCATCAGACCAAAATAAAGAAGTCGTTCCTGGAGCTTTTTTGGATGGTGTTGCATAGGACTCAGAGATAGTGATGGATATATTTGTGAACATATTTCCCTTCATGCCTTTCAGCCTGTAATGGTTGAGAATAGTGCAGTTGTCTCAGAGTTGGTTCTGGATTCAACTAAAGCCCAGGAAGGGAATGGTCCTAAGTTTGCGTCTGCTAGGGAGAATGGCACTGTAACTAGGTTGCATATGCTCAAATAAATTTGTTAGTCTCTAAGGTACCACAAGTACTCCTATTCATTCACAGTTGTTTGTGGCTTGAATAGTTGCTCAAGCAGGTACCAGGTGGAACTCTTATGGTGAGAACGCAGAGCTTGAGTTGGGACTAGATTCCTTTGTTTTTCAAGCAATTATAAGGTGCAATGGGGGCGGGGGAGGGAAAGAATGGGTGTTAACACCAGGGGCAGCTGTCAGTAGGTTTCCCACATCCTAAATATTTCTTTGATAAGTCAAAGACTCTAACTATCCTAAACACAGCTGAGGTGTAAAATGTCCATCTTTAATTGATCTTGGGGGACAATTTCACAGACACAAATGGCAGTTAAGCATCTAACCCACACTAATTTCCAACAGGAGTTAGGTGATTAATTAGTATTTGCGCCTTCTCTCCCTCACACATGATTTGCCTTGTGTGACAGGCAGGTCAGAGCAAGAAAGGACTTTGCCCTTGTAGGTGAAGCTTAAACACCTTTTTACACAAACTTAATCATAAAACAGAAGAGTAAATGTAAAGAATGCTCTGACTCTTGTGACAGCCCAAACCAAGGTCTAAAGTGTGTCTCATTTCAGCCAAAATCCAGAGAATAAGAGGAAAACCCTGTTCTCACTTCCCACCTACATCTGTCCGCTCTATCCTTCTTCACAGATATCTTACATTCTACGCTCAACCCCGTGAGCCTCCACAACACATCCCACGCTAGTGTGCCTGAGGATCAGGATTAATTAACCCCTTCACAGGTAGTCTAGCCTTGCAAAGCCACATATTAAGGGGAGAAAAATGCAGTCCTTCCTCTAGCCACAGTAGCACGGTCAATCCCTGCCCTGCCAGCCTCTGGGTGGCATCAATACACTCTGCCACAGCCCATTAGCAAAGGCAATACATTCAAGAGAGATTGACAAAGATCTAAGTTATGTTTACACAGACTCCAGAGCACATGCATTGTAGCATGAGGCTTTTCAAACCTGCCTATAGAATCATAGAATCATAGAATATCAGGGTTGGAAGGGACCCCAGAAGGTCATCTAGTCCAACCCCCTGCTCAAAGCAGGACCAATTCCCAGTTAAATCATCCCAGCCAGGGCTTTGTCAAGCCTGACCTTAAAAACCTCTAAGGAAGGAGATTCCACCACCTCCCTAGGTAACTCATTCCAGTGTTTCACCACCCTCTTAGTGAAAAAGTTTTTCCTAATATCCAATCTAAACCTCCCCCACTGCAACTTGAGACCATTACTCCTCGTTCTGGCATCTGCTACCATTGAGAACAGTCTAGAGCCATCCTCTTTGGAACCCCCTTTCAGGTAGTTGAAAGCAGCTATCAAATCCCCCCTCATTCTTCTCTTCTGCAGGCTAAACAATCCCAGCTCCCTCAGCCTCTCCTCATAAGTCATGTGTTCCAGTCCCCTAATCATTTTTGTTGCCCTTCGCTGGATTCTCTCCAATTTATCCACATCCTTCTTGAAGTGTGGGGCCCAAAACTGGACACAGTACTCCAGATGAGGCCTCACCAATGTCGAATAGAGGGGAACGATCACGTCCCTCGATCTGCTCGCTATGCCCCTACTTATACATCCCAAAATGCCATTGGCCTTCTTGGCAACAAGGGCACACTGCTGACTCATATCCAGCTTCTCGTCCACTGTCACCCCTAGGTCCTTTTCCGCAGAACTGCTGCCTAGCCATTCGGTCCCTAGTCTGTAGCTGTGCATTGGGTTCTTCCGTCCTAAGTGCAGGACCCTGCACTTATCCTTATTGAACCTCATCAGATTCCTTTTGGCCCAATCTTCCATTTGGTCTAGGTCCTTCTGTATCCTATCCCTCCCCTCCAGCGTATCTACCACTCCTCCCAGTTTAGTATCATCCGCAAATTTGCTGAGAGTGCAATCCACACCATCCTCCAGATCATTTATGAAGATATTGAATAAAACCGGCCCCAGGACCGACCCTTGGGGCACTCCACTTGATACCGGCTGCCAACTAGACATGGAGCCATTGATCACTACCCGTTGAGCCCGACAATCTAGCCAGCTTTCTACCCACCTTAGAGTGCATTCATCCAGCCCATACTTCCTTAACTTGGTGACAAGAATACTATGGGAGACCGTGTCAAAAGCTTTGCTAAAGTCAAGAAACAATACATCCACTGCTTTCCCTTCATCCACAGAACCAGTAATCTCATCATAAAAGGCGATTAGATTAGTCAGGCATGACCTTCCCTTGGTGAATCCATGCTGGCTGTTCCTGATCACTTTCCTCTCATGGCAGGGTGCTGCTGTGTTTTTCCCCGTCTTCAGACACTACTACCCTGGGACCAAATCTTCTCTTCCAGCATCTGTCTCTGCCATTCCCTAGGCCACTCACCTGCTCCAGACTCCTGGAACTTTAAAGGGGTATGTCTTGGAATAGACAGGACCCAATCCCCACTTCTCCTTAAAAGGGATGACAGTGTTACACCACCCCTGCAATACAATGTGATCCTTGTTCACAAACCTGCTTCATGTTAGTTCCATGAGAGGATGGACTCAGTCTGCCACTAGACAAGTTATCGAGAGAAGAGGAACAGCACACAGTGTGGTGGCTTAGGCCCACTTTATTTGTCACCTCTGAGAATCCAAACTTTATTATCAGTACCACATAGGAACGTGTATCTTTTATACTCAATGGCACACTTTTGGGAAGAAAAGTAAGGTCTTTGGGATATTTCCTCTCTTGTAAGTGCAAATTCCAGCAGCTTCAAAACCCTTCACCTTAGCAATTGCAAATGGAAAGGACTACTTGTTCACTGCCAGAGTTTTTGGATAGTTTTCACTGAATTATTTGCTCTTTCAAGTGCTTTGGGATACTACCAGTTGTGCAATGTGTGAGGTGCTGCCTTGTGTCTTTGATACTTTCCATGCTGCTAACAAAACAAGGCAAAGAGGTGATATGTATTTGCAGGAATAGAACTGTGTAATTACAGGAATGAACCTGGGTTAGAATGTCACTCTCTTCTAGGGAAATATATGCCCTCAATCCTATCGCCTGCCTCATTTCCATCTCATCCATAATATAAGGCTGGCTGAGATCTACTCCTTATAGCACAGAGGATGTCTTCCACTGTGCATTGTGCCTTCCATACCCTCCATCATGAAGAAAAATACTTCCCTGTGGTTGTCTACTGGGCGCTCTATATATTCATTCCTTTTCAGCATATAGCACAGATTACAGTGCTGCTTATCAAGAGAATTTATTAATGATATTCCTCCTCCTTGACTGACACTACTCATTCTTTTTAATATTCATGGGAGCTTTGCAAACAATGACATATACCAAAGGCAAATAGATGAGGTTGGTGCCAGAGAATTATTAGCTTTGATGGGCACAATGAGAAGGAGCATAGTGCAGATTCTTTTGCTTCTCATTTGACAGTATGTCATATTCCAGGTTAGAGGTAAAACTCATATCTGCTGCTCCACTTTTCTCCAACTCCCCTGATCATACTGTGCTACCTATTACCTGCTGCCCTGCGGACTTCCCTCACCAGCCTCAGCTGTGCTGCTGTCTTCAGTCTCCTCTCCTGCTGTTGCCATGCCCTCCACTACTTCATACTTTGGCTGCACCTGCTGTGCTATCTACTACTGTCCCCCTGTGCTGCTGCTATGTCATTTCCCCTCCCTGCTGCATTTTCCCACCCAACTCACTGCCTTAGAGCAAATCTATTTATGTTGGATAAAAACTTCACATTTCACAGAAACTATTCTAAAAAGGGGGTGGAGCTAAGTGGTCAGAAACATGAGAAGGAAGATGACCGTAGCAGCTGAGTTTTGAACAGAGTAGAGGGAGTGCTAAGGAGAGGGGTGTCTAAGTCACAATGTTTCTCAGGACTACTCTTGGCATGGTGCAGCTTAGAAACCTTGATCAGGAATGCACCTAAAGCCAGAATCCAGCTCTTAAATAACAGATTCTGATACAAGATACAACAAACCACACCAAAGAGAACTGACTCAACCCCAGTGATTGTACTTCTCCTGACTTTAACATTTTGTTAGGAAGAGGAAGTGGAAGGCATCAGTATTGACAGAGATTAAGCAGATTTAAAACTAAAGCAATCTGTTTGTCCAATGTTGGTGGTGCATGCTAAGCGGTAAATAATAAAATTTAATTGCCACATAAATGTGTGTGATAATCCATCTCCCATAGAATCAACCCTATGCCAATTATTTCACACTGTAATGTGAAGGAGGGAGGTGGTTATGCTGTGTGTGGGGATGAGGTGTTCAAGCATTCCAAATGCCCTTCATTGTATTCCTGCTCTCAACACACCTCTAAATTGCATACAACTAAAAACCAGACAAAATACCATGAAGCTGTGTTTTCATGCTATACGGTATCCAGATTTCTCTTCCTGTTTCCTGTAGACAGTTCCTCCATAATCACTCACTCTCTTTTTGACAGCAAACACCTAATGCTAGCCCAGTTTATGCTTTCAAGATGTACACAAAAAGGGATTCCTCTGTATGTAGATCATCCCTGTCCAGTTGAAAGAGGGATTTTCAAGGATCAGTCATCTCTTCAGAACTCTTCCCCCTTCCTCGGGCTTCACCTGGTCCCCTTTATAGACCATTAAGCAGTTATCAGATGTTAAAAAGCTTTGTGACTCCGAATGTGTACTGGGACCGAATCTGATGGAAGTGAAAGGCTTAGTATCCTATTACCAAACCTCTCGCCCATCCAATTGCCTTCCAATAGTCTACAAAAACTTTTACATGAATCAGCTACTGCTGCAATAAGGCTGCTGAGTCAGCACTCCAGGACCCTTTAAGGGAGTTACACAGTACTACTAACACTGCATATTTTTAAGAAAAGATTTGGAAGGTGCCCCTCAGAGATTTCAAGGAGCAAGTTCAAAAAAAATATAACTCAGATAGGCTTGAACCAAGTTCATGGGTTTATTTAGAGATGGGGGGAAACTGTCAATTCTTGGGGGAAGGGTTTTAGGCCATGATTGCAGACAGACAGACCTCCTCAAAAGGTTCAGATACTGTGTCATTAGGATACATTTTGAATAACCTCTTAGATGCATTTCAAAGCTTTTGAGGTTCACACATTACTGGTATAAACCTATGGATTTGGGCATTTCAGAAGGCTTCAGAGGCCAGCATCCAGACCACCTAAACCAGCTGGGTGCTGAGTAAATGAGTTGGGGGTGGGGGCCAGAGGGAAGGAATTTCCCCAGCTACAGAGCAGCTGCAGAATTGCACTCCAGAGGCTACTGCAGTGTAGACAACTATAGAGATTTTATTGAGACTATCCTGACTTTTGGTGATTTTCTTAAATCCCTAGCTTCTGGATTCATTTGATTAGATGAGTATCTCAGCTTTGATTAAAATACAAGTTTCTAGCCATCACAACTTCAGAAAAAAACTTGAAAAAGTGACCCCTTAAAGGCTCAAACACTAGAAGATAAATCAAAAGAACCACGAAATTAGTATTTTTTAAATCTCATGGTTCTTATGCCAATCTTATTATTTTTGTGGGGGCTGACTAATGATTTCTGAATGCTTGGCATTAGTAATACTGCAAGTGTAGACCAATGGCTGGAGTAGCTTTCATTCACCTGCACACCGTGGCAAGGCACCCCTTCTGCCTCACCAGCCTTAGCGCTCCCTCCTCTGGCAGGGACAGGACCTGGGGTAAATAAGCCCTCCACTCTGGAGCGTGTCTGTCTTCCCTCTTTGGGGTTTGTTTCTCAGAGACTTCCTGGTAGGCCTCGGGGCAGGCCTGAGGAGTACTCCTCTGCCAAACAAAGGGAAAAAGTCTATAACACACCAAAACAAAAGGGCCCCTCACTGGGCCCCTCACTGGGACAAGTGTTGTCCTGTCACTGGCCCTGGAGTGTCAGTCCTTCCCCTAAACAGGCACTGGGTTTTGGGTATCTCCTCTATGGGGAGGAGCGCAGTCTCTCACACTGGAGAAGCCTCTCTCCCTGCTGCCTCCAGCCTTGTAGCGGTTTGTCTCCCCCCACCATGCACCAGGAGAGAGATTCTAACAGGTTTCAGGCAGCCCTTAATTGCACTCAGTTAAGTAACACAGGTCAATTAGGGACACACACTCTCAATGGAAAGCAGAAATGGAAGCCTACATTATAGTAAATCCTCAGGCCACAATCTTGACTTCCTTGCCTATTCATGGAGACTACCACAAAGTGGGATGCATGGAACTATGCATCTCTTAACTCTTACCCCACTTCCCCTGCACATTTCAGTCACACTGGTTCCACTGTCATAGTACATTCTATAACTAGGAAGACACTGGCAGGGTTTGTCACTGTATGTGGGGACCTTGGGTTTTAGGGGATAGGAGGTGGGTCAGATTATGAAGAAATATGGACGATGACATCTCACCCACCATGTTTACAGGTAACAGTATCTGGAATTCTGCATCTAGAAAAAAAAGCTATTTCTGCATGAAGAGTTCACATCCCTCTGGCAAGGGCACTGGAATTAACTTATGCATGTTGATTTGGAAAAAGTTTATGGCTAATGCTTGTTCATTTGTACAAGTCTGCACTTTTAAGTAAAATATTGTTCTTTGCTTTTCAGTAAAGCAAAGCATTGGGTCTCAGGCTACAAGCTAGGGGTGTAATTCCTAGGTCTCAGACCCGCTCATGCTAGCTCTCATTGAGGTAGCAGTCTCGAACTAGTAGTGTAAGTGCAGTAGCCTGGGCAGGGGGGAGTGGTGGCGTGGGCTAGCTGCCCTGAGTACATACCCACAAGATTCAGACCGGTTTGTGTTTGGGCAACCAGTCTGTGCTGCCAACCCCACCGCTTGTGCTACCACAGCTACACTGCTGTTTCTGGCCTGCTAGCTTGATGTGAGTTCCACAAGTATATCTACGCAAACCAGCCCCAAGTGTAGCAGTAGCCGTCATAAATGGGAAAGACCCCTGCCATTGACAGAGACCTGGAGAGAAGGTGAAATACATAATGTGGCAGAATACATAATATGAGGCTGATGATAAAACAATAGAAACAAATGTTGTAGAAAACTGAAATCATTTCAGGTTCAATTTCCACTGCTAGGACAATTCACGTCTCCGTTAACTAGTTGGTTTAGTTCAGCCTTGCAAAATTCTATCCACTCACCCAGCATGAGTAACATATTTTGACAGCCAAGTAAAATGTTATTAGGTTATTTCATTATCACCAATTATCATGGTAAAAGGTGTAGATTTGTGCACACATGGGCTACTAAATCTTCATAGCAAGTTTGAAAGGATGTTTTCATTGCTAAATAGGGACACTGGGCCAAATATATACAGCTCTGAGATCCCTGGAGTCACACCGGCCGTTTGACGGTTTTCTTTCAGATGTTTCAGACTGTAGGCTATTCCAGACTGTTAAAGAGGCAGAAGAGAAGGCAAATGAAAGCAAAAACATTGCAAAATCATATGAAGGGACAGATGACAGAGGGCCTGAGCTGAAGCAAGGATGGAGGCATGAAGCACCCAAGCTATCCATGAGACACCCTGGAGGCTGCACAGGTAGCTCAGGCAGACGCAGTTCAATGTCAAACTGATCTGAGCTGGAACAAAATGTTTCAACATTTCTGAATCAAAATGTATTCCACCTTTTCATTCTGTGAAAAAAATTGACATTTCAAGTTTTTGTCCCGATTTTGGATGAAAGCAAATGTTGAAGTATTGGAATTTCTCAAGGTGAAGTAATTCTGATTTTTGGCCTAAAAAGTTAATGTCAGGGTCAAGCATAATGTTTAGATTATGCACAGTAGAGGCAAATGGGTGGTTAAAGTTTAGGAGAGAAAGAGGAGACAGAGTTATGTTTGAGGATTTCCTCACCAAAGTTGTACATCTGCTTTTGAAACATTTAATAGAAAGAGGATGAGACAAAACCACGAGTTGGGTTTATCAACACAGGCAAAGGTTGGAGACAGAGGAGTTACTAAAGGCAGGGGTGCTGGAACAATTTGTATAGTGGTGGTGCTGAGAGCCATTGAACCAAACTGTAAGCCCTGTATATGATGGAAACCACTTCAAGACAGTGGGTTCGGCAGCGCTCCAGGCATTCCGAGTTCCAGCACCTATGACTAAAGGTGTAGAAAGATGTACAGTTGAATGAGGACAACATTTTCCTTTGGCAGTAGTAAGGGACCTGCAAATGATGGGCCCTCAGTTACACCCAGGCAACCCCTCAACTTCACTAAGATTGTTGAATTACTTTAAACACAGCAGGTAGGTCACCTGAACTTGCATGGCTTCTGAGAGCACATTGTCAGTACAGGAAACAAAGAGGAATAAAAAAGTGTATTTAGAGAAGAACTCTGGAACCTTTAAATTGTGGGCTGGACTTTATGAGTGTGTGAACCATTTGAGCTATACTGACAACAGGATAGGGAGTATGTCCAAAAAACTCACACCGAAGAACCCTTTGCTGTAACTCTGCAGGTATGCATGCCTGACTTGTTCTGCTTTTGTTTCAGAGTAACAGCCGTGTTAGTCTGTATTCGCAAAAAGAAAAGGACTACTTGTGGCACCTTAGAGACTAACCAATTTATTGGAGCATAAGCGTTCGTGAGCTACAGCCTGTAGCTCACGAAAGCTTATGCTCAAATAAATTGGTTAGTCTCTAAGGTGCCACAAGTCCTCCTTTTCTTTCTGCTTTTGTTGTTAAGACTCATTTCTCTTCATAGGCTATCCATTATAATTCTACACACAAACATAGGAACAGATCAGAATAATGAGGCATTAATCCAGTCTGCTCATTTTCTCTCCTAAAAGAAATAACCCATTTCTTAGATTCTAAGCACACTAATACTGCTCCATCTCCTGTTTTGGTGTTTACTTGAATATCCAGCAGTTGATGGATATTATGACTATGTCTACACTAGGGAATTTAACACAAACATTTCAGGCAGTACTTAGTTCCCTTTCAGCTGAACTGGTGTCAGAACTGGTGGGGGCCAAGGTATATATAAGTTTACCATGGGCAAGCACTTTTGTACACAGTAATGTTCCTGCTAGTTCTAACTCCAATTAAGTTGAACTGGTGGTAGAACCAGTGGAAGTTTAGCAGTGTGGCCACAGCCCAAATGGATAGAGGTCCTGATCTTGCAAACACTTACACATGTGCTTAACATGTAAAATCAAGTCAGTGGGACTACTCATGTTAAACAGATGCATAAGTGTTTGCAGGATCAGCATGTAATACACCAGAGGAGTGCTATTGTCATTTAAAAGAAATAAAGAATGGTATGGAGGAATAATTCAAAAGGAATAAAAAAAGAAAGAGGAAATACCAGTGAAATGTAACTGGGCTTTCCCATTATAGAATGTCCAGTCTCCCATTTGACTTGTTGAAATTCTTCAACTTTATGAAACAAAACAAATAAAACCCCCACTCACTTTATATCTCTTATGTCATGATTTAATTATGCTGATGAAACAAGACATACTAATTCATTAAAAATAAAAATCCCTCAAACACACAGTACTGCTGGCGAGGGAAAGACTGAAACCTGTTTTATGATAGAAAGTCTGTTTGAACAAGGTCACTTACTGTATCATGAGGATTATTATTCTTTTACCCAAAGATTTTTTGCTGTGTGGCAAATTACAGAAAAATTCCACCAGAAAGTCAGTGTCTAATATAATTCACCTCCCTAGTTTAAAATGTTGATACACTTTCATGTTCCTCAATATTTATGCATTGAAATTCTGCAGCCTCAATGTTAGCAAATCCATGAGCAATGGATGTGTTTGCATGCAGAGAGAATATTGTGGAATTTCAAATGTGAAGAAAACAAAGGAATGTTGGATTTTATAGTCTATCCTAACTGCCAGCAGCATTTATCTTTCCATGAATACACCAAGCAGCATATTTTGTGACATAATAGTGCCCTCTAGTGTCGTATTAAGCATAATATCTTTAACTCAACTAATTTTTATAAAGTAACATAACAAAAAATCAACAAAACTATGTATGAACAATATTAAGATGTAGCTGTGATACAATAAAATAAGTAAAAAACGTTTAACTTCTCTTATAAGCTCATGACAATATGCATATTCCAAGCTGTATCCGTTTAATCTACTGTCAAAATCTGGCTTTATAGTCACATACATATTCTCTCTCTCTTTCTCTCTCTCTCTCTCACACACACACACACTTGCAGAGCCTGTATAGCTGTGGAAAAACAAGCTGGATTTTTTTCTGTCTCATTCTACAACAATAACTTTGAAAATCTGATTCTGATTCCTGAATTGTAATTGTCCATAATTAGAGCAAAGATATAGAAAGCAGAAAGAACACTATTTGATTTTCAAATGCCACAATTAAGCTGCAGCGCTAGCAATTAGAAAATCTTGATTAGACTTGTAAACAAAGCATTTCTGATAAGGAAGCCACTGATGGGAAAGTGAAATATCAAATGTGAAATATCATAAAATCCACAGCAATTACCTAGGTCAGCTCATTATCTTTAACTCAGAAGGAGGTTAAAAGAAAATTCAGTGAGCTCAAAATGGAATATTAATATCAACTTTGAATTATCTGCATTTTGCCAATTAGTGTCCTAACCTGAATGTTATGAAATGTAGATTTCTTCATCTTAATTTATTAGTTTTGTATTTCCTAAGAAATATATTTTTATATAAAAAGTTATCAAATACAGAATATTTTACCATGACATCAGAATAAATTTTCTTGGTTATATATATTTGTAGAACATTTTAAAAAATACATATTTACACATTCTTTCAAATATGTATTGTATTCATCCAACCCTAATTGATTCCTTAAGAGCCATGCTTGCCAATCAAATTACTATTCAGTTCACTCATTCACACAAAATTTGGTTGACAAGATTATTATTTTAATCTTTAAAACTGTTATTTATTTAAATGAGATCTGTACCTACACAAATATACACATACATTTAATGTTCCAGGCATCTGATATTTCAAAATGTTTCTTTTATTTGAGAATTAGCACAAAACTGCTTTTCATGCAAGTTATTATACCAAATGGTAAGAATTAGCAGGTAACGGAACAGAGCACTCAGGGTAATACAGTATTTACTTCCCTCATTTACAGGCTCTAATAAACGGGCTTTATGGAAAATACTAAATAACAGGCTTCAGGTCAGAATTTCTCCCAAACAACAAGTAAGGACAGGGCAGTTTTATAATGTTGCTACGCTTCTACTCCAGCTCTTGGACTGTGCTCTCTGTGAGTGTTTATGGCATTTAGGACTGTGGAAAGAATTTTTAGAATTCTACAGTGAGGACGTGATTCTCAATTTAATTCTATAGAAATCTGGAGTAATTTCTATAGACTTATTTAATTGCTATAGACCCTTACTGCTTTCATCCTTATTAACTTCACCTATTGGATTTTTTTTCACGGGGTCCTAAAGCTTTGTGTTCTTATCACTCTCCTGTCTTCCTGCCTAGTGTAAAGTTGAAATTTTTTCTCTGCATTTTTGATCTTACATAACCGTGCATTATTACTGAATTGAGAGTGTAAGACTAATGAGAAATAATAATGAAAAACTGATTTCACGTGGATATATTAATTATTATCAGTTATAGTAATCTTCATATAGCACTGTAAACTTTAATTACTCTTGACAAATATAACTATCCATCTACAAAGTATCCCACCACATATTACACAAGAATTATTGTACTTACTTTTGAGGTCTAAGTTTCTGGCTCCTGCTGTGCTTTGTGTTGTGATTTTAGTGTCAATCTTCACAGTATGAAGATTATTGGTATCCCTCGATATCATCACATTGTGCCACTGATTGTCATTCAGAGGTTTATTAGAATTTCCTTTGATGAGATTCGCACCATTTCCCAAATCAAACACATAGTGTAAATACCTGGATAAAGAACATTTTTTTTAAAGTTAGTTTTTCTTGCATACCTGAGAAGGTACAAATTAAGGCACCCTATATTTTGTTTCCTTGATTTTTTTTCAGTGTCACTGGCAAGCGAGGAAAACAACGCTGAGTATGAAGGGCTGGATTCTGAATTGGGGTAAATGAACTTAGCTCCAGTGAAATCAACACTGACTTATATTAGCTGAAGATCTAGCCCCAGGTTTCTAACTATTAGCTGAAACAGCAGGGTGCATTAGCATTATTTTTTGTCTATGTCCTATACAAACTATATTATTACCTGCTTTTCATATTTAACTAAATTTCAGCCTTTAAAAAAAAAAGATTCAGAGGACGTTTACCAACCAGATTCTAACAAGTTAGGAAGGTCAAGGTTTTCAATCTAAACCTCATGATTTTAACAGGTCTAAGGACAGTAAAAAAACCCAAACTATTTGGCTTATGTACATACCCTTTAACTAATTCAACTACAATGAAATCATTTCCATCTCCACTGTTATAGAGTATCAGTCCATCCAGCGATGTTGTTTTGAACTGGAAAAAAAGGTGCATAGATGTGTAGGCTTGTAGTGTGGCCAATGCGACATAGCTTGCTTTTGTTTTAAAGGTGACAGGATCTGCTATGATATTCCTGAACCCAAATCTGGCATTTAGTTCACAATAATCAATGTCTCCATTTTTACATAGATCAATGTATGCCATGCCATTAAATGTGAGACTTTGCAGATGTCCAATGAAATTAGAGGGAACAGAGGACAGGTAGCGGCGTTCTGTTATTATTCCTGTCTCTATGTTATGGAATTCCAGTCTTGTGTGATCGCCAGCCATTTGACCTTAAAATGACAATAATAAACAACATTAGTTTCTGAAATGGATGCACGTGAAATGGTCGCAAATCCATAATAATTTTTAAATCTGTAGGACTTACATTTTAAAAACACACAGGCTCCTCATATAAAATTGCCTAAACTGATTCAAAGCCTATTAAAGTCACTGGAAGACTTTCCATTGCCGTCAATAGGTATTGGATCAGGCCTCAAGTGCACCCCAAATATGTGCACACTAAGGCCAGATCTACACTACAAACGTACCTTGGTATAACTACGTAGCTGAGGGGTGTGAAAAATCCACACCTCTAAGGACACAGTTATACCGATCTAAACTCCAGTATAGACAGCGCTATGTCAACAGGAGGGCTTCTCCTCTCAACATAGCTATCACCTCTACCAGAGGTGGATTAACTATGTAAATGGGAAAAACTGCACCCTTTTAAGCGTAGATCTGCCTTAATATTGTTTGTTAATGAGATCATAGATTCTGGTTGCCTTCAGCCACCTGTGCAGATTTCTTTTACTAGGAGCAAGTGTAATTTGTGTGGCATGTAGTGTATGGGACTGCAGCTGAGACTAAATGAGATAAGAGCTAAAATCAGTCTAAAAATTTTGGCTCACATCTGAAAAACAGTTTTTGTCACCTCTTCCCCGGGAGGCCTGGATCAACGATAACATCACACTCCCTGTCAGTACCTGGCCAGGGAAGCTAACAATCCAAACTGTGGACCAAATTCAGTGATGAATCTGGGTCATATACCATCTGAGGCACATTGCACATATGCTAAGAAGAAGAAGACTCCCTTCCTCTCCTCCCTCAAAAGTAACTCACTATTTTCACACAACTATCCAAAGGTATTTTGGAGCATGTTAGCAACATTCACAGATTTATACGGTGACATCCTGCCCTCATTGAAGTGACCGGCAGTTTTGCCATTGTCTTCAGTGGGTCAAGGATTTCACCCAAAGATTTTAAAAAGCCACAAGGGATTATGATGATTATCTGCAAGGATGGGCAGGGATGGTGTCCCTAGCCTCTGTTTGCCAGAAGCTGGGAATGAGAGACAGGGAATGGGTGACTTGATTACCTGTTCTGTTCATTCCTTCTGGGGCACCTGGCATTGGCCACTGTTGGAAGACAGGAAACTGGGCTACGTGGACCTTTGGTCTGACCCAGTATGGCCATTCTTATGTTCTTATGAGCTAGTCTGACCTCTTGAATAACAGAGTCTATATAGACCCTCATCCAGTAATTCCTGCATCAATCTCAATAACTTGTTGTTGAACTTGACCCTATCATTTAGGAAATATATCCAGTCCTGATTTAAAGATTTCAAGTGATAGAGAATCTACTATATCCCTTGATGAGTTGTTCCAATGGTTAATTATCCACTTTGAATTTGTATAGCTTCAACTTCCAACCACTGCATCTTCTTATGCCTTTGCCTGCTGGATTAAAGATCCCTCTTCAATTGGAAACCTTTTTCTTAGCATCAAAGAATCATAGAGTATCAGGGTTGGAAGGGACCTCAGGAGGTCATCTAATTCAACCCCCTGCTCAAAGCAGGACCTAATCCCCAACTAAATCATCCCAGCCACGGCTTTGTCAAGCCTGACCTTAAAAACCTCAAAGGAAGGAGATTCCACCACCTCCCTAGGTAACCCATTCCAGTGCTTCACCACCCTCCTAGTGAAAAAGTTTTTCCTAATATCCAACCTAAACCTCCCCCACTGCAACTTGAGATCATTACTCCTTGTACTATCATCTGGTACCACTGAGAACAGTCTAGATCCATCCTCTTTGGAACCCCCCTTCAGGTTGTTAAAAGCAGCTATCCAATCTCCCCTCATTCTTCTGCCCCCTAATCATTTTTTTTGCCCTCCACTGGACTCTTTCCAATTTTTCCACATCCTTCTTGTAGTGTGGGGCTGAAAACTGGACACAGTACTCCAGATGAGGCCTCACCAATGCCATATAGAGGGGAATGATCATGCCCCTCGATCTGCTGGCAATGCTCCTACTTATACAGCCCAACATGCCGTTAGCCTTCTTGGCAACAAGGGCACACTGCTGACTCATATCTAGCTTCTCATCCACCGTAACCCATAGGTTCTTTTCTGTAGATATTTACAGACCCTAAACAAATCACCTATAGACCTTTATTTCAGTAAGCTAAGTTGATCAGGCTCCTTACATCTTACACTGTAGTGCATTTTTCCAGCCTTCTTGTGGCTTTTTTGAACCCTTTGCCATTTTTCAACATATTTTTCTAAATGTGGACACCAGAAATGGATGCAGTATTCTAGTAATGGTCTCACTAATAATCCCTAATGATTGTTTGGGTCATATCACAAAATGAACTGATTCATGTGTCATAAAAAGGTGTACTGGGGAATGGGAGGGTGTGGCTGGGAGGAGGTGAGGTATTCTTAGTCGCCCCAGGATCCTGCTGAGGAAGCAGAGTCCAGTTTACTTGTTCTTCCCAATCTAGTCATTGGGTTAGACTGGTTTATATCAGTTTATTGGTAAGCTATTTTCACAAGGAAATGGGCTAGACAATTACTTTTTTGATTTAATCAAGGCTCAGAGTCTTCTGCAGTTGTTCCCCAGATTGGTGGTAGCAGTGGGGCATATACACCAATTGTGCAAAGCCGGAAGTCTGGCACTAACACCATACCTCCCTTGAATGTATTTCCTCATGTTTTGCCAAAGAGCCTGAAAAGCAGGTTTCATGAGTTTAGACAATTAGGGCAGGTAACATCTTGCAGTTAGCCTCTTATCTGCATCCTTTCAGGTGTGCACATATGCATGGTCGAAGCCAGATTTACAGCCAAAATGTTTTTACATATGTCAGCTTTGTGATGCACTTTGGATGATTAATTTAAAATCTATATTTAATCAAAATGTATACCAGAGACCTCTCAAAAGAAATTGTTAAAAAAATGGAAAATCCATTTCCTTGCGCACATTACTTACTTCTCCACTTCACTCAAGTTGGACAGTGAAATTGAATTGTTCAAATACACTTTTGTGCTTATAGTCAGTTTCACCCTCTGGCTCATGTACTTAGCAGAGTGGTGCAGCATTTGGGTTCCTAAGTATTACAGGAGTTGGTTTACATTTAAACAAAACAACTTAAAACCCCTTCATAGATAATTTAAACACAATTCCTCAAAAAAACATTTCAATCCTTATTTCAATTTGTATAAAACTTTTCTTACAAAGCCTTTACTCTGGGCCGATGTTATTTGACACTTTCCCTTTCAGTTTTAGTCCCGGTGTAAGAAAACACACCCACGCACACTGTACCACAGGCCTGCAATATATATTACCTGTCCCTTACACAGACTTGTAAGGCCTTTCAAAGCTTTTCAGCCTGCCTTTGCTTCACTCAAGCACCCAGGATGAAATTTACTTCACTTGCAAAATAACAAAGCTCAGCTCTGACCCTGCACCATTTAAGTGGATGTTTTGCCTTGACTTCAATGGGTACAGGAGACAACATTCAAAGGATTCTACATATGTGAAATTTACACAGCCAGAGACACAGGGTGAAATCCATCAATGTGTTTGGGTCAATACATATAAAAGTGAATCCCTCTTGACTTTCCTTGGCCCACCTTCCTCATCACTTTGTATGCTGGTCCAGACACTCCTCCTGAGGAACACAAACAACTGAAAACCCAGATTAACCAACTACAGAGCTACTATTGGTTCAACAACTACAAATAAAGGTATTCTGTCTTTCTGCTGGCAGTAAGGTTCATTATTTATTTCTATTCAAATAAATTTGGTAGGAAACCGAAAATTTGTTTATTTAGGGTCAAATTCAGCTTTTGGAAGAATGTATATGCAGTTCTCACTGCAAGTAACACAAGTTGTATTCATAGTCAACAATTACATTTTTCCCCTAAAAATTCCTTTTACTACACTCCTGCTGCTTATTTTTCACTTGTGCTAGTCCTAATTTGAAATTTCTTTGTGAAGAAAAAAGCCCCTTCCCCCCAAATCAAATCTTCCATAAAATGAAATTTACACAAAAATTCCTTTGGGTTAATACAAAAAAAAATTCCAATTTTAAAATATTTTGTTTCATTTTTATGTTTTATATTATAATATGTTAAGATTATGGGTATAATATAATTAATATAATATAAAAATTAGTGACTGGTATTCCAAATGGCTATTTGGAATTGGCATTCTAATTGGTAATTGTCAGATGGTAGTTGGAATTGGTTCTTGTTAGGGTAATTGATATAATATAAAAATAAAAATAAAATATCTAAACAAAAATAGTTATTAAATGAAAAATCAAAACTCTTAGTACTGATGTTTCAAAAACTAAATGTTGTCAAAATTGATACGTGCCCACGGAATGTTTAGATTTCAAATTGAAATTTTCCAATAGAAAGATGTTCCATTGAAAATTTTTCTACCAGCTGTATTCCTCACCCAAAGTCTTAGGGTTCAGTTCTGCTGTCAGTTACACTGGTGTAAGTCCGAAAGAATGAGTATATCTATATCCACCAATCAGATGAGACATTTACGTTGGGATGTGGCCTTCCCACCATTCATAATTCCATCCTGCTTTGCCCTGCTGTGACAAACACTTCTGCCCATTCTCAATTAATCAAGGGTCTGTCTTTTTTTTTTGAGAACAAGGATAAAATACATCCCAGAAATCTGGGCTCATGACTCACTCTTCTTTCTGAATGTGTTAATTGTACAAGAAAGGCTAATACAACTTTAGATATAAAATAACTCCCCACATCTTTTGTAACCCCAATAGTGGCCTTCAATAGGGAACAACTCTGTAGCTCCAGCATGGCAGTGCAGGTTCTACATACAGAAAGCCTAACACTCATTGAAGTGGGGACAGAGAGCCCACAGATTATCAGGCTCCGTGTAAATGGTATCCCCAACATCTTTCAAGTGTTCTTCAACGCTTTCCCACTAACTGCACAAAGAGACATTTTTAGGAGGATTTCTTCCCTTCACAAAGAGAGACACACTTGTCCGATTATTTTGAAAGAGAAAATTAAATGTTTTCAGATTAAACAACTGTCAGTCGACTTTCAACTGGCAGGACTGAGCCTAGTTTTCCTTCAGAAGGGCAATATCTGATGTAGCTCAGTGTAACAGAAATCAGGGTCTACCTTAAATTTTAAAATAAAATGTTATATCATCATCATAGATTTAAATAAATAGTTTTCCATTTAAAATACCAGAATGTGAGGTATTCTGGAGAAATGATAGCCCTGGAAATCTAATCTGTCAAGCAACCTTAGGTCTGGAGCCCAAGACCACTGAAGTCACTTAAAAGATCCTTATTGACTTTCATGGACCTTTGACCATAACCCTGATATCTAATCGTAACCGGATTTATCCATACTAAATCTGTGTCACAGAAATTTCAAGACCAGAACTTCACAGCCTTAATGGCACATGAACATAGTTTTATTTAGTCATATTTTTCATTTAATTGTAATTACTTTATCAGAATTTAAGAAACATTATAGATTGTAGTATCCTAAAAATATTTACTGTTGCCTTCAATTAAATGCTGACCTTTTGCTGAAGCCATTTTGAACAGCTGGAAAGAGATTTCAGAGAAAAACAGACCTTCCTGGTAGTTTTGTTATCTAGATGATGTTTAAATGAAAATTTGGCAATTAGGAGATCAGAAAAAATATGGAAGTTTTTAGATGTCACTTTTTATTCAGAACAGCTTCTTTCACTCAAAAAAAAAGGGTCACACAATGAACTCTATGGTCTGAGCTGCCAGATTAAGTAAATACACAATCATAGTGCAACTCCAGTGCTATTTTTATTCTTTTCAAACCCATGAATCCACCCTTTTTTAGACAACCTCCTTTCTTTGGAGATCATCACAAAGTGAATTACATGTATTGGACAAAATTCCACCCCACCTTCAGTAGACCACCTCTGGTATTGTTTAATTCTAGAGAATGTACCTTTATACTAATGTTCTTTAACTGTATTTTTAGGATTGGTTTCAGAGTAGCATCCATGTTAGTCTGTATTCGCAAAAAGAAAAGGAGTACTAGTGGCATAAGCATAAGTGGATGCATCCGATGAAGTGAGCTGTAGCTCACGAAAGCTTATGCTCAAATAAATTGGTTAGTCTCTAAGGTGCCACTAGTACTCCTTTTCATTTTTAGGATGAAAAGTCAAATAAAAGTTCTCTCTAATACTGCCTCATGTACTTATTATTGTTAGTGCTAAAGTGTTTGCAGTGCCTTCTAACTTTCACATTTCTTGATGACTATATATTACCATTTTAACACACAAGAATATATTGTGGCCTAATATGTATTTATTTAAGCTGGGTAATGTAAGACTTATTAAAAGTTAGGGGAAAAGATTGTGCCCAACAATTGGAAACATCTGTGAAATTTACTCCAGTGCAAAGAGCCTGGCATTTAATTGGAGTTTAAATTGGATCTGAGTGGTGAAGAAGGCAGTTTGATTACCTTCTATCACGGGATAAATTCCTCCGAACTCCCCTCAGGGCCCTATCAAACATCCACTGAGGTCAACAGAAAAATTCCCATTGCCTTCAGTGTGAGTTGATCTACGCCTAAGAAAGTAAAGCTAGTGTGAATTGTGATTAGTTTCTGGTTGTATCTTGTGATGGTTATTAACTGTTGCACAGAATGCATTTTGGATCCTATCCAATGTGTATTAAAATCAGTGGAAACACTCCCATTAACTTTAATGGGCTTTGAATAAGGGCCATTATTTATAGAATATTTTTTATGTTTTGTTTTATTTCCCCCAGTAAGATGAAGTATAAGTGCACACTACCTGTCATAGCTTGTTGGTCATCCACCATTAACTTTAAACTTTTTCCTCGACGAACCACACGTACCGTGTGCCACTCATTATCATTGAGGTTATAGCCAGCAAAAAGGGTTTCTGGACCTTTGCCTGTAGGATATGCCAAACAGTCATTATGGAATATTTAAATCAGTCAACATGTGAACCTCACAGAGAGAAAGGAGAGAGAGAGAGAAAGAGAAAGAGAGAGAGAGAGACTGGCTGGACCAATGTTAAAATTCATTGACAGTTATAACAAGCAAGAAAAGTGGCAAGCAAAGTATATACAAATCTCAAAATATAGTACCATTACATTAGGACACTTTTAGCATTATTTAATGCTAAAGCAAATATAGTGAACCAGGCTGTCATAAATAGGCACAGTCAATACATATGTTTTGGTTGTATATTTTAAAGCTCATACCTATGGTTAGAGATTTGGGTCTCAATCCTGTACTCGGGCAAATAGACCTTCATGTCAATGGGATTACTGGTGTAAAACAGAATATTAATGTAAACTGGCTTTACAATAAACATAACCAGTCCACTGGGGAAAGGTGCATGACTGTGACTGAAATATTTTTAATCACATCACTTCCTCTATTTGATTGTAGGTACCATAGCAGTAAGTGAGGCTTGTTTGGACCTTTGGGAAGGTCAGTGTTATTACCCTTACTTTCACTAAATGTTTCACTAGCATCCCCTAACAAATGTCTTCAGTGTTGTCATTCAACACTTCAACGTCCAAAGTACGCCTTTCTTTTTCACACTGGGACACCTGTCTTATAAACTGCTTAGTCTCTAAGGTGCCACAAGTACTCCTTTTCTTTTTTCTATTTTTGTAAGCAACATCATCAATTGACTTTCGTTGAAAAGTTGTAAGAAATATTCAATTTTAAAAATCTATGTGCTTTATATGTAGGCGTGGCATTTGATCTGGGATAACACAGTTGCGACCACTGAAAACCATAAATAATAATATTAAGGGAAATGCCTCCAAGAATGAAATGAGTATGGAAATTGCACAGTAGAATATTATGATCAGTGAATGGAGATCTCGGATGGGGCGGGGTGAACAAGATCATAGAGTCTGTGAATTTTCAAAATGACTCTGACATAGCAAGAGCAATATTGCTATAATAATAAACATACTTAATTAAAGCAATATTGAGTGACTGAATCCCACAAAAGCAAGGGCAAGTTGGAGAAAGGTTCCTCTCCATATATAACTCCTAAAATTATCTATATCCATAATCTAAGACCATTTTACATTGTTACATACATGGCTAGCACACCAGGATAGTGTCTTAGCTGTTAAGGAAGGAGTTAGAAAACCACTTATAATGGAAGATCAGACTAAATAAAGAGGGAGCTCTTTTCTCTAGCCCTGATAGCTGTGCACTCTACAAAAAGGATATAAATATTTAAATATAAAATGAGTCACTCCAGAAATGATAAATTTCCTGATTAATTATATGACATAAATAACCACTCCCCGCTTCATATAATCCCATCATGTTTTATGAGTGTGCATAATTTTTAGGGGCCATTAGATTTCATCCCACAGGAATGTAAAAAGCCCCGCAAACATTTGTTCTTAGCCACCAGTTTGGAATCGCCCTGCTGAGTAGCATGTCACTGGTGGCTGGATAGAAAGCATAAAAAGCTTAGAAACCATGTCAAAAGACTTCTGAGACTGCTGTCTATCCTCAGAGGCATTTTAACTTCAAGCTTCAGTCATGACCACAGGGACTCCACATAGTCCAAAATCGTGGCCACAGGCAAGTCTAGTTTTGAAGTTTAAAAAAAGATCACTTCAATTTAAATGTCTTCTTGCAACTGCAGGTGTTCAAAGAGGCAGTTTAGTAACAAGTACATTTAGTGTATGTGAGCAATGTTTTCCATGCAGAAATGTGGGATTTGCAGGTGCATACAAATGTTGTTTGGTTCAGCTATTTGGTTTCCTAATGCTTTAAAGCTTTCAAAGCAGCTCTGGAATTCACTTTCAACCCATTTTGGAAAGAGTCCCTGCTGCTTTGTCTGAGGCTTTAAAAGCTGCACTTTGTTTTCATATTCTTTTCTTAATACAGGCAATTTTTTTCAAATGAAAAACCATCACCTAACATGGCTCTGGTGATCCCATGCTCATTGCAGTGTGGTTGGCTACAATTTGCAGGCACCCCGGTGTGGCTGCTCAGGCTCCTTGCCCACCTATGTGGAGTGTAAGTAGTGCAGAGGGCCTCATGTCTCCCCCTCCACACCAAGCAGGAAAAAAAATAAACATAAATTGTAATCAGTAGAGAGGGTATTATTCTGACTACACATGGGGAGGGAGATAGATCTTCAGCAGGTAACTTCACCCTGTATGACTGTTTCTCAAAGGTTGAAAACTGGTGTTCACTATAGAGGTTATTCTCTATTATTGCTATTACTTGACATTTCCCCATTAGACATATTGGACCAAATTCACCCTCCGTGTTTGCTGACATTTTCTAAAGCTCATCCTGTGCTATGAGGAAAACCTTGGTTTGTAACAGCATGAATCCATTACAGGAATAGTCCTCTGAGAGCAATGGTTCTTCTTCAGCTGTTTAACACAGATTGCTACTACATCTGAATATTGTACCTTCAGCACTTGATGCTTGTATATTCTATTGTTTCCAGATCTGTACAATTGTAAAGCTCAACAAAAGTTAAAAATAACTGGGCAATTGTTATTCTAATACATTACTAATTGATGTAACCTTTACTTTGAACAACAAAAACAGAATAATAGCCAAATTCCATAATTTTGTCATCAATAATGTGTAACTGAAAACAATGGCTTTGTATTTCATGAAAGCTATATTTGCACATCTGAAGGCAGAATGAACATGTGTGTTCATATATTAGATATAGATATGACACACAATGAATTTTGCTGCCTCACTACACTCTGGCCATTAATTTCCTCTGCTGGGACTACTTCTGACATTCCAAAAATCTGAGCAGCTTCAAACCACCTTATTAAGAAAACAACCTACCAGAGCAATCTCCCCACCACCCCATCTGCCTATCTTTCTAATGTGGCATTTCTCCTGCAAAATTATAATGGCCTGGAGCGTGACTCTGTAATGTTATTGTTTCTGCATGTTGCATGTTTATTGTTTCTCATTGATTTCCTGTTCAAGCATGTTCAGTTTGTAAGTATAAAGATGGTTCTTTTAACTCACAGTATTATAAACTAAACCTGGGATCAGAAAGCCAATTGGGTTCTTTCTGACTCACTCATCACCAATGATAAAAATATATCTGCTGTTGCAGTTTATTTAATACTGTGAATGAGGAATGATCAAAAGGAGAATGTAGCTCATGATCTTAGAATTGCACAGAGTTGCACCAGCAGAAAAAAATAGTAAGCATGTATTTGACTCTGTAAAGGAGGAAGGGTATTATTCTGACTACACCTGGGGACGGGGAGAGATCCTCAGCTGACATAAATTGTCATAGCTCCATTCAATGAAACTATGAAAATTTATATCAGCTGAGGGTCTGCCCCATTGAGAAATGGTTGAGTGAAATGGCATAATTTTTTAATGTGCACTTTTCTAAGCAAAACCTCAGCTTCAAAATCCGATATCTAACAGTCAATCAGGACTAAGATAATAAACTTTATATTCAGCATTACAATTAAACACACTCATGGAAGGTTCTGAGATATCAGAATTAAAAACCATGACATTGCTATGTATTTTTTAAAAAAACACATTTTACATAATTCATAAATTTTGAATGTATTTATATATTTTTATTCTCTCCCTCTGAGACCCGTACAGTTTGACTCATAAGGCTGAGGGAATTTGCTGTACAGGTGGAGAGGTAAAAAAATTGTTATTCTAGGTTGGTTTTTCTTAGTCTCTAAAATATTTTTCAAACAATTAATCTAATACATGTGGCATATGCGAAATCCATGATGTTGCAGACTGGTATTTATCGGCACTTATTTGGATAACATGCATAGCTCATTAGTAGTTGTGCCTCTTGTGAAAGTAATGCAGCCACTCCATCCTTTATATCTAGACAGAGGGTGAGTAGTCTATAGATTTATTTTACACAAACTATGAAGTGTATTGTAGCAGCGAGAGCCTGTGTTTTAAAAAAATTAATTTACCTGCCCAGTAGTGATTAGAAGAAAACAACATTCAATACACTACTTTCCTGTGTACTAACATAAAACCTTTTACATTAAAGCCTTTGTCATAAATATAAAGGAAAGAGTAACAACTTTCCTGTATACAGTACTATAAAATCCCTCCTGGCCAGATATCCTTTTACCTGTGAAGGGTTAAGAAGCTCAGGTAACCTGGCTGGCACCTGACCAAAAGGACTAATAAGGGGACAAGATACTTTCAAATCTAGGGAGGAGGGAGAAGGCTTTTGTCTGTCTGTTCTGTGTGCTTGCCGGAGAGAGATCAAGAATGCAAGCAATCCAACTCTGTTAGAATTAGTAAGTATTAGCAAGGAAATGTGTTAGTTTACTTTTGTTTTGGCTTGTGATTTTCTCTGTGCTGAGAGGAAGGTGTATTCCTGGTTTTCTTTTTGTAACTTTAAAGTTTTTGCCCAGAGGGAAATCCTTTGTGGTTTAAATCTGATTGCCCTGTGAGATTAGCTTCCCTTCTAATTTTACAGAGGTGCTTCTTTTACCTTTTTTCTTTCTAATAAAGTTCTGTTTCTTTTAAGAGCCTGACTGATTTCTCTATTGTCCTAACTCCCAGGGGTTTGGGTCTGTGATCACTTTGTAACTAATTGGTTAGGATATTATTCTCAAGCCTCCCCAGGAAAGGGGGTGTAAGGACATGGGGGGATATTTTGGGGGAATAGGAACTCCAAGTGGTCCTTTCCCTGATTCTTTGTTAAATCACTTGGTGGTGGCAGCATACCCTCCAAGGTCAAAGAGTTTGTGCCTTGGGCAGTTTTACCCTAAGCTGGTAGAAATAAGCTTAGGAGGTCTTTCATGCAGGTCCCCAAATCTGTACCCTAGAGTTCAGAGTGGGGAGGGAACCCTGACAGTCTTATCTCTGGACTACATTGAAAACAAAAGTGTCTTCAACCACAACATTCAGATTTTACTCCTGCTGGTGTATTGGACAACATGGAAAAGATGTAAATCAAATTATCAATGTTGCTGCAGTATAAATCTGTAAAGGCCCTTTCCCACACCCCTTACTCACCTGAGCAGCCCTAATGAACCAATACTGACTTCAAAAGGAGGGACAAATCATGACTCAGGCAAACCCCTCACTGACATCAATAGAATATTGACTTCAGTAAGTGCTGAATAAAATGAGCCCAAACTTCAGTATTTGACTCTGAATTATTAAAGCCAGATGGTGGCTGTCCAATGAGTGCGAGCTAAACCTTAATTAATGAATTATTCTCTCTTGAGAAGGGAACACCTCCCTGACATATTTTCAGCTGTGACAAGAACCAACATAATGAAGGTCACTAATACTCCCCCCCCCTCTTTCTTTTAAGCTGCTACAACATCTGAAGTTCGCCCACATGGTCAAGATTCGGTGCTGTTGGAGGGGGTTGAGACTGAGCAGACTGGAGACAAGACAGAGGCAGGGATGGGTGTACATAATCACTTCTTTGTTCCTGTGGACATTACTTGCTAACAGAATCAAACAGCAACTTGGACAAGAACAATAAATGCCACATGGTAGCAAATACTATATATAAATCAGTAGTCTACAGTAATTGATCAAAACCCTCCATCCTAGAATAGCTTTATTACAGTGTTTTTGGCAATTTAAGTCCAGTAGTTTAGGTTTGGGGTGCTTCTGTTCTTTTTTAAAACAAGGAAAGACCTCTTGGAGTAGCTCCCGGATTAGAAGGTAAAGGAGATTAGAGCTGTTAACCTACAATGTTGTGCTAACATGGTTCAACAGCCTTAATCGTTCCAACTGCATAGCAATCCCCTGCTTCTTTCATAGGCTCTCATTATTCTGAGATTGGTGTACAGCCTCTTCCGTCTTTCCAGTAACCAGTCCATCTCTCTCAAATACACACACATACACATCTGGAGGAGAGTCCAAAAGGGATATCTATTACAGTTCAGAGTGGACGCTTTATTGGTTTCCTTTAAATGTAGTTTCTAATGATTTTGTATCTTGTTACATTGTAGTTGTCCAGTAATGAAAGTTTACATGATTAATGAGTGAGATGTAATGGGTGTACCAGAAAAAAATCCACAGTTTCATATACAAATAGGGTAATTGTGCACCTGTCCATGCATATGCATGTGTAATTATCTGATCTGAGAACACAAAATCAGGTTTTGCAGGAGCAATGGATCCACACACATTTGTGGGGCATTCAGTGGAAATTATAGCTATATTTTATTTACATATGTGTGTGTGTGCTTTTTTTTATTGTTTTATAAAGTGATTCACAAAAATACCTGTCCAATCCTGACCCCTCTCTCCCTTTTTCCTCCAGTCCTGAATCAGTCTCTTTCACTCTCCACAATGTATCCTCTCAGATTTCTCATTGCCAATTTAAACTTAACATGGCCAGAATGGAATGCCTCATCATTCCTCTGAAATCCTTGTCACAGCACAGGACAATTGCACCTCTATTTTCCTTCAATGGTCCAGCAAGGGCCCCATTCTAGGCTCCCAGCTCCACAGTCAGCACCTCTCTTGGGTGGAGACCTACATCTCTCTCCCTCCTGACTGGGGTATTTCCAGATTGCACAGCTCTCTCCTATACTGTGACCTCTGCAGCAAACTCAGGTGGTGTCAGCCAGCCTGCTTTACTTTTCCCCTCAGGGACAGCAAACAGTATAATTGCCACAGTAAAACTACCAGACAGCTCTTTCTAAGCAAGCATATTTTTAAGGTAAAAGCATTACAGGGAAAACATTAAAAACAGTAAAAGAACCCCACACATGCTAACAAACAGCCTTTCAAATCCTACACAGAGGTTTTCCTTTGGTTGTAAGTTCACAATAGCTGTTAGCTCACAACAAGCACACAGACTGCGGCAAGTTCTTCCAACCCTTCCGAGAAAAGATTGGGGCCTCCCTTGGATAGAAGAGTCTGCCCATTTGTTGGATCATTAAGAAGGCTCTGAGTCAGTTTAAACTCAGGATATGCATCCAAAAAAATCCTTTCTTTATCTGTTGGTCCCTGGACCATCCAGTTTGAACTAGTATCGGGGAGCCTCTCTCCAGGTGGTGATAGCTCCTTAGAGGTTTTATTACTTGAATTAATTTGCCTAACCACCTCCCCCACCACTGTTCTTAGTTCCTAGAGGGCTGTTGTCCTCCTTCCCCATAGAATTGCAAACAATCCTTGGTCCACAATGATACATAAATTAAACCCTATGAATTAAGTTTAATTCAATAAAGTTTGTTCAGGATACTGCAGGTAATTGCCACACCTGTCACAATCCTCTCCACTCCTCTCATTCTCTGTCACTGTTGAACCCATCATCATCCTCCCAGTCACACAGACCTGCAAACTAGGGGTTATCTTTGACTTCCTGTCTGACTAACAACAGACAACCTTGATGCTTGGATAGGGTTTTCATTCTCTCTCTCTTTTCTCTTTTTCTCTCCTTTGTATTTCTTTCTTTCTTTCTTTCTTTTTCTTTTTTGTCTGTTGTCTCTCACCTCTCTGAGCCTGCTGTCTCTTTTCCATTTATTGCTCTCTTATATTCTTGTTCTCTCTCCTTTCCTCTGCTGTGTTACCCAGTCCAACCACCTGTGCTACTTGACACACCCCTTCTCCAAGACAACACTGTCTTCCTTCCTTTTGCCTCCCCCACTGGTAAATCAGTGCCCCGCACCAAAGCTGTTTTGGTGTTGGGGGAAGTGGATAGAGGTAATGCCTCAGTACTATGCTGTGAGGATATATAGATTCATGTTTGTTTGGCATTCGGATACTACAGTGATGGGGTCATATAAGTATTTAATCAAACAGACAGTATACACAATGTAACATTTCCTGCTTACATGACCGAGGGACTAAATCTGCCCAGGTCATTTCACTTCAGTGCTTCAGCAAACCAACTGAAGCAGTGATCTTTCCATGTAGGCACAGCCTACACGTCTTTTACATGCAGCCCTGAAAATGATCCCTCTTGCATGTCAGCATTGAACTACCAGAGTGAAAGGAAATTTGGGGCTCCTTTGTTTCTCTGCTAAGATTGCCAACAAGGGTGCTGGTGGTATAGGGTTGCCAACTCTGACTGAAGCTATTCCGGGAGATCCTCCACTCCCCCCCAGTATGCCGTATCATCATTTTCTTAAAATATCCTATTAAAATCTCTTGGATTGTTTTCAGTAGTCACGGGGAGATCGATGCCGATTCCGGGAGACTCCAGGCCAACCTGGAGGGTTGGCAACCCTATGGTGGTAATGGTTGTGTTGTGTCTTGGTAGTTCATCGACCAGGCAATGAACTGAAACTATCCACTCATTTCACTGAGGCCACCCAAGAGATTCCAGAGGGTAACAATCTTTTAATATGCAAAGGGCTCCTGATTCAGCTAGGGTCCCTAAGCGCTATTGTAAAACCAACAAATAAATAAATATAGTTCATTGTAAATAATAAATAATAATAGCTACAAATTCTAGACACTTATTACCTGAGCTGGATTTTAACCATCAGCCTCTTTCTGTGATTGTGAACTCCTCTGGACCTTGAGTGCTTCATGATCTGGAAAGCTCTGAGCACATGGTCAGTGCTCAACAGTAAATAAAATACACAAATAACACCACAAACAATACAATAAAATAAATAATAAAAGGCTTTTTTTATTACATTATCAATCCCCAAAGCCATGTCAGGGATGTCTCAACTCTATTTTAACATCTCATGTGGAATTAGCTTCTTCTTCTTTTTTTTTTTTTTGGTAATAAGAAAGTGGCCTTCAAATAGCCCTAGGGACAGACACATTAACCTCCTTTAGAAACTGTGCAATGAGAACAACTGTTGGAAGCCCAACAACAGTCAAATTAATCTCTGGAAGTACTTTTTAATAGAAAGAGGGCAGTTTCTATTTCAAGCATTCTCCAAGGAACATGAATATCAGAATATGTGTGCTGAAGGCATTAAAGGTTTTTGAATCTGCCCTACAATCCTAAAGCAAAGTCCAATGAAGTCAACAATTCCTAAGCATGGAATTCTTGCTTTTACAGCTCATTGTGGTATGTTTTCAAACAAGTTATTAGAAAATCTGTCAAACTTGATAACACAAAGGAAGGCTGGCCTTGCAGTTAAGGCACTTGACTAAGACTCAGAAGGCTTGGGTTTGGTTCTCTACTCTGCCACAGACTTCTTGTGTGACCTTGGGCAAATCATTGTATGTGTGTGCTTTAGTTACCGACTTGCCAAATTGGAGTAAAAATTCCATTCTCCCACCATTTGTCTATTTAGGTTGTAACAATCTCAGGACAAGGAATATTTCTTACTATGACTTTATAGAGTGTTTACTCCATTGAGGGTCCAATCTTGGTTGGGGCCTATAGGCACTAAAGTAATGCAAAAAAAAAAGAATCTTTCATAACAAAAAACTATTTGCCTAAGTTTCTGGGAATCTCTGTGTGGTCTATTTCACACATCTGTGCAATTTAATCACTGCTCAAGTCTCAAGTATCTTTTTTAGTATGGAATTTGGAAAATGATTAAACTTTGCCCTCCCTGTTTCCCTTCAGAGGGTACTCTGTTCAGAAGGAGTTGCATTGCTTTCCTTTAATAGCAGAGCTCGTTGGAAATTGCAATTTTTATCTCTTGGGAAATTTTGATATTTCAACCTTTGTTTTTTTCTTAAATCTAGATAAAAAAGTTAAAATATTCCAAACAAATTTTGTTTTGGATATGTCAAAACATTTCGTTTGGACATTCCCCAATCAAAATAAGGTGTTTTGATATTTCTAAATCAAATGCTTTATTTCTACATAAAACTGCATTCACCTAGCTGCTACTGTTCATAGATTCATAGATTCTGTTCCTAATGGAAGCTGAGGTTCAGGGGTCTCATAGCCCGCTCTCTCTTATGGGCTTGGCGCCCTAGCTCCAGCTCCCATGATGCATTCCACTAGATCAGCCAGAGGGAAGACCACAATGCATCATAAGAATTGTGACCAGCCAGGGGGCCCAACCCATTGGGAAGAATAGGGGCCTGAGGCATCTGAACTTCAACTCCCATGAATCACCGCAGCAGCTCAGGTGGTCACAGATTAATTTCAAACTGACCTGAAACAAAACATTTATATTTTGTTTGATAAATGGAAATATTTAAATTCAAGTTGACCCAACCTAAAATGATATGTTTCATTTGGATTTTCCTGATGGAAAAATAATCAGCAATCTAGATATTTTTCCCATGGAAAATTTTGATTTTGCTAATCTAATAATCTGGCAAAAAAAAAGAAAAAAGAAAAAAAGAAAAATCCCCAGACAGCTCTACTTTATAGTTAGCCAGCAAATCTAATTCCTATTTTGATTGTATGGATCTTTTACACAACAAAAGTGGAAATAATTTGAATAATATAGGAAAATGTGATTGGAAACTATAACAACTTGCCCATCAGATTCAGTTGAAATGTAGTTCCAGAAGATACTTAGAATTTTTTTTTTTAATTCAGGATGACAATGTCCCTTTTCTGTCCTGAGATTTTGTATTGTAATTTAATCATTCAGAATCACTATTTTCTTTGTAATACATAAGCTGTTCTGGTAAGATTGATCTAATAATAGTAGCCCAGCTCCTGAAAACTGATAACCAATGCCCATTGATTTCAATGGGATTCTCATGAGCTTTCAGGACCAGAGACTATATAAGTAAAAAGAGACATCTATATAAGTAAAAAGAGACATTCCACCATGAGGAGTTTCATTTCATTCATTTATTCCTCAAGAGGGCATAATATTTCTCTCTATAAAGAAGAGTCAAAGTTTTTAACCTTATTCATGTTGATTTTATATGCAATGACAGTTCAAAATGTCACATTTGTAAATGAGATAAGGTAAAACTAGCAGCGTTCCAACCAGTTGGCAGAAAGGAGGGGCAGACTGCCTGGAGGAGTACATTAAGATTTGTATAAAGTTTGAAAGAGCTCTGTAGATTTTACTGAAGTTAACATTTTAAAGCTCTTTGCAACAATTTTCAATTATTTCCATTTTTTTTTAAATATATTCAAATATAAATAAAAATATATATTCCAAATATTTGGAAGGGAAAAAATTATCCTCACGAATCCATACCCATGTAACTATAAATGTAGGTAAAGATATTCTGGACGAAATTCTGGCCCCCACTGAAATCATTAAGAGTTTTGCCATTGACTTAAATAAGATCAAGACATTACCCCTTGTTTCCATGAGATGAACACATGAGGCAAGGCCTCATTTCAAGTCCCTGCTTCTTTTTATTGGCTTGGATATTTTCAAACCAAATCCATTCTCAGAGTTTTGCCAATGCTGCCGGAATAAGCCAAAATACCTAAGCAAATATACAGAACCACATACAGTGCCTAGGTTTGATTTGTAGAACCTGCCTGAAGACTCCTCTAACTCTCGGGGAAATGGAGATTGGTTCTCCTAGCATACTACATAAGCCCTTTCCTAGTACAGCTGCCTGCAATAGATCAGGTTCCAGAAGGACCAAACTATCCCCTCCCAACTCAACGGAGTTGAGAAAATAACTCTATTGTATTCTAGCTTCTTCTGACCTCTTTTGTTCCAGTTTGGTGGTTAGGCACTAGTCTGAGATTTGGGAGAACCTCATTCAAATCCTTGCTTGTTCACAGACCTCCTGAGTGATCCTGGGGAAGCCATTTAGTCTCTTTGTGCCCCGGGTCTCCATCTGTAAAATGGGGATAATAATACTCCATGCATGTTGAAAGCATAAATACATTAAATATCATGAGGTGATTAGTGTTACAGGCAACCGGGGTTATAGAAAATACCGAAGGCAGACATGCCCCTTATTAGAGAAAAGTGGGGTGGAGGTATATCATGATGATGGCGGCATCTTCTAGGGATATGAAGGATCCATGCTACAGGTCACTCCACCCACTATTTTTTTCTGTTCTATTTTGTCAGAACCACACTAGTTAAAAAAGTCAAAAGCTATATTGACTTCTGCTGCAAAGGCTGATGAAGCCTCTATCTTGGTAAGGAAGGCTGAAAATAATTTTGGAAGAGGATCAGAGTGTAAATTACTGTGGTTAGATTATCATTGAGAACCATGAAGAAAGAGATGCTAATATAATATTTTGACAAAATATTAAGCCTTCATGGCTTTGATATTGAGTGTGCCCATTTATGTCAAACCAAGATCATTCTAATTCAGAAGAACATTGTTAAATGTAAGGAACCACAATTAAAAATAATAATAGTACTGTTTATGCATAATTTCTTTTTCCTTAAACACCATTATATTTATATGTAAGTAAAAATGAATACGAATAAAAGGACTTACAAAATATTGTCAAATACTTCATTTTACCATCCTATCTTGCACATTATGTTTAAGCAGATTGAGAAAACTGATGTTAGTATAGAAAGGAAAAAATTTGGACTGTGATTTTATTTTAAGAAAATACTTCCCTCCCATCCCCTACCAAATCTACAGGTGTCTTTATCCCAAAGTACAACTGATCTAATATATGCAACCAACTAAATCTCCTTTAAATTCATGCTCAGAACTGGACTTTAATGTTTGCTTTGTTTTTAAGTGAAGACAGTGAATTACAAAATTTTCCCGAGTTACAATATAAAGAGATAATAATTTTTAGAGATATGCAATGGTTCATCACTTACATGCTTTTGGAATATTTTTATTCACACTATGGATTGATGTATGTTTGATTTAATAAGACTACTTATTCTCGAAGGCTTCCACATACAGAGGAGTCAGCAGAGATCCTTTAACTTTTACATGTGAGAGCATTTTGAATACTTATGAGTAAATGAAGGGGTCTGATTGTTTTCTTGAAAATCCAAAGCTCCCATTGACTTCAACAGGTGTAGGATCAAGCCCTAATTCTCTGACTTGCATGCAGGCAGATGAAGCCTGCATTTCTTTGGGTTTGTGCCTTGAAGTTATCTCAAAATACTCACATTATTTCTCATTTACTTGTTCTAGCTATTTTTTTTAAAAAAAGGTCCTCTTCATTTACCTTGTACAATTATGCTGTTTCAGTCTTACCCTCAGTTTGATCCTTCTGCAGTGTCATTATCACTTCATCTGCATCTGTCCTTAGCTTATGAGCTGGTTTATAACATCTTCACACTTTGCGGAATAACTGGTCCAGTTTCACCATTTTATGTCCATGACTTAAGGGATTCCTGGTCTCCACTGCATTAGCAGGGAATGAAAGGTACCCAACCACAATAAGACAGTTGGACATATCTGAATTGATTGTTCACTATCAGATCTGGAAAGGCCCGGTCAGTATTTCCCACTGTGGCTGCACTGGAACTAAGTGTAAACATGACTTTCTTGTTAATAGTATTCTTGTAAAGAAAGAATAACCAAACTTTTCCAGATTATCAATACAGTAGATTTAATACATGCTTTTCAAGTTTATGTGGCTCACATCTGAGGAAATCGGCGGATAATGGATGTCACAGCTATCTGTGTCTTATGTAGGCAGCTGATTTGTATATTGATTGATCTGGGAATTTTTCTACTGTATCCAGCTAGCTTCCTTCAAACATAGATTATGCCGTATGATTCTTGGACTTAAAAGATATTCTATAAAGAGTGCAGCAAACTACTGATCCTTTCATGTAAAGATTTTTAAAAGGTGATAAGTATTAAGCTGTCACACACATCTCTTCCATAATAAATTGTGGATGTGTTTAATTTCGGCTTTTTATGAAAACTAGATTTACTGAACATTTTCAACGTTATCTTCAAATGTTTTCTGTCCAATGAACTGTAATCAGTGTGTACTTGCTCCATAAATTAGATCTTTTCACTGTGAATTTATTTATTTCAAGCTACTTTTCAATTTATTTATGACTTGCCACTTTTAGTAGGTACATGTTAATAACAGTCAAATGAAGCCACTATTAACTGAAGCATTCCTCAAGACATTGTCATTGGTTCCACTCTTCCAACATTCATATGCATCCTCTCAGGGATTTCATTCTGTGATTACTACTGGACTATTATTTCCATGCAAACAATACACAACTCTTTCTGTTGATTCCAAGAAGACTGTTGCTTTGTGTAATTTATGTCTGTATAAAATTAAAACATGGAATGGCAGAATTATTTTTTAAACTGAATGATGGGTAGTCAGATGGAATTGGTTTAGACTGAGTGAATATCCAGAATTCTCCTTACTGTTAATTATCTCTTATAATGATTGCATATAGTACCACTGGACAATATAAGGAATCTCTGTATTTTTAGTTTTGAAAAGGCAGATCAGCTTCCTTGCTAAAAATTCCCCTCCTCACCTTTTCAGGAGCACCTCCCTGCCTACACTTCTGTCAGTTCATAAAATCAAACATCCACAATTTTGCCTCTTCCAGTTAGCATGGTTGTCATTCATAGCTGACTAGCTTATCAACTGGCTTTTAAAATAATATTTAACATATGCAAAATTTAGTGGCTGGAGGTTTATGAAAAAATATCTCAGTCCTTGGACACTTTTGATGTACAGTGCCTCCATTGTTCCCTCCAGGGAGACAGCATACTCATTTTAAAGTTAGTGGGATCTTGTAAAAAACACTGCATGGACAATTTGAAGTTTATTGGTAACCATTAGACATGGTCAACCAAGTAACTAGAATATACACTCATAGCTGTATTTTTATAATTTTGGTAAGACAAATTCTTTGGCCCACAGTACCCATACTCTGTCCCTCATCTATATCATCCATTGTCTCCACAGATCAAATACATAAACACTTTATCGCATGTGGTTTAATCTGGAATAGCTGATTTACCTATTTTGTCTTTCCTTTCCAAACAGATTTTGCTATTATTGTGACATGGTTTTTAAGGTGCATATACAAAAAGGAACTGCATAAATATAAGTGATTGAATAATACTAAATGTCATATATATGTGTGTATGTATGTATGTATGTTTCATTGCTAGAGGTAAAATGGTTATCTCGACAATGCACAAGAAGTAAAATCCAGTCTTAATAAGAAGGAAACAAAACTGAGCTAAGTATACTAGGCCCCCTTAATTTTTTAATAACATTTTTTTTTGATTCCATATCCTGTTCCTCATCTTGTATCTTGTTCCTTCAGTACTGCCTAGACCAAATATCACTGGGTGAGAAAGCATTTATCCCTCTGCACACTTATCATAGTGACTGGACCTTGGAACACCAAGTGTTAGCCAACCTCTTTATGTCTCACGTCAAACATGTAATACCTCTTTGAAGTAACTTGCCTGATGGACAGAAGACTAAAAATCAGCTGCAAGGGATCATACGTTAGCCTCTCAACATGTCAAGCAAAAAGAACTGTACTTGAATGGAAATTTTAACAACTACCTGAATATGATTTATTAAGGTAATTGTCAAGAAGAGATCATTAGGAAACAGTTCCAGTAATATTCCAGTAATAAGTAGCTGAGCATTTAGAATTGTTATAATAGATGCTTCATGCATTTTAATAGTCACCAGTGAAAAATGTACTAGATATAGAAACGTCTTTTCAATGTAAGAAATTGTCAGTGACACACATTGGTAAAACGTTTTTAATACTATTAGCTCTTCTGAACGTACACTGCAAAAGAGTTACCATCCTTATTTTCATAGTGGTAATGGAAAATAACATTTTAGCATATCCAAGAGCTAAAAGCTTGCTACAATTCTTCACTGAAGAAATGGTGATTAGCTTCATAAGAAGTAAAGTGGTGATAGCATAACCCACCTTTTTGAAGTGGAAAAACAATCACATATATGGAACTAATACATACATATGGAATATCTTCCACAGATACAACACTTTTAAGGTCAAATTCTGCCATTGGACATACTTACAGTCTGAGATTTTGAAAGCTGCCCAGTTCTATGGCTTCTGTTATACAGAAGGTCAAACTAGAAGATCACAGCCTTCTGGCTTTGGAATCAATAAGATTACTTTAATGGGACCCAGCCATCCAAATGCCAGAGGCGGATTTGAAAAAATCACAGACATAATATCCCATTAATTTAACTGGGGTTGCATTTATGCAAACGAGAACAGAGCCTGGCCCTTAATTTTGACTGCTGCTTATTGAAAACTATTACCAAGGTCCTATATATGGGCCTGATTCTGCAAGAATTCAATGCATAGCACTTTAATTATGCCAAATTCTGATCTCACACTGTTGGCCACAGGAGCAAAATATTTCATTACAATGGATTTACTCCTGACTTACACCAGTGTAAGGTAATTCAGACTCAGGCACAATGAATTCAAGCAGAGTTTGCATAAAGCATCTTTATGTTTTCTTTCTTTCTTCAAGTCAGCATGAAGATTTGAGATGGGCAGCTAAGTTTCTCAGGCAGCTGGGTAAACCAATCAGACTTGTATATAAAGAATTATGGATTTAGGGCCTGATCCAACTCCCATGAAGTCAAATGGATTCTTTTTTAATGTAAAAGCATGTTACTCAAAAAAATTGCAATTAATGAGAGCGAGCGAGAGGAGGAGGAAGAGTTGGCAAAATTTCTTAATGTATTTGCAGATCTCCTACAATGCTCACCAGCTGTGTTTGCCAGCCTTAACATGCAAATTCCACTAACACCAGTTCTCTCATTATTTTCTCCTCTCTTTTATTATACCTAAGTGGGCAGAAAGTTCACCTTTCACAGACCAAGATAGCACAACATACCACAGTATTCAATTTAAAAAAAATAACCATACCAATTATAACTTATGCACAAATCTATGTTGGGACAGATGCATTACTGTGAACCTGTACTTCTTAGAACAGCAATGTACATCTTCAGTAGGATGGCTATTCATTTGGGGATATTTTGAAAAGCTCCAAGGTTCAGTACTGAGAACTGGATTCAGGAAAGCATTCCTATTTGAAAAAGTATTGAACATATGTTTAACTTAGAGCACATACTTAATGCTTTTCTGAATCATAATAAAAAATTAGTAATTCTTTTGCCAGATTTATTTGATTTTTTAAAAAAAGTTAAACTGTTTTTGATTTCTGTCATCCAAAAATCTTCTTGTAACTTCAGCCCATTTGGAAAAATATTGCAATATTAAAAAAAAAACAGTTTTTAAAACACATTTGCAACAAGTATTTCCCACAAAAATACAAGCAAATTGTTTACGAACAGCAATATAAATGGAAACAGAGAATTTAAAGCAAATATTGGAGAATTTTGCTGAAGTGAATTCTGAATTCATATATATAAACTGAGCGTCATATTCAAAACTGAGCTTAGTTTTAGATACGTTGGTCACATGGTATTGTTTCTAAGAATAACACACCTCAAATCGCTGATTTGAGGTGTGTTATTCTTAGAAACAATACCATGTGATCAATGTATCTAAAACTAAGTTCAGTTTTGAATTCCAAAAATTCACAGTGATTTCCTTGTGAAAAAGGAAATAAAAAATTATTCTTGGGAAGCATTCGTCAAATAATTTTGAAAAAGAAACCTGAGAACATCACAACTGCTCATGACAATCAGCACACACAGAAAAAGAGGCAAAATTAATAAAATAGATGGTTTGTTATTAATTATTAATTATTTGACCACTCTAATAATAAATCAGAAATAAGTATTGTGGTTAGTATTGTTGTGGGCTTTTTTTAAAAATTCGTTGAAACTTTTGCTTTTGACACCTCTGTTGCCACCCATGTGTGTACACCCCATATTTTGATAGACTCTAATGACAAGTATCAGGGGGTAGCCGTGTTAGTCTGTATCCACAAAAACAACAAGGAGTCTGGTGGCACCTTAAAGACTAACAGATTTATTTGGGCATAAGCTTTCGTGGGCTAGAACCCACTTCATTGGATGCATGGAGTGAAAATTACAGATGCAGGAATTATTATACTGACACATGAAGAGAAGGGAGTTACCTCACAAGTGGAGAACCAGTGTTGAAAGGGCCAATTCAATGAGGGTGGATGTAGTCCACTCCCAATAATAGATGAGGAGGTGTCAATTCCAGGAGAGTCAAAGCTGCTTTTGTAATGAGCCAGCCACTCCTAGTCCCTATTCAGGCCCAAATTAATGGTGTTAAATTTGCAAATGAATTTTAGTTCTGCTGTTTCTCTTTGAAGTCTGTTTCTGAAGTTTTTTTGTTCAAGTATAGCTACTTTTAAATCTGTTATAGAATTTCCAGGAAGATTGAAATGTTATCCTACTGGCTTTTGTATGTTACCATTCCTGATGTCCAATTTGTGTCCATTTACTCTTTTACGTAGGGACTGTCTGGTTTGGCCAATGTACATGGCAGAGAGGCATTGCTGGCAGATGATGGCATATATCACATTGGTAGATATGCAGGAAAATGAGCCCCTGATGGTGTGGCTGATGTGGCTGGGTCCTCAGATGGTGTCGCTAGAGTAGATATGGGGACAGAGTAGGCAACAAGGTTTGCTACAGGGATTGGTTCCTGCGTTAGTGTTTCTGTGGTGTGGTGTGTAGTTGCTGGTGAGTATTTGCTTCAGGTTGGGGGGCTGTCTGTAAGTGAGGACTGGCCTGCCTCCCAAGGTCTGTGAGAGTGAGGGATCGTTTTCCAGGATAGATTGTAGATTGTTGGTAATGTGCTGAAGAGGTTTTAATTGGGGGCTGTATGTGATGGCCAGTGGTGTTCTGTTATTTTCCTTGTTGGGCCTATCCTGTAGTAGGTGATTTCTGGGTACCCGTCTTGCTCTGTGAATCTGTTTTCTCACTTTCCCAGGTGGGTATTGTAGTTTTTAAAATGCTTCTTGGACATCTATAACAGATTTAAAAGGAGCAAATGAAAACAAAAAAAAAAACTTCAGGAACAGACTTCAAAGAGAAACAGCGGAACTAAAATTCATTTGCAAATTTAACATCATAAATTTGGACCTGAATAGGGACTGGGAGTGGCTGGCTCATTACAAAAGTAGCTTTGCCTCTCCTGGAATTGACACCTCCTCATCTATTATTGGGAATGGACTACATCCACCCGGATCAAATTGGCCCTGTCAACACTAGTTCTCCACTTGTGAGGTAACTCCCTTCTCTTCATGTGTCAGTATAATAATTCCTGCATCTGTAATTTTCACTCCATGCATCCAATGAAGTGGGTTCTAGCCCACGAAAGCTTATGCCCAAATAAATCTGTTAGTCTTTAAGGTGCCACTGGACTCCTTGTTGTTTCTGATGACAAGGTTTTACAATGACTCTTCACTGGCAGGGTGATGATGGGTTTATGGCTTCTTCATTTCATCTGAAGTTTTGTTTTGAATGGCAGGTGTTAAATGACGGGGGGTGGGGGATAGGTTAGAAGATGAGGTTGATGAAGTAAGGGAGGAGGAAATGTGCCAATATACTTACAACCCAGTTTATTAACCTAAAAGAGCCATAATAAGGGAAGTGAATACCAGTGAACATTGCTGGTTCCCAACATTTACAATACAGACACCTGAAATAAAAATTTAACCACTTGGCCACCTTGCAGTTGTACGATGGATGTAGATACAAAAGTACCATCCACCTGGTATGTTGGATGCACACAGTACACGTCAGAATCACCATGCATACAATTCTAATATTATAGACTGTTATATAATTGGAGAACTAATATCCAATCCCATAATTAAATACCATATTTAAATTCCTAGGTGCAAGGGTTAGAGCTAAGACTGACTGCCCCACCTTCATGCATTTCCTGACTTTTGCATGGTTATCTGCCCAATTTTAATATTTTTGTAGTTTTTTATTCAATGTATTCTTCTCTGGAAAGTAATAGTATTTAGTGTAGTCAATGGTTGCAATATTGAGGACAGTATTATACTTTAGTTCCCAAAAATTAAGATAGATCAGCTTTGTAACATGAAAAAAACAAACAAACTGATGATCACCAAACAGTGCTGAAACCTGACTTATTCAAGCCATCTGACTTTTTCAAAATGCTGACTGAGGAAGGAAGAAAGAACAAAATGAGGGAAAAATTAAGTTCCACTGTACATTAAAATCTTGCTTATCCATGTTTCCACTGATTACGAAAAAGTGTCATCTGAAAAAAAGTACACTAGTTCCTAGCTACTTCTTTAAAACTATCATCTATGTGACACTATCAATACAGATATGAGCTACGCAAAATTGTTAATAATAGAAAATGTAAGCATGGATGTTTTCATGGAAGAGACTTACCCTTCTAGAGCAGACACAGAGTGAGCTGGTGTGTACTGCCATCAATGATCACTGCACAAACAGTGCACATTATGGATCAGATTCTGATACCCTTACTTCAGTGGGATTGCTTGTAGAGTAAGGTGTCATGACATAACTAATATGCCATAAGAATCTGGCTTCCTGAAACAATGTTGCAGGACCCTGTGGGGTTCATTAGCTGACAACAAAGTATCAAAATGGGAGTCCACTACTGCTCCTGAATTAATGCAGAGGCAGTTACTGAGGAGACAAATATTACTGTACTAACATTAAAAACATGCATTTGGCTAACACCTTGTGGTTTGGACACTTAATAATTAGGATGGCTACTCTCCTCTGTGTGCTTTAAAAGATATTTAAAGAGCTATATATTTAAACCCTCACTATTCCATGATTTGTTCTCAACTTCATGACAATGAGGCTTATTACCATAACTCACTCTAAGTGTGTTTTAAGTAGGAATCGGCCACTGCTTGCTGCTAGTGCAGAATGCAGCATCTTGAGCTGAAAAGCCACAGGCATATTATTATTATATAATTGGTTGTCCACAGAGACCCCAACTGGGCCAGGCACTGCACAAACACACAATAAGGGACAATTCCTGCTCCAATCCAAGGTTTACAATCTAAATAGATGAGAAAACAGACCAAAGGTAGCAGGTAAAGGGATACAAAATGTAAGCCACACTATCAGGATAACTAGAGGACTTTATGCTCATTCCAAGGTGGTAGGTGGGAAATGAGATAAAAAGTGCAGCAGACAAGGGATGAGGATGATGAAATAAGGAAGGAGGAAAGGGAGGAGAAAAGAGGTTAGGTGTCTGAATTGGTGCACCATAGTGGCTGCTGGCACTCCAGTGGGGAGTGAGAGCAGGAGTAGGCTGGGAGGCAGCAGATTGATTTCAAGAGCCTTGGACCAGTTCTGTTTAAAGCTGTAATCAGAAGGCAATTGGCTACATGTGATTCCACTTCACTGAGTGTCACTCTCATCGGTTAACTCTCGTTTTAGGGTTTCCATTCTGATACTTTAGGTCAGCATGTGATCGATCTTTTCTTGCACATAATGTATCAACCATTAATGTGAGGAGATCATCCTCAGAGGTCCAAATGGAGGAAAGAAAATAATAAGTGGTTCCTTTCCAGGCTTTGCCCGCAAACCAAATTCTACCCATTTGAAATGCCATACTATGCCACCACTCACAGTACATTGTGCAGATACCATCATGAGTGTTCTGCTGGGGAATACGGGACTCCTTGGGTCCTGGCTCCCAAGTGATGGTGCTAAGACATACCATAGTCTCTGCTGGGCTCCTCAGGCTTAGCTTCCTCTTCATTGGCTCAGAGGCCCTCTTTTGAGGCTCCTCAGACTTGGCTCACCGTCACCGAGGATCAGATGCTCCCCGGGGCTCTGCAGGACTGGTTCTTCTTCTATAGGGCTCAGATGCTCACCTGGGCTTCACTCTTTCTCTCTGGCTTGTTAGCTTTACAAGTATGAGGGGTTGAAAGCGTTAGTGATAGTCTCAGTTGACCATGCATATCTTCATAGTATAATTGTACCTTTCTAATAGGTTTTTATCAGCAGCCAGTGTGGATAAAAATCAATGATTTAAAAAAAAAAATCAGATTTTTTAAAATTTAAATTGGATTTTTTGGTAAAATGCTTTTTGAGGAAGAAACCTATCTAAAGGTAGTTTTTAATTAAGATACATTATAGAGCAAAGATATCTCATCATGGAATAGGGATTATAAATTCTAATTCTATAGTATGAGACAATATATTCATGTAATGTTTAAGAAAAGTTTTGTAAATGAATTCCAATAGTTCATGGAATATGGACCTAATCTTCTGTGGTTCCAGGGGCTTCTGAATGGATCATTTAGGTTAATCTTTCTATCTACCCAATGGGACTCTGCTCAGTCTAGAAGATACCATCAGAGATGCTTAGTTTTGAAGTTCTCAAACTGTGGATTTATGTCTTCAGAGATAACGTGCTTGTTAACAGAAAAAATGTTTTAAAACAAGTAAATAAATAAATAAATAAATAATATGTAGAGGTGAGAAATAACAGACCTCAACCCTATTGTCCCTCTGCAAATTTGTGTACAGAGAGTCCATCCATCCCTTACCTCTCTCTAAAAGTGCAGAGTTTCAAAAAGTTCAATGAATAGAAGATAGTTGGGGGTGGAATAGATCTGGACAAGGAGAAGTCTGAGATAAATGTGAGAAGGGAGGGACAGGCAGTAGAAACAAACATGAAATTGATTGAGCAGCATATTCCAGAAGTCTTGAGGTCTTTCTGAGTGTAGCCTTCATTGATTTGAGATCTACCATACCATTCTCTCACTGGAAGGGAAAACCTATAATGGCAGCAGGCCGTAAAAGAGACCCAGTCTGGGAATAAGAAACATTCAATACATATATGTTTGCTGATGATGTTTTAAAGAAAGTCACACTAGTGAACTGGTGAAAGTCACTTAAGCATTTGGATTCAGAGATTGTTGAAGTGATAATCTCACTTTTAACAGCAGTAGCTTCTTCTGCAGGACTAATTCATTCCAAATTGAGAAATCAATTGGGACCTGAAAAAGTAGGAAAGCTTGTTTTTCTTTTCCAGATTATGAACAAACAGGAACATGAAGGTGAAGACGACTGAGTTAGCTGCAGAAGCCAATGTTTTAAGTTTCTCATGTTGACCTGGCTGACATAGTCGATTTAATTATTTTTTAAAATATTCCATTTAACCATTTTAATTAAAAACAACTTTAACAAAAATAAACCTGATTTTAAAAAACTTGAATGTTTAACTAAATTCAAAAATATATATGCTTGTTTTGTTAAAATATTATATATTTGCTATTGAAGAAAATCCTCCAAATATTAATGATTAACCTGTTGAATTGGAGATAGTTCACCTCCCAATAACTTTATGAATATCTGCTTCAATTACCTTTGATAAATGAAATATCCAAACAATCATTCATTTTCTGTATAGCTGTAAAACTCATCTGATTTTTTTTCAAAATACATCACTTTAAAAATATATAGTGTGTACCTTCTAAAAATGAAACCTACATCTATCTATGAGTTGTGAAGAATATGTATTAAGGTTATAACAACCAACAAGAATGCACTTTTATGTAGAAATCCATGATTAAATCGAGTCTTCCTTACTAGTGATTTAAATCATGATTTAAATCAATTTGATTTAAATCAAATCCACCCTATCAGCAGCAAAACAGTTAACAATGTTGACATTTATCTTTAGGCAAAATTATATTCATTTAATGTTTTTCAGGATATCTTGGGGGAAATAAGGCCTAGAGGCTTAATTGTCTCTTTAAAAGAAAGATGAGCTTCTGGAGAAGAAGGTGGCTTTTATTTGTTTATTCATTTATTTATTGGTAAAGGAACAGCTTAGTGAGACCCTGAAAGCCAGCCCAGTTCGAGCCCTGCTCATCCTCCTCAGACAATTCTTTTGACTGATACAATCCATCTGAAGGCATTTTTTCCACAGACATTTGTAAGTTTTACTTGCTGTCAGGACCTGGGAAAGGTTGCCTCAACTATTTATGATTTTTTACAATATTTTACTGTTTAAAAATATATATATATATATTTCAATGCTATTTTCATGGCATTGTATTCTGAATTCTCTGTGAAGAGCTTCAACACCCTAAATGATGGTGAGATTCCATGGGGGTGAGACAGATTGTAAAAATACATTACACATTCTTCACAGTAACAAAATTTCTTTAAAAAACAAAAACAAAACCCAAACCAAAGGACAAGATTAAACCTGGATAATAGGGGGACATAATTTTTTTAAGTTAAGCCCTATTTTCCCTGCACATATTGACATGGAGAACGGACTCTTCTTTTCCCTCCCTCTACTCATTACAAGCCCAATTATGACCCTAGCCGTTCATCTGCATAGGGAAATATGGGAATATAAAGTGACTGCTTAACTCCCTGTGCTCACTGTCTGTATCCTAGGCAGCAGTAGCGGCAGCAGGTGATAGCAGGGGAGCAGGGTCGGGAAGCTCCCTCTTCCTCTTTTTGTACAGGTGGTCAGGCCTTGGTTGTGCCTCCCCACCACAGGCACGCCAGACAGGATTGCTAAGGTGGTGCTGCAGGGGATGTTATCTGCATGTCATAGTACAGGCACCCCCACCACCCTTGGAGAAAATGGGGAACTGAGGATCAGATTATGTGTTTCCATGTCTGCACCTGCATCAGTGCGCTAGAAATTTAAGACTTGTGACAAAACCCAAATTAAGCTCAATGGGTCTGGAATATCCAAGCTGCTCTCTTATTTCATTTTGCTTTTGTATATTAATCTCTTTCATTTTTCCACCTTCCCAAGATGTTCTCTTTCAGCTGCTGGTGGATGATGGTGAAGGAGAGAGCTGGGGGATCCAATGATTGCTCTCTCTTCCATATAGCAGTGGATGCTGGTTTCATGAGGCTGCATGGGTGGATAGTGCTGTTTCATGATAATATTTATGCAACAGAAGGAACTCCACATATGCCATGCTGATTTTCGCTACACTGACAGTAATGTCATGCTTTTTAGCACAGATCAAAAACATCTGATACAACTCAATGCCGCTGTATTGACTGTGCCAAATTACACTTGCCAAGGATCCAGCCCATTGTGTTTTATTGTTTTTCCATTGTCCAGGATGGAAAAAGAACAGAGATATTATATTCTAGTCAGTCTTGTCAGCAGATAATAAAAGGATAGTACATGGATATTGATTAGCCATTTTCATCATGAAAGTAGATTTTGCAACATCTACAAGAGCACAGATGGAAGCCTCTTGATACTGCAACTAAATGCATTACAACAAGCAGTAGATTTCAAATGGCTGTAGAGTTTTTATTTAAATTTCCCCACTGCTTGAACTCTGTAATGCAGGCTGAAAATGGATTGAATTTGAACAGCATTGTTTGATCAATCACCTATTTAATTCCCCTACTGTTTATTGATAATCTTGTATGATTCCTTGGTTTTCCCAGGATTTGCAGGATGCCTTGCCAGTGAACATGCCACAAGAACAGGTGTTCATGCAGCATTTCCAATCAATGCTGTGTACTACTTACACATGAGTAGTGCTATGATAAATGAAGGGGCGGGGGAGCTCCCTTTTATGGACACCCAACCAGCCAGTAGCTATAAAATCCCTCTTAGTAGCTGTTCTCTAATTGCTCTACCTGTAAAGGGTTAAAAAGTCTCACTACTTTGCATAGGTAAAAGGAAGTGAGTGAGCACCTGGCCAAAAGAGCCAATGAGAAGGCTAGAACTTTTTAAAATTGAAACAAAGATTCCCCTTTTGTCTGTCTGTGTTTGTTCTCCCTGGGAGAGGTGGACAGGGCAGCAACTATGCTGTAAGAACCTTGGGGCCAGGTATGAAAAATGCTCGGTATCGAACCTAGAAACTACTCATTTGAAACCGCAAATATGTAAGTAGATCAGGAAATGTCTAGGAAGGCGCGATTTGATTTAGCTCTTTTTATTTCTTTATGGCTTGTGGACTCCTCTGTGCTAACCCCAGGTGCTTTTGCTTTCCTTGTAATCATAAAGCGGGGTCTCAAGAAAGCTATTCTTGGTGCTTAATCCTTGTAGTTGTTCTTTTAAAATCTAGCAATAGCCTGAGTTCCCAGATTTATTTTTTCTTTTTTTTTAATTAAAAATATTTAACTTTTTCAAGAAGAGAACTGGATTTTTGTGTCTTAAGAGGTTTGTGCACATGCTGTTTAAATAGCTGGTGGAAACAGCTGATTTCCATTTTTTTTTCTTTCTTAGCTCTTCCCCGGAGGGGTGGGGGTGAAAGGGTTTGAGTGTCCCCACCAGAAGGAATTCCCAAGTGTGCCTTCCTGGCTGTCAAAGGGGTTATGCAGCATCTACCAATGGTGGTGGTGGCAGCATCTGCCAATCTAAGGTCAGAGAGAAGCTGTAACCTTGGGAGTTCAATACAAGCCTGGAGTGGCAAGTATTAATTTTTAGAGTCCTTGCAGGCCCCCACCTTCTGCACTCGAAGTGCCAGAGTGGGGAATTAGCCTTCACATGGTGGCAGAGCGGTGGGATCACTTTGAACCAGAAGCACAGACCTCAGAATTTTAAAAGGACACATTTTTCCTTTTGGCAGCCTGCAAAGACAGGCAGGTTTTTTTTTTTTCTTTCTTTTCTTTTCTTTGCTGCCTGAGGGGGAACAGGCATGCAAAGGATTCAGCCTGCAAAGCCAGGGAGTCCAACAAGGAGTTTATTTTTTTTTCTAGCTTCATAGCAATGAAATAGCTAGGATAGAGTAGGTCAGCCCTGTGCATGAGGTTGCGGTTGGGCACCAAAACACTAGAGCAACCAGTCTTCCCAAAGAGGCATGCTACGGAGAAGACATACCCAGATCAAGCCCAGAAAGCACTTAGAAGTGGACACAGAGCTGAAGTGCTGAGAGCTGGAAAAGGCTAAGCTGGGTCAGCCAGGTAGCCCTAACAGTCCTCCTCCAGGTACCGCTCCCCATTCCAAGAAATTTCCCACATATAAGGTAGGTGAAGATACAGAGACCTTCTTAGAAAATTTCGAAAGGGCCTGTCTTGGGTAAAACATCCCTACAGACCAGTAGACGGTGGAGCTGAGGCCACAACTCAGTGGACCCTTAGCAGAGGTTGCAGCTGCAATGCCCAAAGAACACATGAAAGAGAATGAACTTTTAAAACAAAAGGCCAGAGTTCAGATGGGTCTAGCACCCGAGCATGCCCGTCAGTGGTTCAGAGCCCTAAGGTGGAAACCAGACGTGGCATTTCCCTGACACACCTATCACACTGTAAAAAATTGGGATGCCTGGATATCAGGAGCAAATGTTAAATCTCTGGAAGTTCTGTCTCTCCTAATGCAAATGGAGCAGTTCTCAGAGGGTGTTCCTGAGGAAATAGAAAGGTACATCCCAGATGGGAAGCCCAAAACTGTAATTGAAGATGGGGAGATCGGAGCCAAATGGGTAGAGGTGGTGGAGAAGAAGAAAGCTAGTAGCAGTTGGTGGGGATTCCAGAAGGGGCAACCTGACACGACACCCCCACCATCAGGGTCAACCCAAGGCCCCACCTCGCAAGGAGGAGCCCTCCACACAGCCAGGGAGACCCCCAGATGCCCTCTCGTACCACCACCCTACTCTCCAACCACCCACCTCACCCCAGCCCACAGTCAGCTGGGTGATGTTTTAAATCTAATGAGCTGGGGTATATGAAGGCCAACTGCCCCAAGAGCACCAGCCGACAGCAACTCATCACCCTGGGATCCCACTGAGAGCCTTTAGGCCCAGATGCCTCCCAAATACCCCCAGAGCGAAGGAAAACTGTGAGTGGGGGTGGGAGGAAGATTACTACGTGGAGAGACACTAGAGCACAGGTGTCAGCTATCCACCATTCCCTGGTGGACCCCAAATTCATCAACTCAGAGGCCCAAGTGACAGTGCAACCCGTTAAGGCCAACTCTTTTAACTTGCCTACAGCCATGTTGCATGTCCAGTAAAAGGGCTGGTCAGGAATATGGACTTTTGCAGTCTATGACGATTATCCCTTTCCCATGCTGCTGGGAGAAGACTTATCCAACCATGTGAGGCTAATAAAAAGGATTGGGATGGTCACCCGCAGCCAGGCTAAACAGGTCTCCATACCTAACTCCATTCCTGAGCTTCCTACAAGGACCCAGTCTGTATCCCGGGACCCGGCCAGAGGTGGTGGAACCAGACTCTAGACCAGAGTCTATGGCAGTAGTTGTAGATCCAGTTCCTGGGACCCAGCCTGAACCAGCCCAAGGATCGGAACTGGTGGAGCAGTCAGCAACGGAGCCTGTGCTTGCAACCCCACCAGAGTCAAGGGAACCAGCACCAAAGGGTGCCACAGAGACTGCACCTGCAGCAACAGCTAAACCAGTGCAAGAAGCACAATCAGAACCTGAAATACAACCTAGTGCACCAGTGGAGAGTGGTTCACAGTCGACGGAGACATCCCCATCACCTGCATCGCTTCAAGTGGGACCAAGCCTAGATCCACAATCCAATGAGGAACTGATGTCTCCAGCAACAAGGAAGCAGTTCCAGGCAGAGCAGGAAGCAGATGAAAGCCTCAAGAGAGCTAGGACAGTGGCATGGAACAACCACTGCCTCTCAGCTCTTCTAATATGTCCAGGTTTGTTGGAGAAGGAAGACTCTTATACAAGGAAATCCTTGCTGGTGAGCACAAGGAGGACTGGCATCCTCAGAGACAGTTGGTAGTTCCAACTAAGTATGGGGAAAAGCTCTTGAGCTTAGCCCACTATCACTCTAGTGGCCATGCTGGGGTGAATAGGACCAAAGACCGTTCGGGAAAGTCATTCCACTGGGAGGAAATGGGCAAGGATGTTTCTACCTATGTCCGGTCTTGTGAGATGTACCAGATCGTGGGAAAGCCCCTCTCCAGCCACTCCCCCATAATTGAGGTTCCATTTCAGCATGTAGCTGTGGATATTCTGGGTCCTTTCCCTAAGAAGACACCCAGAGGAAAGCTGTACATACTGACCTTCATGGATTTTGCCACCCAATGGCCAGAAGCAGTAGCTCTAAGCAACACCAGGGCTAAAAGCATGAGCCAGGCACTGGCAGACATTTTTGCCAGAGTAGGTTGGCCCTCTGACATCCTTACGGATTCAGGAACTAACTTACTGGCAGGGACCAGGAAACATCCTTAGGAAGCTCATGGGGTGAACCACTTGGTTGCCATCCCTTACCACCCTCAAACAAATGGCCTAGTGGAGAAGTTTAATGGAACTTTGGGGGCCTAGTATTGCAGCAGTTGCTTTTGCCTACAGAGCTGTATCACATCCCAGTTTGGAGATTTCACCCTTTGAACTCGTTTATAGTCACGAAGTTAAGGGGCCATTACAGTTGGTGAAGCAGCAATGGGAGGGGGTTACATCTTCTCCAGAAACTAACATTTTGGACTTTTAACCACCCTCAAAGACTCTCTAGCCTTTACTCAAGAAAACCTACAGGATGTTCAACAATAGCAAAAGGCCTGGTATGATAAACATGTCAGAGAGCATTCCTTTAGACTTGGTGACCAAGTCATGGTCCTAAAAGCACTCCAGGCCAATAAGATGGAAGAGTCATGGGAGAGGCCATTTATGGTCCGAGAGCGCCTGGGAGCTGTTAATTACCTCATAACATTCCCAAACCCTACCCTAAAACCTAAGATATACCATGTTAATTCTCTAAAGCCCTTTTATTCCCAAGAAATCAAGGTTCTCCAGTTTACAGCCCAGGAGAGAGATGACGCTGAGTGGGCTGAAGGAGTCTACTATGAAGGGAAAAGCAAGAGTGGCGTAAAGGAGGTGAGTCTTTCCATAAACCTTGGGCATAAGCAGTGACAGTAAATCCAGGAGCTGTGTACCAGTTTTGCACCAGTGTTTTCAGCCACCCTAGGATGGACAGAACGGGCGTACCACTCTATTGACAGAGGTGATGCTCGCCCAATTAGAGCCCAATCCTACTGGATGGCTCCTCAAGCCAAAACTGCAGTAGAAAGGGAGATTAAGGACATGTTACAGACGGGTGTAATCCGCCCCTCTGAGAGTGCATGTGCCTCTCCAGTGGTTCTGGCTCTCAAATTAGATAGGGAAATCTGCTTTTGCGTGGACTACTGCAAGCTATATGCTATAACTCACCCATGGAACTATCCAGTGCCATGCACAGATGAGATACTGGAGAAACTGGGACTGCCCAAATGATCTCCACCTTAGATTTAACTAAGGGGCACTGGCAAGTGCAGCTACATGACCCAACCAAGGAAAGGTCAGCCTTCATAACCCTGGAGTTGGGCTCTCAAAGGGGTTCTGCACTTGAGTGGTGGCAGCATCTAACAATCCAAGGTCAGAGAAAAGCTGTAACCTTGGGAGTTTAATCCAAGCCTGGAGTTGCAAGCATTTATTTGTAGAGTGCTTGCGGGGAATTAGCCTTGACGCTTGCCATTAATTTCAGTGGGACAACTAAGGGAGCAAAACAGTGGCTCAGAGAGCTGAATGGAAATCTTTTATATGACAATGTACAAGACCTAGTTATGGGGCCATTGGACTGGTCCTGTTTGTCAGTATTTTACAAGCAAAATCTATTTTTATTATTCCCAGAAACAACACCTCTCTTTTTTGCTACATTGAGCAATGGTGTCTGATTCTTCCAACATTAAAATGTTAGTCACTGTCCAGCGTATAAAATTATTACTTATTATTTGTATTTTTACAGTAGTTATTAGAGGCTCCTTTTAGACCTGGGGTCCCAATATGCAGGGCAATGTACAAAACCAGAAAATGCACTGCCCAGCCCAGAGAGCTCACTCTCTAGGATTAAGACAAGACAAAACATACAGAAGAAATCAATAAAAGGGGTGGGAGGGTGAGATATCAGAAAACAAACACACTGTGCATTAGAATTAGGAGTCTTGGTAGTCATGGCTCAACATCTGCCTAGTCACTCAGTTGGTAGTAATTTATAGGCATCACAGCAAGAGATAAGAGTTAAAGAGGGATTTAAACAAGGTTTTCCAGCCATTGTAGTGAGTGAAAATATGAAGTGAAATAACAGGTCTGTATTCATACTACAGTTATTCAAAAATGTATTCTACATCTGGCATTTACGTCTTATTTGGTGAAATCCTGCCTCTATTGGAGTCATTGGCAAACACCCCTTTGACTTCAATAGGACCATTATTTCACCCATTGATTCTGGATGCTTTAAGCTGACTTCGCTGAACTTCAACTTCAGCGAAGTTGGTATATCTTAGGTCAACTTATCTGGCCATGAGGATGGCGGCGAGTCGATTGCTGCCGCTCCCCTGTTGACTCCGCTTCCGCCTCTTGTGAGCTCGAGTTCCGGAGTCGATGGGGAGCGCGTTCAGGGATCAATTTATTGCAATAGATCGATCACTACCCGCCGATCCAGCGGATAGTGAAGACCTGCCCTTGTAGAGCCTTTGTAAATTTTCTATCAGCTTAAAGCCTCCAGAAGTGTAGACCAGGGTTAAGGCATAGGGTAGAGGAGCCATGTGAAAAAATAATATACTTTCAGGATGGGCCAGGACCTGCCTTTATATTATCTAAGCAAAATGCCAAATGACTTCAACACATGTTTTGCCTAAGTAAGGATTGCAAGATTTTCCCCTACACTAGTTTACACAACACTTAAGTGTATTACATTTTTGAAATAGGAGGAGGCAACAGAAGTTTACTATGGCACATACATTTAGTATAAGAATGGAGAGCACTGCATCAGATACTGGATGTACTATATTGTACTTGGATTTGAGAGTCTTATGAAAATTTAGCAACCATCTCTTCCAAACTCACATGGAAATGAACTTAGTTGCCACACTGTAGTTTCCAAAGTTCCCCACCCTGTCAGAGAGTTGCTGGTATGCATCTTGAGGGTTGCCCTAGACTCCAGTTACAACTGCCCTCCACCAATTTCCATTATAAGCTTCAGAATTTTGGGATTTTTTTACAAGGTGCCTAATACAAAGCAACCCTCTGCATCTGTTATTTTTTCAAACAATTCACTTTCTGGTTCTTTCTGAGTAAATACCCTTTTTTATGAGAACATTAAATACTAAAATCACAGTGGCACTCTGATTTGCAATATAAGCTTTTGCTTGGCCCCAGTGCTAGTCTCAGCCTTTACCTGAAAATACCAGCAGTTTCAAAGGATTATATAATTGACCCTCAAGCTAAAGGATCTGATTTAGGAAATTTACAGATCTGAAAAGCAGGCTCTAAACTGATTTTGGGTTGTATCAGACAACAGCATTTCAGCTATGATATTTTCTCCTCATGGTAAGAGGGTTTCCACTAGCCTGTGTTTGTTTAAAGATTATAATTTTCTAATCTAACAAAAAACAAAGAACATAGTTTGACATTTACATGTCATCCACTTGTTATTTGTAGGCAATGTAAGTTGAAAAGCCACATCTCAACACAGCAACTAGGTTTTCAGTTTCACACAAGAGACATGCAATGAAGAGTTTCCACAATATTCTTGACTAGCTATAGCTCACTGGCAACTTGTCACCTGATAAATCTTGAAATTTAAATAATCTGTGCCTCACAGCAAAGATTAAAATATTGCAAAATGTGCTGATCCCTTCTGCAGCCCAGCACATGCACAAAAAGCAGAGTCATGACGACTCATGAACTCAGAGTCATGAACATGACGAAAAGAAAAAAAATCTTAATATCAGCTCTGAGAGCCAATGGTAGCCCATGGAGAAATTATAATCTGATCTGCAGGGAGCAGAAGATAGATTTTAAACTTTGTGTGAGGAGAAGTGGAAAGGGGAGGGCAACAGTTTTTATTCACTGTTGCTATTCACCGTAGGAAACAAACTGCTTGAATTCATATTTTCTCTCTCTTTGGATCAAACACTGGGATTTTTAATAGCTATGTCTCCAAATTCAAAGCAGATAACAGATATTTCTACCTGAATTTGACTGTATTGCTAGCCAATTTATAACACATGGTGTCAAAGTCCAGAGAGTAGAATTAGAGGGTGGAGTCAATAAAGAACATAATCTGATTTGTAGGCAGCAGAACCGGAGGCAATCCAGTGTAATAATTCTTCAGGGATTCCTTGACCCAGAAAATGAAATTTATTTTTATAAATATAAACATTTGGCTGTTGTATCAGGCTTTCAACAAAATAACCCCCACATTCCCCCCAAAAGAAAGCAAAGGATGTACTATAATATTACATTGGGCAGTAAATTAAGTCACAGTTCAGGACTATGTTGTTTTGTTTAGATTTATTTTTTTTGGAATCACTAGTATGCCTTTCCTTCAAATGCAGTACTTTTTTTTAAGTAAGCAAATGAATACCAAGAACAATAAAGCACTATAATTGGAAACTCGAAATACGGGAACTGAACACTAAGCATTACCTGGTAATTGAAAAATTCCAGCAACTGCAGATAATTAACTTTGCCATACTTACCATGATGGGTATTGAAAGCTCAAAAAACCCACTAAATACACAAGGACCTCCTTTAATAAAGGGAAGTTAGAACTAATCATGGCAATTGATTTCTTCTAAAGCCAGAAAGACAATAAACAAACTGCAAAGAAAAGTGACTATGCTATGAGGGGCTGATACTGAGGATTGTCATTTTAGAGAAGATACTAGTACAGTCATAGAATCATAAAAGATTAGGGTTGGAAGAGACGTCAGGAGGTCATCTAGTCCAACCCCCTGCTCAAAGCAGGACCAACACCAACTAAATCATCCTAGCCAGGACTTTGTCAAGCTGGGCCTTAAAAACCTCTAAGGATGGACATTCCACCAGTAACCCATTACCATGCTTTACCACCCTACTAGTGATTGTTTTTCTTAAAATCCAACCTAGACCTGCCCCATTGCAACTTGAGACCTCAAATTCTGTCATCTGCCACCACAGAGAACAGCCTAGATCCATCCTCTTTGGAACCACCCTTCAGGTACTTGAAGGCTGCTATCAAATCCCCCCTCACTCTTCTCTTCTGCAGATTAAACAAGCCCTGTTCCCTCAGCCTCTCCTCATAAATCATGTGCCCCAGCCCCTTAATCATTTTTGTTACCCTCCGCTGGACTCTCTCCAATTTGTCCACATTCCTTCCGTAGTGGGGGCCCCAAAGCTGGACGCAATAATCCAGATATGGCCTCACCAGTGCCGAATAGAGGGGAATAATCACTTCCCTCGATCTGCTGGCAATGCTCATACTAATGCAGCCCAGTATGCCATTAGCCTTCTTGGCAATAAGGGCACACTGTTGTCTCACATCCAGCTTCTCGTCCACTGTAATCCCCAGGTCCTTTTCTGCAGAACTGCCACTTAGCCAGTGGGTCCCCAGCCCGTAGAGTGCATGGGATTCTTCCATCCTAAGTGCAGGACTCTGCACTTGTCCTTGTTGAATCTCATCAGATTTCTTCTGGCCCAATCCTCCAATTTGTCTAGGTCACTCTGGACCTAATCCCTACCCTGCAGGGTCTCTACCTCTCCTCCCAGTTTAGTGTCATCCACGAATTTGATGAGGGTGCAGTCCATCTGATCATGCAGATCATCAATGAAGATGTTGAACAAAACCCGCCACAGGACCGACCCCTGGGCACTGTGCTTGATACTGGCTGCTAGCTAGACATTGAACCATTGATCACCACCCGTTGAGCCTGACGATTTAGCCAGCTTTCTATCCACCTTACAGTCCATTCATCCAATCCATACTTCTTTAACTTGCTGGCAAGAATACTGTGGGGACACTGTATCAAAAGGTTTGCTAAAGTAACCATAGATCACATCCACCACCTTCCCCATATCCACAGAGCTAGTTATCTCATCAAAGAAGGATATCAGGTTGGTCAGGCATGACTTGCCCTTGGTGAATCCATGTTGACTATTCCTTATCACCTTACTCTCCCCCAAGTGCTTCAAAATGTACCTTCAGTGCCTGCTGCATGATTTTTTCTGAGGACTGATGTGAGTATGACCGGTCTGTAGTTCCCCGGGTTCTCCTTCTTCCCTTTCTTTAAAGATGGGCACTATATTTGCCTTTTTCCAATTGTCCAGGAGTTCCCCTGATTGCCACAGGTTTTCAAAGATAATGGCCAATGGCTCTGCAATCACATCAGCCAACTCCCTCAGCACCCTTGGATGCATTGCATCCAGCCCTATGGACTTGTGCATGTCCAACTTCTCTAAATAGTCCTTAACCTGTTCTTTCACCTCTGAGGGCTGCTCACCTCCTCCCTACACTGTGCCGCCCAGTTCAGCAGTCTGGGAGCTGACTTTGCCTGAGAAGACCAAGGCAAAACAAAGCATTGAGTACTTCAGCTTTCTCCACCTCATCTATCACTAGGTTGCCTACCCCATTCAGTAAGTGTCCCACACTTTCCCTGACCTTCTTCTTGATGCTAACTTACCTGAAGAAACCCTTCTTGTTACCCTTCATATCCCTTGCTAGCTGCAACTCCAATTGTGCTTTGGTCTTCCTGATTACATCCCTGCATACTTGAGCAATATTTTTATACTCCTCCCTAGTAATCCGTCCAAGTTTCCACTTCTTGTAAGCTTCCTATTTGTGCTTAAGCTCACCAGGGATTTCACTGTTAAGCCAGACATATTGGCTAATCTTTCTGCACATCGGGATGGTTTATTCCTGCACCCTCAATAAGGCTTCTTTAAAATAGAGCTAGCTCTCCTGGACTCCTTTCCACCTCACATTAGCGTCCCAGGGGATCCTGCCCATCAGTTCCCTGAGGGAGTCAAAGTCTGCTTTTCTGAAGTCCAGGGTCCGTGTTCTGCTGCTCTCCTTTCTTCCTTTTGTCAGGATCCGGAACTCAACCATCTTATGGTCACTGCTGCCTAGGTTGCCACCCACTTCTACTTCCCCTACCAATTCTTCCTTGTTTGTAAGCAGCAAGTCAAGAGAAGCATGGCCCCTAGTTGGTTCCTCCAGCACTTGTACCAGGAAGTTGTCCCCAACACTCTCCAAAAACTTCCTGGATTGTCTGTGCACTGTTGCATTGCTCTCCCAGCAGATGTCAGGGTGATTGAAGTCCCCCATTAGAACCAGGGCCTGTTATCTGGAAACTTCTGTTAATTGTCCAAAGAAAACCTCATCCTCTTGGTTTGGCGGTTTACGGCAGACGTCCACCACAACACCATCCTTGTTGCTCTCACCTCTAAACTTAACCCAAAGACTCCCAACAGGCTTTTCTCCAGTCTGAAGACAAGAAGGATTAATAATGGCATAATAATCACTGTATTGGGATCCTTGCCATTGAAGACTGCTCATTTCAAGCCCATAGGCTCTCTAATTAGATTACCTGCTCTACTTTAGTAGGTTCTTTCTTGATCCAACACTGAGATGTCATTTATGTCCACAACTCATTTTACTTAATTTTTATGGGACCTGAGCTTGTCCAAAGTTGACACAAAGCAAAACAAATGATATATTATGGATTAATAATTCCAGATTTCTTCAAAGTTATTAAATCTCCTCTGGGAGGGATTTTGTGAAATTCTATAGGAAATCAAGGAAATCTATTGTTTCCTTCAGAGAAAAATTGTATTTGCCAACAGCAAATAAAGTCATTGCATTTGTGCCAAATAGCTACTTGTTCTAGATCTAAGACCTATATTCAAGAAAAAGACATGCCCAGTCCTTGGACAGGCAACAAGAAATGGCTTGTGGGAACTTCCATGACCACATATACATTTGGCAACAGACATATGAACGTACTTTCTCCTTGAACTCAAACCGTAGGAAATGCTATTCTTATGAAGAAGCCACTTTGTCCTACAAGCAGACACATTTGTTTTACATTAATTTAAAATGCAATTTTAAAATGTGTTAAGATTTTAAGTATGAATATATTTAAGAATATAATACTCACCTAAAGAACATTTTGCTTTATGATATGATTTCTGTTTACCTTCTTTACAAATGAAGCATTACTTCTGTTCTCATGCAGCTTGTTTAGTGCAGGATCTATCTGCATTGCATATTATTGCATATTATATAGCAGGAAATGTGGCTTCCTATTTTTCTTCATGGACTAGAAAAATATTATGGGTAATTATTCTAATTAATTATGGAGACTTTAGTACTATTGGAGGCTATGTTTAAATAGTTTTTATTTGGCTTTTAATATTTGTGTAGGACCAATTCTGGACACCAAAACCAATGAGAAAAAATAAAGCAAATCAAATCTACGGAACTTACTATAGATAATTGTGTTGACACCATTCTGGAGCTCCTCTGACTCAAAATAAAATCACAGTCCTTTATTCCCTTTCAGAATATATCCTCTTAATCCAAATAATATCAGAAAGGATAAAATTTAGTCCATTCATCTGGCAAATATTTCCCTCTGTTTCATTAACATGCATAGCAGATAAAAATTGTTCAATTTAAGGGTTCTTATATGATTAGAGTGTAAAAAATCATCATACAAATGTAGTTTTTGTCAGACACATTAATGTCCTTAACTTAATACTACCCATATCTTACATATCCATAAAACAAGGGTTTAGCAAAACTAATTGTGCAGGAAGCATCAAGTAAGTATCGTTAATTGCTTGGAAGGATTATGGAACATGAATTGTTGTAGTAAGGACAATTATGTTCACAGAATCTCACCATAGATTAGGGGTGAAAGTACAAGGAACAATGGGAAAAAGACTGTAGGACAAGTGGTGGAAAATCATGAATTCTTGTTCAATACCCCTTGGCTATTGTCAATAAAAGAACCCAGCTAGATCAATTCAGCAGGATAGTTATGTACTTTGAACTAGCTAAGGCTATAAGAAACCTTGCACTATTTCCCCCTCTATTTAAAACGTTTAGTGTCCTTAATTTTTACTTAATTTTGAGGTTTAAGTAGAGGTGAAAGAGAAAATGTTCAATTTACAGTAGAGAATATATGATGACTTTGTACACCCATGTAATTAATATAGCATTTCAGTACTGAGTTATCAACGCTTGTAAACTGTACACAATCTTTTCATCTAGTTTGCATAATTTTATAATGGAGGAATAACATTTTAAAAATTTTGAATAGGCACTTACTGGAATTACAGTTAATCCTGATACAGTCTAGATGGGGAAGAATAGATGAAAAATGAAAATTTATCCTTCAAGGTAATAGCTGCAGACATCCAATAAAATCACAGTCCACCCTTCCGGGGACAGACACATGCAAATATGGCCACTCCAAATGATTAGTCTTTACATATTGCTGTAACCCAGACATAGTGCAATAAAACTTTATACGTAGAAACGGCAGTATAGAGTCAAAAATGGCCAATTTCAAACAAAGCTACATGGTGACAAATCTAAGTGAAAAATCATGTTTAGCTGTCAAAAATGCTTGATTGAGGCAGGCCACAACTTTCTCCCCATCTGTGAAAGAACAGATAATTTTTCTCAGTGTAATTAAAAAGTGCTCCGTCACAATGGGGCATAGAGCAGGCCAAGCCACCATCATTCATCTTGGACCACAATTATATATTACACCTCAAAGGTGGACTTTTTTTCTTACTATTAAACTAAGTAGTAAAATATAAAGCTCTTTCTATGTTTGTAAATAGTCTTTCACACTGTAGTTTATATTTTAGTTTATATAAATGTATGCAATCAATTCACAGCAGAACAATTACTGTATTTAAAGTCTCATATTAATATCTAAGAACATTTTATTTGGAAAATCCAGGAGTTCGGGAATATCATCTCTTTTCAGCTTAGTTCTCGCCTAAGAATTTGCTATTGTTATTTGTGTGGAATAAATATTACAGCTAACACAGGTATTGATTTTTCGTTTACTTTCCTTTTATATCTATATAGATATCTACTGTATATGAAAACAGATTGGCTTGCTCTGGAGAATCATTTTCTTGGATTATGACCCCAGATTTTAAAAATATGCAACACTATGTACGTACAATAATTTATCTTCAGCACCTTTGAGGAGCATAATTAATATAAAACCTAGATTTTGTTGCCATATAGCTGAGTTTGTCATGTGTCGTCAACCGCATCAGAAAAGTGGTTGCAAACAGCCAGGGACCAGCACCTACACACCTCTTACTACAGAAAGCTTTCCTGAAGGAGGCCCCACATTGCCATTTTGTGATTCAAAACATTTTATCAGCTTGCAGTAACCCTAGGCTGTCACAAGAGGGAACTATAAGAGAACAGTCAAAGAGGACCACTTGGTTGTCTTAACTTTTAATTCCCTTCTCTTCCCTTCAACCTCTCCCCTCCTCTCACCCCTACCTGCCATAAATATCAGAATAGTAATTCAGTGACCTACTTTTCTACATAATGGATGTGAGCTCATCATCGTGTTATCTACACACTTTAATCTTATATCTACAAAATCACCATATAAACAGCTAATTCAAATAGTTATTCGTCAGTCTTGAAAGCAACAATGTAAAATAGATCACTTCACGGAACCTAAATGAGTTTTTATTCACTGTGTTTGTTCTCTTTCCTACTCTCTCTCTAAAAAAAAAAAAAATCCAACAAAAACATAAGGCAAAATGAAAAGGGCATGTGGAGTTCGATACTTATTACAGAAAATAGTAACCTAACATTTTGTCAGTTATATGCCAAACCAGGAAAGCGTTTTATTAATTTGTTTTCTGTAGAAGGGCTTGTGTTTTTTGTGTTCACATGGCTGTTTGCTGAGGGCCGCAGACTTCGGGCATTGAAGGGTTGTGTTATCTTTTGACACAAAAATACCACTACAGAATTGTTCATAAAAGAAAAGATGGATTTCACTACATATGTGACTGTTAAAAAGAGGAAACCAATACTGTCCATCAGTTGACATAATGTACAATATTTCATGTGTGAAAATTAGAAGTTTTTTGATTATGTATGTATATGTTATGTTAATTGTTGGAGCTAAAATTACACTGACCTACATATAATAGCTGGAACAGTTCTCTCTGTACATTCAACTTCTGTAGTTGCTAATTATGAAGAATCTGTGGGTAGAGACCAATTCTCAGAAATCAAGCAGGTTAAAATTATTTCACCTAGAAACGTCACTGATGAACTGGCCTTCTCTTTTTAGAACACACAATAGTACAAAATATATTATGATGGGTTATGTTAGACTGTGTAAAGAATAAAAAATGCAAAACCAAAAGAATAAAATCAGTAACTTTAAATAACGGATGCGTGTGTATGCATGTTACATATATATAATTTAATTTTAATGTCAAACAGGTTGTTCAATAAATGCTTGCAAGCAAAATAATAAGAATAAGAATGCTGAAGATGTTAATTTCTTGGGGGGGAGGGTTTGTTACCTAGGTTGACCGTTAGTTTAACTCGTCCTGCATCCAGCTCTAAACGAAGTGTATCTGCAGATTCCCTAGAAGTAGTTGCCATTAAAATGCCATAAGCTCGCTGAGACCTGAACCGTAAGGACACATCTTCAGCCTCTGTATGCATCACAACAGGGAGCTGTATCTTCATAAACATACTCCCGTCATAGCTTAAAACTGTTGCCTCTGGAAATGGACAAGAAAACTGCTAGTTACAAAATAAATAGTTATACTGTATTTATTGAAACTCTTAATAGAAAAGCCAACACATGTATATAGCCAAAAGATCCAAAATGAAAAATGATATAACAGTCATTGTTGTCATACATATGCAAAGTTGATTTGAAATCACAAATCTCAGGTTTTGGGGACAAGCAATGCAACTTTTAGACTTATTTTAATTAACTCAATTGCTATACTTTTTAAGGCCCAATGCGATAAATACATGTGCACGACTTTATGGACATGTGCATAAAATCACATATGCAAGAGCTTGCAAGATTGAGGCCTAATTGTGTAAACTTAGGTCAAAGCTATCTAGGTCAATATTATACTCCAATCTTGAAAATTCACCTCTGAGTAACCTACTTTGATCATTACTGGAGGGCTTTTTCTGTTTAAGCCAATCAAGGTTCTTATTACCCATAATATGGTTATTACCAAATTACCAAAAAGAACCCTTAAGGCAGTGGTTTTCAAACTTTTTTCTGGTGACCCAGTTGAAGAAAATTGTCGATGCGGATGCTGGGGATGGGGGTTTGGGGTGTGTGAGGGGCTCAGGCTTGGGCAGAGGGTTGGGGTGTGTGAGGGGGTGCAGGCTCTGGGGTGGGGCCGGGAATAAAGCATTTGGGGTGCAGGAGGGGGCTCTAGGTTGGGGGGGTCGGGGCTAGGGCAGGGGGTTGGGGTGCAGGGAGAGGTCAGGGCTCTGGGCTGGGGATGCAGGCTCTGGGGTGGGGCCAAGGATGAGGGCTTTGGGGTACTGGATGGAGCTCTGGGTTTGGGGGGGCTCAGGGCTGGGGCAGGGGATTGGGGCACAGGATTGGGGTGCGGGCTTACCTCAGACAGCTCCCGGTCAGCAGCGCAGCAGGGATGCTAAGGCAGGCTTCCTGCCTCTTTTGCCACCGTGGACTGTGCTGCGCCTGGGAAGTGGCCAGCAGCAGGTCCAGCTCCTAGGCAGAGGTAAACAAGCGGCTCCACATGGCTCTCACCCGCAGGCACCATCCCCCCAGCTCCAATTAGCTGGTTCCCAGGCAATGGGAGTGCGGAGTCAGTACTTAGGGCAGGGGCAGTGTGCGGAGCTCCATGGTCCCCCCTGCCTAGGAGCCACCTGCTGTTGGCTGCTTCTGGGGCACAGCACAATGTCAGAACAGGTACGGACTAGCCTGCCTTAGACAGGCAGCACCGCCGATGGGACTTTTAACTGCCCTGTCGGCAGTGCTGACCAGAGTCACCGCAACCCAGTGCCTTACATTCAATGACCCAGTACTGGGTCACGACCCACAGTTTGAAAACCACTGCCTTAAGGTGAAATGTGTCATGATTCCTCTGGTCCCTTCTGACCTTAATATCTATGAATCTATGAATCTAAGAGTAAATCATCTCACATCCATGATGACTGTAGAACGATGGAATCACAATGGTATTTATGAACACTGAGACAGCCTCAAAAAAGGATTAAAATTGGATCTGACACTTTGGGGGTAAGAAAAAACTGAGGTAAGCCTACCACAGTCCAACACTACAAATAACTGTCAGTTTCAAATACCACAGAGAATTCCCTTCTTGGGAGGATTTGTGGTATCGCACAATGGCTGTAAGACCAATGAGCAATTGGTCAGTTTTAGTTTCCCAGCGTGTGATAAACATACCAAGAAGTGTGCCATATATATAAGGGATTTTCATCATTTTTTTCTTCTTCTTATTTTTTGTGGTGAGCCACAATGATTTACAGCAGGGTGGGTACCCTGTGGCCCATCAGGGTAATCCATTGATGAGCAGCCGGACAATTTGTTTACATTTGCACAGCTGCCCGAAGCTCCCCGTGGCCGCAGTTTGCTGTTCCCAGCCAATGGGAGATGCGAGAAGCAGCGCGGGCCACAGGGACGTGCTGGCTGCTGCTTCCCACAGCTCCCATTGGCCAGGAACAGCGAACTGCGACCACAGGGAGCTTCGGGCAGCCATGCAAATGTAAACAAACTGTCTGGCAGCCCACCAGCAGATTACCCTGACAGGCCGCAGGTTGCCCACCACCGGTTTACAGGAAGTGATTACTGATTATATTTCTGAGACTCTTTAGGATGTGCATGTGGAGAATCAATGGTCTGGGGAAATGGTCCATAAACCTAGCCAAATTATCTGATGCTGGAACCAAATACTTTCCCATCCGAATGGGCCAGTAGGACCATGGACAATGAAGTGTCACAACAAAAGAAATGGTGGGGCACACCAAGGGCCTGATCCAAAGGCTGATGGAGTCAATTGAAATATAAAAATGTAAGAACAGCCATATTGGGTCAGAACAAAGGTCCATCCACCCCAGTATCCTGTCTTCCGATGGTGGCCAATGCCAGGAATGAACAGAACAGGTAATCATCAAGTGATCCATGCCCTCGCCCATTCCTAGCTTCTGGCACATAGAGGCTAGGGACACCACCCCGTCCATCCTGGCTAATAGCCATTGATGGAACTGTGCTCCATGAACTTATCTAGTTCTTTTTGGAATCCTGTTATAATCTTCTTATCCTCCTCTGGTAAAGAGTTCCACAGGTTCACTGTACATTGTGTGAAGAAATAATTTCTTTTGTTTTAAACCTGCTGCTCATTAATTTCATTTGGTGACCCCTACTTCTAATGTTATGAGGAGTAAATAACACTTCCTTATTTACTTTCTCCACACCAGTCATGATTTGATAGACCTCTATTATATCCCCCCTTAGTTGTCTCTTTTCCAAGCTGAAAAGTCCCAGTCTTATTAATCTTTCCTCATATGGAAGCTGTTCCATACCCCTAGTAATTTTGTTCCCTTTTCTCTACCTTTTCCAGTTCCAATATATCTTTTTTGAGATGAGGTTATCACATCTGTATGCCATATTCAAGATGAGGGCATGCCATGGATTTATATTGAGGCAATATGATATTTTCTGTCTTATTAGTTATCCCTTTCCTAATGATTCCAGACATTCTATTAGCTTTTTTGACTGACACAGAACATTGAGTGGATTTTTTTTTTTTTGGAGAACTACAATGACATTAAGATCTCTTTCTTCAGTGGAAATAGCTAATTTAGACCCCATTATTTTATATGTATAGCTGGGATTATGTTTTCCAGTGTGCATTACTTTGCATTTATCAACATTTTGTTGCCCAGTCACCCAGTTTTGTGAGATCCTTTTTTAACTCTTCGCCGTCTGCTTTGGACTTCACTATCTTGAGTAGTTTTGTATTATCTCCAAATGTTGCCACCTCACTGTTTACCCCCTTTTCCAGATCATTTATGAATATGTGAACAGTACTGGTCCAGTACAGAACCCCGGGGGACACCACTATCTACCTCTCTCCAGTCTGAAAACTATTTACTCCTACCCTTTGTTTCCTATCTTTTAACCAGATGCTGATCCATGAGAGGACCTTCCCTCTTATCCCATGACAGCTTACTTGGCTTAAGAGCCTTCAGTGAGAGATCTTGTCAAAGGCTTTCTAAACATCTAAGTACACTATATCCACTCTATCACCCTTGTCCACATGCTTGTTGACCCCCTCAAAGAATTCTAGTAGATTGGTGAGGCATGATTTCCCTTTACAAAAACCATGTTGACTCTTTCCCAACAAATCATGTTCATCAATGTGTCTGATAATTCTGTTCTTTACTATAGTTTCAACCAGTTTGCCCGGTACTGAATTTAGGCTTATGGGCCTGTAATTGCTGGTATTGCCACTGGAGCCTTTTTAAAAAGTTGGTGTTACATTACCTATCCTCCAGTCATCAGGTACAGAATCTGACTTAAATGATAGGTTACATTCACAGTTAGTTGTTCTGAACTTTCACATGGGAGTTCCTTCAGAACTCTTGGGTGAATACCATCTGATCCTGGTGACTTATTACTTTTTAGTTTATCAATTTGTTTCAAAGCCTCCCCTAATGACACCTGCATCTGGGATAGTTCCTCAGAGTTGTCACCTGAAAAGAATGGCTTAGGGTTGGGAATCCCCCTCATATCCGCAGTCCTGAAGACTGATGCAAAGAATTCATTTAGTTTCTCTACAATGGCCTTATTGTCCTTAAGTTCTCCTTTAGCACCTCAATCATGCAGTGGCCCCACTGGTTGTTTAACAGGCTTCCTGCTTCTGATGTACTTACAAATTTTTTTTGCTATTACTTTTTGAATTTTTGGTTAGCTGTTCTTCAAATTATTTTTTGGCCTTCCTAATTATATTTTTACACTTAACTTGCCAGAATTTATGATCCTTTCTACTTTCCTCACTGGAAACTTCCACTTTTTAAAGGATGCCTTTTTGCCTCTCACTGCTTCACTTTGTTGTTTAGCATGGTGGCACATTTTTGGTCTTCTTACTATGTTTTTTTTTTAATTTGGGGTATACATTTAAGTTGAGCCTTTATTATAGAGTTTTTTAAAAGTTTCTATACCACTTGCAGGGATTTCACTTTTGGCACTGTTCCTTTTAATTTCTGCTTAACTAACTTCCTTATTTTTGTGTAGTCTTCCTTTCTTAAATTAAATGCTACAGTGTTGGTCTGCTGTGATGTTTTCCCGACCACAGGGATGTTAAATTATATTATGATCACTATTACCAAGCAGTTCAGGTATATTCACCTCTTGAACTAGCTCCTATGATTCATTTAAGACTAAATCAAGAATTCCCTCTCCTTTTGTGGGTTCCAGGACTAGCTGCTCCAAGAAGCAGTCATTTAAGATGTCAAGAAACTTTATCTCACATCCCATCCTCAGGTGACGTGTACCCAGTCAATATAGGGATAGTTGAAATTCCCCATTATTACTATTTTTTAAAATTTTTATAGCCTCTCTAATCTCCCTGAGCATTTCACAGTCACTATCACCATCCTGGTCGCTAGTATAGGCCGACTGATATATTGTTATTATTAGAGCATGGAATTGCTACCCATAGAGATTCTATAGTACGGTTTGATTCATTTAAGATTTTTACTTCATTTGACTCTATGCTTTCTTTCACATATAGTGCCACTCACCCACCAGTATGACCTTCTCTGTCCTTCTGATATATTTTGTACCCCGCTATTACTGTGTCCCATTCATTATCCTCATTCCACCAAGTTTCTGTGATGCCTATTATAACAATATCCTCATTTAATATGAGGTACTCTAGTTCACCCATCTTATTATTTAGACTTCTAGCATTTGTATATAAGCACTTTAAAAAATTGTCACTTTTTAGCTATCTGCCATTATATGATGTAATTGAATGGGACTCTTTTTCATTTGACTGTGTCTTATCAGATCCTACCCATATTTTATCATCTTCCATCCTCTCCATCTTACTAGAACATAGAGAATCTCTGTCAATAGATCTTCTCCTAAGGGACATCTCTCTCTGAACCACATGCTTCTCTGCACCTGTTGGCTTTCCCCCAGCCCTTAGTTTAAAAATTGCTCTACGACTTTTTTAATTTTAAGTGCCAGCAGTCTGTTTAAAGGAAGGATATAGTCCAAATCCACAGGCAAGATGACCATGAAAGGACTTCTCACATGCAAGTTCCAGTTTGGGATTCAAAATGTGCACCTTTTTTCTGCCAGCAGACTTTTCAATTTTCAATGGTCAGAATGTCCTGTTACCAGAGGATTTCATTAACCAGCTGGAGAGGATAGATGGTTCTGTGGTTAAGGCCCTAGACTGTGAACCAGGAGAGCTTTGTTCTATTGCTGGCTCTACCACAGGCTTTATTGAGCAAATTAAGCTACTTATTCTTTCTATGCTTTAGTTTCTTCATCTGTAAAATGGGGATAATTATTCCTTATATCACCAGTGTTATGAACCTAAATCCATTAATATTTGCAAGGAACTTGGATGCTACAGTGAATACCATAGCAAATACCAAAAGAAAAACCAAATGGTGGTAAGGTTGTTGATTTACTTAACATAATTTTTAAAACTTTTCAATGGCCCCCCCTTTGCAATCACTAGAGAAAGACATTGTCTCTACTTTTTCCAGACCACATTATCCAGTGGAAAGGCAGGTCACTGCAACAAAGTGTGAAGGCATATAAACCCTCCAAAGTCAGACTGGAATTGTGTGGCAGGGGGTTACATTGTTTTAAATCCATTTCCAACCACTAAACCCTCACCAATAAAATTATTCATGAAAATCACCCAGACACAGGAAGAACAGACTGCAAATATTATCATCAAGGCTTTAGAAATTGCAAGTCTGGGGGATTTTATCCGTTCTATATTTGCAGGAAAAATACAGTCTTGGGAAGGAGGAGAAGGGGATTTCCGCTCTTCTTAAATCAAAAATCCTTCAGAATAGACAGATAAAGGACTTATTGCTCATGGTTCTGTTGAGAAATTTCATTATCAAAGCAGATCTCAGTGAGATATTTTTGAGCATCCCAGTTAATTACAGTTTTTTGAAGTTCCTCTGGCTCAGTTGGAAGGGGCAGTTTTACAAATGACAAGTCATGGTATCTGGTATATGTAGAGAATGCCAAGGACCTTTATCATGATCAGAAAGGTACAGTTACTGAAAATCTGGAATACGATTTTGTAATTGGCATGCTAGTTAAGAGGAGTTTAGAGAGATTTTAAATATTCAATAAATGCAGATGTACTAAAAGCAGTGGGAATATGACAAACTGTGCAAAATCATACCAGAATAGATATTTTAGGGCTGACTGTAGATTCCCTAAAATAATCCCTGGCGATTGGGTAGCAAGAAGAGGACACCATGACAGACATGGCCTAGTTGTGTAATTGGTATGTCTTTATTGTTTACCCTGAGATACTTTGGGATACTCTGTATTTGGGGGACTACTGAGATGTTAGCTGGGGTCAGAAAGATAAAAAGGAGTGTGAACGGGTATTGATTTGTTCAGCAATGGCCTTCCAGGATTTACTGTCATGATGAGCAGACATGATGTCCTCAGTCCTTTTTCGCATAACCACACCAGTTATTTTGGAAACAGATGTCCCGAAAACCATTTGAGAAGCCTGAGTTGAGACCAAGTGACAAAAGGCCTCTGGACAACAACTCAGAAATCCATTCAAGCTCTAAATTGTTAGGCAAACTGGCATGGGTATCACAATCAAGTGCTGATGGACTACAGCACAGAAATGCCCTAAACAAATGACAAAATTGGGGATAGAAAGGAGGATTTGACCAGTGTGGTGACAATAAGAATTATGTCAGTGCAAGCATTGGAAATAAATATCATCACACATTCCAGAAATGGAAAATATGATAGTAGTGCTTTGGGATCTATTTCTAGCTCTGCCACTGGCCTGCAGGTGACCTGGGGCAAGTCACTTCACTTCACTGTGCTTCCATTTCTCCACCTGTAAAATGCAACTAATGACCTCTTCTGTAAAATGCTTTGAGATCTACTGAAGAACAAGTGCTGCATCAGAGCTAGCTGTTATTTATCCAAGAGAAGAGAGTCTGTGGTAAGAGGCACTGTTAACAAGAAATATTTTTCTAAGGTTGTAACATGAACAGCACTACAGTACCCGCTGCCTCAGTCATCACAGAAATAGATTCTTCTCCAGATTCCTGAATAAGAGAGCTGCAGGGAAGAGGGTCTCTTTTAAATTTGGTGGTAGATCCAGGAGTATCTATATCATTCCCACCCACCCACCCCTTCTCTCATCGTCAGGCAGTATTAGCAAAGAGGTACCAGAAGAGAAAATTAATTTGTGCTTCTTGATTCTTCTTCACTGCCCATCAGGGCCATGATTTCTGGTGATTCTATGGTGTCTACAGAATTGTTAATAATCCTGATGAAGTTAGGGTGAATAATGTTTCAGAGTCCGATTCAAGGTTATTGTACAGTAAAAGATTCTCTGATGATAATGTCTTTACTGTTACTATTGATAGTTTGCACAATGGATAGATGGAACCCAGCAGCATAAAATGAAATTTACAGGCATTTTGTTTTGTAGGACGTTGCAAAATGTAAAAATATTCTTTTGGAAATTAACACTCAGAGATTTTCTGACTCCCATGGTATAACAGGTGGAAACTGGTCCTGTTTTTCTTCCTATTAGTAATATTAGGGAAACTAAAGTATTATGGGAAGCAGTCATGGGAAGAATGGTGAACCCTAAAGATTATTCTTTGGCAGAAACTGAAAGCTTATTAATCTCAAACTCGTTTATTGATATTTTTGAGAAACTGAGCCCTTATCATCACATTTTTCCACACACAGTAAATGGTCTTGTAATCTCTGAGTCTGGGGGGGGGGCAAAGTTGACCTCTTTGCCAGTGTTCTGTTTATCTCAAAGAGTGGCAGCTTGCAGGTTGTGGCAGCTTGTGGGATGGCTTAAGCCCAAAGGGCCACAAATGATTGCTATCAAGCAGATAAAAATCTCAGACTTTTGATAACACGCATCTTACTAGCCACAGTGGGGTCTGAATCTTGCTGAGCAGGGTCTGAAATTTCTTTCTCCCACATTTCTGGGTGTGGTGCCAGCCTCAGTGGAGCAGGTTGATTTTTTCCTCTACTCCCATCTCCTTTTTTTCAGGCTCCTGGTGGATCTTGGAGTGTTCTGCCCCTAGTACTAACTCCCTCTGCCCTGACTGGCTAGTAAACTACAGCTGAGTTGTGAATGGTCTTTGCACCACTACAGGGAGTTCTGTTTTCTCTCATCCTAGGATGGCACCTTTCTTCTGCATCCTTGCTGTCATGCCTTCCTGCCCAATCATATTCTTATGTTAGAATAAGTTTATGCAGGATATTCTGGAAAGCTTTCGTCAATCTTTTTTGAGGTTAGGAAAGCATTTTTCTCCATAATGTAAGAATGGCTCATGGAGCACGAGATTTTGCGCTTTCTCTCTCTCTCTCCCTCACTCTCTCTCTTTTTTTAATTTCCTCTCAGCAACCAGGAGATTCTGGTTTCCTTCCTTGCAACTTTTACAGGCATCCACTATGGATTGTTGATTTAGCAAGATGATAGCCTGAATAAGTGGAGGAAGCTTGTGGCTGAGTGGTTATGCAGGGCTGGGTATGAGTCTCAAAGGACTACTATGGATTAAGGCTCTCATCATCTGTGCCCATAACCCTCACATGAGTATGGAGCTGTGTGCATAATGGTGACATAGATTGTTTTTTTTTTCCTATTCAGTTGCTCCAAAGAGGTTCATTAGATTAAATGCTACTAGAGCAGAAGTTTAAGTTCAAAATGGCTGTGATAAAGGTTTAATAATATGGTACTTGTTAAGAGGAGGTACTGCCTCTAGTGCAGGGAATAACAGTTTTACTATAATTACAGTGCTGGAAGCACGACAGGGAAAGAGCCTTTATTAAACAATGCTGGAGGCCATTGATACTAGCTGGATTTTCTTTTTCTATTTTATATTAGCATCAAATCCCAGGTACAGGGAAGAATTATCCAACAGAAGTGAGATGTTAATCCTTGCTTGCTAAAAACTGATGAAACGAAACATTTCTTGAATGAATTTATGAACTGATAACTTTGCTTAAAGACATATTTCCCTTCCATGCTCAGAAAATGTAAGTCTTATCTTTATATACATACCTGTTGAAATTGTCAGGGCCTGATTCTGTTTTTTTTTTTAAATAGTGTCATCTAGATTAACTTCAGTGAAGTCAATGGAGTTAAACAGATGTAAAACTGGTGTGAGAGGATAATCAGGCTGCTAATGTCGATGTAGGCTGGGATTTCCTAAATTGCCTAAGAAAAAAGAGAACCCAATTCCTAGGGTGACAGGTTTCAGAGGGGCAGCCGTGTTAGTCTGTATCAGCAAAAACAATGCGGAGTCCTTGGGGCACTGTAGAGACTAACAAATTTATTTGGGCATAAACTTTAGTGGGCTAGAACCCACTTCATCAGATGGGTTCTAGCCCACAAAAGCTTATGCCCAAATAAATGTGTTAGTCTCTACGGTGCCCCAAGGACTCCGCATTGTTTTTTTCCCATTCCTACGGACTTTCCTGTGAGTCTCCCCTTTGCCCCCTTTCGAAAAACCCAGCCACATTTTTTGTTATTCTCTCATTTGTTTTTTTCAGAAAGGAGATAAACTCTCAGGAGAACCCCTCAAAGGGCCAAAGGGTTGTTGTTATTCTTCCGTGTATACCTTGAGCAATTTGGACATAAGGTTCCAGACCAAAGGACTAGAATTAAGGACTAAAATTTACAATAAAAATGTTTTCCATTTTAAATTGAAGACTTAAATCTGTCAAGCGAACAGAAAATGAGCTCACATCTCTCTCTTCTCTTTTCTTCCCTTCCTGCCTTGTTCCTCTCAATGCATCTGCTTCCTCCTATTATTGAGGAATGCTTAGCCCTCCACTGCACAGTAAGTGACTTCTTACTTTCCTCTGAAACTATATGTACTACATTATTTACTCCACTATTTCCTACTCCCTCCCACCTATCCTCCATCCCCCCAATCATTCTCCATGCCACCTCCCTTTGACACAATAGTAGCCATTTCTTTTTTTTTTAATTTTAGACTTGTATCACTAATGGGGAATTATTTATTTATTTATTACTTCTATTCTGACAACTAGAAGCTCCAGTCGCGGACTGGAGAACCATCTTTTTGTTCTATTTGCACAGCACTTAGCACATGGTCCCTGCCCCAAAGAGCTTACAGTTCTGGAATCAACATTTAGTTATCATTATTCAGGTCAGAAAGAAGCTACTGGCACTGTAGTGATGCTAAGTGAAAGGGAAGAAAGCAAGGGGAAGAAAGAAGAAAAAATGTAGGGTGCAGTGAGGGGTCTGAGGGGTCTGAGGAGGAATGGGACAAGAGCTTTAAAAATAAGTACAATATCAGAGAAAAAAGAAAATGAATTATCCAGTGTGAAGTGTGGGAGTTTTGGCTTGGCTTCCTCAGGGGCAATGAAGTTCATGTGAAGAGGAGGTGAAGGATGTGGATAGGATGAGAAGTTTGACTGGAAATAAGATTGTGTTTTGAAGGCAGTAGCAGATCAGGACATTGGAATATGAAGACTGAGGTATAGGATACTAAAAAACAAAGGACCAGTTGTGGGCCAGTTTCAGTTATCCCATTCCTCACTTTGTAATTAGCTGTGATATGGTTCAGACACAACAGCATTTTAAATTGTTTTAAACTCTTATATGGGGATTATGTTTTGTATTTCTGCCTATATCATGATATCCATGGCATGTAATAAAAGTTTAAATGATAGCCTATGAAAAATTTGGAGGAGATGAGTAAGGATATCTGAAAGGATTTCAAATACCTTTTTTGAGACACAGTTTAAAAGAATTTATATTCAATGAAACATTGAAGATGTTATCATGAAAAACCCAGTCTGTTTCATCAGGCTGCTTCAATTTTACTAACTAGTTCTGCTCCATAATTTATATATGGAAGGTGTAATAATGGCTTCCTCACAAGTCACTTTACCATGGTCTTTCCAAGTGTCTCAGATGGGGTTTCACAGTGTGGAGGTGGAAGAAGTGTTTCCCAACACTGGCATTTTGAGGGAGAGATGATGCATCATCCCCCCTGCATCTCCTCCCTGCAGCTGGGTGAATTTCTATATGAAAGTTTTTCACACAAAAAATGCAGATTTGGGTAGTCCAAAACACTTTGTGAATTCGGTAAGAATTTAAGCAGGTTACATTTTGGTGACATTCCATGACCAGTGATAGTACACTGGACTGGAACTCAAGGGACATGGGTTGTACTTAAATCAGAGAATTTACGTTTAAGTACGAAAGAACAGAATTTGTCCCTTAATAGTGCTCATTCCAGACGTGTAACTATTTAAGATCCTGATCATGGATAAACTATGAGTAGTTCCAATGACTTCAATGTGTGTTTGCAAATATTTTCATTATTTCATTTTTCTTTTTATACTTTTTAAAAATCCTTCCCAAAAATCCAAAACTTTGCATAACCGGATAAAATAGTTTCATGTTTTGCAATAAGAAGTGACTTAGTTAGATTTAAAAAATACTCCAGTCAACAGGAGACTTAGTGACATGACCCAATACATCAAAATGTAAAGGAAAGATCAGTGATGTTGGATGTTAACACCCTTCTCTTCAAAAAGCAGCTTGGATGAAATAAAGCAAAAAGTGACAGACTTGAGGGGTCTCTGGGTGTACTTTCTAATAATTCTCAATATATAAATAACTACTGGATAAAATATGGATGAAAACTGAAATTGATACACTACAGTTAGGATAAATGTTTAACATGGATAAGATTCCGCCACCTTCATTCATAACAAGTAGTACTTTACTCCAGTAGGATTGTTTGAGGGGGATGTCTTCACTACACAACAAGATTAGGGTGGGAGAATCTAGCCCCACAGGATTTAGCAGGGTGCAAAGGATGAAATTGGTAGTAATTAAATAGGTAGGAGATGAGGTTATTATAACAATAGGAAACACATGACTTTTCATATAGTCCTGCGTTTGTTAGGAGTTTTTCTATTTTATTAAAAAATATACAGAGACAATTCAAACAGAGGGAAAAATACATTCAAGTGTATTTCCCCTGTGGAAAGTTCATTTAATTTAACTCCTTGCAACTTTGCATGCCTGTCCTTTCTTAGATAAATTTGCTCTTATGCATTATTCCTTGTTGTCCAGCTAAAAGTATGCACCTGTGAAAGGCTTTGCCAAGAGGCAGTTACATATTGTGATCCATGATGAAAATTAGAGATGAAGCCAAATTATATTGCTATGACATCTGCCCCTCCATCTGCTATAGTTTCCATAAACAACTAAACCAATCCATATATTATACTGATGTTTTTACTTTATGTATAACCAAGAATTTGTTACAGTGGGAAAATAAGCACATACAACCCAATTTCTGCACGTGCAAACAAAAAACTATTAACTTTAAATAGGCTGGAATGAGCATAAAATGGCTTTTGTGTCCTATGGCTTTTCCTTAGTTACTGATCTGATCAGATTACAGAATCATATATTCATAGAAATATGGGTTTGGAAGGAACCTTGTGAAGTCCAGCACCTGATACTGAGGCAGGACCAAGTATATCTAAACCATCCCAAATAGATGTTTGTCTAAGCTTTTCTTAACCTCCAATAACAGAGATTCCACAACCCCACTTGGAAGCCTACTCAGTGCTTAACTATCCTTATAGTTAGAAAGTATTTCCTAATATCTAACCTATATACCTCTTGCTGCAGATTAAGTCGATTACTTCTTGTCCAATTTGTAGTGGACACAGAGAGCAATTGATCACAGTCCTCTTTGTAACAGCCATTAACATATTTGAAGACTTACCAGGGTATCCATCCACCTTCCTTTCTCAAGACTAAAAATTTTCATTTTTTTAAATTTTACCTTTCCAAATAGGTCAGGGTTTTTGAAACCTTTTAATCATTTTTGTTGGTGCGAGTCCATAGGATAGCAATTTGTTCACATCTTTCCTAAAATATGGCACCCAGAACTGGACATAGTACTCCAGGCAAGGTCTAACCGGTGATGAGCAGAGCAGGACAATTACCTTCTGTGTCTTTCAAACAATATGTCTATTAATGCACCCCATAATGCTATTTGCCTCTTTCATGACTGCATTGTATTGTTGGCTCAAATTCAATTTGTGATCCACTTTAACTCACACATCCTTTTCTTCACTACTACCACGTAGCCAGTTATACATATTGTTTGTATTTGTGCATTTGATTTCTCCTTCTTAAGTGCAGTACTTGGAACTTGTTTTTATTGAATTTCATCTTGTTGATTTCAGACCAAGTCTCCAATTTGTCAAGGTCATTTTGAATTCTAATTGTGTCCTCCAAAGTGCCTGCAACTCCTCCCTTCTTGGTGTCATCCACAAATTTTATAAGCATACTCTCCATCCCATTATCCAAGTCATGAATGAAAATATTGAATAGCACCAGACCCAGGACAGACCCCTGCAGGAGCCCAATAGATACATCCTCCCAATTTGACAGAAAGTCATTGATAATTACTCTCTGATTACAATCTTTCAACCAGTTATGCACCCACTTTACAGTGATTTCATCTAGACCAAATTTCCCTACTTTGCTAATGAGAGTGTCATGTGGCACAGTATCAAAAGCCTTACGAAAAATTAAGTGATCACATCTACAGCTTTCCCCTATCCAATTAGCCACTAACCCTGTCAAAGAAGGAAATTATGTTGGTTTGGCATGATTTGTTTTTGACAAATCTATGTTGGCTATTACTTATTACTTTTTTATTCTCTAAGTGTTTACAAACTGTTTAATAATTTGTTCCAGTATCTTTCCAGATATAGAAGTTAGCTGACTGGTCTATAATTTCCCAGGTCCTCTTTTCCCCCCTTTTTTAAAGATCAGCACTCTGTTTGCCATTCTCCAGTCCTCTGGGACCTCACGTGTCCTCCATGAGGTCTCAAAGATAACTGTTAACAGTTCTGAGATTGCTTCAGCTAGTTCTTTAAGTACCCTAGGATAAATTTAATCAGGCCCTGCTGACCTGAATACATTTAATTTATCTGATGCCTGCTCTACATGTAAAACTTAGGGTGACCTAGCTACATCACTCAAGGCTGTGAAAAATGTTATGCCCTGTGTGATGTAGTTAGGTCAATCTAATCTCCACTGTAGATGCAGCTAGGTCGATGAATAAATTCTTCCACCAACCAAGCTACTGTTTCAAGGGGGTGTATTTACTACAGTGATGGAAACTCCCTCTGTGGCTGTAGTAGGTCTACAGTATAGCACTACAGCACCATAGCAAAAGTGCTGCTGTAGTAGTTGTAGCGAAGACCTACCATAAATATTAATTATGGGGGGAGGGATAGCTCAGTGGTTTGAGCATTGGCCTGCTAAACCCAGGGTTGTGAGTTCAATCCTTGAGGGGGCCATTTGGGATCTGGGGCAAAAATTGGGGATTGGTCCTGCTTTGAGCAGGGGGTTGGACTAGATGACCTCCTGAGGTCCCTTCCAACCCTGGTATTCTATGATTCTATGAATTTATAATATTTTTTTTGTATTGTACAGTATTGGTACATATAATAAGGATAAATGATTTCTTTGATTATTAAGGCAAAAAAAGCTTCATGGAACATAAATGTTAGTGTCATCAAATGTAAATATATGCCATGTTTGCTGTAGATATCCTAATCTCCTAACTCAGCTCAGAGCTCAGTTGTTTAACCTCAAATATTTCATTCTAACATGGTTTCCCACTTTATAAGGCTCTATTGTTTGTTCTTATTTTACTTCAATTACTTACAAAAATTATAATTGTGTTATTTATATCACTAAATACAATAGTGTATCAGTTATTGCACTCGGGTAGTAGTTATAACAACTTGTGTGGTAAAATGCCAACACACTGCTTTCAGAATCCCAAAAGCTGTAATCATATTAATGCATGACCATTCGGGATACAAATATTACTGGAAGGAGAACTGCTTTCAGTGCAGTTTCCTCTGGATAGGGAAACCCAAGGGCAGGAAATGATCCTGCCAATATTGTCCAATTCAGGACTTAATTTCCTAGCACACATAACTTCACCTACTGGGAGTGATGGTAATATGGTATTCTTACTAGCTTCCCCACAATCATATCTGGCTCTTGTCCAGCAAGTAAGAATACCATATTACCATCACTCCCAGTAGGTGAAGTTATGTGTGCTAGGAAATTAAGTCCTGAATTGGACAATAGTTGAAAATATACTAGGCGGAAAAATAACTGGAAATGAAAAGGATTCTGTGTGAGTTCTTGTGACCCGTTAAATATATTCATGACAAATCCCTATGATGAAGTTTGCTATTAAATTCTCATTTATAGATTTGCATATGTTTGTTGTCCCTGTCTCTAATGACTGAAATATGTAAATATTTCCTAGCTCTTCCTGATGTGGAAAGATATAAGTGCTATTTTTACCTCTGCCATATGTAATAGCAGAATTTTGCCACAGGGTGGTAGACCATGCATATTTAACTGAAGGTTTTTGTAATTCATCTGACAGTTTGGTTATGCCCTCTGCCAACTTCACTCCACGAGTAATAGAACAATCTGGCGACATCAAAATAACTGGCCTCTAGCCAAAGGGGCTTGCATTTTTAAAAGTCTGGGACCTACTTGTAAATGCCAATAACCTGACTTCATTTACCACAAAAGTGATGGGATTTCCTCAAGATTATATCTAGACTTTTTTAAAAACCATTCATCAGTTTTACTTTTAAACAGTAAAATCTTTAGGTGACCACTTTACCTAGCAAAATGAATTAAACTATACAGAAAAAAACTTTAGCTGCCAGTCAATAAGCTTGAAGATTAGGTTTTGGCTGGAAGTGAAGACTCTATTATGTGTCAATTGTAATATAAGATTTCACAAAATAAGAGTTCTGGCATTTAACATTTCTTGTTCAAACTGGAATAAAAATACTAAATAAGATTTTTGTTCTGGTAAACTGTTAGATCCCCACTTATCCTTACAAATAAGGATGTCAAATTTCATTTCTCTCTTTTCTTGAAATATATTAATAAAAGGCTTGAGTCTGTTCTTGTATTGTAATAAAATCACAGAAGAGAGAGTATTTGAACATAAAAGTAAAGATTTCTTATAAAAAGAGAAACAGAAAAGGAGATTTAATATTCGATTACTAAAATACAAATACTGTAACTGACAATTGTAACAAATCATGGTTAATGTACTGCAGTTAAGATTTATGCAACGTGTGTGCAAAGCACTGAAAGTGTCTTTACAGATTCTGTTTGGTGTCAATTTAAAAATAAAAGCTCTATCTGTTTGATACAAAATATTAAAATGAGCTACTCAACGTTCCTTTTCTATTATAAAACTGTGTATTGCACACAGAAAAAATTGCCATTTAGTATAAGTAGTACGTACGTGACAACACAATAGCATGAAATTCTTCTCAGTGTTATTATTGCAATATGCTACTTTTAAATATCACTGAAATGCCACTATGTTTGCAGATTATTAAAGTGTTAATTAAACTAATTAAAATAAAATAGAAATGATAACAGAAATAATCTATACTTGTAAGACCCAAATTTGTTTTCCTCCCCAATTTTTTAAAAATTAACTTGCATAGCTACTATCTGATTTTACACTCATCTTCACAGCTAAAGGTTTTATTCATTAATTTTAAATATAAATTATTTTACTACTTTTGATGAACAGTAATTTTATTCCCCTATGAACTAGAAATTTTTTTAAGCTGCAAAGATTGAATCTAGATTCCAGGGGCCTGATTTTTTCTCACTTACACTGAAGATGTGAAATCCTGGAATCACTGAAGTCAGTGGAAGTTTTGCCAAGGACTTGAATGAGGCTGGAATTCACTCATGGAATTCAAGAATGTACAGTAGATAGTGGGGTATACCAGTGTACATGTGTGGAGAATCTGACCTCATTTCAGAGTCAGATTGTTGTGAATTCAGGTTACATAGAGTCACATTTCAGTAAATTAGTAACAAGAGAAAGTACTGTCTCATGTTGTCACAAAGCTCTTCACAGCCCAGCTTGTAAAATGACAAAAGGGGGGATTTTCAAAGTCACAAATAGCAGATAGGCACCTGACTCTTACTCATCATCAGTGGGAGTTAGGCACTGTCATAAATATAAAGGGAAGGGTAAACCCCTTTAAAATCCCTCCTGGCCAGAGGAAAAATCCTCTCACCTGTAAAGGGTTAAGAAGCTAAAGGTAACCTTGCTGGCACCTGACCAAAATGACCAATGAGGAGACAAGATACTTTCAAAAGCTGGGAGGAGGGAGAAAAACAAAGGGTCTGTGTCTGTCTGTATGATGCTTTTGCCGGAGACAGAACAGGAATGGAAATATATTAATAAAATACAGAACTTAGTAAGTAATCTAGCTAGGTATGTGTTAGATTATGATTTCTTTAAATGGCTGAGAAAATAGCTGTGCTGAATAGAATGAATATTCCTGTCTGTGTGGTTTTTTTTTTTTTTTGTAACTTAAGGTTTTGCCTAGAGGGATTCTCTATGTTTTAAATCTAATTACCCTGTAAGGTATTCACCTGATTATTCATCCTGATTTTACAGAGGTGATTCTTTTTTTTTTTTACTTCTATTAAAAGTCTTCTTGTAAGGAAACTGAAAGCTTTTTCATTGTTCTAAGATCCAAGGGTTTGGGTCTGTGGTCACCTATGCAAATTGGTGAGGATTTTTACCAAACCTTCTCCAGGAAGTGGGCTGCAAGGGGTGGGAGGATTTTGGGGGGAAAGACGTGTCCAAACTCGTTTTTTTCAGGAACCCAGATAAAGTTTGGTGTTGGCAGTGGAAATCCAAGGGCAAAGGGTAAAATAATTTGTACCTTGGGGAAGTTTTAACCTAAGCTGGTAAAAGTAAGCTTAGGAGGTTTTCATGCAGATCCCCACATCTGTACCCTAGAGTTCAGAGTGGGGAAGGAACCTTGACAGGCACCTACCTGCCATTTATGCCTTTGAAAATCTCCCCCAAACTCTTTCATATGGCCACATGGCCACTTGATTCAATTTACTTTTCTGTCAATATAAAACCAGTGGGAAGAAGAGGAACAGACAATGAGGGTTATTTTTTAAAACAGTTAATGTAGTACTTGCCATTTTTAATCATTGTTAATTTCTACATTGTAGAGTCATGCACAATCTTGTGAAACCTACCTCTCTCACATGATCTGCCAAGGTAGCCTGTACCAGAACAATCACAGATATATCTATTCCACCCATCCCTGCACACACCATTGTTTTTACAGGGGTTGCTCAGGCATGGTTTTGCAGTTTCTCTTGAGCATGAGGGCTTCACTCCAGCAGTGCTTTGAATTTCAGCCATTTGTCGAATATCCTTGCTTTGGCCATCAATAAACAAGTCTCTGATGCAGCCAACGTATCCATAATTGAGAAGTGCTGTCCACACCTCTGTTGGAAAGACCAGCCCTGCTTTATTTTCTGGCAAGCCCCCAAGATACAAGTCATCATCTAGGTCTAGGATTTCGCTTTCTCCTGGTGCAGTGTAAGGTGTACGTAATGTGTTCACAGAAATGGTACCTGATAAGAAACAACAAAATGCAAGATTTTTAACATATTAAAGTGAATTCTGACAGCACTTCTTTATTCCCCGAGTCCCAAAATGCAGTATTTTCTTATTGCCAAATATCTCATACATGAAAGACCTAGATGAATGTTGTATTTACACATTTTAAAATAATAAAATGAAACATTATTTTGTGTTAAAATATCCCTTAAACACTGTCAGGAAATATGTGGTGTACAAACATTTCCACAAAGTACTGCATAAACTTAAATGTTTGAAAACCAAAATCCACATAAGGGATTTCAGGTAGATAAAATGTATTATTCGGTGCAAAAAAGTCAAATGTATTTCAGGGTGATCTTCAGAAACACCCTGTTGGTGGAACAGCAACTCTCTGCACTGCCCCCTAAATGGCTCAAGATCCCATTCTAGGGATTCTGCCTCTGAGGATTCTGATTGGTTTCAGTGGGCTTTGGATCAGACCCTTTATCTGGGAGGGGAGGGGAAGTACTCTCATCAGCTGCCAGACAGCCAATCATTAAAAAGATAGTGATGTACACCCAGAGGAAAAAAAGTCAATGCCTCAGACATTTCCATCTAAATGTGTGCTTGTTACAGAGAGGAGAGAGAGGGAAGCACAAGAGAAATCATGAAATCAGAAATATTTATTTATTTTTGCTTTCAGTTAAAAAACAAAAACAAGCCTGAAATTTTAGCTCTGCCAGTTATGCAAGAAGCCTCAAAAAAAGCCTCAGTGTTGCCCAAAATGTTGGCTAGGATGATCAATTGTCAAGATCCTCTACTCTATAAATAATTGTAAAGACCGAGGACTCCAACTGAAAGAATTGAACATACAGAACCGTAGCACATGTGTGTTAATCAGATTCAGTCCAACTGTTGCAGTAAGATTATTACAAACAAAATCTGCATGTGGATTTTAATATGATTCTGTCTTCACAATCAAGCAGGAGGTGAAATCACAATCCCCTGTAAATCACTGTATTAAAGTGAAGTTGAGGCTGAGGGAACTGGGCTTATTTAGTCTGATGAAGAGACGAGTGAGGGGGGATTTGATAGCAGCCTTCAATTACCTGAAGGCGGGTTCCAAAGAGGATGGAGCTCAGCTGTTCTCAGTGGTGGCAGATGACAGAACAAGAAGCAATGGTCTCAAGTCGCAGTGGGGGAGGTCTAGGTTGGATATTAGGAAACACTATTTCACTAGGAGGGCAGTGAAGCACTGGAATGGGTTACCTAGGGAGGTGGTGGAATCTCCATCCCTAGAGATTTTTAAGGCCCAGCTTGACAAAGCCCTGGCTGGGATGAATTAGTTGGTGTTGGTCCTGCTTTGAGCAGGGGGTTGGACTAGATGACTTCCTGAGGTCTCTTTGAACCCTAATCTTTTATGATTCTATGATTCTACGAGCCACATTATACTATATGTTACAGCAGTGTGTGTTTTATGTTTTACCCTCAGCCATGTGTTTGAAACAGTACTATGGAAAGCAGGACAGCCCAGGATCATGTTCCTCTTTAGATACAGATGCATGTGAAACACCATTCCTATTATCACTATGCAGCACAGAATCTGGAACACCTCAAGGATTATTATTGAGAATTGACTACTATGGAATGTCATTTGGAAAGGATGCACCTATATCAAATCTTGCATGCACCTATATCAAAATATGACTATAAACTGAAAGCAAAAGTGAGTCAGACAGAGATATTTGTAACAAACATTTTATTATATGAATGTTAAATTAAAATAAAATAAAATACTATATAGTAGAATGTAGGCGTCAAAAGAACAAACTAACTTTTTTTCTTTGTTTGGAATCCCCTGGCCTCTGTTACGCAGGAGGTCAGACTACATGATCACTTTGATCTCCTCTGGTCACTAACTCTATGAAAAACAACTGTTCTGGAAAGGCCACAATTTGGCATGGTCAAATACATTGCTTTCTGGGCCCCCAGAATTGTATTTATGATGGGAGTATTTTGTACTCCGATGATACAGAGTTCCAGGGGACTCATAGAATTAAAAAATGTAATGGGCAAATCTCAATAGCTCAGAATAAGCATTCAAAATTTTAGACATTTATTCAAATCATTTTGCACTGGAAATGTCCGAAGATAAAGCTCCCTTGTGAGATTTCTAGTACTTCTCATTTTAAGCTGAGTTTGGTATAATTCAAAAACAACCTCTCTACTTTTAACGGTTACCAAAAAGGATGAGGGGACAAAAAGGCTTGTGCCTTTTTTGCATCTTTATAATTGTGTATAAAAATGCTTGAAAATTTTGCTTGTCTTAAATGTTTATCCCACACTTCCTTTTGCAATATCAGGAATACTTTTCTTCTGTGTTTTGCTTGAGGTCTATTTGGAGAATTAGAAAATTGGAATGGGAGGTTCCTAAATCCCTAACTGAAGGAGGTCGGTATGTTGAATTTTTAACTAGGAGACCCTTTCTTCCACCAAAAATCCCTCAATTTTCAATCATGAGAACCTAAAGTTATTTTACTAAATCTATATTTAAGCACCCCTATCACAAGTCTTATTTCTGAGGTTCTGAGCATCCACCGTTCCCATTAAATCAAACCTCGGAAAGTCAGCACCTCTGAATATCAGGCTACCTGTTAAGGAACTAACTTTAGTGTGAAATTTTTTGCGGAAGTTTTTAGTAATCAGTTGTGTCAACCAATACACACCTGTTACCTAATTTGATACATATTAATGTAGATATGATAGTTACTGCATTATGAATAATATCCACTAAATATTAAAAGATAAAGGTTTGGTTACGGGTTGCAGAGCTTTTCTCCTTTAGGTCACTAGCTTGAATTAGACCCAGATCATTAGTGAATAAAAGCTTTCTAATGACATTTCAGTAGCCTAATATACATAAAATGAATTGGTGGTTTTACACCAGTTCCAAGTAACAAAAGCAACCAGTATAACTGGCACATTTTTAAGCATCCTTAGCAGAGAGGCCTGGGATTAACTGGACATGGAAAATGAACTATACCTCTTCACCCTTAGGGACTTGACCTTAGTCAAGGTTCAAGAAAACTGGTTGCACAACCTAGTGGAACCTTTCACTGCTCCTTCCCATGTTGTACCAGATCTGTTCAGTCTCTAGACCAGTTATTTGGCATCACCAACGTTATTTCACTGGCACTGTGGGAGCCTCAGGCACTGGTGCACCTCGGTTCCTCATATTCTCTGCCTGTGGCACATAATAGTCTAGTCTCCTGTGGGATGTAATACTTTGGTCTAATTTTGTTGCTGGCTTTAGCATATGAATGCTGGCATACTATGAGTTTGACTTCTGTATTTGGGGGGCCAAGAGGTGGGAAGGGGGTGAGGCTCCACAGGGGATCCAGATGCGGCGGGGGGGAGTGTTTTAGCAGGGCGGTCCTCTGGATGCAGTGAGTGAGGCTTGGTGGGGTACAGATTCAGGTGTGGGGGGCTTGGTGGGGTTCAGTAGCAGGGTCTTGGTGTGGGGGGTCTCTGGATGCAGGGGGTGAGGCTCAGCAGGGTGGGGATTCAGGCGTGCGGCACTTGGGAGGGAGGTCTGTATACACTAGGGTTGGGCAGATGGGGGTGCAGCTCCCCATACAGTGACCTCTCTCCCTCGCAGCTGAGGAGTGATGGAGGCAGGAAGTGGAGCGTGTGTGTGTGTGTAGCTTCCTGGAGCCAGGTCTGACCCGACCCTGGTGGCTCCCTGCAGGGGAAGTCTGACAGTCCTTCCGCCACACCCGCACAGCCAGGACTAGCAGCTGAGCACTCACCTGGGTGGGGAAGTGGCTCAGCCACCTTGCTCTTATTGAAAATGGCCCCAAACTGGAGCTCTGCTGTGAAGGTCGCTGCTCTCCTGCACTCCGTTACACAGTCCATGTGGGGAAACTGACCAGCAGGCATGGAGTGCCTTGCATCACCGCTTGTACCCCCACGCAACATTCCTCTGTGTCCTCCAAGGGAACTGCGGGGGGATGGTGAGCAGCAATGCCAGGCTCCGTGCCTGCCAGTCAGTTTCTCCATATAGGCAGTGCGGTGAGTTATTAGGATCTACTTTCCTGCCCTCCCCTTATGCAGACCACGTGGGGGGAACTGCCCAGAGCTTGTGGCGTCACCCCTGCCTCCAAGGGAAGAAAGCAGGACCAACTACCAGGGAGAAATCTGGGCACCCCCCCCCACACACACATACATTGCTTCTGAATCTTATCCAGTTTTGGGGGGGCAATTCCCCCCATGATCCTCCCAATCTCTGCCCATGGATGCTGGGTGGTTTTGGAGCCCTGTGATATATAGGAGGTCAGACTACATGACCTGCTGGCCTTAAACACTGTTACTCTATAAGCATTTACACTGCATGTTTATAACAGTTCAAATGATATCGTTATATTATACTGCAGATGCTCTTCCAAAAGTATATGTTTAATCAATGAGTGTTTAGTTATCTATATGATGACTCTAACAAAATTATTATAGGGATTTTATTTTCATACATTCCTTTTCTTATTTTTGCATGCTGCATTATTTCTAGTACATATTAAATTTAAAAAAAATATGTATTTATTCATGGGCTTTTCTGTGGAGCTCATCATTGTCTTTATTGCATACATCACACACGTATTAACACTGTTGACAACTCTATCAATATTATCAGGAGTCTCCTGATTTTAAGCTACTCGTGATGCCAGGAGAAATCTAGGGCTCTCTGGTTACTAAAAATGGTTAATGTCTCCCATGGGTCTCAATGTAAATAAAGACACAAGTTGCCCTCAAAAAGGATGGCCAATTCCTAGTCACCATATGTGATCCAGCTAAGAAACAAAGTAACCTGGGGAGTAAATCAGTCAATAAGGCTGAGGGCAGAATGATGCCAGATGAAGCAATGAGTGACAAGCACTCTTGTTTCAGTAAATAGGGTTGAACATGATAGAACCTCTTGTAGAAGAATGCAATGGGTCACCAATAAAACCTGATGACTGCGGACTACAAAATGAGATATTCTGAAGCAATAAAAGTTTGCTCTCTAATGGCAAAAACTATTGCTTTGGAGCTATATAAAGTATTCGCCTGGATAGGAGTTCTCTGGGGCACCTGGCATTGGTCACTGTTGGAAGACAAGATACTGAGCTAGATGAATCTTTGGTCTGACCCACTATGGCCGTTCTTATGATATCTTGACAGACAGATGGACTGATTTTTTCCTCAAAACTAAGGACACTGCACAAGATATAGATTATCAGTGGAAGCTCTCTGAGATCTTATGGAAATTATAACATTCAATGACCCTAAAAAAGGAAGCACAAATCCATCATGGGAGAAACAGTTATCTATGTGATCTTGGGTTTACTCCATTTTTATACCATGCCTGTGGAGCTCTCCTTATTTTGCAGAGCTTGAGAGAGGAGTTCTTCATCTACATTGCCAATATATTGCAGCATATTTGAATTATTTCGACCCAGAGATGTAGGTAGATGCTTATACCAGAATGGCAGAAGAAAAACTGTTTTAGTGGTGTCATTAAAAAAAAGGAAAGAGTAACAAGCTTCCTGTATATAGTACTATAAAATCCCTCCTGGCCAGAGGCAAAAAATCCTTTTACCTGTAAAGGGTTAAGAAGCTCAGGTAACCTGGCTGGCATCTGACCAAAAGGACCAATAAGGGGACAAGGTACTTTCAAATCGGGGGGAGGGGGGGAAGAGGTTTTGGTCTGTCTGTTCTGTGTGCTTGCTGGACACAGATCAAGGAAGCAAGCAGTCCAACTCTATTAGAATTAGTAAGTACTAGCAAGGGAATGCGTTAGCTTATTTTTGTTTTGGCTTGTGATTTTTTCTGTGCTGAGGGGAAAGTGTATTCCTGGTTTTCTTTTAGTAACTTTAAAGTTTGGCCCAGAGGGAAATCCTCTGTATTTTTTAATCTGATTGCCCTGTAAGATTATCTTCCATTCTAATTTTACAGAGGTGCTTCTTTTACATTTTTTCTTTATAATAAAGTTCTGTTTCTTTTAGAATCTGATTGTTTTTTTTTTTTTTTAGTGTCCTAACCCCCCCCCCCCCAAGTTTGGTCTGTGCAGATCTTGTTAATTCTCAAGTCTCCCCAGCAAAGGGGGTGTGGGGGCTTGGGGGGATATTATGGGGGAGTAGGATCTCCAAGTGGTCCTTTCCCTGAGTTTGTCTAAAACACTTGGTGGTGGCAGCGTTACCTAATCCAAGGTACAAGGGAGAATTTGTGCCTTTGGGAGTTTTTAACCTAAGCTGGTAGAAATAAGCTTGGGAGTCTTTCATGTGGGTCCCCACATCTATACCCTAGAGTTCAGAGTGGGGTGGTAACCCTAACAAGTGGGAAGGTGGAAGGGAAGTCTTAGAGGAAAAATATTTGCAGGGCTGAGAAATTTCAGCATTAGATTGTAAGGTGTCTGGGGCAGGTAACATCTTTTTATTCTGCTTTTGTACAGTGCCTAGTACAATGAGCTCTGGGTCCATGAGCAGGGCACCTCGCTGCTACAGTGATATAAAATAAATAAATATTAATACAGCTAATGATGAGACAGTGAGCACCCCAAGGGAAAAGGTGGTTTCTTTCACAGACTGCTTGATCACCTGGTAAGTAGAAAAGATTCTCCATGTCTCCCTGAGGCAAGGAAAACCAAGGGGGAAAACTGCTTAAAAACTTTTTTATTGACTTTTGGGTCATGAGAGAGGAAAGGGAAGACCTAGTTAAGGACTGCACTAGGTGAGCTTGTGGGATAGATCTGACTCAGAGCACTGATCCTTGATCAATGATATTTAACTTCAGAATCTAAATAAAGAAGTATTTCTTTTCCCCAATATCACCTGGAAGCAAGTCCATCCTTTAGGCTCTTGCTATGACCTTTTGGATCTCTAACAATGGGACACCCAGTCAGGTACTGTATGCATTATCTGAGGGCAGAATTTTGGGGTTTTTTTTTACTACTTTATGGATACACAATCACATGTACAGTACCAACCTGGAACACTACTTGAATGAATGGAAGACTAATTAGGATTGTTTATCTTTGGAGCACCAGGTCAATCCAACACTTCAAATAAGTAATTTCAAATACTTATTTAATCAGGAATAAGTGTTATGATTCATGAATGGTCTATTATATTATACATATTTTTATATATAAGCACCAAACAACAGGGCTTGCAATGGCTATTTAGAAAGTGCTGCTTGCAGTGAAAGACTGATTACAGTAAACCTCTAATTATATGCTCTGGTGAGATCCTTCTGCGTGCTCTCTCTTTCTCACTCACACACACATATGATAATTTCTTGTGCCTAAACCAGAACTCTTACTTTAATTCAAAATCTCAGTGACTTTTTAGCCCTTAAATGCCAGCTTACCCATGCATAACTGCTGATACAATCTGTTTTGCAGTGCTGTATACCATTGAAGGCTGACAAGAATGATACATTCTCTATCTGATTTTAATGTGTAATGATGATTTCTAAAGGATGGCAGTTTGTTAGAAAAATGCTTGTGAGGTTATCCTTGAGTATGCCAAACAGCTTAACAAAATTTAAACAATACTCAGGCCTCACAAATCAGTTATTAACCTAGCCCTAATGTGTCACAAAAACCACTGTGGGCGCAGCTGTTTCATGGTATGTTCCTACTTCTTTTACTGCAAAGTTGGCAGTATTGTAACAGCTGAACAGCCAAACATTTCCCATAGGTATCTGTTAATGAGCCTCTTCAATCATATTCATTATCTCAGCAATTTAGGTTTTATAAGTCTGTTTACAATAAACTAAGACATCCACCCACAGACATATTTCTAAACCTTGTCTCATCAATTGTGATCAGTAAAATACTGAGATTGTAACTGCAGCTGGTGCAGCTTCCTTGATCTCTATACTTACCTTACGTGGTCTATTAAGTTACTATGTGAAACCCTCATAGTTGTTTATTGGCAGATGGTGAAAATCTAAGGAAAGACTAGGCTTTTCTGGCTGTATCATATTGTCCTCTTAGTGTGCTAGAGTGAATATTATCTGATAGTCTGGTAACAGCTGTGCCAAACAAGGCTAGCTAGATGACAGAAAGGGGATAGTTGTTGTTGCTGCAGCTGAGAGTGGCTGTTTCCTGTGGCTGAGAATCAGGAAGACAGCAAAGACCAGAAAATAAATCAAAGCACTTGCTGATTCTGCTAATATTGAAGTCAAAGAAATTAGACACAGCTTTCTATTATCAGTGGGCACCACTCTGCTCTCGATTTGAAAGCCAGACAAATGTAGGAATAAAAGGTTGTAAAATATGAAATGTTATTTAACAGCAAATATGGTACTTGAGCTACTTATTCATGAAGATGGAGCACAAATTTAAAAGATGCCATGTTAGCAGTGATCGGCTCAGATAAGTAGCTAATAAGTTGGAGATCTCAAAAGATCATTCTCTCAGGAGATTTCCAGTATTCCTGGTTTGGGCTGGAATAGCATTATTGCAGAAGATTCTGCCATGCTTTCTCACACTGAGTGTTTAATAGTGAGGAGTTGGATAAGACAGCACCAAACACAAGTAGGAGTAGCAGAATCTAGCTCAGAATATTCATTTCCAGTGAGAAGAAAAAGAGGAACATACAATTTATTTTTCATGTTAATCAAATGTTTTTTTTTTCTGATGCAAATTCTGTGGTCCTTATTCAGCCATTATTCAGGCAATACTCCCATTAGATTAGATGACAGCATTGCCAATGCAAAAATGGAGTAAGAATTTCAGTATTTTTCCCACTGTAAACATTAACCAAACTTATTCAAATCACAATAAACATTTGTGTTGGGTTCAGGGTTTTAGATGAAAGTTCAGTATAGTATTAATTTTTAGGGTGGATAAAAATCAATGATTTTTTTTTAAAATCAGATTTTTTTTATTTAAGCTGGATTTTTTTGATAAAATGCTTTTTGAGGAAAAAACCTATCTAAAGATACTTTTAATTAAGATACATTATAGCTCAAAGATACCTCATCATGGAATAGGGATTATAAATTCTAATTCTATAGTATGAGACAATATATTTATGTAATGTTTAAGAAAAGTTTTGTAAATGAGTTCCAATACTTCATGGATTAGGGACCCAACCTTATGAGGTTCCACGGGCTTCTGTACAGAATATTTAGGTTAATCTTTCTATCTATCTGTCCAATGTTACTCAGTGCTCAGCCTAAAACAGTGGTTCTCAAACTAGGGCCGCCACTTGTTCAGGGAAAGCCCCTTGCGGACTGGGCTGGTTTGTTTACCTGCCATGTCCACAGGTTCAGCTGATCGCAGCTCCCACTGGCCGTGGTTCCCCGCTCCAGGCCAATGGGAGCTGCAGGAAGGGAGGCCAGCACATCCTTCGGCCCACACTGCTTCCCGCAGCCCCCATTGGCCTGGAGCAGTGAACCACAGCCAGTGGAAGCCTAAATCGGCCGAACCTGCAGACGCGACAGGTAAACAAACGGGCCCTGACCGCCAGGGGCTTTCCCTGAACAAGCGGCGGCCCTAGTTTGAGAACCACTGGTCTAAAAGATACCATCAGATATGCTTAGTTTTGCAGTTCTCAAACTGTGGATTTGTGTCTCCAGAGATAACATGCTTGTTAACAGCAAAACTGTTTAAAATAAATAAATAATATAGAGAGGTGAGAAATAACAGACCTCAACCCTATTGTCCCTCTGCAAATTTGTGTATACAGAGTCATCCCTTATCTCTCTCTAAAAAGTGCAAAGTTTTAAAAAGTTCAATGAATAGAAGATTGTTGGGGGTGAAATAGATCTGGACAAGGAGAAGAAGTCTGGAGATAAATGTGAGAAGGGAGGGACAGGCAGTAGAAACAAATGTGAAACTATTTGAGTAGCATATTCCAGAAGTCTTGAGGTCTTTCTGAGTGTCGCCTTCATTGATTTGAGATCTACCATACCATTCTCTCACTAGAAGGGAAAACTTATAATGGTAGCAGGTCATAAAAGAGACCCAGTTTGCGAATATTTTAATTAAGTTCCTCTACCTTTGGGTAAGACAGGCATGTGTGCAAAATGCACCAGTGCAACAAAGAAATGCAAGGCCTGGTTGCTCGAACAAAACAACATCATGAGAAGTGTTCCTTCTCAGGAGGAAGCTGCATTGAAGATGATGAAAGGAACATGTCTGAACATGCAGGATCATCAGGTTGGTAAACTTTTTTATTTCATACTTCTTTCTTAAGGACTACCTGTCTTTCTTCTGGACTATTCTTGAATTTCTCATGTTTGAGCAAAAAATATAGTTGTTACTCTATGTTACTATCATTTTAGATGCAGTTGTGATAAAAAATAAATAGCTGAAATAGGCAGATCTTCTTTTTACAATTTCACCTTTAAAGTAGTACTGAGTGTCAGTGAATGCAATGAGTAATACTAAATGAGCAGTATGGTAATAATAATTAAATAACTGCATTGACTTATTTTGTTTAGGAGAATCCATCCTTAACATACAAGATTCTGAAGACTATCCACCTTCAAGATCACCATCATTTTCTATAGTTTCAGAGTTATCTGCCAATGATAGTGTTTCAGTCACATCATGTATGTCACATAGCTACAGTATATCACCTGTTGTAAAAAGAAAAAAAAATCTCCATCATCCAGAAACAAACATAGATAAGTTTGTGATAAGAACCAGCAGATTACAAAAAGAGGTAATTGATGAGAAAATTGCCCAGTTTATTTAGGCAACAATCTCTCCTTTCCATATAATTGAGAACCCACACTTCATTAACATGGTTCAGTCATTAAGACCAGGATACAGTCCACCCAACAGAGCAGATGTTGCAGGCAAATTGCTGGATAAAGTGTATGAAAGAGAAATCGAGCAGTGTGCAAAAGGTCTAGAGGGTAAAATTGTTAACCTGTGTCTTGACGGGTGGCGCAATGTCCACAATGATCCTGTTGTATGACAACAGAATAAGGGAATGTCTTCCTTACAGAAACAATTGATACATCAGGAAATGCACACACAGCAGAATAATTACAAGAAGTAGCAGTAAAAGCTATAACAAACTGTGGGGAAAAAAATCAAATGTCTAGTATGCAGCTTGTTCACAGACAATGCTGCAAATGTATCCAAGATGGGAAGAAATTATTTAGAAGAGAGTGCCAAGCTAATAACATGGTTGCAGTGCTCATTTGATGCACCTCCTAGCCAAAGACTTCAGTGTTCCAGAAATAAAGGCTAATGTTGTTGAAATTACAAAATCCTTCCGTAAAACCACTTAGCAGCAGCTGCTCTGAAAAAGGTGGGAGGAACCAAGCTAACTCTCCCCCAAGACGTGTGATGGAACTCAGTAGTGGACTGTTTTGAGCACTATATCAAGAACTGGCCTAATCATCATGAGAGTTTGTGAACAAAATCATGAAAAAATGGATGGCACTGTCACAGCCAAAGTTCTCAACATTGGACTTAAGAGAAATGTTGAACACATGCCGAGTACCCTGAAGCCTATTTCTGTAGCCTTGAACAAAATGCAGGGAAATAGCTATTTTATTCCTGACACTGTTGAAATTTGGAAGGAACTGAGTGAGATCTTAAAAAGAGAACTATGCAATAACAGAGTTAAATTACAAGCATTAAAAAAACAAATGGGACAAGCTCTATCTCCAGCTCATTTTCTTGGAAATATTCTCAATACTCGGTACCAGGGTCAAACCTTAACTGCTGAAGAAGAGGAGTTGGTTCTGACATGGACATCCAGCAATCATCCCTCCATAACGCCAACTATAATAAACTTCAGAGCTAAGGGTGAACCATTCAAGAAATATGTGTTTGCTGATGATGTTTCAAAGAAAGTCACACCAGTGAACCAGTGAAAGTCACTTAAGCACTTGGATTCAGAGACTGTTGAAGTGATAATCTCACTTTTAACAGCAGTAGCTTCTTCTGCAGGTGTAGGAAGACTATTTTCTTCATTTGGACTAATTCATTCCAACTTGAGAAATCAATTGGGATCTGAAAAAGCAGGAAAGCTTGTTTTTCTTTTCCAGATTATGAACAAACAGGAACATGAGGGTGAAGACGACTGAGATAGCTGCAGAAGCCAATATTTTAAATTTCTCATGTTGACCTGGCTGACATAGTCTATTTAATTTTATTTTTAAAAAATATTTCATTTAACCATTTTATTTCAAAACAATTTTAACAAAAACAAATCTGATTTTTAAAAAAACCCTTGAATATTTAACTAAATTCAAAAATTCATATGCCTGTTTTGTTAAAATATTATGTTTGTGTTGAAGAAAAAAATCCAGAATACATAATGTTGTTGTTTTAGTTAAATAAAACAATTTAAATGTCTGTCTGGTGATGTTCTCCTCCTAATACAGCATGGCAAGAAAATCCTCCAAATATTAATGATTAACCTGTTGAATTGGAGATAGTTCACCTCCCAATGACTTCATAAATATCTGTTTCAATTACCTTTGGTAAATGAAATAACCAAACAATCATTCATTTTCTGATATAGCTGTAAAACTAATCTGATTTTTTTTCAAAATAAATCACTTTAAAAATGTATAGTGTGTACCTTCTAAAAATGAAACACATCTATCTCTGAGTTGTGAAGAATATGTACTAAGGTTATAACAACCAACAAGAATGCACTTTTATGTAGAAATCCATGATTAAATTGAGTCTTCCGGATTTGATAAATCAAATCCATCCTGCTAATTTTACACATTTTTGTTTATCCATCCCTATCTATGAGTGCCTAGGGCAAATCAGTGTTATTCTTCAAAGAGAAAAACAAACCTATAACAGACATTTAAAGTATTCATGCCTCCACCCAAATTAACTTTAGAAGTTTGGCTTAAAAGTAGTACATAATATTCAACTGCTAAGAATAAATACTACACTAAAATTATTCATGGCTAAATCTTTGCAAATAAATGGTGGTATATACATTGGTCTTCAAACTCTTTGGTATATATTGTCCCTGAAATTAACCTAGATACTTAAAACTCACCAACATTTTCCAGAGATTTACCTGGAGTTTAGCCTCACAATACCTTAACAAAAATTGTGGGCCAAAGTCTCGTACAACTATGAAAATTTAGGGGCATATCTTCAAATGTAACCATCTACACTGCATTCATTTTCTGAATAGAACTGACTCTGATTGTAGCAATAACCTCCACTTCTCAGAATTGTCCCAGGAATAGATTGTATATAGGTCAATCACTAAAGCAGTATTTAAGAAGAGAAGACACAAAATAAAGATCACAATGTAAATAATATATTACCACTGGATATTCAATCATAGTTGAGGTTTTTGGGCAGATTTGTTACCTCATGACAAGTAAATAACTAAATGACATGAGACAGCCAGAAAAGCAACCTTCTATAGTTCAAACCCACTAGAACTCAGTAACCAAATAGTTATTTTTCATAATTATACCTGGAAACCCAGGGTAGGTTAAGTTAAATTAAATTTTGGGTCCTGTCTTTTTCTGGGCTTCCCTTTTCACACCTGCAATTATGTGGGTCCAGTTTAGATCACTGGACTATCTAATATCTGATTTGCAGGTGTAATTAGTTTTTCAGCCATCTGAATTAAGTAAATTGTATCGGAAAATTAGGAACACTAAAGGCAGGCCTTGTTTGGAAAATCTGGCCCTAAAGTATATCATTACTTTTTCAGCAGAGGCCTCATCCTATACACTGTTGAGAGTCTCCTGCAAGATGCTAAGTGTCTTAATTACCACTGAATTTAGGAGCTGTCAGTACATCTCCAAGACCATCCCAAAGTATAGTTTCATAACAAGCAAATGAATAATCTATTCTAAAATCATATAGCTTTTGGAACATACAGTAAATAATAACACAAGATACGGAGAAGGAAGAAAGATAAACCAGAAACCTGGAAGTTGAAAAACAAAGGAACCCAAGATACAGAGGGAGAAATAGAGGAGGCATACAGTAGGTTTTCAACAATGGAGATTAAATAATACACCTTTGAAGTGTACATAAATTAATGATGTAGCGTCATCTAGCTGTTTTAGTTATGTACATAAACCACAGATGATTTAAGAATGCTCTTGTGTAATACATCACAAGAATTCCCTGACTGAATGAATTATAGCCTTATTATTTACTGCTGTGATGTACATTATTTCTTAGGATTTTTTTTTTAAACCTTCTAGATTCTATTTTATTCTTAGCAGACTCTTGGCATGAATCTTTACATCAGAGTTAGAAGAGGAACCATAAAAGACCTTAAACAGTCCTCTGAATAATAACTATTGTTTATTTGAGCATAAGCTTTCGTGAGCTACAGCTCACTTCATCGGAGGCATACTGTGGAAAGTGTAGAAGATGTTTTTATATACACTCAAAGCATGAAAAAATACCTCCTCCCACCCCACTCACCTGCTGGTAATAGCTTATCTAAAGTGATCACTCTCCTTACAATGTGTATGATAATCAAGTAGGGCCATTTCCAGCACAAATCCAGGTTTTCTCACACACCCCACCCCCCCACACACAAACCCACTCTCCTGCTGGTAATAGCTTATCTAAAGTGACTACTCTCCTTACAATGTGTATGATAAGCCAGATAAATCTCATAAACCAGTCGGAGAACACTTCAATCTCTCTGGTCATGCGATTACAGACATGAAAGTTGTGATATTACAACAAAAAAACTTCAAATCCAGACTCCAGCGAGAAACTGTTGAATTGGAATTCATTTGCAAATTGGATACAATTAACTTAGGCTTGAATAGAGACTGGGAGTGGCTAAGTCATTATGCAAGGTAACATATTTCCCCTTGTTTTTTCCTACCCCCCATCCTCAGATGTTCTTGTTAAACCCTGGATTTGTGCTGGAAATGGCCCACCTTGAGTATCATACACATTGTAAGGAGAGTGATCATTTTAGATAAGCTATTACCAGCAGGAGAGTGGGGTAGGAGGAGGTATTTTTTCATGCTTTGTGTGTATATAAAAAGATCTTCTACACTTTCCACAGTATGCATCCGATGAAGTGAGCTGTAGCTCATGAAAGCTTATGCTCAAATAAATTGGTTAGTCTCTAAGGTGCCACAAGTACTCCTTTTCTTTTTGCAAATACAGACTAACACAGCTGTTACTCTGAAAACTATTGTTTACTTCCTGAAGTCAACTTGTATTAAACCAACTGCAACTGGAACATAAGAAAGGTTTCAGTAGCTAACACACTAAGGAATAGATGTGTCTACACTGCAGTTAAACATCCATTGCTGGCCTGTATCAGTTGATTTGGGTGGGGTCTCAGAGCCTGGATGTCTACACAGCAGTTTTATAGTTCTGCAGTCCAGCCCGAGTCAGCTGACATGGGCCAGCCACAAGTGTTAGCTGCAATGTAGACATACCCTGTGTGACTTGAAATTTTACTGCAGAGTTAGGAGCAGCTGATGTTTTTATTACTCACGTTGATTGCAATGGCCACTAGTTAAATGTTTCCACTTTTGCTAGTATACAATTAGAACTAGGTGTAATATTTTCAGCAAATAGTAAGTTTGCTGAAAAATTGCATTTTTCAGAACAACAAATATATTCACAAATTCAGGTTGCATTTGGTGAATAGTTTCAGCTGAAAAAGTCCTGAAAATTCCAATATTTCAGAAATGTTGCGATGGTTTGTTTAGAAAATGTCAAAACAGTTTCAAATTCACAGTCAAATATTTTGTTTGACCAAAATATTTTTTTTTCTGGTTTTTCATTTCTGAAAGAAAAAACTAAAAAATTCAGTTTCACTTCAAAACAAAGCAATTTTCTTTTCAGATTTTTCCATTCAGCTACCAAACAGAAGACAAATCAATTATTTTCTGAGCTCCACATATAATACCATGTTTTGATCATGATTCATTAACATGCATATTAATTATGCAGAGGTTCACTAGCTTCATTGGAAGGGTTGGTTGTTTCTATGGGCACAGTATTCACTTTTACCATGCCGGAGATTACTTACAATTTGCTAGTGTGTTGTGATTTTTGTTGCTGTTGGTTTTTTTACACTTGCAATTCGCCATTTCAGCTCCTTCTACAAATATGATGATATAAGTGATTATCAGGAGTACGGGGTGCTCTGTTTGGTGGTTTATTTTTGTTGTTTTTACATTTTTTTGCAAGTACATGATACATTAACTTTCAAGATTTAATACTTGATTACTCAGTAAATGTTCACAAAACATATTGTTCTCTGGAAATCTTTTGAGTTTTAATAGCTGACGATGTGTAACTTCAACAGTAAAAAACAGCATATAATTACAACTCTCAAATCTTCCTGATGTTTTTAAACAGAAAAAAGAAAAGAAAAGAAGAAGCTATTTTAAAAAATTTACCTGACCGTCCATCCCGCTGAAAGTCCACATGGTACCACTCTCCATCATTCACCTTCTTTTGCAAGGCTTTTATTTTAATAGTACCTGATCCCATGTCTAACAGAAGGTAAAGGTAACCATCAAGCATCTCAATGGCAAAAAAGTCAACCTTTACCATTTGTGGGTGTTTGGCATCTTTCTGATGCCTTGGTTTTCCATGACTGAAAAGAATCAGCCCATTTGGCTCAGTTGTGCGAAAGTCAAATGATATTGACCCTGTTTTCTTGGCATTCCACTTTGGCAAAGAGATGAAAGACTCTGGTGTTTCAAATGTGATTGGATCCAAGGTTGCAACATTCTCACATTTAAATGCTACAACTCCATGAATCTTCATTTTAGGGTCTCCTTGCTTGGCAAGTCGAGATAACTCCAGTCTGACATCATTATTTTTATATACAACCTGCAAACAAAGCACAGTGGTTACAATGGTAGAATTAACTGTATTAACCAATCAAACATAACCCGCAATAGGTTCAAGTATGTCAGTCGCTAATAATGGATGCTATTTAATATATGAAAATGTACAAATATATACATCATAGAAATGTAGGGCTGGAAGAGACCTTGAGAAGTCATCTAGTCCAGCCATTGCACCGAGGGAGGACCAAGTATACCAAGACCATCCCTAACAGGTGTTTGGCTAACCTGTTCTTAAACACCTCCAATGATGGGGATTCCGAAACCACCCTTGGAAGCCAATTCAGTGTTTAGCTATCCTTATTGTCAGAAAGTTTTCCCTAATACCTAACCTATATCTTCCTCACTGCAAATTAAATAGATTACCTCTTATCCCACCTGCATTGGACATGGAGAATAACTGATCATAGTCCTCTTTGGAACAGCCATTGACATATGTGAAGACTTATCAGGTTTGCCCTGTCTTTTCTCAAGACTAAATATGCCTAGTTTTGTTTTGGTTTTTTAATTTCCTCATTGTTCAGGTTTCTGAAACCTTTTATCAGTTTAGTTTCTCTCCACTAGACTCTCTCCAATTCTTTCTTACAATGTGGCACACAAAACTGGGACACAGTACTCCAGCTGAGGCCTCAACAGTGCTGATAGAGCCAGACAATTACCTTCCGCATCTTACATATGTCAACTCCTGTTAACACACCCCAGAGAGATATCAGCCTTTTTCACAACTGCATCACATTGTTGGTTTATATTCAATATGATTCACTATAATCCCAGATACTTTTCAGCGGTATTACTGCTTAGCCAATTATCCCCCATTTTGTATTTGTGCATTTGATTTTACCTTCCTAAGTGTAGTTCATTACACTTGTCTATTGAATTACATATTGTTGATATAAGACCAATTCTCAGATTTGTAAAGGTTGTTTTGAATTCCAATCCTCTTCTCCAAAGTGTTATTAACCCCTGCCGGGTTGGCATCATCTGCAAATTTTATAAGCATACTCTCCTGGGTGTAGTGCTTTTTTAAATTTGGATAGCGGAGTGGAAAGACCCCTGTGGGATCCACTAGATGCATCCTCCCAGTTTGACAGCTAGCCATTCATAACTACTCTTTGAGTACAACCTTTCAAAAAAATGCACCCACCTTATAGTCATTTCAGACCACTTTTCCCTATGTTGCTTGGGAGAATGTCATGTGGGACTGTCTGAAAAGCCTTATTTAAAATCAAGATATATCACATCACAACCTAGACAGCAGTGACCATGAGATGGTGCAGTTCAGGATCCTGACAAAAGGAAGAAAGGAGAGTAGCAAAATACGGACCCTGGACTTCAGAAAAGCAGACTTAGACTCCCTTAGGGAACTAATGGGGAGAATCCCCTTGGAGGCTAATATGAGGAGTCCAGGAGAGATGGCTGTATTTTAAAGAAGTCTTATTGAGAGTGCAGGAACAAACCATCCCGAAGTGCAGAAAGAATAGCAAATATGGCAGGCGACCAGCTTGGCTTAACGGTGAAATCTTTGGTGAACTTAAACTAAAAAACGAAGCTTACAAGAAGTGGAAATTTGGACAGATGACTAGGGAAGAGTATAAAAGTATTGCTAGAGCACGCAGGGGTGTAATCAGAAAGGCCAAGGCACAACTGGAGTTGCAGCTAGCAAGGGATGTGAAGGGTAACAAGAAGGGTTTCTACAGCTTTGTTAGCAACAAGAAGTTCAAGGAAAGTGGGACCCTTACTGAATGGGGGAGGCAATATAGTGACAGATGATGTGGAAAAAGCTGAAGTACTCAATGCTTTTTTTCCCTTGGTCTTCACAGACAAGGTCACTGCTGCACTGGGCAACACAGCATGGGTAACAGGTGAGCAGCCCTCAGTGGTGAAAGAACAGGTTAAGTACTATTTAGAAAAGCTGGACATGCACAGGTTCATGGGTCCAGATCTAATGCATCCAAGAGTGCTGAGGGAGTTGGCTGATGTGATTGCAGAGCCATTGGCCACTATGTTTGAAAATTTGTGGCAATCGGGGGAGGTCCCAGACGATTGGAAAAAGGCACATATAGTGCCCATATTTAAAAAAGGGAAAAAAGAGAACATGGGGAACTACAGACCAGTCAGCCTCACTTCAGTCCCCGGCAAAATCATGGAGCAGGTCCTCAAATAATCTATTTTGAAGCACTTGGAGGAGAGGAAAGTGATCAGGAACAGTCAACATGGATTCACCAAGGGCAAGTCAGGCCTGACCAACCTGACTGCCTTCTATGATGAGATAACTGGCTCTGTGGATATGGGGAAAGTGGTGGATGTGATATAGCTTGACTTTAGAAAAGCTTTTGATATGGTCTCCCACAGTATTCTTGCTAGCAAGTTAAAAAAGTATGGATTGGATGAATGGACTATAAGGTGGATAGAAAGCTGGCTAGATTGTAGGCCTCAACGGGTAGTGATCAAAGGCTCCATGTCTAGTTGGCAGCCGGTATCAAGTGGAGTGCCACAAGGGTCGGTCCTCGGGCCGGTTTTGTTCAACATCTTTATTAATGATCTGGATAATGGGATAGATTGCACCCTCAGCAAGTTCGCTGATGACACTAAGCTGGGGGAGAGGTAGAGACACTGTAGGGTAGGGATAGGGTCCAGAGTGACCTAGAAAAATTGGAATAATCATAGAATATCAGGATTGGAAGGGATCTCAGGAGGTCATCTAGTCAACCCCCTGCTCAAAGCAGGACCAATCCCCAATTTTTGCCCCAAATCCCTAAATGGCCCCCTCAAGGATTGAACTCACAACCCTGGGTTTAGCAGGCCAATGCTCAAACCACCGAGCTATCCCTCCCCCCGCCAAAAGGGATAATTTGGAGGATTGGGACAAAAGATATCTGATGAGGTTCAACAAGGACAAGTGCAAAGTCCTGCACTTACGATGGAAGAATCCCATGCACTACTACAGGCTGGGGACTGACTAGCTAAGTGGCAGTTCTGCAGAAAAGGACCTGGGGATTACAGTGAACGAGAAGCTGAACATGAGTCAGCAGTGTGCTCTTGTTGCCAAGAAGGCCAACGGCATATTGGGCTGTATTAGTAGGAGCACTGCCAGCAGATCAAGGGAAGTGATTATTCCCCTCTATTCAGCCCTGGTGAGGCCACACCTGGAGTACTGCGTCCAGTTTTGGTCCCCCCACTACAGCAGAGATGTGGACAAATTGGAGAGAGTCCAGCAGAGGGCAACGAAAATGATTAGGGGGTTGGGGCACATGACTTACGAGAAGGAGGCTGAGGGAACTTGGGTTATCTAGTCTGTAGAAGAGAAGAGTGAGGGGGGATTTGATAGCAGCCTTCAATTACCTGAAGGGGGGTTCTAAGGAGGATGGAGCTAGGCTCTTCTTAGTGGCAGATGACAGAACAAGAAGCAACGGTCTCAAGTTTTAGTGGGGGTGGTCTAGGTTGGATATTAGGAAACAATATTTCACTAGAAGGGTGTTGAAGCACTAGAATGGGTTACCTAGGAGGAATTGGGTTCTCCACCCTTAGAAGTTTTTAGGCCTGGCTTGAGAAAGCCTTGGCTGGGATGATTTAGTTGGTGCTGATCCTGCTTTGAGCAGGGGATTGGACTAGATGACCTCCTGAGGTCTCTTCCAACACTAATATTCTATGATTCTATGATACAGCTTCTCCCTTATCCACTAGGCCAGTAACCATGTCAAATAATAAAATTAGGTTGTTTTGGCATTATTTGTTTTTGACAAATTCACATTGGCTATTACTTGTAACCTTATTTATATCTATATCTATATAATATATGAAGTAGCTCTTCTCATTGACTAACACTAACAATAGCTTGAATTAAATCAAACAGCATTGCTCTAAAAATATCCCTAGTTAATTCAAATAATCAGAAAGAATCTACACAGAATTTGTGCTATCTGTGGCAAATTAGCTTGTGTGTACTTGATTGTTGAATAGCCTTCTGTGTGCAGCCATTTTGCCGATGATAGTGAAGTATTAGGTTTCTTGCTCCCCTAAGCTCTTTATTACTTTCTTAAGTTTTGTACTCCTGTATACAAAGTCTTTCAAGGTCAGATATTACCTTGTAACATTTTTTTTCATAAGTTAACACATTTTTGCCTTCTCCTAGGAATTGGAGATAATAGCATCTATGTTGATCATGAAGCAATACATTTGGGAAGTCAATATCAGAGATAGGATCGAAGCCAGGACAATCACAGACAGTATTACTGGATGTCATGCTGCTGAATTTCCCCACCTTCAAAGTCTGGCTGAAGGTTATTGGATAAAACTAAAAGACAGTATTTGTATTTAATTTAATCAACCTGCATTTCAAGTGCTTCTGTTCCATATCACACATTTGTTTGACTCCACCTCCCCAGAAAAGCTTGCCACACAAGTCATTTTCTAAGCCATAAAACCACTACTATCATACAGTTTATCAACATATTTGGGTAGTGGTGTTGTTTCTGTGTTGTGAATAACATGACTGCTGTATATGCAAGTCTCTCCACTAATGGGCATTTGGGATCATGTTAAATAATCAATGGAATTAATCAATAATGCACAGTGAATGCCTGCCTCTGAAACATCATTAATTGATGGTCCCAGTAAAGTTGAAATCTCTCTTTAGCCCCCTAAAGTTTTGTGTTTCTAAGGGTATGGCTACACTTTGAGATAGGAGAATAATTTCCAACTAAAGGAGACATAGCTGCACTATCTCTCATTGATCTAGTGTGCTAATAAATAGAGCGTAGCTGTGCTGGCATGAATGGCAGGAGGAGTGAGCTGCCTTGAATATTTGCCTAGTGTCTCAGACATGTATGCACTTGGCAGCTCGCCCCTCCTGTTGTTTGTGCTGTTGCGGCTACCCTCTGTTTCTAGAGCAATAGCTTGATCAGACCTGGCCTCTCCTCAAGCTGGGAATTGCGAGCCCAGATTTAGGGTAGACATACCATGGATGACACATCTCAGGAGTGGCTGTTGTAAAATAGTGTCCAAATATAAACATATATTAAAAATGTGAGGGCCAGATCCTCAGCTGGTATAATCATTGGAACTCCATTAATTTAAATGGAGCAATGACAATTTACACTAGCTGAAGATATAACCAGACAGTTTTATAACAAATAATGGTGGAACATATTCCACCATATTAAAGTATAGTCCTAAAAACTAACAATAAATCTTTCCCCCTCTTTCTCACAGGGTACAGTTCTATAAGGTACTGCTTCTTCCCGTGAGAGCTGAAGGTGCTCTGCCCATCTTAGAATGGGTCAATAGAGAGGAAAAATAGTTTTTACTATATATATATGCAGACATTAAATAGGCCTGAATCCTATCTTACCCTGGTGTTAATCAGTGTCAACTCCAATGAAGTTACTAGGTAAACTCCTGAGTGGGCAAATGGGATTGTGGAGTGTGGAGACGGAGTGTGAGAGGCTCCCTTTCTAAGTATTGCTCTATGCTCAGTACTGTGATGGTCAGTGATGGAGCAGTAGTTGTGTCCTATAACAGATGTGACATGATTTCTTTCCCACCAGAAGGGAATTCCTCTGTATGAAGTGCCAGCTGGTGGTTGCGCTGGAAGAAAAGATTTGTGCTCTGGAAGGACAAGTACAGACTATCAGACTGCAGACTATCAGAGAGCTTGAGGAAATCTTGCACAAGCAGAAAGAACAAGCATTACCATGCCAGATTCAAGTGAGAAAAGAACTGTCCCCCAAGGAACCAGAGAGCATGGGCACCAAAGACAAGGCCTGGCAGTTCATAGCTACCAGAGGCAAGAGGAGGAGAAGTATCCAATTGTTATATTCTTAGTGTGAAAACAACCCAAAATATCTCTTGTTGTTTGCAGTGTTGTAGCCATATTGGTCCCAGGATATTAGATACACCAAGTGGGTGAGGTAATATTTTTATTGGACCAACTTCTGTTACCTTAAGATATTACCTTGCCTACTCTGTCTCAAAAATATCTGTGAAGATTCACTGGTCCAATGAAATGGAGAGCTGTATGGGACACACCTGCGGAGGGATGCTGAGCATGCTGACAAAGATATCTCCAACTATCCAAGACGGACAGACTGTCCTTTTTGGGAATTCTATTGTAAGAAGAATTGAAACAACACTTTGCAAGGGGCACCAGGGTGGTATGCTGTCTTCCTGAAGCCAAGGCATGAAATGTAACTCTCAGATTGGAAGTCGATGGGAAAAGATCCACTGGAGATGGTACATATTGGAACTAATGACACTGCTTCACAAGATACTTCACAGATTTTAGATGGCTTAAGGGAACTCGGAGGGATGCTGAAGGTCCAAATGATCTTCTTGGAGCTTCTTTTTGTCCCAAGAGCAAAGGAAGACTAAAGGCAGAAGATTCTGGAAGTGAACCACTGACTAGGTAAATGGTGTAACATAGTTTAGTGGAACACTGACCCACCTTCCTAGGGGGAGGGAGTGGGCTGTATAGTTTAGATGAACTCCATCACAGTAGAAGGGGAACCAATTTTCTAGGGGACAGCTGGCTAGACTAGTCAGCAGGGTATTTAAAAACAAAAGGGGATGGTGAAAAAGGGGGAACAAATGAACACTCATAACTAAATCAAGATGTTGGGAACAAAAATTAATCAAGTAAATCAAGTGCCATGAAGAGAAAAAAATTCTATTTGCCTATATTCCGATGCTAAGAAGTGTGGGTAATTAACAAGAGGAACTGGAACTGCTCAGTTATGAGTATACATTCAATCTATTTGATGTTATTGAAAATTGATGGGAAGATCCACATGATTTGAATGTTAAAATCAATATTATAATCGTCTTAGGAAGGACTGAGATGGCAAAATGGGAGAGGGATAGGGCATTATGTAAAAATGGCTTTATCTGTTTCTGAGGATATGTCTGAACTGTGACAAAACACCTTTGATAAAACACCATGTTGGCTGACTCAGACTCAGGGTGCAGGGCTATAAAATTGCAGTCTATATATCCGGGCTTGGGCTTGAGGCCAGCTGCGGTCCCAGAGCATAGGCTTCAGCCCAAGTCTGGATATTTGCACTGCAATTTTATAGCCCCACAGCCCAAGCCTCACGAGCCTCAGTCAGTTGACATGGGCCAGCTCTAGTGTTTTATTGCAGTGCAGACATATCCTTAGACACTGACAACTCAGATGCAAATGGTCTTGAATGTTTATGGATCCAAGTCCAAGAAATAGCTGGGTACTATTGGTGTCTGCTGAACACCACCACATCACACTAGAGAAAAAGGGTAACTGACTCCTTAAGAATTTTTCTATTATGTGTGTGTGTGTGGGGGGAACTATGTTGTTATAGAAAAGGAATCGGCAACCTTTGGCACACAGCCATCATGGAAATAATATAAATATAATATAATATAATAATAATTATATATATATATATATATATATATATAATGTCAACTAACATGGGTTTGCAGACAATAACTTGTCAAATTAATTTGATATCCTTTTTTATTTGGTTTCAAGTTTGGTTGATAAAGGTAATAATATTGATGTAATATACTTAGACTTCTATAATGCATTTGATTTGGTACCACGTGACATTTTGATTAAGAAATAGGGATGATACAAAATCAACATGGTACACACTAAATAGATTAAAATCTGGCTACTGACAAGTCTCAAAATGTAATTCTAAATGCGGAATCAACATCAAGAGGGTAGATTTCTAGTGGGGACTCCAGGAACTAATTATTGGCCCAACTCTATAATATATATACAATCAATGACTTAGAAGAAAACAAAATAATTAATGATAAAGTTTGTAGATGACACAAAAATGGGGAGTGATAAATAATGAACAGGGCAGGACATTAATACAGAGAGATCCAGTTAATAGTTCTCTGTTCTATGTGACAGTGTCAGGCAACAGGGGCAGTTCCAGAACAATCAGGATCTTGCTGGAACCAGTGAAGACAGACAGGCTAATTAGGACATCTGGAGCCAATTAAGAAGCTGCTAGAATCAATTAAGATAGGAAGGCTAATCAGGGCACCTGGTTTAAAAAGGACTTCATTTCAGTCAGTGGGGGGCGCATAAGGAGCTGAGAGTGAGAGGGCATGCTGGTGGAGGACTGAGGAATACAAATGCTATCTGGCATCAGGAGGAAGATCCTGTGGTGAGGATACAGAAGGTGTTGGAAGGAGGCCATGGGAAATTAGCCCAGGGAGTTGTAGCTATCACACAGGTGTTACATGAAACACTGTGGACAGCTGTGATCCACAGGGACCTGGGTTGGAACTCGGAGGAGAGGGCAGGCCCGGGGTCCCCTCATCCCCGCAACTCCCTATTGGATACAGGAGGAGTTGACCTGGACTGTGGGTCCCACCAGAGGGGAAGGTCCCGGCCTGTTCCCCAACCCACTAGGTGCACCAGCAGAGACTGTGGGGATTCTTCTCCCTCATTTCCCCCATGCTGGCCAGTGATGAAGTTAGCTGAGTGAACGGCACGTTTGAGCCACTAACAAAAGTAGCCAAACTGAGGGCTGCCATGGATCCCTGAGGCGAGCAAATCTGCCAATAAGCACAGGACCCACCAAGGCAGAAGAGGAACTTTGTCACAACTGGTGTTAGAGGTGGGATTTGGTGTACACAGCGCAGCAGAAGAAGGAGAGGGTTTAATTTTTTTCACCACAATGTAGGACGTAGTGTGGGCACTGATACAAGCCACGGCTGCCCAGCAGGCAGTTTCCCGTGTCCACGCAGCCACCCAATAGGAGGCAGTGCGGCTGCAGCAAGAGATCAATGGCCTGTTGATGGACCAGGCAACTCAAGACCGTGCTATGTTGCAGGAACTGGTAAACCAGGTAAAGGTCCTTACGGAACTGACCCGTGGCCATGATGGGACGCAGATCATATGGGCCAGCAATTGGCTGCAGAAAATGATGCGGGAGGATGACATAGAGGCGTACCTCCTGGCCTTTGAGAGGACAGCCCTACGGGAGACTTTGCCCCAAGAACTGTGGTATGCATTCTCGCCCCACTCCTGTGTGGAGAGGCCCGGAAGGCCTACTATTACCTGTCTGAAGAGGCTGAGGCAGACTACCCACAGCTGAAAGCAGAGATCCGGGCCAGATCTGGGGTAATGACCGCAGTGTGGGCCCAGCGATATCATGAGTGGAGGTACCAGGAAAACAAAACCCCGCGGTCCCAATTATATGACCTCATCCATCTCACACAAAAGTGGTTATGAACTGAGTCCCGAGTCTGGAAGAGATACTAGAGGTTCTGGTCATCGATCGATACATGAGGGGACTACTGCCAGACCTTCGTGCCTGGGCATGCCAGAACGAACCCTCCACCTATGACGAGGTTGTCACACTGGTAGAGAGGCGAAGGATGGCAAGGGAACTGACCCGGCCACTTGAGGAAGAGGCACCCTGTGTTAAACTAGCAGCAGCAAGCCCCAGAGCTCCGGCAACTGGGCCCCTAGGAAGGCCTAGATGGAAAAAGAGAGAGGCTGAAAGCCCATCAGAGGCCACAAAGACTCAGAGCACTGAGGAGGAAGAGGATAGCGTCATTAGACTGCCCAAACCAAGAAACTGGGGAATGCCTAGGGCCCCATAGAGATGTTACACCTGCGGGGAGTGGGGACACAGAGCTGCACAGTGTCCCAATGCTGAGGAGCCTATGCAGTGTAACCTGGGGAACTGGGCAGACACATGCTCCCTAATTCACCTGGTGGGGGTCACACTAACCCCGCATATGTACACCAGACCAGTAAAACTAAATGGGGCAGAAACCACAGCACTGGTTGATTTGGGGAGTGCTATCACACTTATTTCAGGGAAGCTTGTGAAGTATAGTCAGCTGCTGCAGGCAAAGTGCACAGGGGTGACATGTGTCCATGGGACAGTTAGTTATTACCCCACCATCCCGGTAAAAATTGAAATCCAGGGGAACACTACTGAGGTAGCAGCAGGTGTGGTCCCTAAAGTTCCATACCTGGTGCTCACAGGAAGGAACTTTCCAGGGTTTGGAGACTTACTCCTGGCAGGGGGATTGGAGAAAGGGGGAAACCCTGAAGTTAGGGAGACATCCACAGTAGACTGCCAACCCCAAATCTTCTCTGAAATATCCCCAGATCTGTTCTCCACTCCTAGGCAGGGTAGAAAGACAAAAAGGGAAGAAGGGCAGCTAAGGCCTTGGGAACCCGAATACTGACCCCAAAGCCAGAGGGTAGCTCTCGTAGGTAGGCGGACCCAAGCAGCTGACAAGGAGGCCACCCAGAAGGGAGAAGCATCCGAATCTAATCCCCACCCTAATGCCTCTGAACCAGTAGTGGTGACAGAGACTGGCCCCCTCGATCTCAGGCAGATTAGCCCCGGGAGAGAAAATTTTGGACGGGATCAGGCTGAAGACCCAACGTACGACAACATTAGGAAGGAGGTAACCGAAATAGATGGGGTCCCCGTGGAAGGGAAAACCCAGGGACAGGACCCTACTTCATAATGAAGAAGGATCTCTCGTACTGGGTTGCACCAGTCCAAGGCCAGAAGGTACAGCAGATCCTAGTACCTCAAAAACACCAGAATGCTGTATTAAGTCTTGCCCATAGTCATCTTTTTGGGGGGCATTTGGGGGTAGAGAAGACCCTGGCACGAGTCCTACAACAGTTCTTCTGGCCCGGAGTACATGAAGAAGTGCAGAGGTACTGTGCGTCCTGCCCAAAGTGTCAGCTGCACAGTCCTCACTCCCACTTGAGGTCACCTTTAGTACCTCTTCCCATCATAGAGGTCCCCTTTGAGTGAATAGCCATGGACCTAGTGTGACCCCTGGAGAAGACAGCTCAGAGCCACCAATATATACTTGCTGTTTTGGACTATGCTACTCGTTACCCAGAAGCCATCCCCCTGTGGAACACAGCCTCTAAAACGATAGCCAAAGAGCTGGTGGCAATCTTTGCCTGAGTGCAGCTACCAAATGAGACATTAACAGACCAAGAAACCCCATTTATGTCGAGGCTAATGAAGGACCTCTGTATCCTGCTCCATATACATACCCTGAGAACTTCAGTCTATCATCTGCAGACCGATAGGCTTGTAGAAAGGTTTAACCGAACCCTCAAGGCTGTGATAGAGAAGGTGGTAAGTCGGGATGGGAAGGATTGGGACACCCTACTACCTTACCTTATGTTAGCCATGCGGGAGGTACCTCAGGCTTCAACTGGGTTCTCCCCTTTTGAGTTATTACACGGGAGCCACCCCCGTGACATACTAGATATCGCCAAAGAGATCTGGGAAGAGGAACCCAATGAGGGGAGAAATATAATTGAACATGTATTGCAGATGCGAGACCGGATAGCCTGGGTCACCCCTATTGTATGGGAACATTTGGAAAAGGTGCAGGAAGCGCAGTGAACCCATTACAATCACCAGGCAAAAGTCCGACAGTTCCAACCAGGGGATCAGGTGATGGTGTTGGTACCTACGACAGAAAGCAAGCTTTTGGCCCAATGGCAGGGGCCCTCTGAGGTGGTTGAACCTGAGGGGGAAGTAACCTACAAAGTGTGGCAGCCAGGACACCCAAAATAAGAACAGATTTATCACATTAACCTCTTGAAATCTTGGCACCAGTGAGAGACACGTGTCGTAGCCCAAGAGGCCCCGATCCAGGGAAATAACCTAAATGAGCAGATCAGGATATCCACTGATCTGACGCAGAACCAGAATAAGGAGGTAACTGAGATGATCAAAGAGTACCAGGACGTACTTTCAAACAAACCAGGCTGGACCACCAAAACATATCACCACATTGTCACAGACCCTGGGGAAAAGGTAATTTTAAGGCATGACTGGGTTCCAGAGGCAAAAAGGGAGGAGATCAAGGCGGAGGTCAAAAGGATGTTGGAGCTGGAAATCATCGAAGAGTCTCACAGTCAATGGTCGAGCCCGATTGTGTTGGTGCTCAAACCCACTATGGCACCACTAGGTTTTGTAATGATTTTCGCCGGCTGAATGAGATATCCAAATTTGATGCATACCCCATACCCCGTATTGATAAGTTAGTTGACTGCCTGGGCAATGCTCGATTTTTGACCACCCGTGATTTAACAAAGGGATACTGGCAGATTCCCCTTGCCAAAGAGGCAAAAAAAAAGATGGCATTCTCTACACCAGCGGGTCTGTTGCAATATACTGTTCTTCCTTTTGGTCTGCACTGGGCACCTTCCAGCATCTTATGGACAAGCTCCTGCGGCCCCATACCAGTTATGCAGCTGCATACCTGGATGATGTGATTATTCACATGCCTGACTGGGAGACTCACTTGGAAAAGGTGGAAGCAGTACTGGAAACGCTAAGACGGGCCGGACTCACGGCCAATCCAGCCAAGTGTGTTATAGGGCTAGCCGAGGCTAAATACCTTAACTACATTGTAGGAAGGGGCATGATCAAGCCCCAACTAAACAAACTGGAGGCTATACAAAATTGGCCCCAGCTGAATCAGAAAAGCAAGTCCTGGGTGTGATGGAGTACTACTGGCGATTTATTCCCCATTTCGCCATCAGAGCAAGTCCCCTGACGGTCCTGATAAAAGCCCGGGGTCCAGACATGGTAAAGTGGACAGATGCCACAGAGAAAAATTTCACAGATCTACGGACAGCCCTCTGCAGTAGCCCCATGCTTATAGCCCCAAACTTCAACAAAAAATTCATTTTACAGACAGATGCATCTGAAGTAGGATTGGGAGCTGTCCTATCACAGATGATCGGAGACAAAGAACACCCAATTCTCTACCTCAGCAGGAAACTCTTCCCAAGAGAGCAGAAGTCTGCAGTGGTTGAGAGAGAGTGCTTTGCTGTGAAATGGACCACGGAAACATTACATTATTACTTTCTGGGATGACGGTTTACCCTTGTGACCGACCATGCACCCCTCCCGTGGATGCAGCGAAATAAAGAGAAGAACGCAAGGGTGAACAGATGGTTCCTGTTCCTACAACCTTTCCAATTCACCATACAACGCCAGGCTGGAAGCCACCATGGCAAAGCAGATGGCTTGTCATGGGTAGACTGCCTGACGTCCCACGTTGCCCAATCCTGTGGTGTTGAGCGGGGCAGCGGGGTGGAAATGTGACAGGGTCAGGCTAGATAGCTACAGTACAGTGATAGAAGGCAGACATATTAGCTCCAGGTTAAGCAGGTCCCTTTTCCCTGGGTAAAGTAACAGGGGCAGTTCCAGAACAATCAGGAACTTGTTGGAACCAATGAAGGCAGACAGGCTAATTAGGACACTTGGAGCCAATTAAGAAGCTGCTAGAATCAATTAAGACAGGAAGGCTAATCAGGGCACCTGGTTTAAAAAGGACCTCACTTTAGTCAGGGGGGGTGCACAAGGAGCTGAGAGTGAGAGGGCATGCTGATGGAGGACTGAGGAGTACAAATGCTATCTGGCATCAGGAGGAAGATCCTGTGGTGAGGATACAGAAGGTGTTGGAAGGAGAGCATGGGGAAGTAGTCCAGGGAGTTTTAGCTATCACACAGGTGGTACACAAAACACTGTGGACAGCTGTGATCCACAGGGCCCTGGGCTGGAACCTGGAGTAGAGGGTGGGCCCGGGTTCTTCCCATCCCCGCAACTCCCAATTGGATACAGGAGGAGTTGACCTGGACTGTGGGTCCCACCAGAGAGGAAGGTCCCTGGCCTGTTCCCCGACCCACTAGGTGCACCAGCAGAGACTGCGGGGATTCTTCTCCTTCCTTTCCCCCATGCTGGCCAGAGATGAGGTTAGCTGAGTGAACAGCAGGTTTGAGCCACTAACAAAAGTAGCCAAATTGAGGGCTGCCGTGAATCTCTGAGGGGAGCAAATCCGCCATTAACCGCAAGACCCTCCCAGGCAGAGGAGGAACTTTGTCACATCTAATATGACCAAATATGAAGTCATACATCTAGGATCAAAGAATGCAGGTTACAGTTAAAGGATGGGGGGACTCTATCCTGGGAAAAAGTGATACTGAAAATGATGGATAACCCAGTGTGATGCTGTGGACAAAAGGGCTTATGCAATCCTTGGTTGAATGAACAGGGGAACATCAAGTAGGAATACAGAGGTCATATTATCTCTGTATTTGGCACTGGTGTGACTGCAACTGAAATACTGGAGTACTTGTGGCACCTTAGAGACTAACAAATGTATTTGAGCATAAGCTTTTGTGAGCTACAGCTCACTTCATTGGATGCATTCAGTGGAAAATACAGTGGGGAGATTTATATACACACAGAACATGAAACAATGGGTGTTACCATACACACTATAACAAGAATGATCTCTTAATGTGAGCTATTACCAGCAGGAGAGCGGGGGCGGGGGTGGAGAGGGGACCTTTTGCAGTGATAATCAAGGTGGGCTATTTCCAGCAATTGACAAGAACGTTTGAGGAACAGTGGGGAGTGGATGGGGGGAAATAAACATGGGGAAATAGTTTTACTTTGTGTAATGACCCATCCACTCCCAGTCTCTATTCAAGCCTAAGTTAATTGTATCCAGTTTGCAAATTAATTCCAATTCAGCAGTCTCACATTGGACTCTGTTTTTGAAGGTTTTTTGTTGAAGAATTGCCACTTTTAGGTCTGTAATCAAGTGACCAGAGAGATTGAAGTGTTCTCCCACTGGTTTTTGAATGTTATAATTCTTGACGTCTGATTTGTGTTCATTTATTCTTTTACATAGAGACTGTCCAGTTTGACCAATGTACATGGCAGAGGGGCATTGCTGGCACATGATGGCATATATCACATTGGTAGATGTGCAGGTGAACGAGCCTCTGATAGTGTGGCTGATGTGATTAGGCCCTAAGATGGTGTCCCCTGAATAGATATGTGGACACAGTTGGCAACGGGCTTTGTTGCAAGGATAGGTTCCTGGGTTAGTGGTTCTGTTGTGTGGCGTGTGGTTGCTGGTGAGTATTTGCTTCAGGTTGGGGGGCTGTCTGTAAGCAAGGACTGGCCCGTTTCCCAAGATCTGTAAGAGTGATGGGTCATCCTTCAGGATAGGTTGTAGATCCTTGATGATGCATTGGAGTGGTTTTAGTTGGGGGCTGAAGGTGATGGCTAGTGGCGTTCTGTTATTTTCTTTGTTGGGCCTGTCCTGTAGTAGGTAACTTCTGGGTACTCTCCTCGCTCTGTCCATCTGTTTCTTCACCTCAACAGGTGGGCATTGTAGTTGTAAGAATGCTTGATAGAGATCTTGTAGGTGTTTGTCTCTGTCTGAGGGATTGGAGGAAATCCGGTTGTATCATAGAGCTTGGCTGTAGACAATGGATCGTGTGGTGTGGTCTGGATGAAAGCTGGAGGCATGTAGGTAGGAATAGCAGTCAGTAGGTTTCTGTTATAGGGTGGTGTTTATGTGACCATCGCTTATTAGCACTGTAGTGTCCAGAAAGTGGAACTCTTGTGTGGATTGGTCCAGGCTGAAGTTGATGGTGGGATGGAAATTGTTGAAATCATGGTGGAATTCCTCAAGGGCTTCTTTTCCATGGGTCCAGATGATGAAGATGTCATCAATGTAGCACAAGTAGAGTAGAGGTATTAGGGGATGAGAGCTGAGGAAGCGTTGTTCTAAGTCAGCCATAAAAATGTTGGCATACTGTGGGGCCATGCGGATACACATAACAGTGCCGCTGATTTGAAGGTATACGTTGTCCCCAAATGTGAAATAGTTATCAGTGAGCACAAAATCACAAAGTTCAGCCACCAGGTTTGCTGTGACATTATCAGGGATACTGTTCCTGATGGCTTGTAGTCCATCTTTGTATGGAAAGTTGGTGTAGAGGGCTTCTATATCCATAGTGGCCAGGATGGTGTTTTCAGGAAGATCACCGATGGATTGTAGTTTCCTCAGGAAGTCAGTGGTGCATTGAAGATAGCTAGGAGTGCTGGTAGCGTAGGGCCTGAGGAAGGAGTCTACACAGCCAGACAATCCTGCTTTCAGGGTGCCAGTGCCTGAGATGATGGGGCGTCCAGGATTCCCACGTTTATGGATCTTGGGTAGCAGATAGAATACCCCAGGTCAGGGTTCCGGGGGGGGTGTCTGTGTGGATTTGTTCTTGTGCTTTTTCAGGGAGTTTCTTGAGCAGATGATGTAGTTTCTTTTGGTAACTCTCAGTGGGATCAGAGGGTAATGGCTTGTAGAATGGAAGCTTGGAGAGCTTCCTAGCAGCCTCTTGTTCATATTCCGACCTATTCATGATGACAACAGCACCTCCTTTGTCAGCCTTTTTTATTATGATGTCAGAGTTGTTTCTGTGGCTGTGGATGGCATTGTGTTCTGCACGGCTGAGGTTATGGGGCAAGTGATGCTGCTTTTCCATAATTTCAGCCCGTGCATGTCAGCAGAAGCACTCTATGTAGAAGTCCAGTCTGTTGTTTTGACCTTCAGGAGAAGTCCACCCAGAATCCTTCTTTTTGTAGTCTTGGTAGGAAGGTCTCTGTGGGTTAGTATGTTGTTCAGAGGTGTGTTGGAAATATTCCTTGAGTTGGAGATGTTGAAAGTAGGATTTTAGGTCACCACAGAACTGTATCATGTTTGTGGGGGTGGAGGGGCAGAAGGAGAGGCCCCGAGATAGGACAGATTCTTCTGCTGGGCTAAGAGTATAGTTCGACAGATTAACAATATTGCTGGGTGGGTTAAGGGAACCACTGTTGCGGCCTCTTGTGGCATGTAGTAGTTTAGATAGTTTAGTGTCCTTTTTCTTTTGTAGAGAAGCAAAGTGTGTGTTGTAAATGGCCTGTCTAGTTTTTGTAAAGTCCAACCATGAGGAAGTTTGCAGTGGAAGGTTATTTTTTTATGAGAGTATCCAGTTTTGAGAGCTCATTCTTAATCTTTCCCTGTTTGCTGTAGAGGATGTTGATCAGGTGGTTCCACAGTTTCTTTGAGAGCATGTGGCACAAGCTGTCAGCATAGTCTGTGTGGTATGTGTCCAGTTCTGGTGTCCACAATTCAAGAAGGAATTTGATAAACTGGAGAGTGTTCAGAGAAGAGCCATAAGTATGATTAAAGGATTGGAAAATATGCCCTATGGTGAAAGACTCCTGGATCTCAATTTATATAGCTTAAAAAAATGGAAGGTTAAGGGTGACTAGATTTAGTCTATACGTACTAGAGTTGGTTGTGAATTCTTTTGACAAAATACTTTTTTCCACCAGTGCAGTGTGGCACATTCTTTCTCGGAGTGCCTACTGGTCTCCATGCACAATGTTGCTGGTATCCTTGGTTCCAGTGCCTCCTGTAGGCTATCCACCTCTCGTCAGGTGTTTCATGGCTTGGCCCCCTTGCCAAGTCAGATGAAGCTCAGCTCCTTCTGGGATAACCAAAAGATCCAAATGGAAATCAAAACAAACCAGAATAATTCTTCTGCCCCTTTGGATTACTGAAATTTTCTGCTTCACCTTATCAACCCTATTTCAGGGCTTTGTCCTCATGGGTCTCTTCCAGCTGTGGTAGGCCCTAACTCAACCTCTCTCTGTTCACCCCACCCCTATTCTGCTCCCTGTGAGTTTCTTTCTATAGGACAGTCCGGCCTCCTCTGCTGTGTATCCCTGCATTACCCCTCAAGGGCCAGCCACAAGGATCAATTCTGTCCCTTCAGCCTTCCTCAGTCTGCCTCCAGGCCCTGCCAGAGAGAGAGACAGAGGGTACTCCCTATCTTCTCAGTCTTCTCCCTAAAATGAGCTCTCTTTCAGCTCTCTTTCAGTTCTCTACAATTTGGGTCAGTCACTAACTCCATTACAGCCAGCTGGGATCACTAATTTCCCTGACATGGATAGATCAGGGGCAAAGCTGAGTCTAGCTTGCCCTAAAGGCCAGCCAGCTGGTGACAACTGGAGAATGCCAATGTGTAGAAACTGAAATCATTCATGGGAAAGGGTTGGTTCTGACAAATACCCAATTTTGAAAAAAGAAAAGAAAAAAAGTTTTAGTATTGTTGATATGTATTAGGACTTTGACTTTTCCTCACAATTTGGGGAAGGAACACTTTTAAAATCCCATATCCTCATGGGCCTGGTCTATACTGGGCGGAGGGGGGTGGAATCGATCTAAGATACGCAACTTCAGCTACGAGAATAGCATAGCTGAAGTCGACGTATCTTAGATCGACTTAGAATCACTTACTTCGTGTCCTCACGGTGCGGGATCGACAGCCGCCGCTCCCCCGTCGAATCTGCTTCCACCTCTCACCCTGGTGGAGTTCCGGAGTCGACGGCAGAGTGATCGGGGATCGATTTATTGCGTCTACACTAGACACGATAAATCAATCCCTGATAGATTGATCGCTACCCGCCAATCCGGTGGGTAGTGTAGACGTGGCCATGGGATGGGAAAACTGTTTACTGCCCAGCTTTAATAAGTATCTACATGAGGAACTGAAATTGGCTCTAGAATAGAGGGCTCTTTCATCGAGCAGACAAAGATATATCAAGGTATATCCAGATTTAACAGCTGAAAGTTTAAGCTAAACAAATTCAGACTCAAAATTAGGTGCAAATCTTTAATAGTGAGGGTAATTAACCACTGGGACAACTAAGGTTGTGGTAGATTCTCCAATACTGGAAGTCTTTAAATCAAGAACAGATTTTTTCCCTAAAAGATATGCTCTAGTTCAAACAGGAATTAATTCAGGTTAGTTTTAGGGACTGTGATATGCAAAATGTCAGACTAGCTGATCGCAATGTTCCCTTCTGGTTCTATAATCTATGAAATGACTGGAGTTAAATGAGTGTAAAATCAGTGTGAGATCAGAATCATGTCCAATATAATTATGCACACATACACATGTGAAGAAAAAATGCTAACATAATCATACAATTACTTATTTTTTAAAAAATCATGTTGCTTCTCAGAGCCAACTCAGAAAATATGTGTCTTTAGAAATAATAGTATTTAGTAGTGCTGGGTAAACCATAAAAGGGATAGTAACAATGATCCTATCTGAAGCTTATCTGAGGAGTTTTTTGTATGGCGTCTTTCTTCTACACATGCCCTCCATTCCTAATCCATTGTTCTTCTTCCCTGGCCCCTCTTCTCAATCTCCTTATTTCCCCAATTTGGTCTCCTTTTTTTCCGCCTCTGGTCTGGACCAGGCAATAATCTTTTTGAAATTCTCCCCCATCTCTCTATTTCTGAACCATGTAACAGATGTGTAGAGGGAATTTACTTTGTAGTTAGCTCAGTGGCTAAGCAAGAGAAACAGGAAGAAGGTGGTTTTGCCTTGGATCTTATTTTCATAAACAGGTTTGTCCATGAAATGTGTGGGAAATGAACTAAACAAGTATGCATAGCTCCAGGGACAACGTAGGATATGCAACCTGTGTGGGTATGTGTTCTGGCGTAAATGAAAACAACCTACATGGGATTATATTACAGTCATTTGATATTTTTACGCTTTTGTTTTTCTTTTTTTTAATCGTTCAAACATTTTTGTTCTTTCTGTTGGATAATCCAAGGGAAAATATAATCATGTTTTTAATGGGAATGAAGTTTCCATGGCTGTTTGTAAACACACTCACAAGTAATCACGTCAGTGCAGTTTGCAGCATAGAAGTGCACCTGGATTCTTTGCTTATCCTAAATTTTCACGTAACAGCATCTGCAAGTAACCCTCTACCAGCTATGTACCATCCTGGCAGTATGTACCAGTAATATATGCTTTTGTTACTATGACAGATACAGCAATTTCCTGGACAAACCTCATTGAATTAAGTTAAACTTCACTGAATTAAGTTTAAATATTTTTAGAAGTTCTTTGTATTAAAAATGCAAATGTTTACATATTATTGTGGGACTGTATGTAACTTCTCTAGGGGAAGACATGACTAATTAAATCCTGGGAAGTGTTGCAAGCTTCTAAGGACTATCTTAAACAATGTTCAGGACAAGAATGAACTTTTAAAGTTAAGTAGGTTTCCCAGAAAATCTCCATGGTGAAGTGTTTGCTAATGTATCCACTCTGGTTATCCAGGAACTCAGCCTTTTGAAGCTTTGCCCTGAGGAGGGGACCTTTGTCCGCTGACCACTTGTTTCATGAGGACAAGATCAGAGGACCAAACTGTACAAAGGAGCAACTCTCAGATTCATGGGTGTGCTTGTTCTGAGCCAAAATGATTATGGACTTGTAACCACAGAAACCCCCTTGGTTCAGTTTGAATGACTGACTCCTCCCAGTGCCCTTGGTATGGTTATTAGCATGTGTGTAAGTTCTTTTATTGTTTTAATAAGTTATCTCTGAATTGCTTTCACCTTAGGAATATATGTGTTTGCATAGGTAAAGCTGTGTTGCACCTTATAAGTGTGGGCAATAACACTGTTTATAACCTCTGAGGAGAAAAGCAAAGCAGGCCTGTGTAGAGAATCTGACTTGCTGGGGATTCATAGAGTACACAGGGAACTGTTCAGTCTGGAAATGCCCTGGTTGGGATGGAATGAGACTTGGGTATGTATCCAAGAGAGGTGATGGCTGGGGATCCAGAAATCTAAAAATGGGTGCCCTTGGTGAACTACAGAGGGGGAATACAAGTGAAATTGCCCTGAACTGTGATGACTGATGATTGGCAATCCCTTGATTTGAGGATGATCTTAACCATGGATTTACATATGGGTCCTGAGATGACTCAGGAGTCCGATCCTGGAACTGCAAATCTGTCCATAGTAGGTACAGACACTTTGTGGCAGGTCAGTGGCCTGCTAGGAAAAAGTTATTTATTTTTCCTTCCTCCTCTCTCTTTTCAGCTTAGAGGGTAAGGCGCTTCTCCTCGAAGCAGGCCACTGCCTGATGGAGGATATGGCGCCATTGGGGTCAGTTGGTGGCTTGCTCTTCCCAGCTTGTGAGGTCCACATAACTTTTCTTAAGGTACGCTTTCAGTGTGTCTTTGTACAGTTTACTCTGACCACCACGGGATCTCTGACCATGAGTGAGCTCTTGTTTTGGGAGGCAAGAGTCTGGCATCCTCACACAATGTCCAAAGTTGGTGCATGAGGATCATTGCTTCCATGCTGTGACATTGGCTTCGGCGAAGATGCTGGCATTAGTGCGGCGATCTTGAGGAGGCATCGTTGGTGATACCTCTCCAAACTCTTGAGGTGCTGTCAATAGGTCACCCAGGTTTTGCAGCCATAGAGGAGTGTTGGAACAACAACTGTTTTATAGACTTGGATCTTGGTGTCCTGCTGTAGGTCTCAGTCTGGGAAAATGCATCGGAGCAATTTCCCAAAGGAAGCACTTGCACATTGGATCCTCTGCTGGATCTCACTGTCGATTTTTGCTTTTTGAGAAAGTTGGCTACCAAGGTAGCAAAAGTGCTCAACTGTCTCCAAAATCTGACCCTCAATGGTATTTGTGGTGGGTCATGTGCAAGGCCCGAAGCAGGTTGATAGAACACCTTAGTCTTCTCAATATTGAGTGAGAGTCTTAGGCTTCGGTAAGCTTGTGCAAGAAAATCCAGTATGAACTGAAGGTCATTCTCAGTGTGTACAAGGATGACACAATCATCAGCATACTGAAGATCAGTAATGGATGCCCTGAAGACTTTAGATTTCGAGTGGAGACGTCAAAGATTAAAGAGCTGCCCATCCATTCTATACTGAATGTCAACTCCATTGGGGAGATGATCTTTAACGAGGACCAAAATGACTGCTAAATAGATGGAAAACAGGGTTGGGGCAACAACACATCCTTGCTTAACCCCAGTCTTGATGATGAAAGGTTCTATCTCAAGGCCATTACAGAGAACTGTGGCAGTCATTTGATCATGGAGAGGCCTTAGGACCTTAATAAATTTTGGAGGGCAGCCAAATCTGGCCAACATCTTCTACCAGGCTTCATGATTGACAGAGTCAAAGGCCTCTGTCAAACCAATGAAAGCCATGTACAGGTATTGATTTTGCTCCCAAGATTTTTCCTGGATTTGGCAGTCAGTGAAGATCATGTTGGTTGTCCTGCAGGATGGTCTAAAACTGCACTGAGATTCCGGCAACATTTCCTCAGCCAGGGGAAGTAATCAGTATAAGAGGATATGGGAAAGAACTTTCCCTGCTGTAGATAGTAAGGCAATGCCTCGATAGTTTACACACTCTGATTTATCTCCTTTCTTAAAGATTGTAACAATGTTAGCGTTTCTCAAGTCTTCTGGAATCTTCTAATTATACCAGATATGAATAAAAAGTTCATGGAGCTTCCCTACCAGTTCTTCACCTCCAAACTTGTAGACTTCAGCTCATATGCCGTCTGGCCCTGCTGACTTGTTGTTCTTAGTTTGCATAATGGCTTGTGTTACTTCTTCAAGGGTAAGGCAGTCAGCAAGAGATTCTCTTTCATGCCGTTGTGGTATAGCTTGATAGTGGCATCAGAGACAGTTGACTCACGGTTCAAGAGTAGCTCAAAATGTTCCTTCCATCTAGCTTTGATGGCTTCACTGTCCTTAAAATACGTTGACCCGTCTTGGGCTTGGAGTGGTATGGGTCCATGGAAGCATGGGTCGTAAATGGCCCTTATTGCCTGAAATAATCTCCTCATGTCATGTTTATCAGCATATAGCTCAATATCCTTGGCCTTTTCTCGCCACCACTTATTTCTGATGTCACAGATTTTTCTTTAAAAAGAAAAGGAGGACTTGTGGCACCTTAGAGACAAACAAATTTATTTGAGCATAAGCTTTCATGAGCTACAGCTCACTTCATCAGATGCATTCAGTGGAAAATAGGGTGGGGAGATTTATATACACAGAGAACATGAAACAATACACGGAGAACATGAAACAAAAAACAGTTTTAGACAATACCAACACACTGTATGGTAACACCCATTGTTTCATGTTCTCTGTGTATATAAATCTCCTCACTGTATTTTCCACTGAATGCATCTGATGAAGTGAGCTGTAGCTCACAAAAGCTTATGCTCAAATAAATTTGTTAGTCTCTAAGGTGCCGCAAATCCTCCTTTTCTTTTTGCGGATACAGACTAACACGGCTGCTACTCTGAAACCAGATTTTTCTTCGGGCTTCAGCCTTGAGTTGCTTGTATGACTCTTTTTTCTGCTGATGTGATATGCCATTTTGACACATGCAATGAGCTTTTCTTTTCTGGTTAGTAGGCCCTGAATCTCAGCATCGTTCTCATCAAACCAATCTTGGTGATGGTGGGTGACATAGCCAATGGACATAGCTCATGTCGAAAGAATGGCAGTCTTTAATCCCTTCCAGAGATTTTCTAACTGTGATAGTTGCCACCCAGATGGACTACAGAGATGTAGTCTACCTGGGCATGAAACTGTCAGTCCTTAGGAAACTTCAATCAGTAAAGACCACAGCAGAACATATCCTCAGCAACCACAGGCTACTACAAGCATTTCAGACTTGGGGGGAGGGATAGCTCAGTGGTTTGAGCATTGGCCTGCTAAACCCAGGGTTGTGAGTTCAATCCTTGAGGGGGCCATTTAGGGATCTGGGGCAAAAATTGGGGATTGGTCCTGCTTTGAGCAGCAGGTTGGACTAGATGACCTCCTGAGGCCCCTTCCAACTCTGATATTCTATGATTTTTTTTTCTATGACTTGTCCTCCACTCACTCTACACTGGCTCCCTAGAGAGTATCACGTCCAATTCAAGACCTTGGTCTTCAAGGTGCTTAATGATGTGGTCCTGGAACACCTACAAGATCACCTAAAGCTCCAGCATAAGGAATACAGTCAACAATTTCTTTCCCTAGTCACAATGGAACTGTCTACAGCAAGGATACAATTTGCCTGACCAGGAGACTGAGCTTTCTTGGAAACAGCTCCAGATTGTGAAATGAACCAACCCAAATCTAAGACCTCACCACTTGCTATTTCAGGGCAACATGCACTCCTGTGACCTGCTTTCACTAATAAAAAAACAAACAAACAAACAAACAAAAAACAGATAGCACAGCAGTCATATATATATATATATATATATATATATATATATATATATATATATATATATATATATATATATATATAAATCTATTAACAGTTTTGTCCCAGCAGAGAAGAAAAGAGAAATAAGACAAGTACCACACAACAGATGTTAAACACATAGCTTAATGAATTATTGGAAGGCATTCAAATATTATTATGGGGATAGTATTAGATGCAGAATAGAATAGAACCCGTCCTCAAAACCTCTTCCTAATAAGGGCTAGGTGGGACTAACACTGGAGTCTGTCAAGACTACTGCTACACTGATAAGAAGGGAATATGTTAAAGCAACACAAAGTATTTCATCTCAATAACACAAGATTGGGAGAGACCTCTTGGGTCATCGAGTTCAGTCCCCTGCTATCACAGGTAACCATGCCATATAATCCCATTCATAAATGTATCAAGCTCAGTCTTAAAACTAGTTAGGTTTCTTGGCCCCCCTACTCTTCTTGAAAGAACTGCACTCCTCAGACCTTGCTTTCAAAAGAGTGAATGCTCTCATTTTCCGGCCTTTGCTGGCAAGAGAAATGAATGCCTGAACAGAGTCACCACCAGAACTAGTAGAAAAATGAACAAAATGTGTCACTTAAAAATATTTTCCATCTATTTTTTGTGGAAATTTAAAACAAAAAAATGCAAAATTTTCATCAACATATCAAAAATAGTCCACCAGCTCTAGTCATGAGACTAAGAGTAGCACTTTTGATTTGAATCACTCCTTTTCAGCAATCACATAATGATTTGGCTTATTAAAAAATAATAGAATATTGACCCCACCACAGAATTTCAGAATATTGACCCTACCACATTGTAGCAATATGCCCTAAATCACTATGGTTGACAGCCTCTAAATTAACATAGGCCACTTATTTTCAATGGTGAAATAATTTGTCAGATTAAATCTAAATATTTGTCCTAAATGTCTGTAAAACTTGGTAAACAGCCTCCATGCTTACATTACAATTCAGCAGCATTTTCACATACTCCAAAAATATAAATCTTCTAGTTCACAGACCTTCCATGGCTGTTCTCTAAAATGGGGAGCAGTATGGACCAAAATGCATAAGACAGTCAGGTGCTTCTAACCTAGGCCTTTATTCTGCACAAAGAAGTCAAAGGGAATTTTATTCTTGACATCAGTAGCAACACTATCAAGGTCTAAAATAGGTGAGGCTTGAGACAGTTTTATGTGCCTAAATTAAGCAGACTTTAGAAGAATTAATTTATGTTCATGAGTTTTCCTGTATTGTGGAGCGCTGTCTATGCCATGAGCTTTTAGCTTTTGTGTTAGATAAATCAGAGATCCAAATGCAAAAGCCAACACTGAGGTTCATCATGGTTTTGTGGCACTCACTGGATAATTTTGGATCTTGGAAACTATCATAAATATAAAGGGAAGGGTAAACACTTTTAAAATCCCTCCTGGCCAGAGGAAAAACCCTTTCACCCGTAAAGGGTTAAGAAGGTAGGATAACCTCGCTGGCACCTGACCAAAATGACCAATGAGAAGACAAGATACTTTCAAAAGCTGGTGGGGAGGGAGAAACAAATTCTCTCTCTCTGTCTGTGTGATGCTTTTGCCGGGGACAAAACAGGAATAGAGTCTTAGAATTTAGTAAGTAATCTAGCTAGATATGCATTAGATTCTGATTTCTTTGAATGGCTGAGAAAATAAGCTGTGCTGAATGGAATATATATTCCTGTTTTTGTGTCTTTTTGTAACTTAAGGTTTTGCCTAGAGGGATTCTCTATGTTTTGAACCTAATTACCCTGTAAGGTATTTACCATCCTGATTTTACAGAGGTGATTCTTTTAACTTTTTCTTCAATTAAAATTCTTCTTTTAAGAACCTGATTGCTTTTTCATTGTACTTAAGATCCAAGGGTTTGGGTCTGTGGTCACCTATGCAAATTGGTGAGGATTTTTATCAAGTCTTCCGCAGGAAAGGGGGTGTAACGTTTGGGAGGATTTGGGGGGGGAAAGACGTTTCCAAATGGACTCTTTCCAAATTATATCCCTGTTAGACGTTTAGTGGTGGCAGTGATAAGTCCAAGGGCAAAAGGTAAAATAGTTTGTACCTTGGGGAAGTTTTAACCTAAGGTGGTAAAAGTAAGCTTAGGAGGTTTTCATGCAGGTCCCCACATCTGTACCCTAGAGTTCAGAGTGGGGAAGGAACCTTGACAGAAACAATGAATGGTTTGTACTGCTCCACAAATACAGATTTCTCAAGATGTCATTTTGTTAGTATTGCTCAGTGTTCCAAAATGCACAGCAAAACAGAAATTGCTTATGCAACACCTGAGGAGGCATGGCTCAGATGCTTGTAAAGAGATGTTAGTTTGAATTAAACATTACTGTTAGAATTAACTTTTATTGAATTATTTGGGTAAGAGTTAGGAGGTAATAAAATAGTCTTTGTTTATTCAGTAGGCCCTCTCACACTAGTGTTTCTTGTGACAGCATACCAATACCTGACTGATTTTCCTCACTTGACAGGACATTTGTTTAAATATTCATTATGCACCATAAAAAGATATTGACAAAGGTCCCTACATTTATATACAACTAGAATGTGACTTGTTCCCTTGCAGGTTTGTGAAGAGCCACCCACCCAGGGGCCAGCCAGATCTGCAATCTTTGCAGCTCTACTGAGAACTGGAAGTTCTTCAGGCTAGTTCACCTATGAGCATAAGCCATCACAAAAGGGGTAAGATGAAACACAGAAATGTGTCCCCTTCTCAGACCAGCCTAAGGGATGGTGCAGTGGACACATGCCCTTGCATTCCAAGGAACCTTCAGGTACAATGACTCCCCCTGGGTCAGTGCAGCTCTGCACCACCTCCAGCAGATTAGTGCCTATCAGGCACAATATAGCCCAATAGTAAAACCACCAACCACAATAAGTACTGAAAAGGATACAGAAAAGAAAGAGCCCAGGTCTCTTCTTTTGCTAGAATATAGCACCACAGCTCTTATATGAACTTTTCAAACAAGATTATTCTTTTCATACCCCTCTCTTCCAGAACATAATAAATAAAAACAAACACACATATTGCAACCTATAACAAGGCTACTTCCATGCAGCACACCATTGTTTCATACAAGAAGGGAAAGACAAAGTCATTCAAGCTCTCTAATATTGTATTTGCATAATAATATTTTGGTTTCTGTTTTCCTTAGACAGACAACAGGTTACTAGGTGTAAATGAAACACATATCACACTTAGAGCGCTCCGAATAGCAGTTTTTGCTAACAAATGGTGTGCAGCAGGCACAAGTGTTACTAAATCCTTGCCTTCCACATATACTTTGTAAGAGGATCTCTTCTGCATCCAACTTTTGTATATAGAACTTTGCTTTACTCAGGCAAAGCTCCTATTAACTTCAGTGGATCTGATCTTATTCCCATTGACTTCAACAACTTCAGTGGCAGATTTGCTTAAGGGAAGCAGAATTGGGCCCACCTTATATAATTAAAGATTCAAGAAGGTAATGTCAAATATATTTTGATGCACTATTTCAGATGATATGGAGTGGTCTGAGAACTTGCTTACCAAGATTCTGCTTAGAGCAAATACTAAATCATACCATTGCTGAATAAAGAGGCTTCAGTTCAGTAGAGCATGGTGGTCCAAGCAAAGATAGATTTGATAAGCTGTTTACCTGACAGTTTCAAGACCTGGTTCTGCCCTTCTTTCTTCCCCTTTTTAGGTGTCTAGACTTCTAGCGAATAGTTCACTGCAGTTGTGCTTTGGTCCCTGGGTGGGGGCATACAAAGAGGAAAAGCCACACAAGGGCTGTGCACCATCTAGCCCCATGGAGCACTGGACATGGCTCACATTGTCCAGAAAGAAGTAGTTATATTATCACTAGATTCAGGCAAAGCTCCAACCAGTTTTACTGGGCCTGTTCCCACTCAAGCCAATGAAAGTTTTGTCATTTAAAAAAGAAAAAAAAGTTTCTATTTGGAACAAATATGTCTATATTGATCTGACCTACAAACCAAGGAGGCAGGATGATCTTGCAATTAGAATCTGGGACTTGGAATCAGGAAACCTGTGTTTTAACTTGGCGTCTATAGACTTACTTGAGCTAGCTGTAATCTAGCTAGCGCCTGTCTCAATATCAGTGAAGCTGTAGTAGCCTGGGTAGCCGCACAGGCTGTACAAGCCCACCCAGGGTAATTACTCAGGTAGATAGCTCACGCTGAAGCCCATGCTGTTGTGGCTTCTCTGCTCTTGGTATGGCACTAGGTGTATTAAAGTTTGCTTGGGTATATATACATATGCTGCAATCACACCTCAGATAGTTTACTGAGAGTGTCTACACAGCTAACAGCAAGAACTTGTGTGAGTGACTCACCCCTCTCCTATACCCCCAAATCCTCAATATCTCAATCTGCGGGAATTGTAATCAATTAAGGCTCATTAATGCCATCCTTAGAACTGATTTCAGTCAGGCTTTCTGGGGAGTACGGAACTACTAAACATGAATAAGTATGTCAGTGTGACACTCAGGGTCCAGACACCCCAGGGGGAGACCAGGACATCACAGTCAGAATCGGTCCTTTTGGTTTATGAAGTACGGACAAAGAACTATTAACAAGGCTATTATTTTTATACTATTATTTTTTAGCTTACTGAAAGCTACACACACGTTTTTATGTAATGAGATTCTCACAAATTTCTGTGTAAGAAGAAACCAGAATGGCAACACAAGGGCTTACGCCCTTGAGACTACACTGTTTGCAGCTATGTATTAAACAAATGTGATGGTTAAACACAATGGCTGGCTGCTAAGATAGAAAAATATACTTATCTAACATGGTAAAAACCTGAATCTGAACAACAAATGTCTCAAAGTAACCATTACACTGTACACCCCTCAAACACCTTAGAGTTATGTTGAATGGTTAACTAGAGACATTAAGCTTGTACTATTTATTGTTTCTGTAGTTTTCTGCATTCACTCTCCATAATGTTACAAGATATATAATGCATCATACTTTTTTAAAAGCAAAAGAGATGCATTTAATACAGACAATAAATATATGTTCCATTGTTTTTATTGTCTGCCTGCAAATTCCAGAAAGGCAAATGTATACAAAAAATAGAAAATATCACCATTGTTTTGAACTCTCCAGGGAACCAAGATTATGTTTGAAGGTCCACTGCAAACATCTTGCCAACACCAAAACTGCGGGCCTGATTCATCTTGCTTCACTGTTCAACACCATCCAATGAAGTGAGCTGTAGCTCACAAAAGCTTATGCTCAAATAAATTTGTTAGTCTCTAAAGTGCCACAAGTACTCCTTTCTTTTTACTGATTTTAAGAGTTACACCAGTGTAAAACTGAAGTATCAGTGCAGTTAATCAGGTCCACAGTTTTGGTATTGGAAAAAATGTTTCAGTCATATACATTGGGCCAATTCTGGGCTCAGTATTTTCCACTCCAGCCAATGAGAAACTGGTGGGAGATGAAGACAGTCAGCACTTTGCTGGTGGTGTTCAACTGCTAGGGAGATGAATGTCTAGGGTATGTTCACCCCACAGTCCATAGCATGGTAACCAAAAATAGCCGTGTGGATGCAGTGACATGGGCTTCAGCACTGTGACTAGGTACCCAAGGTCAACAGCCCACCCTGAAACCCATGCCACTGCAGCTATGCTGCTATTTTTAGCCACGCTAGCACAGTTAATAGTGTTCTGCAACCACACTTTGCATTGCAGTGCAGACATACCTTAAGTGATTATAAGGAGGCAGCTCAGTCAAGCTGATAGAGCATTGGACTGGGAAACCTGTGTTGTGTTATTGCTGACTTGGTCTATAACCTTGGACAAGTTAACGTAGCCGTGTCTCAGTTTCCCTATGTGTAAATTGAGGATAATGATAGTTACCTACCTTTGTAAAGTGTTTTGAGATATATGGATAAAAATGCTGAAAGAGAGTTATATAATTATGATTATACTTGATGGACATATTGGTGATATGAACAGATAGAAGAGAGCTACCTGTAGTATATGTAAAGAGTAAAAATATGTTGATTTCTGCTCTTCTTTTTCAAATGTGGGTTTACTTTCCATTATTTGAGAGGTTAGCCATAATTAAAAGTAAACAGGTCCCAGTAAATCATCTCCATCTAACTTAGCTGGACAGATTCCTCTTTTGGGAGACAGGACATGAATTGGTCTGCTCAGCTAGAAGTCACAAAGCTGACATTGCAAATGATTCTTTGTTTGCTGTCTCTACTGTTCAGACTGTCTGAACTGGGACATCTTAGGATGCTAAAGAATGGCTTTTTGTTTTGCTTCCCGTGGGGGAGAGCAGTTCAGTGGCATATTGTTTAATGTATTACATTAATAGAAGTTTGAAAAGCAATTATTTTAATAATGGCTTTGATAGTAGGCTTGTTGTAGTGTTTTTCATACTACTGTGGACATAAGTGTTTTAATGATTTAAAAAAAAAGATTATTTTGTTATTTCTCTTTCTAAGCCCTGCTATCAGTTGCCAGACTGCGAGCGGTTTTCTGACTGCAGTTGCTATGTTCACTGTCTTTAATGAATGAGCTTGGGGCTTTTTTTATATTTTAATTTCCCACAGCAAAGAGTCTTAGAAATTTCTTGGCAGCACCTAAATTGCGGAACTTAGGAGCGAGTTGGTTCCACATAGGTTGAATCAGCTTCCAAATAGGAATAAAGCCTTTATCAAGACATAAGTCACAAAATGAAAATAACAAGGCAAACCACCAAAAGGAAAACAAAATGTATTATCTGAGGCAAAAGCGCTTTGCATGCCTATATCACACAAAACCCAGGAAACAAAACAAATTATGTACAACCTCAAGTGACTGGTAGAACAAAGGACTCTTTTTTAGAGCATCATTTGTTGCATTGGGTCTGGGATTTTCTCCCCTACCACTCACCACACAACATTTAGCTGAGAAATGCTACTAAGTTCCAATAAAAGTTATATATATGCCATTTCTTTTAGCCTTCCCTCACTAACCCCCATGTTTTAAGTGCAAGGATTGTCTAAAGACTGTAAGCTACAGGAGTTAATTAAAAGGAGTTATGCGAGAGTGGACCGTGATTACAATAGAGCAGTTCAGTCATTATTATTTATATAGTTAGGGTAGCGACTGTAATGTCTTAGTTTCTTTCCAACCTCTCAAGCAGGGTGACCTTTGCTCCAGGGTCTTCAAAATCTAAGGACAGAGAGTTAAGCAGACAGAGATGATGGGAAAGGGAACAACTATAAGCATTTAATACACAAGCCAACTCACCACACTGTAAGCAGCATGGCAGAGGTGGGTCTTTAAGAGGGACTTAATTATAGTGCAGGAGCCATGTGGATGTATCATAGATAAGGGGCCATTTGGAAGATTTATTTATATTAACACTAAAATAAAAAAAATACTTTGAAAAGTTTTAATGTGTTAATAAAATGTCTCACCCTTGTCACATTTACAAGCATCTGAACAATTCTTTGCAGTGAATTAATCACAGGTTTATAAACAGATATGCAAACAATTTTAGGCTCCAATCAATTTATCAGCAGAACATGAATCTCTATACCTTGGGGGAAATAAAGGTCTTTTATATTACACTCTTCACTAGCTTTTCCTTCTTAGACATCTCCCTTCAGTACTCTACTAGCTGCCAACTGATATCCTAACCCTATTACTTCTCTAGAATAATAATTGCCTGACAGCCTGGATTGCTCTCTCTCTCTTTTTCTCTCTCTCTCTCTTTGTAAGCTGCTTCTGCATCTAGCTGCTGGCGAGCTGTTGGCTGTGTGCCTTTCTGGCTGGTTTCCACTTTGCAATGCTCCATTCTGTTGGTGGATTCATGGTTTGAAAGGATCCCTTTGTTCCACTGCTGGGCGAATAGCCTATTCATCCTAGACTGAAATTGGTCTTTTTCCTGACTGCTGTGTGAATATGAACTGGCTTCCCAGCTAGCTTCCAGCTAGATCATTTCCTTCCTTTTCTGCTATGGTAGTTAGCTGCCCATCATGCAGACTTGGCATCTAGTCGGCTAGCTACAATAACATGCCCCCTATCTTGTGTGGTAGTTGGTGCAGTAACTGGCTAACGTACTGGCTCAGGGCCTGACTGAACCCTGCTTATGTTGCTGATGGACTTACAACTTACACTGCTGATGGCTAACTTCTGCCCTACTTAGCTAACTAGCTGATTCATTTTTAACCAAATATACTCTGCAGCTAGTAACTTATTAAAAGGAAACTTTGCTCCTTTCCATTTCTATGTGATTTAACTGAGAGACAGCTTCCTTGACAGTATTCCTGGAAAGTGCCTCTCTTCCTTTTTTCTGTTCTCACGAGTCTTTTCAGCCTCCCTTCTTCAACCTGAAACACTACAACTCTCTTCAGTTAATCTCTTTCTTCACATCAGACACTCTGTATCCACCAGCACTTTCAAATGATGCCTTTGGCTCCTAAAACACTTTAGACAATTAGAAGCCACAATATTTTGCACTTTAAAAAATATAGCTTCCTGTAGCTCTATTGGTACTGGTAGTGCAGTAAAAGTCCACATCTGCAAAAGGGGAAACAGTATCTGACTAGCTGTATGTTTTCCATAGCTGGTTTTCCCTTCACCACAAAGACTCTACCAGAGTTCCCAGGGGATTCCTGGACAGTGCACTGTTCCATCCTCCATAGACCACTCTGGAGCTTGTTCTACACTCATCTTCCTTTTTCAGGCAGCCAATATTTCCTCTGAGCCTTCAGGCATGGCACAGGGGTGCAAGAGGAGGGGAAATCTATAAAGTGTCTGTCTCATTGGTGACTAAAGCATCAATGTCCATACCTCATCTATAGCCCATCTATGTGTGTTATTTAAGGTTAATGTTGTCTTTAAAAATAACCCTTTTCCTTAATCATTAATAATAATTAATAGGTATATCCCCATCTATTAATTACATCTTTCCAGTAATGAGCCAAAAAGCTTACATTTAGTGCACAAAGGGCCTGATACTGGGGAGTGCAGGTCATCCTAAACGTTAATGTCCTCTGAGCACTTTTCACCTCAGAAGATCAAGGTGAACAAGAATACCTTCCAAACAAATCCTGATACCTTCCAAACAAACCCTGATCCTAAGTGATGCCCAGCAATCACAATCCAGGCTGATTTCAATCTGAGTTGCAGGTGCTCTTCACCTCTTGGAATCAAGCCCAATTCCTTTGTCAGATGTCCAGTAAAAGCTTATAACAAATCTCACACAACTGCATTTTGAAATAATAGCTTGAGTGGAGTGAATTTTTTTGTGAACAATTTTATTCACTGAAAAATGAGTATTTGGGCCAACCAAAACATTTCGAGAATTTGTGTTGAATTCACTACATTGTCCTCTCTGAAAAAAAATTTAAACAGTCAAACCACTACATTTTGACATTTTCAAAACAAATGGGTTGATTTTTTGTTCAAAACAATTTTTGTTCCAAATTTTTCTTCAATTTTATTGAAAAATAAGGTTTAAAACACTATGAAAAATGCAGTGTTAGCTTAAAACGATATATTAGCTTAAAATAATTACAAACATTTATTTCTATTTTTATACAAGCTACTCTCACCCCATATAGACCTGAAAACTTCTTGCAGACACTTTTAAAAACAGTGCACTGTACTGCAAATACTATAGGTTCTGCCAAAATATATTTGCTTATTTAAGCTACTTCCTCATAATCAAATCATAGAATCATAGAATATCAGGGTTGGAAGGGACCCCAGAAGGTCATCTAGTCCAACCCCCTGCTCGAAGCAGGACCAATTCCCAGTTAAATCATCCCAGCCAGGGCTTTGTCAAGCCTGACCTTAAAAACCTCTAAGGAAGGAGATTCTACCACCTCCCTAGGTAACGCATTCCAGTGTTTCACCACCCTCATAGTGAAAAAGTTTTTCCTAATATCCAACCTAAACCTCCCCCACTGCAACTTGAGACCATTACTCCTCGTTCTGTCATCTGCTACCATTGAGAACAGTCTAGAGCCATCCTCTTTGGAACCCCCTTTCAGGTAGTTGAAAGCAGCTATCAAATCCCCCCTCATTCTTCTCTTCTGCAGACTAAACAATCCCAGCTCCCTCAGCCTCTCCTCATAAGTCATGTGTTTCAGACCCCTAATCATTTTTGTTGCCCTTCGCTGGACTCTCTCCAATTTATCCACATCCTTCTTGTAGTGTGGGGCCCAAAACTGGACACAGTACTCCAGATGAGGCCTCACCAATGTCGAATAGAGGGGAACGATCACGTCCCTCGATCTGCTCGCTATGCCCCTACTTATACATCCCAAAATGCCATTGGCCTTCTTGGCAACAAGGGCATACTGCTGACTCATATCCAGCTTCTCATCCACTGTCACCCCTAGGTCCTTTTCCGCAGAACTGCTGCCTAGCCATTCGGCCCCTAGTCTGTAGCGGTGCATTGGATTCTTCCGTCCTAAGTGCAGGACCCTGCACTTATCCTTATTGAACCTCATCAGATTTCTTTTGGCTCAATCCTCCAATTTGTCTAGGTCCTTCTGTATCCTATCCCTCCCCTCCAGCGAATCTACCACTCCTCCCAGTTTAGTATTATCCGCAAATTTGCTGAGAGTGCAATCTACGCCATCCTCCAGATCATTTATGAAGATATTGAACAAAACCGGCCCCAGGACCGACCCCTGGGGCACTCCACTTGACACCGGCTGCCAACTAGACATGGAGCCATTGATCACTACCCGTTGAGCCCGACAATCTAGCCAGCTTTCTACCCACCTTAAAGTGCATTCATCCAGCCCATACTTCCTTAACTTGCTGACAAGAATACTGTGGGAGACCGTGTCAAAAGGTTTGCTAAAGTCAAGAAACAATACATCCACTGCTTTCCCTTCATCCACAGAACCAGTAATCTCATCATAAAAGGTGATTAGATTAGTCAGGCATGACCTTCCCTTGGTGAATCCATGCTGGCTGTTCCTGATCAATTTCCTCTCATGCAAGTGCTTCAGGATTGATTCTTTGAGGACCTGCTCCATGATTTTTCCAGGGACTGAGGTGAGGCTGACTGGCCTGTAGTTCCCCGGATCCTCCTTCTTCCCTTTTTTAAAGATTGGCACTACATTAGCCTTTTTCCAGTCATCCGGGACTTCCCCCGTTCGCCACGCGTTTTCAAAGATACTACTGTATAATGTTCTGTTTTCATTTGGGAGCCAGGCAGTAGTTTTCGTGTAAATGAACCTTCACAGAATTAACAGTTAGGAGAGTGAGCATAGGCAGTACTGTTGAGGACTTATCACATCTCCATTTCATTGAACACAGAGGTGGTTAGAAAAAGGGAATTTCCGTTCCATAAATAGTGACATTTGTTTTCCTCCTGAAACATTTTCTTTTTGAATGGGCATTTCAACTTAAAAGGATATTGAAATGACATTTTAAATCAAATAGACATTTCAAAATGTGACTCTGGAAAATTGAAAAAGGTTGAAATTGACATTTTCCAACTTTTTTTTTATTTCAGTGAAACTACATTTTATGATTAAAAACCTTTTCAGAAGAAAAATTTTGACCAGGTCTAGATACAAGACATATGCTGAATTATGGATAAAAAAAGCAGACATAAAATATTTTACATGAAAGCTAAGCAAGATTTTTTGGCAATCATGTGTCAGTAACAGAATAGATGCAGTACCCTCTACCTGATTTTCTATTTAATCTCAGCACAACTCAGTTTTTTAAAAGCTAAAGTAATATTAGAGATTCCTCTCTAATATTCATCTTCTTTTGTGAAGATTGTTAACATACTGTGCTAGATCATGTAGTCCTTATTCTGACAAATCTTTCACTGAAGCAGGCATGGAGGGGAGTAAAGTTTGTAGGCAACTCCGACACATTGAGGCTGGCTCATAGTCAAATATCAAATATTCAGTGGTCTCATTCATTTTATTTATTCATGACACAGGAAGACTCCAGACATGGAGACAAGACTCCACTTTCCTATGGGCTAGATGGTTCTTTAAATAGGCCCTAGCAAGGTGGGTGGGGTGTATAAACGTCATCATCCCGGAGCAGCCCCAGGATGCATTCTGCTTTAAAAAAAGAAAAGGAGTACTAGTTAAGGCACAATTCTCTCATTGCCCCCCTTGCTCTGAAGGAGCACAGTGATAATGACCTGCTGCTGACCTATAACAATGCCATGTTATGGCGCCCTGTGCGGTTATGGCACCCTGTGCAGCTGCACTGCCTGGTGCATTGGCCATTGGGGATTTTTGAGCATTGCCATTATATAAATACCTAATAATGCAAATAATTGGTGGGGGGCAGAGCTTCTCCCTGCACATATACTCCAGCAGGGGGAAAATGGGTACGCTGCACCCATTTATACTAGACACTTGGATCCGTGTCACAATCTAGCTCAATATTTGGATGCACATAGCTGCAGGTTTACTAATGTTCTTTCCAGCTTGTTCTTTTAGAATAACTGATTAGAACAATAATCAAGGCATATCCAATATTAATGTAGTCATTTTAAAATATTGATCCATAACTGTTTAGTTTCTCAGATTGCCATTCACCGCTGAAAAACCTGAACACACAACTTTCTTCCTGAACAAATATGTAAAAGGACAACATCGTAAAATACGAGCAAACATGTTCGGAGCTGCCTGGCACATCCAGCAACAGTCCAATTTTGAAAGACCGGATTTTCAGTTTTGGAACTCAACTTTCAGAACATGGCTTCCATCTCTGCACAAGGTTGTTTTCAGACCCTTCATAGCTGTCACCTGCAAACACAGGTCACAGATTCTACCACATGCACGTAACAAGGTGATACTACTCAAAATGTGTGAGTTCAAGCATACATGCATGCAAAGTTCCCAATGCACCTTTAAAAATATGACCTTTTACTGGAGTCCACATAGCTATATAAAGTAAAAAGGCTGCATTACAGGTGCTGATCTAGACATAGTGATAAGGACAGAGGAACACAGAAATATAACAGCAGGTACAATATTCGGAATACTGATTTGGACACAATAGGTGAATCATGGTCCCACTGAGATCTATGACAGTTTTGCCATTGACCTAAGTGGGGCCAAGATTTCATCCTGTGTGTTTGTAGTTGATGAAAACTCAGTGACTGATCCAAAGCACACAAAAGTAATGGAACCATTTCTATTAACTTCAGTGCTTTTGGATCAGAACCACAGTGAGCTGTAGATAATTTACCTTTCATATACATGGTGGCCCTGAAAACCTTGCCAGTTTTTCTCATATAAGGTTACTTCAGTGTCTGCAGAATTCCCTTTGTGCTTCCTTCCACTTTCTATAGACAATGCCTTCAAAATTGCAAATAATGAGGTTATCTAAACTTCACATAGTTATCTAAGGCAACTGGGAAATTTGTAAGGACCACCATGGTACATAATTAAGACACAAGTCTGGGATGGTATCAAGATAATCACTGTTAGATTGGATAAATTCCCAGAGTCATAGGTACCTGAAAAACTATTAGTCTCTGAAGCAGAGAATATACCCATTACAGACCAGGCTACTTATAGAATTGATTTTTCTTAGCTAAGCAGGCTTTCCAGTCAAATCCTTTTCCCTCCATAATTCTCAGTCTTAGCTGGAGAGCTGCAGTAGTCACATCATGGGTCCTGAGGTACACTGGGGACTTGAAAGCTAAGTGGGAAAATGAAAACGCAAAGAAAAGAAAAATTGGTAAATGGGGATGGGCAAGTCAAGAATTATTGGGGAAAGGGCAGGTGCAGGGAGGAAGGACTGGAATTCAGGAAAAGAATGGACCCTGTTGGTAGATAAAGAGAGATTTAAGAGTAGAAGATGCAGGAGACGGAAGCTTGATCTAGTTTGCTGTGGGTGGTCTCCAGCAAGGTGTGACTCTTATTGAAACGATGCTGTTTGTAGGTCAGAAAGGTGGAAAGGAAAGATTTTTTTCCCATCTTTTTCCATTACAATGAAAAATGCCCTTTTGACCAAACTGAATTTTTCACCACAATATTGAAAGCAAATTTATTTTTAAAAGATTTTTTCCCCTAAAACCTGGAAGATTTAAACTGAAATTTTTTTCAACGTAAATTTAGGGGGAAAATAGACAAAATATTTTTGAATTATATCACAGATAAATTTGACCCAGTGAGAAACTTTTGTGCAAATTTTAATCTCTCTATGAATGCCACCTCTAGGTATGAAATATCATTACAATGTTTCAGAATACATTTTTAACCTTCACATCTCAAAAGATGTGAAAGCAATTCTACAGTACCTCATTACTCCTTTCAGAAGTAGGGCCCCAATTCAGGAAAGTACATAAACAATTGCTTAAGTCCATCCCTATTCAGGACAGCACTTAATTACCTGTTTAACTTTAATCATGTATTTATGTGCTCTCTTGAATGGGGATGCTTTCTAGAATCTGGCCTTGGCAAGGGAGTGTGCATGCACCGGATTTCATAGTCCTACATGGGCAAAGTAATACATGGTATGGCATACGAGCCAAATTTCACTACTACTGTTTAAAAGTGGCCACATGAAAAGAGACATTGGATTCAAAAACTCAGCTTTAATTTTCAAGGCTGGGATTTTCTTTAAAGGGGTCCAAGAGAGTTAGGCACTAAACTCCCACTGAGCTCCAAGGTGGGTGCCTACCCATCCTTTGTACCTTTGAAAATCTCTCTCTAAATTGTTAAAGAAAACTAAGTTATTTGATAAAGAAAAATGTGTTTAAATTGTGACTTTTGAAATATAACTGTAAACACCCAGGAGAGATCATGAGATTACACTTATTCCCAAAGCACTCAGAGAAAATTAAATCCCATTTACCACTGCTACAGCCATCCAGTGGAGACAAAGAGATTACAACTACTGCTAGAAGCCATCAGTGAAGATAATCATATTTACAACTACTCCAACAGGCATCTAATGAAGAGAATGAGATTTCACCTGTTTTCCTTCTACTTGCTAATTGTCCTAATTTTAAATTCAGAAACAAGTAGGCCAACATGGTTCTGCCAAATTAATGGCAGTTCTTTGTCATATATATACACACAAATTCAGATTTATAACATCATAATTTAGAATATGTCAGATAGTACCCATTCCAACTGACCCAGCCCTGCAAACCCTTACTTACACAGGTAATCTTCACTCATATGAGTAGTGCTAGTGACCTCAAAAGTTTTATTTTTGTTTTCTTAAAATGGGACTACTTGCAAGAGCAAAGTCTAGTCACATGAATAAAGACCTGCTGGACTTGGTCTACTATTAAGGAAAACACTGCAAAGCTCCATTCTTCAAGGACTTCCTTCCAACATCCTCTGGTTTACAGATTTTCAAACCAAATGGTCCAGTAAACCACAAATAATTTTTTTTCCTTTGTGCTCTTTTTCCACATAGGTTAAATAAAACGGCCGAACTGAGATCAGATTGTAAAGGATGTGCTAACCTGGAAGATCACACACAAACACACATCCACTTATGACTCGTAATACCTTTCCACAGAGAGAAACTTAAGCATTAACTTAAGCAAAACCACAGAACAATTCACCCAGGGGATGATCTAATACCTATTTAAATGAATGAAAAGACTCCTATTCACTTTAATGAACTTTGGATCAGGCCCCAAGAACTCAATTTCCCAGAAGAATGGTATGGAATAAATTAATTGACTGGTGTCAGAAGTTTCCAGCAGGTTTATAGCTAGCAATATAATAAATTAAAAAACCACAGTAAAAGTGGAAAATCTCCACTCCCAGCTTTAAAGGGTTAAAACGACCTGAAATCTGATGTCTGGTCCTAGAGCCGTGGTTTTCAAACTGTGGGTAGCAACCCAGTACTGGGTCACGGAATGTAGGGCACTGAGTCGTGGTGGTGCTGGTCAGCACCGCCGACCAGGCCGTTAAAAGTCCCATTGGCAGTGCTGCCCAGCTAAGGCAGGCTAGTCCCTACCTGTTCTGACATCGCGCTGCGCCTCAGAAGCAGCCAGCAGCAGGTCCAGCTCCTAGGCGGGGGGGCTACGTAGGAGGAGGGGGGCACAGGGCTCCCCACGCTGCCGCCATCCCAAGAACCGACTCTGTACTCCCATTGCCTGGGAACCGGCCAAAGCAAACGGGGGGGGAGGGGGTTCCTGCAGGCGAGAGCCATGTGGAGCCGCTTGCGCACCTCCATCTAGGAGCTGGACCTGCTGCTGTCCGCTTCTGGGGCGCAGCACGGTCCGCAGTGCCAGGACAGGCAGGAAGCCTGCATTAGCACCCACACTGCGCCGCTGACCGGGAGCTGCCCGAGGTAAGCCCATGCCCCAACCCTGTGCCCCAATCCCCTGCCCCAGCCCTGAGCCCTGACTCCCTTCCGCACCCCAACCCCCAGCCCTGAGCCCCTCCAAACCAGGAGCCCCCTCCTACACCCCAAACCCCTCACCCCCAGCCCCACCCTGCAGCCGTCACCCCCGCACCAGCCCTGAGCCCCTCCCACACCGCAAACCCCTCATCCCCAGCTCCGTTGGCTTGCAGGAATCAACAATTTTCTTCAACGGGGTCACCAGAAAAAAAAGTTTGAAAACCATTGTTCTAGAATATCTTGTACTGGCTAGTTTGACTCACAGCTTTGGCCTTTGATGATGCATTACACTCTATGTTCTCAAAGCTCTGTTACTAAATGTATTAGTGTAATACATCACCAAAGAGCTGTTGCTTATATGATATATTACTGCATGATGTGGAAATGGATGCCAGAGGCATGTTCCAAAGACTTACTTTTTGTAGTTCTGTATTAAACAATTTTTTTTAAAAAGAAGTTGAATGTTTTTCAGTAAGGAAAAGAAGATCTTGACTAAAGCACTGGGAAATATGGGCTAATGGCATCCAAATGCATATAAATGTTGCACTCTGACAAGGTTTGGAGCCACTATAAGGTCTAGGATACTGGTAATTTTAAGGGTTTGGTACATGTCTAGTCCTGAGGAAAGGAAAGCTGCTAACAGAAATGTGATTTTTCCTTCCCTGTTTCTGCCTGCTTTTCTTTAGGTTTTGATTGTCTACAAAGAGTTTGTGCACTCTAGAGATGCACTCTAGAGATTCCTGTGCATTCTACAGACTTTTTTATTTGTTTTATCATACAGTGTGAAAAGAACATAAAGTGTTTTTCTCTAAATAGTACTTAATGAGAGCAGAGACTGAGGTTAAAAAAAAAAAAAAGGATTTTCTTCACCAAAATTTTCTACAACCAGATTTTTCTGCATCTCAAAAGTTTCCACTTTAATCTATATATTGCTGTCCTGTGTCTGAATGTTTAATATACACTATTATTTTACCTATTTCAGTCACATATACACATACATGTGTATGAATACCTACAGCAGACACTGATCCACAACCCACCCACCCACACACACACACGACTGAAGAGGATAGGAGGAGAGAAGGAAGGAGGAAGATGATGATGCAGTTCCAACTTCTGCACACGAAATAATCTCCACCCATATGTGTTGTCCAAACAATATACCACTCACTGTAGATTATGCAGCTATTCAAAATATTATCAGTGTGGTTAGGCTGCTAAACCTGGGTCTGAGGAAACTCAAGCTCATTTCCACACCCCACCTGTGTGACCTGGGACAGGGTGCTTAGTTTCTCCTTGCCTCAACTCCCTATGTGTAAAATGGATATAAAGAAGAGGTGAGAGAATATCAGAATTTCCATTTCAGAGGAAATTCCAGTAGTGCAACATTTTTACCCTGAATTGGGACAAAAATTGAAATTATTTTTTTTGGAATGCAAAGTTCCCAAAAAATTCAATGCCGAAATGTGAAAACACCTGGTTTCTAATCAGTTCAACATTAAATTGTATCTGGCAATAATGCTGCAGTGCCTCCTAGGAATAAAAGTTTGAGTAATTGATACCCCCATTCATTCTCTGGAAAATCTATGTACAACTTATGAACTGTGTTTTTTTATGAAATTGTTGTGTCATTGAATGCCTCAGTGGATGTTGGAGTTAGCCATGTAATATCAGGACTTATGTCCCATTCCCTCCCAATCCCAGAGGACAGTCATTAACCTGAATAGCTCCCATTAAAATGGGGTGGTCATATCCTAGACTGAACCAGTTTTCTCCTGGTTGTCAGCAGACAGCTAGGGTTTGGAGCAGTAGAATTTTCTCAGAAAGTGGAAACAGAGGGTATGTCAGCACTATAAGTGCAGGTGTGATTGTAGTATGGGTAGGCATTTAATCTAGCTTTAAAGCATTTAATCAGCTTTAATCTAGCTAGCATGGGTAACAATAGTAGTGAAGACCCGTCAGTGTGGGGTTCAGCATCGGCTACCAACTTGAATTCCTACCCAAGTCCCTGTCAGGCTTGTCTGCTGGTTACTTACCTGAGTACAAGCCCATGCCACCACACTTTCACTACTACTATTACCCATACTAGCTAGATTGAAGCTAGCACGGGCAGGCACAACCATGCTACAAACACCTTCACTCTGCAGCGAAAGCATACCCAAAAGTAAACAGGTGGTAGTATTAGCCTTTAAAACCACTGAAACTGAAAGGAACAAAGAGGCATGCTTTCACAACAAAGGGGTCCTGTTTAACTACAAGATCAGCCAAGGAAGTAGGAAGCTGGCCCGTTGCCAATTGTGCCCACATATCTATTCAGGGGACACCATCACAGGGCCTAATAACATCAGCCACACTATCAGAGGCTCATTCACCTGCACATACACCAATGTGATATATGCCATCATGTGCCAGCAATCCCCCTCTGCCATGTACATTGGTCAAACTGGACAGTCTCTACGTAAAAGAATAAATGGACACAAATCAGATGTCAAGAATTATAACATTCATAAACCAGTCGGAGAACACTTCAATCTCTCTGGTCACGCAATCACAGACATGAAGGTCGCTATCTTAAAACAAAAAAACCTTCAAATCCAGACTCCAGCGAGAAACTGCTGAATTGGAATTCATTTGCAAATTGGATACTATTAATTTAGGCTTAAATAGAGACTGGGAGTGGCTAAGTCATTATGCAAGGTAGCCTATTTCCTCTTGTTTTTTCCTACCCCCCCCCCTGATGTTCTGGTTTAACTTGGATTTAAACTTGGAGAGTGGTCAGTTTGGATGAGCTATTACCAGCAGGAGAGTGAGTTTGTGTGTGTATGGGGGTGGGGGGGATGTGAGAAAACCTGGATTTGTGCTGGAAATGGCCCACCTTAATTATGCACATTGTAGGGAGAATGGTCACTTTGGATGAGCTATTACCAGCAGGAGAGTGAGTTTGTGTGTGTGGTTTTTGGGAGGGGGGTGAGAGAACCTGGATTTGTGCAGGAAATGGCCCAACTTTATTATCATGCACATTGTGTAAAGAGTTGTCACTTTGGATGGGCTATCACCAGCAGGAGAGTGAATTTGTGAGGGAGGGTGGAGGGTGAGAAAACCTGAATTTGTGCTGGAAATGGCCCACCTGTTGATCACTTTAGATAAGCTATTACCAGCTGGACAATGGGGTGGGAGGAGGTATTTTTTCATATTCTCTGTGTATATATAAAGTCTGCTGCAGTTTCCACAGCATACATCTGATGAAGTGAGCTGTAGCTCACGAAAGCTCATGCTCAAATAAATTGGTTAGTCTCTAAGGTGCCACAAGTACTCCTTTTCTTTTTGTGAATACAGACTAACACGGCTGTTACTCTGAAACCTGGCTGAAAAGAGAGAGACTGACTCCATGATTCAGAGGAGAAGCAATATACAGGAGTGGGGATCCTGGACATGCTAGAGGATTCTGACAAAATCCCAAAAAACACTTATGAGCGATGAGGAACTAAGTTAGGGATGATGTTGTTTTATTGTTTTGTCTAGATCTGTATATTTCTTCTACTATCTAGAGAAGGGGTGGGCAAACTTTTTGGCCTGAGGGACACATCGGGGAATAGTGATCAACGGCTTGATGTCTAGTTGGCAGCCACTATCAAGCGGAGTGCCCCAGGGGTCGGTCCTGGCGCCGGTTTTGTTCAACACCTTTATCAATGATCTGGATGATGGGATTAATTGCCCCCTCAGCAAGTTTGCAGATGACATTAACTGGGGGGAGAGGTAGATAAGCTGGAGGGTAGGGATAGGGTCCAGAGTGACCTAGACAAATTAGAGGATTGGGCCAAAAGAAATCTGATGAGGTTCAACAAAGACAAGTGCAGAGTCCTGCACTTAGGAAGGAAGAATCCCGTGCACTGCTACAGGCTGGGGACCAACTGGCAGAGCAGCAGTTCTGCAGAAAAGGACCTGGGGATTACAGTGGATGAGAAGCAGGATATGATTCTATGATGCTATGAATAGAAATTGTATGGCGGGCCATGAATGCTCACACAATTGGGGTTGGGGTGCGGGAGGGGGTGAGGGCTCTGGTTGGGGGTGCGGGCTCTGGGATGTGGCTGGGGATGAGGAGTTTGGGGTGTAGAAGGGTGCACTGGGCTGGGACTGAGGGGTTTGGAGGGCAGGAGGGGGATCAGGGGCAGGGGGTTGGGGAGTGGGGAGAGGCTCAGGGGTGCAGGCTCCAAGCAGCGCTTACCTCAAGCAGCTCCTGGAAACAGTGGCATGTCCCTTCTCCGGCTCCCGTGTGGAGGTGCGGCTAGGCGGTTCTGCACACTGACCCATCCGCAGGCACCACCCCTGCAGATGCCATTGGAGTGCCAGAGGGGGCCATTGGCCCCTGACCCTGCACCCCGGCCAGAGCACCAGAGCGGGATAAGCCCCAGACCGCACTCCCCAGCGGGAGCTCACAGGCTGGCTTAAAATGGCTCATGGGCCAGATCCAGACCACAGGACGTAGTTTGCCCACCCTTGATCTAGAGTAAAGAGAAACTATTACAAACCTTTACAAATCCTGTATGTTATGTGCTTCAACTATCACATATCCCAGAAGAGGTAAATTTTAAACAAGAGTGCCCACAAGTCTGGAGCTCTGGGAAAGTGTGTGCTTAAGCTACTAGGATGTCTTGGGGAGGGGGTGTTAGCATTGGCCCTGGGGACCTAGGGCCAGCTGGACTATGAGGTCCCACTTCTATGAACAGATATCAGACAGAGAGCTTGTGCACAGGAAATATGCCAGAGATGTCAAGGAAAGAGACCACAATGGAGCTTACTCAGACCAAGGAAAGTCAGGTTCAAACGCAGCAGCCTTGAGAGTGTCCAGCTGGGAGAACTTATGAGGGCTGTGACAGGCATGTACTGGGTGCCTCATGGCCAGAGTACAAGTACTTTCTTCAAATCTGTTTCCATTTTTTTCCCCAAAAAGAAGAAAATCAATCATATTTCAAGTCTAATATCTGGCTTCTACAGCAGTCTTTCATTATCAAAACTTTATAGCGCTAGGTACTATGCAATAGGAAATGGAAGTCCTTTTTACATCTTTTTGCGAATACAGATTAACACGGCTGCTACTCTGAAACCTTTTTATATCTGTAATTCAAATGGAGAACAGTGGTTCGAAGAATGCTATGCTTTGGAGTGAAATGAATTCATTTACCACAGCTGTTCAGAAATTACACCTGGGCCCAATCCTGAAAAGTGTGGTGCATCTCCGACTAAGTGTTAAACACTCTCCATTCCAACTGACTATATGCCCTTACAGGCTCAGGCTCATAGTGAGCATGAACAAAGTTCATAAAGAGAATCAAGGTTTGGCCACACGTTGCCTTTGTTTAAGGTCATTGCCCTTAAGAATTATGTTTCACTGCTCCTTAGCTACAAAAGCACAACAAAATTTTGCTTGTTTCCTTTGGATCACATAAAGCCATGCCTTATTTTCAAGAGTATTTGTACATGTTTAGTGCTATATATTCATGTTGTAGAGTCAATAGCAGTTTTGCAATTAATTTCATCGGGGCCTGAAATTCACCCATATAAACACTGAAAATGGAAGAGACCCATTAGATCATCCAGCTAATCCCTCCACCAGGACAGAATTGTTCTATGCCATTCATAGTTCCATATTTTCTCTACTTCTGAGCAACACATGACTATTTAAAAAGGGAAAAGAAATATTCACATGGCATGCTGTTATGTATTACTAATTTACCAAATCTGTGAGGGACAGAAAGTAGTGTGAGGTATGGGCTAGTGCTGCTTTGGACAAAGAAAAAGTATACCTATAAATTATGTATAGAAATTAGAGATGGAAAAGAAGTCATTCAGCACATCTCCCCACCAAGTGCAGGATAGTTCCCTACAGAATACCTTCTAGTGCTTTATCCAGCCTACTTTTAAATCTCTCCGTGATGGGCTTTTACCACTTCGAATCTAATACCTCTCACTGTCAAGAAGTTTTTCCTCATAGTCCATCAGCCTCTTGTAATCTCATTCCATTACTGCAATACTCCCCGGGTACCATGCTGCATAATTCCTTTTGCTCTTTGATATTCATGCTTTTCAAAAATATTTGTAGACTATGATGCCATCCACAGTTACTGTAGTCCTTGTTTAGCCATATTAAACTTAACCTCTTCATATATTAGGTATACTTAATTCTGCCTCAGTGCAGGGGGATTAGTTAGACAACCTTTTGAGGTCCTATCTTGCCCAACATTTCATTGATTCTGTGTATCAATCCCTCTAGCTACTTAATATTTATTACAGTTCTCTGACCTCCTGCATCCTTGCACATTCCAAACTGGAGCTGGTCAAAATTTGTCAAATGAAATTTTTGTTGAAAAACAGAGTATCAAGACTAACATTTTTTGTGAAGTGCCAACCCTGTCCACATTTTTTGTGAAACATTTTGTGCCTTTGTTTTTATCCATTTTTTTAATCAAAAATTGCTGCAACCAGGTTTTTTTACCAAAACCTGGTTGTTCAATAAATGAAAAATATCAATAATAAAACAGATTTCTGGTGAACAAAAAGTGTCAATGACCATTAATAGTATTTTTTTTAATTAACAATAACCAGTCATTTTAAACACTTCAAAATGAAAAGAACTTTGATTTTTTTTGGTGAAAATAGCTTTTCATGTTTCTATTTATTCCATAATTTGAGTAGAGGTACATGCAAACTAGAATACCAGATCTTGTCCCCTATCATACTTTGGGGAAATCAGAACTTCATGGCTTAAGTGTTTGATAAGAACACTCTTAATTCCTTTTGGATGGTCAGTACCACATTTTTCCCCCTCACAGTCTTCCAGTACTTCCCTAATTTTCCATGATGTTCAAAAAAACTACTGCCATTGGTTCATTACTTTCCCTTACTATCCTCCTCATCCAGATGTCTGATTTCTGTGTTCTCTTACCAATTCTTTATCAATAACTATTTTACAAAGTATGGTATCTTCTTAATTGATTATATTTTTTTATTCTTGTTGCTGAAGACAAATTTTACAAAAGGAGTTCAGTATTTCAGGCACTTTGAATTATCATTCATTTTATTCCTCTTCTCATTTGTTAATGAGCTCATTCCCTCTCAGAACTGTTCAAAACACAGTTTTGTACCAATTTAACTATTTCAATTAAAGATGTGATTGTATACCTGTATAGTTAAACAGTACAAACCATAGTGTGGATGTAATTATATTTAGTAAATATAAATGCTCTTAGTCAGATAAACTATCCCGCTATCAGCTCATTTATACCAGTATAATTACATCCACACTATGGGTTGAACTGATGCAACTATATTGGTTTCTAAACTGATATAGTTAAAGTGTACATAAATTTTGTGTAGACCAGCCTTAACACTTACCTAAATCCCTGACAATACACATGTATCAGTCCTTTCCTCCCCAACCTCTTGGTTACTACCTACACATTCTTATATTTTTGCTTATGTTGTTATCTCCTACAGAGTATCATAAATTAATATTTGGTTGTGTCCTTTTTTATACACTCATAGGCCATAGATTAGTACTATTTATTATTATTGTTGTTTTAAAAACTTCAGGGTCTCTATTTCCAGGGTGAGTTGAAAGAGTCGATTGTGACTAACTGATCCTTGGGATGGTTTTATGTTGGACACAGCCACCACAGGTTATCCATCCACTTTGGATTGCAGGAGCATAACGTTCTCAGGCTAGGTCCCATCATTATCGCCAGCATATCCCATGTCAAGGGCTGCAGGTGAGGGTAAAAGTTCGTTACATTCTTTATCATCAGAGGATTTATAGTCTGTTGCTCCTCAGTTATGGTATCATTTAGGATTTCCCAGCCTCCTTCTATACTGTATTTTAATACTTCCTTTCACTAACTCTGTTCATATTGTATTTATTACTGTTGTCATTATCAGCAAATTCAATGCATATGATGGTGAATTCAAATAGTTTGTCATCACTGGTACCAAACTTCCCTATCATTCTCCCATTTCATTTCCAAATAATTCCTTCCATGTCAGCAAGAAATAGATTCAAGATGGCTCTTGTGAGATTCTCTGCTCTCTCTATAATGAAGCTGTCCTTTCTATTATTTAAAAATCACTGATGATTTGCTGGAAGTGTTACCCTTTGTGCCTTTGATAATCTCCTCGATAGTGCCCAGATCCACACATTCACCACTGATTTTTATTGGACTGTATGTGAATATTTCCTTTTAAGGGTTTCTGTTCCTTCTTGTTGAACATTTGTATCTTTTCCACTATGTTTTTATTTTGAGTTTGCTTCTAGTAATAGGATATGTTCATGGCTTTGGTAACATTGTATACATTATATTTAAAGCTCTGTGAAAGTTTTTTCTCCCAAAACAAAATTGCTGCTTCTTTTCTTTCCTGGAAGTTCTACATGAAATATGAAAGTTGCTGGCTTTCTAGAAATGTTTATGTTTTTACATGAAAGCAAAAAGCAGTTTTCATGTTCAAAATTGTTTTTCTGACTACAAATATCTGGTTTCCCCCAAATGACTAGGAGAAAAGAGGATCCTTTTTACCCTGCCCACACAACAGATGCCTTAATGCTTAATCTGCTCTCCTTATATGCAACTCTCACTGATATTAGAAGAGGTGACAGGCAAGTATAGCAAGCAGAGAGGAAGAATAAAATAGTGGTTAAGAACCCAGAAAACTGAGTTGCACATGTTGCCTCTCAGCCACCCTGGAACCTGCATGGTGCATAATAATAAGCAAAAACTTCCACACAAACCCTGCAACCATCGGCCACATCTGTGTCATGGCAGGCTGGCCTATTATACCCGTTGCCTATGCTTAACAGTTTGATTTTGGCCCACTCAGATATCCCCCCCATTGGAGTTTTACTTTTTTTTTAAATCAAGCCACTCCTAATAAGCAGTGACAGGCAAATAGTCTGGATGGAAATTTAAGCCTGCTGAGTCAAAATGAACCTGAATAATTCAAGTGACTCTGAAAAAGACTTGGGGGTCATAGTGGATAATCAGCTGAACATGAGCTCCAAGTGTGACAATGTGGACTAATGCAATCTTTGGATATATAAATACTGAATAACAGAGAGGTTATATTTCCTCCATATTTGGCACGTGTGTGACCACTGAAATAATATGTCCAGTTTTGGTGTCCAGAATTCAAGAAGGAGATAGCTCAGAGAAGAACCACAAGAATGATCAAAGGACTGGAAAACGTGCCTTCTAGTGAGAAAGTCAAAGAGTCCAAGCTATTTATTTTATGGAAAAAAGATTAAAGCTTGACCTGATTACTACTGGGGGACAGAAATTTGATAATAAATGTGAAAATAAAAATTTGCTTTTTAATATAGCAGACATTAACACAGTCCAGTGGCTGGAAGCTGAAACTATACAAATTCAAACCAGAAATAAGGCACACATTTTTAACACTGAGTGTAATTATCCATTTGGAACAACTTACTCATGAAAGCTTATGCTCAAATAAATTTGTTAGTCTCTAAGGTGCCACAAGTACTCCTTTTCTTTTTATTATCACTGGAAATTTGTAAATTGAGATTGGATGTTTTTCTGAAAGATACAGTCTGGTTCAACTACAGCTATTTGAAGCAGGAGTTAATTTATGTAAATTCAATGGACTATGTTATGCGGGAGGTCAGAAAAGATGAGTACAGTAGTCTGACCTTAAAATCTATGACAGTTTGGTTCAACAGACAGGTCACATGAAAGGAACAGTTTCAAGCTCAAGTTCCTTAAGTTTGTTAAACTTTGGTAGTGCCATAGTACTATACAGTAATAATAGAAGCCTTGGGAATTTCATTAGGGGAACATACAGTCTATGCTCCAGATAAAACACCCTATTTTTAAGTAACTTTGATAGAAACATTGCAGAAAATAAAGATATTGTTATTTACCCCAGTGGTTCCTGCTTGGATACAATTTCAGGAGTAAAATCTAAATGTGAAGTTTTACGATAGAAAACAGCATCGAGGTACTGGGTTCTACTTTTGTCTCTACCATTGGTTTATTGTGACATTATTATTTATATGTTCCCATTTATCTGCATGGCAATATATACCACATAGTACAAAAACCTCTGTTCCATTTTATCTAAAATATGGATAATATCTACACTACCTCACAAAGGTCTGTGGGCATAGTTATTAAAGTGTTTTAAGATCAATGGATAAAGAGTGCAAAGTAGTATTACTTATTTAGGTAACTGAATGCCTGAATATTGAATAACAAGGTCATCACACTTTATATTAATGATACATTATCGGGGAAGCTGAGGTAGCCAACTGAGATATCCAACTTTTTCCATGATAAAAGAGTCTTGTTACTATTTTTGAGATTTTTTTTTTTGCTTTTCCCCTATCCCCTATCTTATTCAGTGCTTAGGTTGTGCCCACAGGGGGCATAATTGAGATTGCAGAAGCAACTGTTTCAGAACCTCACTCCCCACCCATCCCATGGGATACAAAAGAGTTGGTACCAAGCCCGCAGACTCATGGAACATGACCATAAATTGTAAGGGGTGGAGCCAAGGGTGTGCACTTCAGGGTATAATTAGGCCTGCTAAGAAAGAGGAGGTGGGAATGGAGACACAGGTAAAGGCTCTGCAGCGTCAGAGCTACGGATATGATTGTCTGAAACTAACCCCAATAAACATCACCCGTTGCCTGCACTTCAGACTTCTGGTCTTCTTTCTGTCTGAGTGACAAGAACTGGGGGTTAAGGGAAAGTCCCTAACAGTGGTTAATAGATGCTATAGTATGTTATTTATGGTGTGCAATGTGTGCAAAAATGATATGAAATCATTCAAGATCAATGTAGAAAACCGTGCGGAGCGCACAGAATCCCGTCCAATTTGCAGGGAATATCTGGGCATTGGGTGCAACTCAACATGAAGTGGCTTTGTTCCAAAGGATGGAAGCAAAGCAAGAAAGGAAAAAGTAGCGTGCTGTAATCTTGGACTCTAACTCAGACAACATATATATCTGTGGAATTTGTAACAAGCTGTGTCACTCTTGAATTGTGCTTGTCAGCCATAAGCAGATTCATCAGGCACTTGATTAGACCTCTTACGCATATACCATGATCCAATTTGGATCAATGGTTGGCAATGATGAAGTATCAATGATTGGCAATAATGACATAAGTAGTATGTGTTATACATGGCTATTATTAGAAGGTGTTAATGATGTTTATAAGCAATGATTTTAAGTAACCTATTGAGAAGTTTTACTCTATCTGTAACAACTGATAAATCATTTACTAATACATCTGTTATCACTAACACTTTATAAAGTATTTTATAAAATGTAAAGTGACATCAATACAGCAAAACAGACCTTAAAAACAGACTATGTGTCCTTTGGTTCCCACTGAATTCTATAATATAACTGTCATTGACTAGATTGAAACACTCTCTCTCTCTCTCTCTCTCTCTCTCTCTCTCTCTCTCAAACACACACACACCCTTCATAATTAGGGTATACCAGTGAATAATCTATTGTCCCAATTAGGACTAGGGGAGGTGATTTTACCTGTATATATGGCAATGGTGAGACTGATACTAGAAAAAAATATTTGAAGGCAGTAGAAAATTCCTTGCTGTGAGAAATTTAAAGAACTCAGTCTGTTTGCTTATAATAAAGAAGATTGAAAAGTGAGTTGATTACAGTGTAAAAGTACCTTCATGGGGAGAAAATACTGAGTACTAAAGGGTATGTTAAAGAGAAAGGCATAGAAAGAACCAATGGCTGGAAGCTAAAGTGAGAGAAATTCAAATTAGAATAAGGCACAATTTAAAAAAAATGAAACATTGGAACAAAATACCAAGGGAAAGGGTGGATCCTCATCCCTTGATGTCTTCAGATCAAGACTCAGTGCCTTTCTGGAAATTATGCATTAGCCAAACAAGTTATTGGGCTCAGTACAGAGATAACTGGGTGAAAATTAATGGGCTGTGATATACAACAGGTCAAAACATTATGTAATGGTACTTTGTAGCCTTAAAAATCCATGATCTATGAATTAAGGAAATAAGTAATTTGAAAAAAGTTAAAGTCTCTCATTTTAAGAGACATATTTGCCCTTGAAAGAAATGCAAAACTGTATTGACAAACTAGAAAACTTAATATAAAGATATTTGACCCAATTCAACACTCACACTGGTTTAAATCAGGAGCTGCTCCACTGGAATTTATGGGGTTACACTGGCACAAAAACAGTTTCAAGGAGAAGGTAACGGTGTGTTTTCACTGCATTTTATCTCTCTCTCTTCTTTTAATCTTTATCTGGCAGGCTATCATTTACACAGCAGCACAGATGCACACTTCTTTATTAAAAGCTATAGAATTAGTCTCCACACTTATACCTGGTTAAATGCCATTTAACCCCATGGCACTGGCTGAAGTTGTCCCTCTTAAACAAAATATATTTTAATACTATCCCAATTAACCACAAGTAATTGCTTTTTCAAACATTAGGCTAAATTGCATCCCTAGGAGATATCCTTATACAGTGGTCATCCCCATATAGGGCATATAAATTAAGCAGCATGTGCTGTATAAATGTTGATGGTAGATCTCTCTGAACTGAGCCTCCGTTTTAATGATTGGTTCATATAGTCAGAGTTTTTGATCTGCATTTAGCCATGGATGTAATACATCAAAATATAATGTATGTTTCTTCATGAGACATAAAATAAGCAGACCCAACTGTCAGTGGTAATGTCAGTCCTCCTGAGTCTTCCACAGGAAAATACAAAACAAAAAACAAAACAAAACCCATCAAGGAGTGATGCACTGTGCTGTCTGTCACACCATCCATCCAGTCAAACTTATTTTCATGTTGCAGTTGTATATATTGCATATGCCAAGGAGTCTCTATGCACTGCTTTTGCATTTCAGCTCAACACCATACCTTTAATAAGCCTGCATGTCTGGTGTTTGGATGGTGATAAAAATTCATTAGCTATGCAAGCCACTGTTTCTGTGAAAACTAAATCATGTATACAAAATCTAAATAGTCTGGACTCTTCTACTAAGCATCAGCTAGGTATGTTAATGTCCCAGTGGGAATACACTTAGAAGCAATTTCATGTGGGATATTAATTTCTAATAACTTGTTGAGTGTATGGATTAACAAAATTATATCAGTATTTTATTACTATTTATAGCGTATGAGTTATGAATTGCTGCACCCTTTCCTTCAGGTGTTTCAGAACAAGAGCACAAGTCACATCTTGCTCAAAAAGTGAGTCCCACTGTCATCAATGGGACTACTTATGGAGTAAGGTACTACTTACCATGGGTAAGGGTAGCAGAATATGGCTCTTAGATATATTATATAGAGTTATGTAATTGGAAAGCTGGCAAAAATCTTCTTTCTGCTTAGATGTATTTTCATTCCTTTTTCAACCTCTTTTAAACACAAACATTTAATTCGTATTTCTTTTCAGCAATTGGTAAGATTGTGTTTAATACTCAACAACTGAGTTTAAGATGATAAAGTAATAGCCAGCATTTCTTAACAGTGCCTTCATTCATTCAGGCATATACCACAATCATCATAAAAGCTCCAGTCCATTACTCCAAAATATTACCAAAATATTTTTGTATTCCTTGAATTTATTCCCAGGAATTACAGAATGTGTCAGAATTAATCTTAACTTCAATGAACATCAATTAATGCACACATAAGCTCAAAATGATCCTTCTGGAAGAACTTGCATTTTCATTTCAAAATGACATTTCAAGGTTTCTTCCTCAATATTATACCAAATGCAATGATATCATGAGGAAGGGAGGGGTGGGGGAAGACATAAGCCCTAGCTCAGTGATCTTAAAGATCTATGCTTGACATGTACCCTCGAGAATCCCTTCTTTTTTTTCAAAACATATAAGGCCTCTTTACATATACTGTGAATTTTATTTCCAAATAGGTTTTTTTAAAAAAGTCTCTAGCTGTCGAGCATACTGTGCCTGTGTACACGGATAGATTTAATAAATTATGATTATTTCATTGCAAAATAAAACTGTTGATGGTTTGGCTGGATTAAGCTACTGAGTGGATGTTTAGGAGATTTGGAGCAGAGGAAGACTACATTTGCCATATTCATTCAAAGAAGGGAGGAAGAAAAGATGGTGCAGAGTCCCGAGAGCAGACTGTTTTGATATCCAGAAGCCTCCACAGAAGAGCAGACAAAAGTATTATTTTGTCTCCTTCGCACTTTACAGAGAATTAAAACAGATGAGATTGGATAGCCAATTTAAGGAAGCAGGCTGACATTTTCACAAAGATCAGAGAGTTTACATAAAAGATTATTCCAGGCTTGGGGTTATTACACGCAGGACTAATAATGTAAGGGGAACAACAGAACTGTTAGGTGCAAAATGAATGCACTGGATACTAAGTACAGGAAAGATACATTGACATGGAAGACAGTGAAACAGGGCATTACACAAAGATGGTGGGAAATTTTCCATTTAAATGATTTTTCAATGGTAAATGTATTTTCCAAATGTTCCACTGTAAAAATTTGTTTTTCCTGAAATTTGTCAATTTCCCACTGAGAAAATTAAAACTCCCCCTACATCCACCCACCCCACCAGACTGGTTTGACCCAAATCAAAATATTCTGGTTTGTTGAACTGAATCAAAACGTTTAATTTCCAGTCAGTTCAAGTTTCAATTACATCTCCTTATAGAAGCTGCAGTTCAGGTGCTTCATACCCCCCATTCTCTCCTAGGTAGTCTGGCCAAGGAGCCTGGCCCATCTCCCATGATGCATTTCAGTCTCTATTCTCACTGAGTTGCATGAGACTTCATTGGAGTCACATGACATGCACCATGAGAAATGAGGTCAGACCAGGTACCCCAGGCCATAGGGAAGAATGAGGGCATGAGGTGCCATGGCACCATAGGATTATCTAGCCATAGAACACAGGGGGGAGGGATAGCTCAGTGGTTTGAGCATTGGCCTGCTAAACCCAGGGTTGTGAATTCCATCTTTGAGGGGGCCATTTGGGATCTGGGGCAAAAATTGGGGATTGGTCCTGCTTTGAGCAGGGGGTTGGACTAGATGACCTTCTGAGGTCCCTTCCAACCGTGATGATCTATGAACAAACCACAGGTAAATGTAGTTCAATGTTGAACTGACTAGAAACAAAATGTTTTGGTTTGGGGATGTCAAACTTTTTAATAAAAATTTTCTAGACAAAATGTTCCAATGTTTCAGAGACAAATATTTTTGAACATTTAATTTCATAAAAAAATTCAGTGCATTGACTTTTTATCCCAATTTATGAGACAAACAAATGTTGACATATTGAAATTTCCCACTGGATCAAAATTTTGATATTCACTCAGATCTAGCATTATAATGATATGGTAGGGAAAATGAAGCAACAGTGACATTGTTTTCAAATATTAAACAAATGAAGATGACTGAAAAGTAAAGACAGTACAACACAAAGAAATATGAAAAGGACATCGAACAAAACAAAAAGAGATGCATGGTTTGTTTTATGGCTAGATAAGCCTGTAAATAAAGAACATGATTACTCTTCCACAGCACAAAGACTGAGCGGCTCAAATAATTGAAACTAGAGAAGAGTTTTGTTAATTGAACATGCTAGGATTAGTACATAAAAGAAGAATCAAAGATAATGGCATCAAGTAGTGCTCCTCTTCAGAGTCAGTGGACTGTAGCCCGAGAATGCCCCCACACTTTCGGATTTCAGAGGCGTATTGCATTTTGGTGCACAGATATTACTCTGCAAAAGCTGCAGCATGCAGATGAGTTTGAACAGAGACAGAATGATATGTCTAATATGCCCCTCCCTGCATACTCTTGTTGTCACAAGGGGCATGGCAAGTGGACACAGTTGTTGCTAGTTCCATTTCTTTTCCTATATTTCTTAAGGAGGAGACGTTCAAGAGTAATGAGTTCCACTGGGTCCAACTGCTGCAAGACCAAATAGGTCTCAGTGCCTTTGGAGGGAATGTTAACACCTTAGATTCTGATGTGATAAGTGTGTTATAAATGCCATAGATCAGGAATTTTCAGACATTTTCATAGTGTGAACCACATTTTAACAGAAAAATTAATTTGCCTCGTGGATCATCTTCACTCCTAGTCATAACTGTATGGACCTCCCTTCCCATTAGCAATTATATGACATCCATATGGAAACTACAGAAATGACTTACACAGAGTAAATGTGAGGTACACATTTGATGTATTTTTAGCTATCTTGTAATATGAGCCAGCCACAGATTTACAGTGGATCCTCATATCCTTCCATGGATGAACTGGATAGATGGACTTAAGAGCAGTTTATGTTTGTACACTATTTGGTTGAATACTGAATAGTTTTATATATACTCATTTTATAATGGGATACTGGAGCTGACATAATTGATGAGTTCATAGGCAGGATCTCGGGGTGATTTGGGAGTGATTTTCTTAGGACTCATCTATATGAACATTTAATTCACAGTAAGCACTAGCTTGCCATACACTGTCTGAGTGGACCATGCTGCCGCACACTAAAAGTTCTGCAGTGTGCTTTGACCTAGTCCACTTCAAAAAAAAGGAGTAGATTAAAATGCACTAGGGAACTTTTAGTGAGTGGTAGCAGGGCACACACAGATAACAAAGGCAAGCTAGTGCAAGGTAGATTTTCACATCAGCTTCCTGTGAACTAAGTGTTTGTATAAGCAAGCCCTTAGGATCAAATGGAAGGCGCCTAATTCCCATGGAATTTCAATGGGAGTCACTTGTGTCTACAGACTCCTACCCTTACTAGATCATTTTTGTAAGGTGAGTTTGGAGTTTTTATTAGTCCCAACTATTTTAAAAGAAAAGCAGAATGAAATAGGAGAGATGGTGACATCTAAATAAACCACATGGAAGCAGACAGCTGTTATGAAAAAGTAAGATGATATATTACCTTGGTAAAGTCTTACATTAGTAGCGAGCAGAAAAATATGTTAGAACAAGATTTCCTAGGATCCAGAGTAAAAAAACAACACCACCACACACACACACACACACAAATGAATTTAACATGACATCATAGTGTGCAGGGAAAGTGAAGGAGCACTAGGAAGAAAATGCTATGCAGCTCCTATACAAATGGTAGAAGCATATGTAATTACATTGCTTAATTGGAGCTACATGCTTTCAGTGAGAAGTGTGATATTACTGGAATGACACAGAAAAGGTTCAACCAGAAAAATGGTTTGAGATTTAAAACACAGGATACAGAGTTTAACAAAGGACACATTTAGAAAATAGTCTTTAAGGACAATAAAGGTAATCACAGTATTTTCAGTTGTAGAATCTACCTCCAGAGCAGCTTAAAGTAATACCTCAGGAAATTATTTTATAGATAAGAAAGACTTTCAAAGCCTTCCTTATCAGCAATTAAAATCCCCCACGATCTTTAAGGGGGATTTCAATTACCGATATAGGACCAGATCCTGTGAGGTATTTCTATTCAGTTACTTGATTGGGAGTTGAGGGTAACTCAACACCTTTTACAGTTGAATCCATGTTCCCAAAGATAACAGCTATATAGAAAATATGTAAACAAATATTGTTGAATGTAGAACAGCACTGTTCTTCTTGCTCATTTTGTTGAACCAGCTACATGATCAGGGGATATTCCATGCTTAAGGAGTAGGCAATACATCCAGAATTATAATTAAGGTTAAAATTGGGAGGATTCTAGGACTGTGTTGCTTTGACAATTTTGAAATATTCATATGATTGCAAATTAGGCAAAACAAAACTAAGGGTCTTTGATCTTTAGTATAAAGGATGTGAAAATGCCTTATCAAATTTTGACTTGAATTCCTTCGATAAGTACTAACAGAAAAGATCCATTGTTCCGGTGACATCAGCAGGAGACTAGAAACGATTTTCAGAGCATATTTTACTGTGACAAAATATTTGCTCAGATAGCCATCTGTCAGGAGAATATTTCTGCCTTTGAAATCCGATGAGCCCTCAGAATTGCTTTGTGTGTTTTTGTCAGTTACAGTGTTGGGATATTCGAACACAAGATGATGGAAATGTTTAGCACCCAGAAAACCAAACAAACAAAAAAACTTCAAAAAATGAGAAATGAAAAACAAAACTAATAATCCAAAACCCAGTCTTGGCCAGCAAGTTCTCTTCCTCAACATTTGTTCTTAAGGATTAGAAAACAGTGTTGACCACAATAAAATAAAATAATTAATCATCATCAAAAAATAAATACAACTCCCTAGCTCAGGATTCCCAAAAGGTATTTTCTATCCTTTTCTATATAGACCAAGTAGCCAGTCTTATGGACCTTCTTCACCTCTTCAAGGAGAAAGAGAAAAGCGTGCTAGAATAAACTAATTTTCAATGGAGACACGATAATGCCCCTGTGTGCTGTCACATCAGCTCTGAGTATCAGTGCACTTACTCATACTGAGTAGTACATTGGTCCACAAATAGTCCCTTACTCATTTCAATGGGACCACTCATGGTGTAAGGTACTATTCCACTGGCCAATAGGGATGAAAGGATATTGTTTTCTTTTGTTTTTTAATTAATTTAAAGAGTTTAGCACTAGGTTTTAGGATTTTCTTTAAAAGCTTTTTATACAAATTTGGCTTTTTGTGTCTTCATAGAGATAGACATATAATGCACAAAAATTCTGTTTGAATTTAAATGATTTTTTTTTACTATGTTCAACAATGCTTTCATGTTCTTTTTCTGAAAATGTCCTAGAAAACAAGTTTATTGGCAGGTATGTTCAAAAAAGGATCTGGATTTTTAGTGAGTGCTGGAAAATACTTAGTTCAATATGCAATTGGACCCTTATAGAGAAGTCATAGTGAACATAATAGAGTTCCCTTGACACTTTATAGTGTTCTCTTAAAACATTAATCAAAAGTCTAAATTTAATGGAGAGTGACCACCTTCTATTTTTGTTTTATTGTTTTTAAACCATCCTGTAGGACAGTGCGGCAGGTTTATATTTTTCTGATAAATTCTATAGGATGGTCCAAAGAAACCCATAGGAAGATTGTTTTCCACTAAATCATATTGGACTCTTCCATTACCTTAAATTAATCTTCTGCATGAGAATAAATGAAAACGCTGAAGCAGTCTCTCTCCCATTAACCAAACCCCCACGCTGTAATATTTGACAAGGAAGATGACTTTGTTCAATAGCACTAAGGTAGTGCTTGACTAATGAGCCAACCTTGACAATACTGAACATGTCATACACCCAAGTCTTCCCAGCCACATATAGTCCTGATTGAAACAAACAAACAATGTTCAATATATTAGCTGCCAGCTAAATCTCTTCCATATATAAGTGATTTTCCCCCTCATAACAACTCCAAGCATTTCTTCCATTGGGGGCTGAACTGCCCACATCTTTGATATCAGAGTATTATTTTTTGGGGATGTTGGTATTGGCTGAGAGCTGGATTCTAATGATAAACTGGCTATATCTAACTCTGTTCTTGATAAATGCTCTCTATTTATGTATTTACTTTTACTTTTCTTCACAGAAGTCTTCTGGTAAACTAGAGTATCGTAACCATAAAACAGTTAGTTTGCTTTTACTCTGCAGGGTAAGAGAGTGAAAAACTATGTTAGGAAAGGGCCAGATCAGTGGTGTGAGAGTTTATAGATTATAAAGCCAAAATGATTGAATGTGATCATCTAATCTGACCTCCTACATAACACAGATAATAGGGCTTCCCTGAATTAATTCCTGTTTGAAATAGAGTGTATCTTGATTTTAAAATTTCCAGAGATGGAGAATCCACCACAACCCTTGGTAAGTTATTCAAAATTGATATTTACCCTCAGTTTTAAAAATATGTGCTTTATTGTAAATCTGAATTTGCCTAGTTTCAACTTCCAGCTGTAGTAGAAAGAGAGAGCTTGAGACATGAGGCCTGGTATAAGAGTCCTGGTATGTGGCCTGAGACCTGAACTAGAGTAGTAGTCAGGCCCTGCTAATATAAAGCAAAAGTCACGCTGAGAACAGAAGTCAGGCTCTGCCTGCATGTAAGCTCACAGAACCTGGTAAGAACAGGGACAGTATTGCAAACACACACACATTCCTGAGAAGTACTAGGCACAGGACAGTCATGCAAACACATTCCAGAAGAGTGGTACCAGAACACCCCGACACAAAGTATGGTACAAATACGCTCCTCGAAGATGATACAAGGAAACATTGACCCCCTCTTAAAGATACGGTCAGATGACAGTGTGATGGATAGAGATGTTTTCATCGCACCCCGTACAATGTAAAGGGTGGTAACTAACCCCGTCAGAGGGGCAAAATGTAACTTGTTTGTGTCAGGGTATAACAAAGAGCCTCAGAGGGAGTGTCTTTGGCCAGCCGAGGGGGGAATGGAAAGTCCCACCATTCACTGAGCTGAGTCCATTGCAATAGGTATATATGTGCTAGTGTAACTGTAGACATTGGTCGAGGGAACAAGGACCATGCTTCATTGACAATAAACCTGGCAGGGTGCTTTTGCTACTAAACAAAGTCTTGTGGTCTTATTGGGCAGTTCGACTGAGATCTGCTGCGTCTCCTATCTGCACAGAGCTGGGACAGCACACAAAAAGAGCACACATGCAGCCAACGACTAACTACACCAGCCATTGGATCTTGGTTATATGTTTGTTTATTAGATTGAAGTGTCCTCTATTATCAAATTTCTGTTACCTAAATAGACTGTGATCAGGTCACCCTTTAATCTTCTCTTTGATACACTAAATAGTTTGTGCTTTCTGAGCCTTTCGCTATTAAACATATTTTCCAATCCTTTAATCATTTTTGTGACTCTTCTCTGAGCCCTCTCCAACTTGTCAATATTCTTCTTGAAATTGTGGATGCTAGAATTGTACACAATAGTCCAGCAGCGGTCACACTAATGCCAAATACGGAGGCAATATAACTTCTCTAGCCTCTGATATTCTTGTTTATACATCTCAGGACTTCACCAGACCTTTTGGCCAAAGCCTCACACTAGGATCACATGTTCACCTGATTATTCATCATGACCCCTACATCCTTTCCAGAATACAGTTTCCCATCCTCCAGGTATTGCCAACATTCTTTGTTCCTAGATGTATGAGTATACATCTGGCTCTATTAAAAGCATATTTTTCACTTGTGCCCTGATTACGAAGTGATCCGGATTGCTCTGTATCAACGACCTGTCCTCTTCATTATTTACTTGTGTTATCTGCAAACTTTATCCGTGAGAATTTTATGTTTTCCTCCAGGTCATCAATAAAAATGTTAATGTAGGGCTAAGAACTGATCCTTGCATGACTCCATTAGAAACACACCATCTTGATGATGATTCCCCAAAATGGCTCCCTGAATCCAAAGAATCATAGAATCATAGAATCATAGAATATCAGGGTTGGAAGGGACCCCAGAAGGTCATCTAGTCCAACCCCCTGCTCAAAGCAGGACCAATTCCCAGTTAAATCATCCCAGCCAGGGCTTTGTCAAGCCTGACCTTAAAAGCCTCTAAGGAAGGAGATTCTACCACCTCCCTAGGTAACGCATTCCAGTGTTTCACCACCCTCTTAGTGAAAAAGTTTTTCCTAATATCCAATCTAAACCTCCCCCACTGCAACTTGAACCTCCCCCACTGCAACTTGATAGACTTGATAGAAGTGTAAAGCAAATATAAATACCAATGTGTTCAAGTTCAAAAGTCTGAATGCACCTCACTATCAAGGTATGCAACATACCAGGTTCTGATTACACATAGCCATAAGAGTGAAAAAAAAAAGGCTCAAAAATAGTCAACTCCAAACTTATATTTTTGAAAAGTCTTTGATTATCTAGATTTCTGAGAACTGGAAAACATCAAACAGCAACATTATAAGAAAGCCATTAAAATGCCTATAGGGTGATTAATGTAACATCATTGCTAGGGCCAAATATTGCAAATGTTTTCTTTCCAGATTTAGTTATAGACTGTCTAGAAAAAAAAATATCAGCAGTGGATTAGGAGATTACATGTTTAACTATTTAACTTGTTGGGCACTTTAATAATGCTAGGGTACACAACAGAATAGTGATAAATTCAGACCTGATTTAAGTGGATGTGAATTTGACCTTGCAAGATTTCATGTATTTATTTTCAGAAAGGTATTTCGTAAGGTTCTATATCAAAAGTGATTTTATACAATAAAGCAAGATAAGAAGAGATGAAAAATATAGTAGCTTATTTAAAAGAAAACTGGAAGTCATAAGGAGGCTGAATTGTTCCATAACTGTGTAGTCCATTGTCCACAAATGTTTTGACTCTGCAATTCTAAAAACTTTATTTACCACAAGAAAGCAATATGATTCAAAAATACACAAGGAACAGGCATAGGATCCAGATTTGTGGTTCTTTCTCTGGCAAAGTTTATCATAAAATCAACAGAAGTTTTACTAGACAAGGGTTTATAGGGCGTAGTCCAGAGTAAAAGGAAACAACTGTTGCATTAGGAATTTAATGACTGTAGCTACACTTCAAGTGTGGTTTGTTACTCATGAACTAAAACAGATGAACAGTATTCTGGTTTGCAATTGTGCACCCAAAATAAACATTTCACAAGCTAAAAGTTAAGAGTCTCATCCTGTGAGGTGTTAAGCACCTTCTGCAAGGTGTTTACTGCCTTCATCTCCCACTTAGGTCAACGGGAGCCAAAGGCACTCAGCACTTCGCAGTATTGGGCTCTAATTATACCTACACTATGAGCTAGTGGTGGGATTCCCCTGCTTTTGTTCACATAGTTGAACTAACTCTCATCAAATTGGCGTGAGTATTACAACCAGCAGTGTATCTACCATAGCACAGTTAGCGGCACCAGAGGAACAGCTGAGCCATGCCAAGTACAAACCCATCTGAAACTAGTAGGTATGTACTCGGCATGATACAACCATTCCTCTGCTGCCACTAGACATCCTACCACTGCTACACTGTTTATATATATATATATATTTTCACACTTGATTGATGAGCAGGAGATAAACAAGCAGGGAATTCACACCCCTATCTTGTAGTATAGACATAGCCACATGAGAAAACAATTTCAATTTATATCCAAACTGTATTACAGTGTTTTAATGTATTCACCAAAAAAGGTAGCCAAGTAAAACTGAAGCCGATGCACCACAAAAATTTCCTCTGAACATACTGCATGTTGCATCAGCTGTTTATATGTGGTCCAAGAGCCAGTAACAGTAGGTGTTAGGAACAGCTAAGGGGGAAGTGGTACCAATCTGGATTAAAAAGCATACCCATTGGATAAAAGTATTAGTTATGATTAATCAGATACAGTGATATAACCCATGATCAATGCCAGCTAGTATTTCCACATGAATAATGCTAGGCAATTTTGTGATTATTTCCTTATAATAGCTAGATTTTCTGGGCATGATCCTCAAAAAGTGTAAATGTCCATTTGCATCAGCTAAGGATCTGTCTCATGCTGGAATGGGCTTTTAGTTCCATTCACTTCAGTTTTTGTCTTATGTATCTATATTGTATAGTTACATGTAGAATTATTTTTGCAAATTAGGCCTAATTGTGCAAGGTACTATTTTGTTATGTTAGTTATTGGCTTTTCTATAACACTATTGATGGTTATACCTGAACAGCTCATAAGCACTAATTAATTTAACCTCACAACACCTCTGTGAAATAGGGAATACTACTCCCCATTTACAGGTGGGAAATTGAGGCATACAGAACCTAAGAGACTTGGCCAAATCTGTGATGAGTTTGGAATAAAAACATAGGTCTCTTGACTGCCAGTCCAGCATTTTAGAGAGACAAGGTGGGTGAGGTAATATCTTTTATTGGACCAACTTCCAAACCACACAGAGCTCTTCTTTGGAAAGCTTGTCTCTCTCACCAACAGAAGTTGGTCTAATAAAGATCTCACCCACCTTGTCAATCTAATATCCTGGGACCGACATGGCTACAGATACACTGAAGTCCAGTGCTTTAACCACAAGACTAACATTTTTTTCCAATTTTAATCCCTATAGTTCACTGAAATGAAATGCAAATCAAAATTAGTGACAGTTAATACAGTGAACACTAGTTACAGATAATCTTAAACTAGCAATGGTCCATGCTCCACTCCAACAACATTTGAGGGGGGAATTAGCTCTAAAGTTTTGGTTCAGATCCAAGTTTTGAACACCAGGTTCAATTTTGGTCACATTTCCCCATGGAACACAAAATATTAGAATCCTAATCAAAGTGCTGCTAAAGGCAACCAGAATGATGCTAGGTTTGAGAAATGCTAAACGGGAACATTAAAGAAAGGCTAATATTGATAAGAAAGGGAAGACTTAAAAGCAAAGTTGCAGAAGCTGTCAAATTTATGCAGGATTTTGCTAAAGCTAAACAAAATGAACTTTACCCATAAGTGTGAGCATCGGAATCAAAGACACAAAATCTAAACATTAGAAAGCTAACAACAGAACAAAGATTTCAGGGCAGAACTAGTGATTTTACAGAATAAGTTGTTGTGTAAGAGGCTATGGCAGTAAATATATCAATGTGTTTAAGAGCAGCTGGACATTTTAACAGAGATGGGAATGGAGAGGACGTAAGGGTGCACTGACAAAGCAAGCCAATGAGGTCTACATTGATTTAGAGTGGAATAGGCTTGTTGGGCCAAGTGTCCAATCACAGTCCAGCAAACCCCTATATCCTTGTAGTTAGTAAGATTTGTAATTTTTAAAATGGAGAGCATTTCAAATTAGTCTAATTACAGTAGCAATTTCTTCTTTTTCATCCACCACACTACTTCCCGTTTTCACCAAGCATTTTTGAATATAATACATTAGTTTTCTGCTATTACACATGTGATTTTGTACACAGTCCTGGAACCTTAACATGCCCATCTGTCCCTTCCCATCTGACAGGTTCATGCTATTGAGCAACACTGGGGGACAGATGCTCAGCTGGTGTAAATTGGCATAGCCAGTTTGATTTCAATGCGTCTGTTGGTTTTCCCAAGCTGAAAATCTGGGCTTTGAGTTCCTATTAG